>NC_049239.1:0-624166 GCF_011100685.1 Canis lupus familiaris | reverse complement strand
GCACGGAGTGTGCTCATCCATTCACCTACTGAAGGGCAGCTTGGGAGCGTCTAGATTTGGCAACCATAGCTGGAGCTGCTATAAACATCCGTCCGGGTATTTGTGTGAATGCAAATTTCCAGATCGATTCATTGGGATTGAGCAGCTGGTCAACAGACTGCTGAGTCATTCCGTGAGACTACGATTGGCTTCGCGCGAGGTTACCAGACTGTCTCACAACGTGGCTGCACCGTGGGCATTCCCACCACAGCGACTAATGGTCCTGTGTCTCCACATCTTCGCGAGCCTTCGACGTTGTCCGTGTTTTGCATTTAGTCCTTCTCATAGGGTGTAGAGGTCTCCTACCTATTTAGAGGTCTCCTATTTAGAATTCCTCGACAGCAAATCATGATGAGACTAAGTACATATGCTGATTTGCCATCGGGATATGTGCTTTGCTGAGGTCCCTGGTTTTTACCCATTTTTTAATCAGGCATTTTTTCCCCCTTCTTGTTGTGTTTCTGTAGTTCTTTGTATATTTTGGCAACATGGCCTTTGCAGATATGTATGCTGTAAATATTTTCTCCAGGTCTACAGCCTGTCTTTTGATCTCTCAACAGTGTCTTAAAAACAGCAGATGTTTTTAAATTTTAATATAGTCTAGTTATTAGCTGCTTTCCTTCATCTACCGTACTCGGGATTGTATGTAAAAACTCATTACCAAAAGCTAGGTCATGTAGAATTTCGACCATTTTTGTCTTAGAAGCTTTACAGGGTCGCTTTTTTAAAATCTAGGTGTCAGACCATTCTGAGTTAACTTCTGTGAGGTAGAAAATCTATTGATAGATATTATTTCCCCATGTGGACGTCCAGTGGTGCAAGCACCATCTGTTGAAAAGTCCGTGTTTTCATCATTGAATTGCCCTGTTTCTTTATCAAAAATCAGTTGATGATATTTGTGTGGGTCTGTAGCTGGTTTCTCTCTGGATTTGATGATTTATGTGTCTTTAGTCTCCACCAATACCAAGCCATCTTGATGACTGTAGCTTTATTGGAGCTCTTGAAGTGGGAGAGCGTCCAACTGGGTTCTCCAACTGGGTTCTAGTTCAGTATTTCTTTGGCTTTTCAGGGGCTTTCATCACGGAGACCGTAGAACTAATATGCCAATATCTAAAGAATAGCTTGCTGAGATTTCAATTGGGATTGTGTTCAATCTCCAGAAAAGGTTGAGAAGAACTGACATCTTAGCAATACTGAATTTTCCAGTCTACAACACAGACTCTCTCCATTTATGTCTTTGATTTCTTTCCTCAGAGTTTTATAACTTCTCATATATAAATCCTGTGCATATTAATCAAAGTAATTTAAATTGTCTGATAATTCCAGACTGCGCATTGGATCTCAGTCCAGTTGCTTTCTCTTTTCAGACTTGGTTTTATCTTGTCTTTCAGTACGCCTTGCAACTTTCTGCCGAGACCCAGATGTGATGTGTCAGGAAGTAAGAAGTGAGGTAAATAGCTCATTAGTATGAAAGGCACATTAATCTGGCCATGAGTAGAGCTGTGTTTGATATTTGTGGAAGCTGTAAGTAACGGAGACATGAATTTCCTTGAGAATTCTTCAGATCTCTCTGTTGTCTCTGGGTTTCCTTAAACATTCCTTCTGAAATGGGGTCTGAGCCTTGTCCCGCTCTCAGCCCTGACTGCTGATGAGGTGGCAGGGTGCTGGGGTGCGGACATCCTAGCTCCTGATGATTAAATCTCAGTCTTTAGTGGAGTCGTGTCCCTCAGTGGTGATTAAATATGCTTCTCACCTTTTTTGCCCACCTTAGATGAGTCGGGAAAGCTAAAGGTGGTGGGATTTGGGAGATTTCTCTTCCCCAAGGTCAGATAAAGCCCAAAGGTACCCCCCTCAGCCCCCCAGGAGTGTGGCTTCCTTATGGAGAACACTCTGCAAATATTCTGAAATGTTCATATCCCTGCCCAGCCCCTTCCTCTGGAAATAGGAGGGTTTTTCTTGGCTCTTCACCCTAAGAGCTTGTGGGGTCCCCAGAGGTGGAAACGGGGCAAGTGTGTGGCCTCTCAGAGTCCTGTATTCTAACTCTGGTGAGAGGCCGGAGGCGTCCTAAAATTTAAGTGCTCCTGGCAATTCAGGGCCTTGCAAAGACCATCGTAGGTGTGATTCTCTGCATTTGCTGAGCTTTCCACATTGAGGCCTGTTGGTTTGCCCTGGGACCTCACTTCTCTGATGGCCCAAGAAAGGTGATGATTTTTAGCTTGTTCCCTTTTTGTCTTGCTGTAAGAACGGTGACAAAGCTCTTCACATGTGGTAGCTGAAACTAAAAGCTCCTACAGTCCAATCTTACTAGCAACCATAAGAAAGAATATTGATGCCCAAAACAGGATTTGCTGGAGTCTCTAAATGACGTGGTGCTCCCATGATTGACTTGGTAATATGTCATTCTACTGATATTTATGTTTGGGGGGGGGGGACAGAAATTAGCTAATTCCTCAAATCCCCAAATCCTCAAATTGTGATTTCATTTCCAGTTGCCCACAGTGCTTCGGAGGCCTGAGTGTTCACCTGAAACTCCACAAGAATGTGAATGTAATAGGAACATGCTTATCAGCTCAATGTATGCATCATACTGTCTCCAGTTCTGTTCGTAATGAAAGGCATAAAATGTGGGCTCATAGGTAGATCCCCGTGTAGAAAATAAAAAATACGTTCGGCTGCTAGGTACCCCGTTGATATCTCTTCTGAAGCTCAATCAAAGGTGGAGAATTGATCCAAGATAAATAAATTCCAAATTCTCCAACAGATGGAGACACACAGTGATTTTTCTCTTATATCAGTAACATCAAATCCTTTGTATGTAAAGAAAGGTATGAGCATGCCCACCGCACACCCATCTGTGTCTCCCCGTGGAGAATGAGGGGCACACGTGGGATGTGTTTTGTCAGGAGCGCAACCTCTTCCAGCACTTGTTACAACAGATATTAAACTGTTGTCTGTTATCTCCAGGGCCCTGGGCGGCTCAGGGGCTTACTCATCCCACTCTTGACTTTGGCTCAAGTCATGATCTCAGGGTCCTGGGATCCAGACCTGCATCTGGCTCTGTGCTAGGCAGGGAGTTTGCTTGTCCCCCTGCCCCCCGCCTCCCTGTTATCAATCAATCTATCAATCAATCAATAAAATATTTTTAAAAATTAAAAATAAATGAATAAACTGTTGTCTCTCTGGCTTCCAAGCACACCCTCTGATGTCCTGCTCTGCAAGGTTGGGGCCAGGCTGGTGGAGAAGTGACCGGCTCCTTCTTGTTCTGTCCCTCCTGCTTCCCGTCGGCAACACGCCCTCGCTCCGGCCACAGCTGCTTCTCTGGAGGGTTGAGGTTGCAGCTCAGGTCACCTCCTCAGGGCTCAGAGACGAGGCACCAGCTGACCAGCCCTCCCGGCTCCTCTGTCCTGTGGACGCTGCCTCCCGGATAACTGAGCGTCTGCTCGCCCCGTCTGTGGTTGACATTGTCTGCCCTGTTAACAATTCACGGTTCCACTCCGTCTGCGCGAGTAACTAGAAGGGTGTCTGCCTTTTGATTGGTAGATCGATAAATTGATAAACACATTTGATTGCACAGAACAATTAAACATCTGCACGATTACAGGAATGTCTATAACAGAGGCAAAGGCTCGCCTGGAACAGCTTGTATGGACCAGTGTCAGGAACCCCAAGAAGTTCGGGTCACGAGGAGGCATGCCGCTTGTACATCCCACACTATCACCATTACCAGTAAAAGCAATAATGGCAATATCAAAATATACCTTAAAGAATAGAAAGAAAAAGAGAAAAAGCAGGGCACTTGGGTGGCTCCGTCAGTTGAGTGTGTGACTCTTGATTTCAGCTCAGGTCATGGTCTCAGGGTTGCAGGATCCAGACCTGCATGGGGCTCTGTGTTCAGTGGGGCGTCTGTCCACTTCTTTCTCCCTCTGCCCCTCCCTTCACCCTCTCTCTCCCTCTCCCTAAGAAATAAATAAAATCTTTTTTTAAAAAAAGAATAGGAAAAAGGGGATCCCTGGGTGGCGCAGCGGTTTAACACCTGCCTTTGGCCCAGGGCGCGATCCTGGAGACCCGGGATCGGGTCCCGCGTCGGGCTCCTGGTGCATGCGGAGCCTGCTTCTCCCTCTGCCTGTGTCTCTGCCTCTCTCTCTCTCTCTCTCTGACTAACATAAATAAATAAAAAAATTTTAAAAAAATTTAAAAAGAATCGGAAAAAATATTCAAACTCAAAAGTATTGAAGTGAAATAGCAAAATCTGTAATAATGGTAATTGTTGACGGTTTAATAACATACCTTCTAGCACATAGATTGGGACTGTAAATTGAAATATCTGTCTCAGAAAAGCAGGTTGGCATAGATTTCAAGAGCCCAAGAAAGTGTTCAGAGCCAGGAATGTCACTCCTGGGAGTGCATGATAACAAAGATACCAAAAATCTTAAAAAAAAAAAAAAAAAAAAGGCAAAGAAAAGAAAACTTATAAAAAATTAAAAAATAAAAATAATTGTTTTATTTGGTATTATGTGTTAATAAAAAAAATTGGAAATCAAGGAAATGTCCAGAACCTAGAGTACTATTTAACTATATAAAACAAATTGTGGTTTATTGGCCTGATACCATAGGATGTAGCTGTTAATGATCTTAAAGACTATGAATTAGCATGAGAAAATAATTCTGTTAATGTCAAGTAACCAAAGGAGGGCACCTGAGAGGCTTGGTTTCAGGTCAGGCTGTGATCTGAGTCTTGGGTTCAAGGTCCAAACCTCATCCCCAGGCCCCCTAGGCTTCCACACTCGGTAGGGAGTCTGCTTGTCCCTCCCTCTCTGCACCCCCTCTTTCTCTCTCAAGGAAATAAATACATACATACCTACACACCTACCTACATACATAAAATCTTAGGAAAAAAACAGAGTAACCAAAGGAAAGCGCAGAATGGAAACTCTCTGTGGGTCTAAACATGCAAAACTGCTACATACACACAGGAAAAAAAGAAAAGTGAAAACAAAAACGGAGAGGGGGATTATGAAGTGACTTTTGTCTTAAAAGCTGGAATTATGGGGATGCCTGGGGGGCTCAGCAGTTGAGTGTCTGCCTTAGTTAGGCTCAGGCCGTGACCCTGGGTCCTGGAATCGAGTCCTGCATGGAGCCTGCTTCTCCCTCTGCCTGGATCTCTGCCTCTCTCTGCATCTCTCACAAATACATAAAGTATCTTTTTTTAAAAAAACAGATCTTTAAAAAAAAAAAAAAAAGAGCTGGAATTACATTGTTCTTAATATGGATGTGATAAATTTAATAGGTCAGAGCTTCAGCATCATTTTTAAGGCTCTATTAACCTTGTGAACACCCGTGTTCAGGAGTGAAACGACTGGAGTTCAAAAGCTCCACAACCTGCTCAGTACAACCTGCTGAGCTGGCCTCGGCCTTGTGGCAGGTCCTGCCCGCAGGGAGCACTTCTGTCTGCTGGAAGGAGGACGGGACGTGCTGTGCCAAGCGTCGCCGGAACAAGAGGTGGCCGCGGCTCTGCAGCTTCGCGCGATGCTCCCCGGCAGCCAACGCTGGGGAAAGTCCACGCAGCCCTGGAGATACTAGTGCCGTGTCGGCTTCGCATAATCCCCGGGGCATCATGTTCCCGTGACTGAAGATGACCTTAAACCTCATGGTTTAAGAAAGGAGGCAGGAGGCAGGAGGGAGGAGGCAGGAAGCAGGAGGGAGGAAGGAGGACTGAGGAGGGAGGAGGAAAGGAGGGGAGGAGGGGAGGAGGACGGGGGCAAGAGTGAGGAGGGAGGAAGGAGGAGGGAGGAGGCAGGAGGGAGGAGGGATGAGTGGAGGAGAGAGGATGGAGGAGGAGGAGGAAAGGGGGAGGAGGACAGAGGGGCAGGAGGGAGGAGAGAAGAAGGAGGCGGCAGGAGCAGGGGGGAGGAGGCAGGAAGTGTGGCCTCCTGGGAGGAGCAGCACAGCATCCTGCCTCCTGGCCTCTCCTCACGGTCTGGCCCGAGCGCTCTGAGCCGGTGTCCCCGAGTCTGCAGCCCCAAGTGTAGACACCCAGTCCTGGATGCCGCCCCCCACCCCTGCCACGCTATGTCCTGACCACGTCCTCCCGCAGGACCATGGTTACTGTCTGGGTGGCAGTAAAATCCCAAGTGCCCCCCAAGTCCCAGGGATGCCTTCCCATGTGAGCATCGGCCGTGCAGCATCTGCACTTCCGCGGGGAGTGGTGGACGTTTCAAACTCCGGGAGCCCGGCCACACCTCCTCAAACCCCGACTACCCCAGCGATGCTCGGCAACTCCCTCCCATGCCCACCCGTCCCCATCCACCCCCAGCCGCCCCCACTGACCCCCTGGCCACTCCCACTGAAGGTCGCCCCAACCAGCCCTCACCAGCCCACGCACCACCACCTCAAGACTGTCCTCGGGGAGGCTCACTGAGTCCTCCTCTACCCCGAGCATGGGCCCAGCTTGCTTTCGGTGTCATGCGATACGTGTGGGTCTAACCCCCAAGCTCTTGAGCATGTCATCTTTCTCTGCATGGCTGCAATCCTTTGTATCAGACAGGCACACGGAACCAGTAGTGCGTGCGTGCGTGCGTGTGTGTGTGTGTGTGTGTGTGAGAGAGAGAGAGAGAGAGAGAGGGCGGGGGAGGGAGGGAGGGGGAGATGGAGGGGGAGAGATGGAGGGGGAGAGATGGAGGGAGATATAGAGGGAGAGAGACAGAGGGGAAGATGGAGGGAGAGAGATGGAGAGAGAGATGGAGGGAGAGAGATGGAGGGGGAGATGGAGGGGGAGCGACCTGGCCTGGGAGCCAGGCCACAGCTGCAGGCGGGGCGGAGCGGCAGGCTGCAGGCCCAGGACAGCTGACGTCGTAGCCTGAGTCCGAGGCAGCCACCGCCCCCCCAAGGCCTCAGTTACTCCTCCGAGGCCTGGTGACTGGAGGAGCCCCACCCATGTGCTGGAGGCTCGCGTGCTTTACTCAAAGTCCGTTGGCTGAACTGTGCTTCCCTTTCCCAGAAGCGTCTGGAATAACACCCAGCCAGATACCTGGGTGCCGGTCCGGCCAAGCTGACCCATGAGGTCACGCGTCTCCCCGGGCAGTGCAGCCCAAAGCACCGTGGACCCCGCCCAGGCCCCGGCCGTGGCCCCATTCCTGCCACGAAGCCTCCTCACTGCAGAGGCGCCTTTTAAAATGCAGGCCGGACCCCAGGGCCTCACGTTCCTCGCCCCGTCGCTCTCGGGCCGTGTCCCAGGCCCGCCTCAGCCGTGGTCCTCCAGCCCCTGGCCCCAGGCTTGGTCTCCGCCTCCCGGCCTCGGTGGCCGCGCCCGGTTTGTCCTTGAGCTTGAGCAGCCACCGCCAGCCGGGGGGCCCAGCTCCTCCGCGGGCAGGGGGATGCATGTCACACACACCTGCTCGACAGACGAGCCATGTGCTCCCACCTTTGTGGCCGTGGCATCGGCGAGGGTCTGGGTGAGGCGCTGGTAGGAAACAGTTAAAGTCTCCGCTCCTCCGCCCCTAACACTCGAGGCCACTTCTTCCCTCACACCTGGCAGGGCTACGGTGGGGGAGCCTGATGGCCAGGAGGGACTTCGCTGCCGAATGGGTACTTGAAATGTAGAAATCTATCAGTCAAAGTGTGCTGGAGGCATCTCTTGATTCCAGAAAATGAAAAGTTTATGAGCTTCAAGTCTTAGAATCTTTAAAGACCTTAGGGTGTTTTTTGAATTATGGTTGTAAAAGAGCAGAACCATTTTAACTCACTGATTAAGTCCGGGATGTTGCACACATAACCGCGTTACCCGTACCCTCCATATTGATTAAAACACAAACTCAAACCTTATTTCAGCAACTCCAACTGTAGGCTTTTAACCACTATTGCTTATCGAGTGAACTTTCCTTTGCCACAGGGTATTGCAAACACTCGCAGGTCTTGAAGAGGGAATGACACCACGAAATAGAAGAAGTAAATCAAAAAAGACTTATTATGAGAAAAAAGTTTAACACCTGCTAAACGAATAGCAGGAAAATTATGATACTTTAATAGAAAAAGGAGTCAGATACTTTTTCTCTTCACCTATGAAGTGAGATCCATTAAACGACATCTATTTAATTTTCTCACCCGGATGGCGAAGCAAGACCATTTTCTCAATGATTTTGACGTGCTTCACTCTATTCTTAAAGGCTTGCAAAAAATATTATTAACATCTTCCAAGGACAGAATCATGTGCAAATGAAACGTATTCTCAGGTTTTAGACATTTGTCTTCTTTACAGCACTAATTACGGATGTGACATAAATCTCAAACCTTGGGCCATCGACTGACGACAAGTAAGCTCTGAGGATCAGGGAGGTCTCCAAAGACGGACACGCAGAGACTTGTAGCTCTGTGCTGCAAGGCAACGGAGAATCTGCTTCCAGGGGGCAGCTTCTCTGGCGTTACCCAGGAAAAGGAACTATATTCACTTTGAATTATTGTAAGAATAATGGCCTGTGAGTCTCCTGGAAAAAGCCTGATGACTTTCCTCACCTTTGTCCTTTGCTTGTTTGCATCACTTTCTGTACACATTTGTGGAATGCCCACCAAGTCCCAGGAATCATGCTTGACGCTGGACGCAAGCGTGAAGAAGACGTGGTGTCTCCAGGACACACCATGGACTCGGTGGGCCAGGTAGGTAGATGAATAATCACACAAAATAGACTTGCATGTGCTTCAGGTAATGGTAGACCGGGTGGTTGAGATCTGCTGCTCTGGGGAGGACTTTCAGAGCTGCTGGCAAAAATAAGGCCCTTTAAGTGCAGGAGAAAGAGCAGCCCAGGATTCTCAGTCCTGCATTCGGAGTTGGTTTTCCCTGTGCCTTCGGGGCGTCTGAGAGGAAAGGCATCTCAGGGTGATTTCACAACTGTAAGTGTCCGTAGAGAAAGGCGTGAATGGTTGAGGCTCTGCAGTGCAACGTCCCTACACACATCCCACCCTCTGAACAGGAACCAGGGGGGACGGGTCCTCACAGGGTAAGAAATTAACTTCGAATGATCTTGCTTCCTGCGGTGACACCAATCGCCATTCTATCGGGTAGCTGGTGAAAGCAAAGCAGATTCTCTTTGAAAAATCAGAACATCCTCCTAGGCTCCAAATTATATTTCACAAATAATTTTTCAAATGCGCGATTTATGGAACACAGTTAAAAATAACCACAAAGCTCAAATGAGACTCAAAGGAAACAAACCATAGAAAGGTACATATTGGAACTCATAAATAAGAGTTATTAGCTAAAGATTTTTAAATAACCATTTTTCATACTTTTTAATGGGATCAGAAAGAGTCTATTGAGGATATTAGCATAGAACTGGAAATGACATAAAAGAACCTAATAAAACTTATGGAACTAATAGCAAAACTTGAAGATAGATTACATGGGTTTAACACACACGGAGAGAAAATCAGCAAACTACATCATCGGTCAAAAGAAAATATTCAGAATGAAGCACAGAAAGATAAAAGTAGGGAAAATACATAAAAGGACATAAGAGAGCTACAGAATTCCATGAGCAGGACTAAATAATTTGAGTTGCAGGAGTAGAAGAGAGAACTGGATGAAAGCAACATCTGAAGAGATAAAGACTAAGAACGTTCTAGAACTGATGAACTATATTAAGTCAAAATCTCAAAAAGCCTTAAGAAAAAATGATGAAGGATGTGTGTGGCGGTGGTGGGGATGGGGGTAGAATCTAGATTAGTCATGAAAACACTGAAAAACAAAGGCAAACATAAATTACAGAAGTTGTCAAACAAAAAAGTAAAAATTGGACTGACAGTTGATTTTCTCAGAAACAATGGAATCCTGCACAGCAAAAAGAACGGAAACTTACATTTACAATGCTGGGAAAATGAAACAACCAGTTTAGAATTCTATACCTACTGAAAACTGATTTGAAAAGGAAAACGAAGTAAAAACTTTTCAGTCACAAATTAAGAGAACTTGTCACCAAATCTGCAGGAAAACAATTCGTAAAGGGCAGGATATTCTAAACGTAAACTGAAAATGCTGAGTGATACAATTCAGATAGAAGAGACATGAGGACGGTAAAAACAATCCACATGTGGACAAATATAAATGAACACTTCTTTGTAAAACAAGAGCAATAATTTCATGCCCCATTTATTATTACATACCACATAGTAAATAATAACATGATTATATTCAACTTATTATATAATACGTAGGATTAAAATACACAAGGAGGGAGCACAATGAACTATTCCAGTAAATGGGTTAAAATGTCAAATAAAATAAATACTCATGAGCAGATGGTATGTACTCAATCTCAAAGTAACTATTAAGGAATAATAACAGAGTAAATAGCCAAAGTAAAGCAGAGGAAAATAGAAAAATTAAAAGAAGCAATGAAAAAAGGTTGTATGGAAGGAGGGGCACAAATAAACATAGCAGAGATAGGGCAAACAGAAAGCTAAATTATATATTTAAACCCCAAAATTCAATGATTGCAATTAATATAAGTACAGCAAGCACTCTAAGGAAAAATGATTTGATTTGATTTTTTTAAGACAATTGGACTTTAAAGCATCAAGCTACTTGCTGTTTTAAGAGACACTCGTAAAGCATTAGAGTATGAACCGTGTGTTGTGCAAACAGCTGCCCCAGGGGAGTAGGTGTGACCACGGGATAGAGGTGACCGTAGGGCGAACGTGTTGCAGAGTTAGTGCCATGCTTTCTACCCATGAAAACTAATGAAGCGGGCAGCCCAGGTGGCTCAGCCCTTTAGCGCCACTTCAGCCCAGGGCGTGACCCCGGGTCCCGGGATCGAGTCCCACATCGGGCTCCCTGCATCGAGCCTGCTTCTCCCTCTGCCCGTGTCTCTGCCTCTCCCTCTCTCTCTGTGTATCTCTCATGAATAAATAAATAAGTCTTGAAAAAATAAAAATAAAAATAAATAAATAAAATGTTTAATAAAAAAAGAAAGAAAACTATGAAGTTATCGGAAATTTAAAATAATGCTGCATTTGTATGCACTTAACACATCACTGAAAATCATACGGGGCAGAACTGGACATACCCAAAATGGGAAACAGGGAAATGCACAACCGTCCTGGGAGTTCGAACACCTTCCTCTGTAAACGTTACATTAAAAACGTATGAACATCATGCCTTGTGAGAAAATATTAACTTTCTTCAGATATGGGTAATGGTGGGGGGGAGCCCTCGGCCCCGGCAGAGGGCAGGGGAATGAGATGAGATAGAGACCCTACCGAGACAGGCAGAAGCGTGTCATTCGTAGGTGATAGGACAGCACAGGTAAGGAGGCAAAAGAGGAGCACCCGGGTGACTCAGTCGGGTGGGCTTCGGACTCTTGATTCCGGCTCAGGCCGTGATCTCAGGGTTGTGAGCTCGAGCCCCACACGGGGCTCCATGCTCAGCAGCTGTCTGCTTGAGATTCTCTCTCTCTCCCTCCTCCTGCTTGCACGCTTACTTTCTCTCTCTCTTGCAAAGAAATAAATAAAATCTTTAAAAAAAAAAAGAGTAAAAAAATAAAATAAAATAAAACAAACCCCCACCAGTAATGAAAAGGAATAAGCAGTTGCGTGATCCTGCATCACAGAGGCACCGGTCGCCCTTCCACAGCCTAGCTAGCCAAGGGAGGCTGTGTGGCGGCGCTCCCAGAAACCCACAGGAAAAAGATGGAAACACAGCCTGACGCTGGTCAGCTCAGGCGAGGGTGTCACCGCGAACCGCCCTCAGGCGCAGGCTCAGCACGACGCAAAATGTTCTGCTTCTTTAGGAATTCGATGCGCAACGGGACCGTGTGTGGGGATCACAGGCCGCAACACCCGTCCCCACGCACTGCTGCAGAGGAACTCTCTGCAGACTCCTCAGCAGAGTCACCTGAGTGTGGAGCACGCACACCCCGTGATCTCCAAACCCAACTCTCACCTCTACACCCCGTAGAAATGTCTGTGCACGAAGGACAATGAGCGAGAACGCTCACAGCGGCTCGTCCCAGTTCCAGGAGCCGCGCGCCACCAACAGGCTGGATGCCCATCGATGGGCGCTTCAGGCAAAGCAATCCGGCCGGGCACTCATGGGGCGTCCAGCTACGCACCACGACACAGGCCAGTCCCAGGGCATGATGCTGGGGCATGAGTGACACCGGGCACGTCCAAGGCCCCCAGGCCATCCTCCAACAGCAGGTGGAGAACCTGACCTGGTTTCCCTGAAGGAGGGGGAGGGAGGAGCTGCTGGGGGAGCGGAGAAGCCATAGCTAGAACCTTCCAGTGGGGCCAGGAGGAGTCAGTGCCTCCCCGGGCTGAGCCAGCCAAGGGAGTCCCGGATCAGAAAGTGAGGTGTGCAAGGGCGGAGAGCGGAACCGGGGGACGGGTGGGTGCGGGACAGCCTCCACCCCCACCTGTGTCCACCCACTGTCCCTTGTCGCATGCCACTCCTGTCCCACACGGAGCAGGCCGGCTGGGAAGCTGGCGTTCCCAGAGGACAGACAGGGGCGGGGCGGCAGGGAGGGCGCTCAGAGAGCACCCATGGAGTGGGGGACAGGAGATGGCGGGCGCGCTGCGCGGGGGAGGGTCCTGGCCCTGCAAGTCGGCCCGGCCCGGAGGACACTGAAATAGAGGCCACCAGGCGAGGGGATACTGGAGCTGCTGGGGATACTGGGGATACTGGGGCTGCTGGGGATGCTGGGAATACTGGGGATATTGGGGGCTACTGGGGCTGCTGGGGATACTGGGGCCACTGGGGATACTGGGGGCTGCTGGGGATACTGGGGCTACTGGGGCTGCTGGGGCTACTGGGGCTGCTGGAGCTGCTGGGGATACTGGGGATACTGGGGCTGCTGGGGATACCCCGGGTCCCCAGGTGTGGCAGGGAAATCGGGCAGCATTAAGGGCCTGGCCACAGGGTCCAGAAGGAGGTCCCCAAGGCCACTTGCTCCTGCCCGTGCCCCCCAGCTTTGTGATCAACTCTGCGGACCCCCAGGATCTCCGTGCTGATCCGAGAAGCACAGCCCTCACTTCCTGCCTCAAGTTCCCCCTAAAATGCCCTAGAATGTTCTCTTCCTTCTTCACCATTTCTGTCACTTTCCATCTGTTTTATCCCTGAAATCAAAACCGGTCTCTTTACGCAGGATTGCAAGGGCTGGGATTTACTTTATGGTAGATCCTATCATGTATGTTAGGATGGGATGTGACCCTATTATGATGACATGGTTTATTACATTATGTAACGTTATATAAAAGATAGAAGGGCCTTTGATAAACGCCAGCTCGAATCAGTGACTTCACCTCCCTGAGCCCTGATCATCCAGCCAATCAAGTGTGGGTCTAACACCTCCTGGGGTCGTGAAGATTAGGTGAAAACGGGGAAATCAGGGTCTGACCCTTGGTGGCAGAGGACGAGCCCTGAGCACCGTCTTCCGTTTTGCGACCCCAGGTACTCCCAGCGCTAGAGGAGACAGTCCTGTGCCCCCGTACAACCCCGTAAGGACCCGGAGCAGCCAGCCCGGAGGGTAGGGACAGCCTAGGGGACACGGAAAGGACAAGTAGGCCTCAGAGCAAACCCCAGGCACTCCAGCCCTAACACACCAGCGTTGCGACTGTTTTTGCGTCATGGCACCAGATGCAGACCCTAAAATACTCGTGCTCGCTTGGCGTCTGTTGATGAAGGAAGAAGGAAGAAATGGGCAACTGAGGCACACGGAGATCACTTGTGGCCAGCGCGGGGCCGTGTCCCCCAGGAAGCAGGAGACCCCGGCCCTCAGCGCCGACCCTGTCCAGGGTCCTCCCGCCCCTGCCGAAGCCTTCCTCGGGGGAGAACTGTCACACTGAGCCCTGGGCTGAGGCTCCGGGCACATGACGGCCCAACGCCGCTCGGGAAGAGCCGGGGTCCTGGCACCGCTGGCCCCGCGGGGAAAGTGTGCACCTGTCAGCAGGGCTGGAAGGAGCCCACGGGTGACGCTCGCGATGCCCGCCTCCTGAGCTTCAGGCACCAGTCCTCCGTCACCTCTTGGAATACCTGCGACACCTGTGCTGGCATCTGAACTCACCAACGTCTTCTTCACCCAGGGTTCCCCGCACTGGGGAAGCTGAAAGCGTGGGGTGTTCCACGGGGCTCCCTGCCTCCCTCGCTCTGGGCTTCTGCACCTCTTTGAGCGCCAACTGTGTACCCAACTGGTGGGACCTGAGTGGCTCAGTGGATTCAGTGTCTGCCTTCAGCTCAGGTCATTATCTGGGGGCCTGGGATCGAGCCCCACGTTGGGCTCCCTGCTCAGGGGGGAATTTGCCCCTCCCCCTGCTTTTGAGCTCTCTCTCTCTCTCTCTCAAATAAATAAATAAAAAGCCTTTTTAAATAAATAAATAAAACTGCAGACTTCCAGGAAGGCCACTTCCCCAGGGAGCAGTGTGGGGAGAGGCGGTCAACCTCACTCTGGCACTTTCCATCGGCTCCACGGGCGAAAGCCAGACAGCTTCCAGCGGACGGAGCAGGTTGCGCATCGCCCGGCCCGCGAACAAGGCGTCCTACCGAGCCGCACCTGGTGGCCAGAGGTTGGCGCAGGTCTGGCCAGAACGCGTGCGCCCTTCGCTTGTTCCGGGCGGTCCTCGGGTCTGGCGCACAGTAGGCGCTCGGGGTGCAAGGTGGACTTTCCGCAGCGACGAGTCCACGGACCCGGGGATGCTCGTGGGAGTAATGGGCTCTGGGTCCTCCTTCGGAGTCCTCCTGCCCAGGTGTACTTTCTTGGCTAAAGGGACCAGGGAAGCCAGGGGACGCCAGGAGGAGAGGCCCCTGCAGCTGACAGCCACCAGAGGACGGTCCTCGAAGCCTTCTTCCCTGAGCTTGCTCGATTCACAGTCCCAAGTGTGTGGCACCCGGCTGTCCCGTGGGACTGCCCGCCTCCCGATGCAGCCCGGGGCTCAGCGCTGACGGTCCGCAAACACTTGCTGAGATGATTAGGAAGACGCAGGGGCACGTTTGTAGGTCACTGACCGGGTAAGACTGGAGTGACTCCAGTGTCCGGCATGGGCAGGAAAGTCCAAGGGCAGAGGGCCTCGATCCCTCAGCTGCCCCAGCCCGCCCCCCCCCCCCCCGCCGGGTCCTACAGATGTCTCCGGAGACCCTCTGCGCTCCGACAGATTCCCTCTCCTCCAAGAAGTATAAAACAATGTGCATCCACCCCAAAGTCAGCGCCCAGGACACCAGTGGCATTTCTAGTGGGAAGACCTAGCTGGGCACTAGCGCCCCTTCTGGTGTCAGGGTTACCACCCGGCTTCATGGGGACACCCCTGCTCCCAGCCGCTGGACGCAGCCCGAGGACCGCAGTCCCCCAGGTGGCAAACACATCGAGACCCGCGGGCGCTGCAGGTGCTCCGGGGCCTCAGCCCCACGGCCGGCTCCCGGGCTGTACTCCTCTGGTCCCCTCGCAGTCCAGTGACATCTCTGCGGCCTTCAAACGGTTCTAAATGCTTCTCTTTTAAAATACACAATTTCCATTTTCCCGCTTTTCCTGCTATTTCCTGCCCTAACAATTCTGCGGCTCTCCCGTTAGAATTATTTCAGATTCTGCCGGGAGTGGCTTCTCCCAGTATCCGCGCCTCGCATCCTCAGGAGCCGCTCGGTCCCCTTGGGCCACACCCGCACCCAGGCTGCGGGATTCGCTCAAAAAGGAGCTGAAACCACAAGGGACAGAACATTCAGTTCCTCCCAGGAGAGAGTTGCCAGTTGCTTGAGGATGTTAGCCACCGGGTCAAAAAAAAAAAAAAAATTCACATTTTCTTCCTATTTAAAAAAGAAAAAAAACAAAAAACAAAAACAGAAGACTTTTCCTGCTGAAATTCAGAGGCAGTGCCCCCAGCACCCGGGGTGGCTGTGGCCCTGGGATACATGGCAGTTAGAAGTTGAAAAAGTCATAATACCTGTAATTAGGTAAGCTCTCTCCTATCAATTTTAGCAAAAACATCGCAGAGGTAGCTATAAATTTTGTTTAATATGTGTAACTATTCCAGTGAAATCGCCTGTGCTCACTGGGGAAACATTGGTGCGCAGACAATGCTCATTTGATGAATTTAACACTCACCTTAATTGGGCAATCCAGTATTTCATTAATTCCAAAGTAGCACTAATTTTTCAATGTGGATAATTAGGAAACACAAATATTGCCATCTTTATCATTGCTCTGTAACATTTGTGAGCCTCCCACCCCTAGAAATGGCTGTACATATAGGGAATTAAAAAGATACTCATAATTCCTTAAATTATAATAATAATGAGATAAACATGTAAATTATCTCATAAAATAAAAACTTTCTACATACTTTTTCTCACTAAAATGCCTCAGCACTTCTGTAGGAAATATGTAGGGCAATTTCAGGGTCACCACCTTATAACAAAGAAGTAGAACTAGAATCGGGGCTCACAAAAAGTCAAGTGAATGACCCTAACTTGAACTTGTTTCTCCTCGTGCGTTAATTTTTTATCACATCATGTCATTTTCCAGTTGAGAAATCTCTTTGTTTTATAACATGACACCACGTTCAAATACTTTGGGGCAGAGCAACGCATCCTGACCCTCCTGGTAAAGAACGGGCAGGTCTGTGGGTTGTTTGAGGTACCTGTGTGCAAGGTGGTCCAGCGCCATGCACCGAGGGCAGAGAATGTGCCTGGGGCCCCTGGCTTTGCAGCGATCAGTAAATCGCTGACTTTCCAAAACTTTTCTTCTTATTTCTTAAAGTTGGGATAGTGATTCTGACTTGTTGTGGAAAACAATGCGTTTGTCGTGGAAAATAAATGAAATAATCTAATAGAAGCCCCTGACCCAGAACCGATGTGTAGCAAGGTCCCCCCAACACCCGAGCAAACTGCGGCTGTGAGGCAGGACTCTGTCCCAACAAAACCAGATCGCGGGGCAGTGAAGCTTTGCCACAAGATCTGTATTAGTTTCTCATTGTGTCCAAGATGCATTCTCACAAGCACAACACAGATGGGTTCTCCTACGGTCCCAGAGGTCAGGAATGCAAAAATATATTCCACTGGGGCTAAAACAAAGATGTTGGCAGGGCTGAGCTGTTTCTGGAGGCTCCAGGGGAGAGCCACTGTCCTTGACTACACCCCCCCCCCCAGACACCCGCTGTGTCCCTCAGCTCGGGGCATGTCCTTGCATCTCCGAAGAAAGCCGTATGGCCTCTTCAAATCCCTGTCTCTCTCCTTCCTTCTTACCTTATGGGAATCTTTGACCACTTAGATAGTCAAGATGGTCGCCCCATCCCAAGTCCTTCACTCAGTCACATCTGCCTTGTTCCTTTCACTACACAAGGAACCATAACCATGGGTTCCAGAGATTCGGAGGTAGACGTCTTCGGGGACCACTATTCTGTTATAGTAATGAAAAATTAGCACCACGTTTGCTGGGACGTAACTATCATTTATCATTAGAAAGAGGAATCTCGGGAAAAGTTGCAAGTTGCTTGGATCTGGTTTGCCATGTGCGCGATCAGAGTGCAGAATAAAGACAGCGGGCTCTCAGCTGGGGCAAGGAAGGACGGGGCTTCATTGACCCAGGATGCACCTACACCTGTGACCTTGCTTGAGGTTTACATCTTCACTGGGCTCAGCAATAGAAGACCATCATCGGCTCGTTAGTTATTGTGAAGGGGCACATAAAGCCCCACTCCTGTGAGGATTGGGAAGTTCTTCAAAGGCTTAAGTAATAGGATTAACCTAGTGGGATAGAATTCAATATACATTAATGTGAAGCTTCATGCTTGGATCCAAAGAGAAATAAAATTTCCACAGAGTGAGAGAAATACGCTTCGGCAGCGGTGGTAGCTAAATACAGTTCTCAGACAAACATAACCCTCAGGGCGCTTGTTCTCCACCTCCCTCTCTCTCTCCTTCTAACAAGAATCTCCACATGAGCCAGGATTGGAAACAATTAGCTTTTGTATAACTGGGCATATATGTCTCCAGGGTTTTACAAATTAATTTTCCGTAATTCTCACATAAACGTTATGTGTTAAACTTCGTTGTCTCCACTTTACAGATAATAAATTTGGGACTCAGATATGTAGAGTAAGTTGAAATGTCATGTCAGGTGTCTGTCAATTACTAAACACAAGTTTAACTCAGACCTTTCTGACTCCAGTGCCTTTGACCTTCCAAATACATGTGCTCTGAGCAGTGACTGGTAAAATATCTATGGGTAATTTGCAGTACAGAAACACAAGTATGCAAGTTATGAAAAGGAAGCGATTTCAGGTCAGAAAGCTACCTTTTGGGAATTAAAGTCGAAGAGGTTCTAGAGCATCGGTCTCCAGTAGAATTGTCTATGTGATCAAAATATGCTAGAGCATTGCTACTCCATAGGGCATCCACCTGTAAAGTATCTTGAGGGAGATGTAAAGTCGATCTTGAAGCTCACATCCATCTCTCCTATAATTTGGTAAAGCTCAGGTAAGTGGAAGACGATGATGGCAGGCAGACGTCAGGACAAGGCTCCCTTTCACCAAAAGGAAATCCAGTACCAGTTGCAGGCTGTTGAAGGATGATTATTCTTTTAAATTGTGACATTAGAAGATCTCCTCCTTCTCTGAGCGAGAAAGGAACAGCAAAAAGAGATGGTGGATTCAGAAAATGTGGCTCACGGGGTGCCACTCTTTTGTTGGTGGTTGTGGCAGACATGGTGGGTGGTGATGATGGTGGTGGTGATGGGGATGGTGGTGCTTAATCTCCCACACTAATTATTCGGGTGGAGCAATTCACCTGCAGATTAACTATTAAAGGAAATTAACTCCAAACCATGACAAATCCCAGGCAGTTGCAACTGTCTATACGATAATAGTTTGAGCAGGTACAAGTTTATCTACCTTATATCTGATTTTTATTGCTGTCATTTAGAGGAAAAGCAGAACTCAGTTTTTCCAGGTTTGGCCAAGACATGGTAAAAGACTCTTCGCCCTACCTTTGCACTAGGAACCCTGGACAGGACACACAAAGTCACTATGTTAAGACTATGAAAGGCAGAGAAAAGGACACAGAGGGACCTCAGGATTCAAGAAACAGCTAGTCATGAGTTCCCCAAGGTTCTTTGATTACATGTCTTTCCCATTGGTTTGTTTGTTGCCACCCATATATCCCAGTGTGGGTGCTACAGCAGTCCACTACCCAAACCTGCCAACAAATGCAGAGAATAAAAAAAAATTAAAAAATTAAAAAATAAAAAAATAAAAAACATGGAAAGCCCATTCTTGCCAGGGTATCAGGAAGAGGATGGCCTTGCAGGATAGAACCATTTTGACTACACCCACCATATTTCAGGTAAGTGACATGCAAGAAAAGCTGCCCCCTCGCCCCACTAACTCACCAGTTAAGGACCCATAACTATTCCCTTTCTGTTCTTAGCAGAGATAAATGAAGGGGCGTCCCTTCTGCTCCCCACATACACTGTAGCTGGAGACACTGTGGGGTGGGATGTTGTCTGCTATCCCTGCTCTGCATTAGAAAAATCTTGCAAAGTATCAGAGTCCTTTTCTCACACAAGTAAAGAGTAAAGATGACAAAATGGAGAGGCAGCCATAGAAAGGAATTCCTTAAATTTCTGGGTGAAGTCTCCCTAGAACACACCAAATCAACGTGCTAAAAACCTAAAGAACTGCACCACAGTGTAGAATAGAGCGCATATTTCTTATCTGTCTTTAAAATCCACATAGGTAGGCATAATAAAAGAAACAATTCTGCAGAAAATTAAATTGACACTCAACACAGCCTAGAAAAGAGGGCCCAGATGTATGTGCTAAACCTACATGGGTTAAGTTCTTGATAAAGAGAAGAAGTTTTAAACAGGAGCCAGAGTCTGACAACCTAATACTCAAAATACCCAGGAAATAATTCAAAATCACTTGATATATCAGGATTGACTCTGATTTGAAAACAAACTAATAGATGCCCACACCAAGGTGACACAGAATTACCTGGCAAGGACTTTACAGTACCTTTCACATAAGTGCTCCAACAAGCAACAGTGAACACCCTTGGAATGAATTAATATTTAACAAAGCGATAGACAATAAAACAAGAAGAACCAGGGGGCCTGGGTAGCTCAGTAGGTTAAGGACCTGACTCTTGATTTCAGCTCGGGTCATGATCTCAGGCCCCACGTTGGGCTCCACGCTCAGTGCAGAGTCTGCCTGAGTTTCTCTCCCTCTCCCTCTGCCCCTCCCCTACCACTTGCAGATGCATGTGCTCTCTCTAAAATAAATAAATCTTTAAAAAATAAAATGAAAATAAAAATTGTGGAAGAAAACAGAGGAGCAGATCTTTATGACTTAAGTTTAGACGAAGAGTTCTTCAACTTGACACCCAAGCAGCATACACAGAAAAAAGAAGTAATAAATTAGACTTTATTAAAACTAAAAATGTTCATTCTGTGAAAGATATTCCTAAAATTGTGAAAAATAAAGCATAAACTAGAAGAAAATACAAAATATTTCAAAATATGGGTATCTAGAATATATAAATATATATTATAAATTTATATTATAAATTTATAATATAAATATATAAATATATTATAAATTTATAATATATAAATATATATTATAAATTTATATTATATAAATATATTATAAATATATATTATATATTTATATAAATATAAAAATATATATAGAATATATAAATATATATAATATATATGTGTATATATATATATAAAGAGAGAGAGAGAATATAAAAAGCTCTGTGAACTCAACCATAATAAAAAACAAATAATACAATTAGAAACTGGATAAAAGGTAAAAAAGAAAAAGAGACAGAGAAAAGATGGACGAAAATGGACAGATACCTCCCCTAAAAGAATATGTGGATAAGAAATAAGCTAAATGAAAGGTTTCTCACCATCATTATCTATTAAAGAAGTGGGAACCAAAACCACCATGAGATGCTTCTATCAGATTGCCTATCAGAATGGCTAAGATTAAAACATTCTGATGATGCCGAGTATTGCCAAGGATATGGAGCAACTGGATCTTTCATAAAATGCTGATGGGAATAGAAAATTGCACAACCATTCTTACCCAAAGAACACTTTGGCAGTTTCCTAAAAGTCAAGCCTACACTTACCATATACATCATGAACCATAGTCAACATCAGGATATTTGCCCTGAAGAACACTTGTGTTTACATAAAAACCTGTATGTGAATATTTGCCTTAGTTCTACATGTAATAAGAGCCCAAACTGGAAAGAACCCAAATGCCCTCCTGTAGATGAAGCGAAATATCCATGCCACATATCATACAACGGACTAAATTGTGAAACAAAATTCTGCTGAATAAATTTGAAGATCTAATTGGCTTTTTCAAGTAATTCACAAATCAGGTAGACTGTCATCTAGCGAGCAGAGAACGACTCTGAGGAGTTATACAAAGCGGAAAGCTTTAATAGAAAAAGAAATGGGATTTATTTGTTATTAGCAAAGGGAAAATGGAAGTTCGTTGGAGCGAAGTGAGGGTTCAGGGTGATGATGTGTTCCCATTGGCCGAGCTGCAGAATTTCCCGTTTTGGGACCCAGAGGAGAGTCTTCTTCTACCAGGGTAGGAGAGTAGTGACACCTCTTTTGGAGAAGCAAGGTACCTCTCATCCTGTTCGGGATACTTCAGGAGCAGTGGTAGGGTGTGAGGCCACCCCCTGCTGGGTTCCCAGCTCTAATTTTAACTGGGGTATCCTATATCAGTTTTCACTTTCCCCCTTTTGATCAAGAGCTTTCTCTGAAAGCATCACTGTTCTGGAGTGGGGTTATCCAAATGGGGCAGCCTCTGTCCCTGATGCCAGGAAGGAGCTTCCCTGGGGGTCACGTCCCATGTCAGAGAGAAAGTGTATGAACCAGAAGCCACTGGAGTCCACAGATGAGTAGCAAGGAAAGGTAAAAGGCAGAGCACTTGAGCATTTCTTATCCAAAGTCTGTATTTTTGTCAAAGTCATAAGTGCAGCAGCTCGGAGTGCTGAGCTAGCACCACCTTATGACACAAGTCATCTCTAGGGAGCACTGCTCCTACTCAGTTAAGCCAGGGGATTAGTCAGATTTTTAATGCATGTGAAAGAGACTCCCCTAACCTGACGTAGAGAGCTACCTACATGTCTTGCAAAGACAAGTGCTGCTAGAGAGGTTTCTTAGGGAGCAGGACCATATCCGACCTCGATAACTGGGGGATGTGGGGGAGAGGGGAGGGCGTTCTCCTCCCAGGCTAATGTCAGAGTGAAGGGGAGAAAGAAGGAAGGGTGTCACGTTCAGTAGAAGTATGAAATCTTGCTCTGTGATCTTGGGTGGAAGCGGCCCACCTCCACGTCAGCTACTTCTCTTCCGCATCCATTGGCTTTGGAGGTCTCCAGAGCCTGCGTGGCACCAGATGTCGGGTGAAACCTTCTTGGGCTGTGCTATGTGTGTCCAAGGCCCAATACCTTTTGGTTTTGTAGCAGTATCGGTGTCAGAAGCACTTGGGGTCCCTTTCAAAGGGTTCAGAGATTGTCCTCCTCTGTTGACATTCCCAAGACACCCAGCCACCAGGACCAGATGGTGAACAAGAGGATCCTTCAGAATAGGATCTGGGGAAGCCTCTTTAGCCTGTTGCTGATAGGCTTGGGCATAAGACACTCGGGACTTAGAGTAGCTGGTCATGATCAAGGATCCGTAGACGTTGTCTACCAGGAGAGATTGGTCTTGGCGATGATCTCATGAGGAGAGAGTTTGTGTTTCCCAAAGTGGGTGCTGCAAACAGTCAGCGAGACCGAAGCAATCCTTTAGGCCAGGAAAGTCCGTCTCTGTAGCAAGCTTAGGAGCTACAAGTTTGAGGATCCCATTATTCTCTAGACCTTGCCTGATGATTAAGGGCAACGGGGACAAGGATAATTGCAGGAAGCATATGACGCTTTCATTAAAGCTTGTGTGATTTGCCCAGTGAAGTGGCGGCCTCGATTACTGGAGACTGTGGAGCGTAGACCCCAAGGGGAAAATATGTTCTCCAAAAATTTCTTTGCCACTGTGGAGGCAACGGGAGGCTTCAAGTCCTCCAGACACACACCTGCAATAGCAAGAACGTATCGATAACCCATATGCTAAGTGTAGCTGAATGAAGTCCAGCTGCAGGAGCTCAAAGTACCCAGAAAGGGGAGGGGGGGTCTGAGGGCTCTGGCGACAGAAACGGTTTTTCTGGAATTACAGACCCGTCAAGTCAGATATTGCAAGCAGGCTGTTTTGGCAATTTTGTAAAAAGCCTCCCCACCAATGTCAGCTTCATACTTTGAGTCACTTTGAGTCATCTTAATTACACCATGGTGGGCAAATAAATAAATAAATAAATAAACAAACAAACAAAAAATAAGTTGTGTTTTCAGGGAGCCAGGAAGAACCACACGGCCGTCGTGGGTTTCCCCGAGTTCGATTACGCATTTGATTCACAGCCATTCCCCCTCCTTACTCTCCCTGGCTCGGCAGCAGAGTGTTGCATGTTGCAGGGACAGCAGGCCGGCAAAGGTCGGGCCGGGGGGGGCCAGAAGTGAGTGGACTTCACCCGCAGCTGCCACGGCTTCATGGCTTCAGTCGCCGCTGCCGCTACATGACGGGCAGCCAGGGCGGGTCCCTGATGTGCAGGTTGTCTTTTCAGTGTCTCCGTTTTGAAGACAGAGACTTTAGAAGTAAGGGAATCGCGGTAAGAAGATGGTTTACTCGTCGTACCATTTTTGATTGGGGTCAGAGAGGACGCAAGAAAACCCCTTGTTTCCATAACATCCCCAAATTATGGACGATCCCAAAGGCATGCTGGCTGCCAGATGAGTATGAACAATTTGTCATGTCCCGGGAGGGCCTGAAGCTCCTCCTCTCGGGCTGACTTAGCCTGTGGGAGATTTCTCTTCTGAAGTGGTTCCTACCGGGTGTAGTAACAGCCTTAACCAGCTTGGAAGTTCCCCTTTGCATTTTTACTGTGTGACCGACCTATCGACCAACAGAGTTAGATCAGCACTAGTGAAAGGGGCATCTGGTAAACCAGGACACGGTGTCGTGAACCGGGGCATTACTACCTCACCCCCATGGAGCTCGCCTTCCTCAGCCGGGGGTGGTAACGTTGCAGGGTTGAGGACGTTGCGTTTCAGACGCAGACTCGGTGGGGAAAGCTGAAGCATCTCTAGGAGGCTCCTCTGCTTGCGGGGAAATGTTGAACCGATTCAGAGTTGAGGCTTCTGTGACTAAATGTTGTTTCCTGGGTCAGATCTCTGAGGCCTCCACCAGCTCCGGAGCCGTGGCCGTAGCCTCCCGGCCGGTGGGTGGGCACGAGCCCAGGAGGGCTGCGTGCAGAACAGGCCCCAGGCCCACAGGCTGACGGCTCCTGGCTCCTGGCTGAGCGAGCGCCCCCAGGGCCCCGGGGTCCCTTTCAGGCACAACGAGGTGGACGGCCTTGAACAGTCAGCTGGCCCTGCAGTCGGTGGCTCTCGTAGCGCTTGTTTTACTCTTGTTTATTCATGTTTGTCTTCCCAAGGAAGGGCTTTGGGAGCTGAAGGGTAGTAAGTCCGCAGAGGAGAATTAGGAAGCCGTAGTCTACTGTATGCAGCCCGGCCTGGGAGCCCCTGAGGCTGTTGCTTCGTTGTGGGCCCCAGGAACCCTTGGATCAGCCTAATTCTTTTTGGAGATAGCCGGATCCCTTCAGTGCTTCCGCTGTGACCCAGCTACCGCGTCTGGAGATGACTGTAATCTTTCCTTAGCAACCTCATGTTCTTCTTCAGCAAACTATTGCAGCAAATAAACAGAATGTTTTATGGAAGCCTCTGGAGTGACTAGCACAGCAAGAGGTCATCTACACAGCGCAGAGGGCCAATTTCCCCCAGGGCTCCTGGAGGTGCTTCACTCTTGGTGGAGCATTTGGGAAGTAAGAAGGGGTATCAGCGGACTCCGGAGGCCTGACTATCTGGTACAGTGCTGGTTGTTCCAGGTCAAGCAAACAGAGATCAGCTGTTGGGGTCCATAGGATGCTGGAGACGGCCGAACCTAGGTCCCCAACAGTGACCGTGAGCCTGGAAGAACTCAGGACAGGCGGGTGTCCAGGTTTGGAACTACTAGGGAACAGGGAAAAGCTATCTTGTTGGTGGCTCTCAAGTCCTGGACAAATCACCACCCTGCTCGTTAGTCTTCCAGGCTTGCGAGACTGGCCTGTTTCGGAGGCCGGTGTGGGTTAGCCCCTGGGCAATGCAGCCTTCCGCTGTGGGCATCGGGGCTGGTGTGGCCTTGGGCTTAATGCATATTGAGGTGACACAGGGCGATGCTTACTTATGTCCATTTTAATTTTTATAGGTTCTGCACTTCTTCTCCAAATGTCAGTATTGGGGGTATCCCGCAGATTATCTGGCACCTCGATTAAATTTAGAGACTTTTGTTGAACTTTTTCCTGTTCTATGTCTAGAACAGATTGTAAGAAACATAAAAGATTGGGTTCAGGAAACTCTATGGTGAGGTATCCCCTGGAAGCAAAACAGATTAGCTCTTTTTCATTTACAAAGGAGCTCTCTGCCCAACAAATTGGCGAGGGCTGTGTCACACAGCACAAAGGGATGTTTTCCAGGAAAAGATCCCAGAGTCATCACATTGGTTGAGATAAAAATTATCTCTGAACTTCATCTGATGCACCCAGTGTGGAAACCTTTCACTCAGAGACATGTATTGTTCCATGAGGGTGCGGATTCAGGGAGAAAGCGTAGCTCTGGTGTCAGCTAGAGTGGCAAGGTTTTCCATCAACATTAATTTTTGTTTATCCTTAGCTGTTTAGGGGAATTACTGGTAATCATCTGGCTGAGAACCCCCTGGGGCCCTGGCAGCCATGGGAGGGTCCCACGTGAGGGCCCCCCTGGAGGTAGATGTGAGGACACTTGAAGAATCTGCATAGGACCTTTGAGGGCAACTTCTTTTCCTGTGTCCCAGTTGATTAGAGCTGTGACATTGATCTCTGGACCATGTCTTTGAAGATGGTCCCCTTGGGGTGTGCAGTGTGGAAGGCCTAGATGTTATTTTGGGTCTCTGGCCCGGAGCTGTGCGAGCTATAAAGCTCTCAGCCTGGCGGACTTGTGCTTGCGATCTTGCTCCGGGATCCTTTCAAAACTGCTCAGCTGTGGTCACAGATTCAATCAGGCTGTGGCCTCCCATCCTATTTTCTGCCTTTTGTCCCATCCACTAATATCCAGAGCTAATCCATTTACAAAGAGGGCAGCCAGAGCAGGCTGGCTGACCCTACTCATTGTGTAGAGCCCTGAACGCTGTGAAAAGAGAGCTTCCAAACAGGCTCTAAAGGCTGCCACAGGTTCCTCTTTCTTTTGTTCATATGTTCGAATAATAGACCAATGAGCATGAGGGAGCCTCGAGGAATGGCTTATAAAAGGTCAGCTGCATTTTTCAAGCCCTCCCAGGTCAAGGATCTTGAGTATTATTTGGGGTTCTTGCCATTTTGCTTCCTGCACAGGCATCCCCACGTCCTACCAAGTCTGAGCTGATAACTATCTGGCACCCCGGGGTCAAAGGCCCTGACAATGACCCTGAACTCTTCAAAAACTCATCTGAGTTTCCTCCCTTGGTTTAGGAAATTCATTACAGCTATTTTTAGACCGGGGGGAGGGGGGGGAGGAGAAGGACACCTGGAGAGCTTTGTCCACAACCACATCTTCACAGAGGAAAGGCAGCTCAGACCGAGAATGAGGGGGACGTGAGCACTCAGGTGGTAAAGGATGGGGGGCTGCAGACTCAGTCTTGTCCTTCCTATTGTCTTTGTTTTTAGCTACATGTCATGCCTTAAATTTTTCAGTAGCATTTGTAACGAGTCTTTGAATGAAGCCATTTTGGAATCTTGAAGCCTTCTGTAAGCTTCCACACGCCAGTGACCGTAGGCACCAGCCCGCCCATCCAGTTGGGGATCCCTTGCTCTCCAGCATATTTCTTAAATGAGCCACCTTGTCTAATTAGAATGTTCCCCATATTGGTCATTGTCATTTTGGGTTATTTTTAGTAAAATCTTGCCTTCTTGTTAAATATCCGCAGCTTCAGAGATTAGCCATGGCACACGTAGAGCAAGCAGGTGTGACAGGAGGTGGCACAGTCAACTCCCTGGACGTGAAGGACTCCATTTCTTCCAGGTTCCCTGGAGCTACCCTAATGATCTGGAAGGGGGGGAGGACTGAGCCCCACAGGGCCTCAGGAATTGGGACTGCAGAGAGTTTCCAAGCAAGCTGTCAGCTAAATACTGCCCCTAAACTGTCAGCAATTCTGAGGGTGGAGCCCAGGGCGGAGCTGAGGGCTCGGGGTCCACACCCCTGGAATCACCATCTGCAAGATAAGGGGCTCAGCTCCACTGCCTCGGAGCAGAATCCCCTGCCAGCTCGAGCTGCAGCACCCGCTTTGTAAAGGAAAGCCAACCAGACTGGGATCTCACGCTCAGCCCGGAGCAGAGGACAATCCCGAGGAGCTCAGCAGAGGCCCTCGGACAGGGCAAGACATCAGCTCCAAGCTCTGGCAGAACCAAGCCTGCATTTCTCCTCATTTCTGAGCCCCCGCAGAAATTCACTTGGATCCCACGGCTGCCACCGATCGGTTAAAAAAAAAAATCAACTGAAAATTCAAATTCAGGAAGATCTTTATCAAACGGTTCTTGAATCCAGCAGCACCTCATTCATTAAGCAGAGAGAAACACGAGGAGTCACATAAAAGAAAGGCGTTTACATGGGGGAGGAGGGGGCAGGAAGTCATTAGCAAAGGAAACAAGAGAGATCCCGGAGGAAAGTAGGAGTTCGGGTGGGCTCCGGGGATTCTCCCCGCTGAGCTTCAGCGCTTGCCAGTCGCCAAGGACCTCTTCCCTCCTCCTGCCCAAGCCAGTCGCAAGGTGCCTCTCTTCCCGTTTGGGATAATCCGTGGGGAGTGGAGGTGAGGCTCCTCCTACAGGCCTTCCCGACTCTAATTTTAGTTGGGTTGTCCTTTAAAATTTTTACAAAATAAAATGAAGACAATGAACTGTTGGTATACGTGCAGAATTGGACGGATGTGAAATACACTGTGGGCCAACAAAAGTATAGTCATGGCAACCTGGTTAGTGGTCGCCAGGGTTTGAAGGCGAGCAGAGGGGGTATCTTTAGGCATGATGACCCTGCTCTGTGCCCTGATTGCGTTAATAGTTAACACATTTCCATACATGTGGTTAAATTCATAATTGTACAGAGGAAAATAATGGAACTTAAAAACTGGAGAAATAGGAATAAGATCCACAGTTTAGATGACAGGACTGTTGGAACGTCAATGTCCTGCTTTTAATGCCTGTACTGCCGTCAGGTATTAACACGAGGGGAAGCCGAGCGAGTGGTGTATGGCTACTCGCTGTACTATGTTGGACACTTTTTCGGAGTCTGAAAGTACTTTAAAATAAATACAAGGGAAAACTTAAGTTATAGTAGCTGTTTGATGTTTAGGAAAACTCTTGATACAACAAACGAAGAAGTGAGACATGGCCTCATAGCAATAAAAACATTCACATAAGATTTGGAGAAAATATTTCTGTTTAGTTATTATCATCTGGCACCTGTGGAAATAACTGTAATCAAAATAAGCCATCACTTGTGAGTTTATCTCTGTGTAACCTGTTCTGAGGGGGAGACAGTATTCAGTGCAAACTGATTATTTTTTCAAGCATTTTTGTCATGAAAATCTTAAAGCCTACACAAAAATTGAGACAGTGAATGCTCAAGACACCCAGCGCTTAGATTCTATAATTATAACTGCATGGTTTTGCCTTAATATGACAGCTACCCATCCATTACCTCCCCTATCCAATATTCAAACTCATTTTAAACGTATGTCAGTGTAACTTTCAGACGTTAGTATACTTTGCACCTAAAAACTTCAGCATGCATGTCATTAACTGGACTTCGGTGTTTATTACTTACGAAGTTTCTTCGAAGTAAATTCAGAAACCGTAGCACGCAAAAACTGATGTCATCAGTGAGTTTTGACAAAATGTACTTAGCACGGAGCGCCTATCCCTCTGAGATGAAGAATATCGCCCTCTCCCTGGACAGTTGCTATGAACGTTGTATTTTTGGACAGGTCTATGCAGACAGATGCTTTCATTTCTTAGGAATACCGAACAGTAGAATTGCTGGGTCATAACGTAGGTATAAATTTAAGAAGAATCTGTCAGAACTTATAAGGGGTTTCACCACTTTTATGCCACTGCCAACATTTGTGAGATTTCCAGTGTCTCCTCAAGACCCTAATTTCAATTATTTTGGTCCAAAATAGTCCAAAAGTGGGATTTTGGTCCAAAATAGTCCAAAAGTGGGATTGCTGGATCTTATGGTGGCCTTATTTTTAATTCTTTGAGGAACCCCCATACTGTCTTCCACAGCAGCTGCACCATTTTGTATTTCCAACAGTGTTCAGGGGCTCCCATTTCTACTCCTCACCCACACTTCCTGGCTGCCCTGGCAGGTGCAAGATGATAACTCTCACTCTCAGTGGTTTTTGATTTGCATTTCCCTGGTGATGAACATCAGGACCAAACATTTTTTCATATACCCATTGGCCATTGGATGTCTTCTTTGGAGAAATATCTTTAGTGCTAGATATTCTAGGAGTCATGTACTAAAATCTCATTGAGTTTTAATTTGCATTCCACTTGTTATTCGTAATGGTGGGCATTTTTATGTGCTTATTGGCTATTTGTGCCTCTTACATTGTGATGTGTTGGTTCAAATATTTTGCCCATTTTTATTAGAGACATTTGCTGCCTTATTATTGAGTTTTAGGGCATTGCCTTTTCCACATTATATATGTCCAATGGCCATTTTTTTCTCTTTTTTAATAGAATGAGGCGCTGTTTCTTTGAAACACTGTGAGACTATTGAAACACTAGACAACCTATCTTGTCAAAACTCTCCAAGAATCTTCCAAGGCTTTTTGGAATGTTGACAGTCAAAACACACACACACACACACACACACACACACACACATTGACTGAAATTCATAGTTTTCTTTTTCTCTTTGCAAAACTAAAGATAACAAAAACTACAACAAACACACACACACAATAAAGATGCAGCTCGGGAAGTAATAAGAGGAACATTTTGGAGCTTTCTATTCAAACAAAAGACAGGAAAACATTTCAACGGTGTAGTGAGGCAGGAGGAATGCCACCTGGAGGTAGTATGTCCAGGTTAGCAGACAGGTATGCAGCCTTCTGTGCTAGTCACTGTGATCGCTCTGTTTCACGGAAGTGCCCTTACCACTAACCTTGAGCATGTGGCCTTGGTTTTCCCGGTAGGTGTTCCCTTTTTCTGGCAACAACACTGAGGTTTTTCTCTAAAGGATTAATCGTTGTCTCTACTTTCTAGGAAAGTGTCCTTCTGGGGGCCCGGGGGACCTGTGAGCCTGGCTTGACCATGAAGAACACTTGTCTCCTTGACCACATTGACTTGTTCCAACACGACTGCATCACATAACTTAGCAAATGCACCAGCGACACCATCTATGGGTCCTTGTTGTATTTCGTGAGGCAGAAGCCCACGCCCCCACTAGGACTGTAGACACGACAGTGCAGTCCTAGAGCCCATGTGGGGCCCCACGGAGGAAGAGCCTGAGCTTAAAATGAAGCCACACAAAGGAGAGAAGAAATCCACAGTGAACCCATGTCTAATCACCCTGAAGCAGGTCTGCCTGAAGCCATTACTCCTGGACTTTTCGGTATCATGAGCCAATACGTCTGTTTTGTTTAAACGAGTTGGAATTGGTTTTCTCTCACTTTCTACCAACACCACTGCCTATTCCAAACCTTTACACCAAGACTGTCCATTTTAGTCACTAACTTTGATGACTTTGTTCTTTCTTTTTACAGATGAAGACATGCCTTTTGGGTCAGTCCAATGTGAGTTTGATACCGGGTAAAGGTTTGCTTGTGCTCATGTTAATCTCCTTTTCCATTGGTAATTTCCTTTAATCTTCTCAACAGCCCTTTGAATTAGATCTGCATGTTGCATGTGACCCAAATGAAGTTTATATAATTTTCCACTACAGTACCATTACCAATTCCTCAATCCCAAAGTGGCTCTCTTTTACTTGCTTTATACTGGTCACAGTGAAAACACACGCTGGTCGTAAGTAAAAACCCGCAACACATTCCTCATCCTTGAACTGCCTGGTCCATTCGTCTGCCAAGGATGCTTCCCCAGCAGCACATGAAGACAGAGAATGTGCGTATAAGTGGCCCCAGGAAACAGATAAAAGGGAATTGGTATGTGAGACACTAAAGCAAAGGAAGCCCATAACCAGGGCAAGCTGGGGCTGTGGGCAATGGAAGTTCAGTGTCGTGAGGGGCTCTGGGGAGCACTGGCCAGTATCCCGGAGAGTCGTCCCAGCCAGTGGTGGCTGTGTTACATCTCAGGTCCAAGATCACTCGACATCCACACTGTGATCAGAGGCAGAGTCCCTCTGAGCCTTTCTTCTCCACATTGAACAGCACAGACCTGCGGGTCCTGAAGAGAGGGCTCTGCAGGAGAAGCGGGCCTGCCTCGTGTCACCAGGGCTGTAGGGCTGCTCAGCAGCACGGGGCATGGGTATGAGGACGTCCGCTGGTGTTCGACCACCCTGTAACTCTGGCCCAGCCAGGTGGTCACCTACCCGTGGCCCACCCCCATGGACACCGTGCTCCGGACCCCCCACCTGCAAGCCCTCTGTACCTGCACGCATCTGCCTGTGCCCCAGGTGTGCTTCCTGCTTTCTGGGTGACTGCAGATCAACTCTGACCCCAGGAAACCATCCGGCAGGTGCGAGGGTACCCTGTCCAGTGAGCTTGGCATCCCAGCCTTGGGCAGGGCCCTCTGCGGAGTTGGTCTACCCCGGGGGCTCTCCCTCTACCCTAAAGTGGCTTCAAGAGTTTCCTTGCATCTTACAGTTACTCTCTGGTCGTGTGTTAATAATTAGGCTACAGCCGTTTGGATCACAGTGTGCCTTCAGACTCCTGATAGGGTTGGACTGACTTGGGGGGAGACGGCGGGCATGTGGGTGGGCTTCTGATGGGGTGGTGTGGGGTTCCCAGCCCGCGTCCCAGCGAGCATTTGGGCATCCTCCCTCAGGAGTCATTGCATAGGATGGCGAGTGTTGCAGGTGTTTAAGAGGGACAGTGACAGAAGGCTGCGCCATCCAGCCCTACCCCTGGTCTCTCCATGAACAAAGGAGGCTTGGGGTGTGGGTAGGAAAGGGCAGGGGTGGAGGTTGGGGGGACATGGAAGGATAAGGTGTCACGAGGGTCTGCTAACAGGGTTGTACCCGGCTGCCTTGGCCTGCTGCCCGCGGGGCCAGATGAGGAGTGTGTTCACCGGGACAGGGTCCCAGAGCCAGGTGATGAAGTGCAGCTTCTAGAACCCAGGGCTTCTGGTTCTTGAGTTCCCCAGGGGTGCAGTTGAAGAGGGGAAAGCAAGCCTGGGGGGCGGGGCTGGGTTGGGACTGTGGTCCCGGCCCTCGTGGGCTTCATGCGGTGAGCCAGCCTTGCCTGCCAACCCTGGTCTGCAAGAACAGAATGGGTGCCCCAGAGCCGGAGTCAGGTCCTCACTGAGGGTCAGCAGGACCCGTGGGAGGAGCCCGGGGGGGACGGAACCCCCCTCTGCTGCCATGGTCACCCTGACTCCATAGAAGGGATGGCATGTGGGCCAGAGGCTGCTCCAGGGCGCCCATAGGCATCGGAGCCCAGCCCCCGTGCACGGCCAAGTGAGGTGTACAGAATGCTATTTGCGATTGTGATTTCTGTCACGAGCGAGACTGGTTTTTGCCCTTCTTATAAATATGCACGTTAGAGAGCTCCCCAGTCTGGCCATGTTACCCACTGGCACGTTGGGAGTTGGGCCAATTATTCCAGACAGTAAGCATCTAGGTCGTAACGTGAGAATGGAAAAGCAAAGAAAGCGGCCCCATGTCCCAAGTGCTCCACGGAAGAGGGCTGTTTGTCCCCCGGGCTCCTACCCTAACTCTGGGAGGCGGCGTGCAGGGTATCAAGGGGGCATCCAGCAAGCGCGGCCCCACGTGAGCCTCGTGCCACACAGCACGCAAGGCCCGGGCTGCACAGTGAGCAGGACCCCGCGTCCGGCCCGAAGAGGCTTCACGCAGCGGCGAGCCGCACAGCGTCACTGTGGCCCTTCCAAACGGGACCAAGGCTGCAGAGCGGGGGGCAACGGCTGAGCTGCGAACCCCGATCCCAGGGCAGCTGCAGAGCAGGAAAAGACAATTTCCGGAAAGCATTTAAAAAGTACAGATTTCTGCAGGTCAACACCAGAACGCAAATAGCTCGGGTAAGAAATGGGCAGAGGACCTGAGGAGACATTTATTTTCCAAACAAAAAATGACATACGGATGGCGACAGGCCCGTGGAAAGATGCCCCCCACCAGTCGCTGTCGGGGGTGCGGGTCACAACAGTGAGACAGTCCCTTACCTGCCAGGACACTAGAGGCAGAGACGACAGTCAGGGTCGGGAGGCCAGGAAGGAGAAGGAACCCGCTGGCACTGGCACTGCCACCCGCGGCCGCAGGACGGGGTTCCCAAACTTCAAGGGAGACTTGCCATGTGATCTGGTTCTACTCCTGCGTGTTCACCTGAGGAAAAGAAAAACCCATATGTGAAGAGATGTGCACCCCTCTGCTCACCGCCGCGTTACTCACAGCAGCCACGGTAGGGAGGCACTCAAGTGCCCGTGAACAGGTGAGTGGAGAGAGAGGCTGTGGGGCATGCGCACATGCATGCACACGCATGCACACATGCAGATGCACACGTACGCATACACGTGTGCATGCATGCACGCGCATGCACATGTACGCATGCAGATGCATGCACACGCAGATGCACACAGGCAGGTGCACACACCCACAAACATGTATGCAGATGCAGATGCACACGTATGCACATGTGTGTGCGTGCACACACAGGCAGATGCACACATGTTACGCACATGTGCACACGCAGATGCACACAGGCAGATGCACATGCATGCACATGTACACATGCACACATATGCGTGCACGCATATGCAGATGCACACAGGCAGATACACATGTACACACATGCACACATACACACATGCGCACACACGCACACACACTGGAATATTACTTTTCCATAAGAAAGGGGGAGATCCTGCTCCTTACCACGCGGGTGAGCCAGAGGATCTAAAGGCAGGCAGACGCCGCGTTGTTTCAGTTGCACAGGGAATCCCAACAGGGACAAACGCAGGGGAAGCAGAAACAGGCCCAGAAGCCCAGAGAATAAACTGATGGGCCGGAGGGAGGGAGGCAGGCGGGCAACGAGCAGCTCGCGGGCAGGGGAGCGGCAGGTGCAGGCGTCCATCGCGGGGGGGATCCCTCGTGGGGATAAAAAGCACAAGGGAGGGGCATGTGGCCAGCGGTGTCGCCCTCGCCCTTGGACCTGTCAGGCTGCAGCCTCTCAGGAGCTGTCCCTCGAGTAAATCACTGCAGGTGTAGATGGGTGCTCGCTCGCCCTCCCTCCCTCTCCCTCCCTCCCTCTCTCCCACTCTCCCCCCCTCCCCCCCCTCCTTCCCTCCCTCTCCCTCCCTCTGCAGAGCCCTGATGGTGAATGCACATGGAGGAGCGAGCGCGAGCGCCTCCCTGCCCCTCACGCGGTGGGCAGCGCGGGTGGTCCCACGGCCGGGGCAGCTTGTGCATGACCTCAACAGCAGAAGCCGGTGCACAGAGGGTTTGAGAGGCACCCAAGGGCCAGACACCCAAGGTACCTGTGCCCCCAGCGCCCCGCCGAAGGCTGTCACTCACCCGGGGTGGCCGGAGCCCCGGAGCCTTGGGGCATCTTCCCGGGACGTGGATGGTCCGTTTGGCCGCAAGTGGGTGATTGCGGGGCTAATCGAGTCGTAAACGGTTCGTTTCTAGGGCAGACTGTGTAGGCACACATGGAAGGGCATCTTCGAGGTTGAGGAGAAGGACCGGCCTGTCAGGTGGTCACGCCTCTGAGGCTGCCCAAAGCCTGCAGGACGCCACGGCTCAGAGCTCCCGACGGGACGGGGCGGCAGCAGGAGAGCAGAGGGGAGCGCACGGGTGACTAAGGTAAGACGCAGGACGGCGGTTGTCTGTGGGGGGGCGGCCAGACGAGGGAAGGCAGACAGGAGCTCCAGCAGCAGAGCAACGTCTCGTTTGTGTCTCGGCTCATGTCACAAGCGTATGTGTGCACAAGCGCATGTGTGTATCTGTGCACGCACAGTCTCCGGCCAAATACTGTGCGTGCATACGGAGAGAGGAAAGAGTACAGTCATCCCTCGTCTGGGTTCCTCCTCCTGAGTCAAGCAACCACAGCCCAGAAGGACGGCCCCCCTCATGGCCCAAGGCCATGTCACAACGCTCCTGCCCACGGGGGCATCCCATCACCTGCAGCGTGGCAAGCAGAACAGTGAGCGCCGCACCACGGATGCCTTGAGGCAGAGCCGGGGCCACAGAGGCGGCGTTCCCGGCCCTCATCCCACTACGGGGCCTACCATCGCTCCATTTTAGTATTAGCTGTTGTTGCTGATCTCCTACTGGGCCTGACTCATAAATTAAGATTTATCTTAGGTGCCTGGGTACAGGAAAAACACAGCACCTCTAGGGCTTGGTACTCCCGCGGCGTCGAGCACCCCGGGGAGTCTCAGCGAACCCCCTGCAGAGGAGGCGACGCTGCTGCTCACGCTGTGGAAGTCACTCTGGGCTTCCCGGTAGGAAACCAGCCCGGTGCAGAGCAAGTCTAACACGGAAACCCAGGAAGACAAAAAATATAACAAATAGGTGCTTCTGCTTACAGTGCACTTGCACAGGGGCTGCCTGCATGCATTACTGTCATGTTTAATTTGTTAAAGGCAATATCCAGCCTCTGTATGAAAATATAAATTACGCAAATTTAGTCCTTTGCCAACACATCATGAATAAATGGTGAGCGATGGGTAGGAAGCCGGGAGATAAAAAGGCACATTTTAAAATGCAACTTATTCTAATGCAATACATCTTTTATAAGGATGCTCTTTAATAGGATATTTCAAATGATTACATTTGAGGTGTTCTTTTAACATCAGAAACATTGCACCATTTGGTGAGAAAAAGATCCAGCAGCCGGAGCATTCCTGCAATCCTGCTGATGGCGTTTTCATTGACCACAAACAGGAAGAAACCCTGTGCCAAAGAGCCGGTCTGCAGTCGGGGCGCTCGGGCCCTCCTCAGCACACACCATCCCTGGACGCGGCCTAGCTCCATTTCTTTTACCTGCGATTTTCCCTAATCAGTAAATAAAGGCAATAACAGTGTTTTGTTATATGAGGTTGTAAAAGGATCAGATGTGAACGTGTCTTTCCAAAATGTGATGGGAAGGGAAAAAAGCATGCACATTTTAATCATTATCGTTATGAAGTATGTTCTAAGGCTGAACAGTTAGTGTTTGGAAGATAGATGAGGGCTCTAGTAGAAAGTACCAGAGTGCATGTGCTATTCTGGTTTCTACAGTAAAACAGAATGAATAATTCATTCATATGAATGAATTACCCAGAGGAATGGATTGGCTCATGGGATTGCAGAGGCTGCACTCAGCAAGCCGGAGGCCCAACGGGGCCAACAGTGGAGTTCCAGTCCAAGTCGGGGGCAAAGGCAAGATGCCCCAGATCAGCCCCAGTCAGGCAGAGACTCAACCTTTTAGTCTATCCAGTCCCTCAACTAATCAGATGAGGCCCACCGCCCTGGAGCAAGCATTTGCTTTACTCAGTCTACAGATTCAAATGTTAACCTGTTCCAGAAACGTCCCTGTAGATACACCCCGAATCACATCTCTCCAACGTCTGGGCACCCCGTGCCCCAATCAAATGGACATTAACCATCACAGTGGGTAGTACCCTGAGGTGTAGAGACTCACAGACACGTGGCATTCCTGGAGAGGCAGTAACGCTGAGTCTACCTTGACCTGCAGGAGATGCCTGGCTGTCCTTCCTCCTCAGCCCTGTCCCTCTCCGCTCTTTTGCATGTGGATAATACTCAGCCTTCCTAACTACCAAGGTCCCGGGCCACGCTCTGCTACACGTCTGCCATAGAAACTCACACAAGTCACTGAGTCCCATTTTTCTCCTGTGACAGACATGTCTGTGCAAAAAAGGTCATTTTGAGAGCCAACGGGGGCTTATAAAATAAGAAATATTTTTAAAACTATAAAATTGAACAAAAGAAATAATAATGCAACATACAATCGACATAACTAAAATCCTAGCATTGAAAAAACTGAGCACTCTGATCCCGATGAAAATCACAGCAAGTTATTTTATGGATGTCGACAAAGTGATTCTAAGGTTTATATGCAGGCAAAAGACCCAGAAGAGCCAGGACAATGTTGAGGAAGAAAAGCTATGTGGGAGGATTGCCATGGACTTCAAGACTTACTGTAAAGTTACAATGCTCAAGACAGCACAGCACTGGGGAAAGGACAGTGAAATAGTCCAGTGGCACAGAATAGACGGCCCAGAAATAGACTCCCCCAGCCAAGAACACAGTCAACTGGTCTTTGTAAAAGAGGCAAAGGCGACACAATGGAGCAAAGACAGTCTCTTCAGCAAATGGTGCAAGAAAAACTTACCCCCTTTCCAAAAAGTAATTCAAAATGAATCACAGACAGACCCACGTATAAAACACAAAACTCAAAAATTCCGAAGAGATAACATCACAGAAACCTAGAGAGCCTTGAGTAGAGCAGTCGTTCTTTAGCCACTACATCAAAGATACAATCCAAGAAAGAAAGAGTTGCTAAGCTGGGCTTTCTTAAAATTTAAAAACTCTAAAAAAATAAAAATAAAAATAAAAATAAAATAAAAATAAATAAAATAAAATAAAATAAAATAAAATAATAAAATAAAATAAAATAAAATAAAAACTCAGCCCTGGGAAAGACAATATCAATAATATGAAAAGATCGTCCACAGACTAGGAGAAAATATTTGCAAAAGACACACATCATAAAGGAATGTTATCCATTATATGCAAAGAACTCTTACAACTGAACAAGAAGACAAACAGAAGGATTCAAAAAATGGGTGAAAGACCTTTACGGAAACCTCACCAAAGGAGGTGCACAGATAGCAGATACAGATGTGGAAAGGTGTCCAACGTCACTTGCTGTGTGGGAGATGCAAATTAAAACCCCAATGAGACACCACTACCACTGCACACCTGTTAGAATGGCTGAAGTCTAGGACACGGAGGACACCCAGTGCTGGTGAGAACATGGCGCCACCTTGAACTCTCACTCATTGCTGGTGGGAAGCACAATGGAGCAGCTGCTCTGGAAGGCGGTTTGGGGCTTGCTCACAAAACTGAAAATACTCTTATCATAGAATCCAGCGACCAAACTCCTTGGTATTGGTGCAAAAGATTTGAAAACTTACGTCTACGAGAAAACCTGCACATGTTTGTTTGTAACTGCCAAAGCTTCAAAGCAACTAAAATGTTCTTCAGTAGGTGGATGAGCAAATAAACTGGTACATCCCAACAGTGGGATATCATCAGGTGCTAAAAAGGAAAAGTGAGCTATCAAGCCGTGAAGAGATATGGAGGAAAATTAATTATCTTTTAAAAGAAAAAGCCAATCTGAAAAGACTATGTATTGTATGATTTTGAGTCTATGTCATCCTGGAAAATGCAAAATTATGGAGACAGTGAAAAGGTCAATGGTTGTCAGGGGTGAGGTGGGGAGAAGTGAATGTGCAGAGCACAGAGGATTTTTAAGGCAGTGTATGATATTGTAATGGTGCATACATGCCATTCCACGTTTGCCCAAACTCATAGAATGTCCAACACAAAGACTGAACTCTAGGGGGGATCCCTGGGTAGCGCAGCAGTTTAGTGCCTGCCTTTGGCCCAGGGCGCGATCCTGGAGACCCGGGATCGAGTCCCACGTCGGGCTCCCGGTGCATGGAGCCTGCTTCTCCCTATGCCTGTGTCTCTGCCTCTCTCTCTCTCTCTCTCTCTCTCTGTGACTATCATGAATAAATAAATAAAATCTTTAAAAAATAAATAAATAAAATAAATAAAAATAAAAAATAGAACTCTAGGACAAACTAGGGACTACGAGTCTGGGTGTTGCGTCAGTTTAGGTCAAGCAATCATCACAAACGTACCCCTCTCATGAGGGATGCTCAACGTGGAGGAGGCTGTGCGAGTGTGGAGTCAGGGAGTATACGGAAAAATCTCTGTATCTTCTCCTCAATTTTTTGTGACCCTAAAACTTCTCTAAAAATAAGATATTAGGGGTACCTGGATGGCTTAGTGAGTTAAGTGTCCATCTGTGGATTTGGACTCAGGTTATGATCTCAGCTTTGTGAGATCAAGCCCCGTGTTGAGCTTCATTCTGGGTGCGGGGTCTGCTTAAGATTCTCTCTCGCCCTCTCCCTCTGCCCTTCCCCACCCACCAAAAATAAAATAAAATATTTTTAAAAACAAAAATACAAAAGCTTCATAAAAATAACATGCATAAAGCTTAATACATATTTAAAACTCTGAAATTGACTGTCATCGTCATGATGAGCAAACACGATGCGTTTACCACAATGAGAAAAGTACAGCTCACACAACACGGCTAACAGATTTGTCATTCAGCTAATCAATCCATTCAATGGAGTAAATTACTATTTTGCCTCATGCCATTAATTTTCATGTTGTCCCTCTAAATTAATCCATAATCCCAACAATAAAAAGGAAGGTTTGCCTTACAATTTTGCTAGACCTAGAAGAATCTATTTCAGCCTCCTAAGGAAAAGTCCCAATCCCAGACAAATTATTTAAATATTTACAACAGTTATGGTGAGGACCACAGCAAACCAGTACATACCCTGGCCACTGTGCCACTCCCCTCTCCTCTCCAGACATACCAAGAATGCTTGGGGATAACCTAGTTATCTACCATTTCTCTCTTCTTTCAAATTAGAAGCTTCTCTGATTAAAGATGACCTGTCAGACCTGTTGCTCTCTCCTTGCTTTCTCTAGGCACTTAGTCTACTTAGGGTCCCTAAGTCACCTTGAAGACAGCTCCAAAGTCTAAGTGTGAATCCTTTGCTCAAAGCCACTCAAGGTACCTGAGGAGACATGGATGGGAGGATGGAAGACCAAAGGGTGGAAGATGAAAGATAGAATGATGATGGGATGGCTGGATGGATAGATGGATGGATAGCAGGTTAGGGGGTTTAAAGGATGGATAGGTGGAAGGATGGAGGGTGGAATGATGATAAGAGGATGGATAGATGGATGGGTGGATGGATGTATGGATGGATGGGTGAATGAATAGCAGGATGAAAGGGTGGATAACAGAAGGATAAAGAATGAAAAAAAGAAATACGGGGTGTGGAATGATGATAAAATGGACAGATGAGTGGATGGATAGGTAGGAGGATGAGAAGATGGAAGACAGGAGGATAAAGGATAGAAGAAGGGAAGATGGAGGATGGAATGATGATAAGATGGATGGATGGGTGATGGATGGATGATGGATGGATGGACGGATGGACGGACGGACGGACGGATGGATGGATGGATGGATGGATAGCAGGTTAGGGGGATTAAAGGATGGGTAGGTGGAAGGATGGAGGGTGGAATGATAAGAGGATGGATGGATGGATGGATGGATATGGGGATGGATGGATATGGGGATGGATGGATGGAAGACAGAAGAATAAAGTATGGAAGAAAGGGAGGATAGAAGGTGGAATGATGAAAAGATGGAGGACGGATGGATGAATGATTGGTGGATGATATAGGGATGGCTGGGAGATGAAGCTACAGCTTAGGAAGTTGTAGTTTTGGGGAGCCATGGTGCAGGCATGGTGTTGACCACAGCAAGGGCCAGCTACATACTACATGATTGTGCTAAGTATATATTTATTACCTCAATAAATCTTCACAAGAATCCTATAAAAGAGTTACAATTGTTATCTTTAAACCTGAAAAAAGCACAGCCTTTTGGTTACTAAGTGGGAGATCTGGAACCTTTATCCTTATCTAGCCAAAAAGCCTGTGGCCTTGACCTCACCCCGGTGCAGTCACACAGGGTAGATGGAGGCCACTGGTTACAAGGCAGTGATGGTTTCTGTCTCAGGGCATACAGTTGGGCTCTTATCTCTGATCGGCCAACTATCACTGCCTCGAAAGGCAAGATTTTGTTTTCTCCCTGCACTGGGCCTGCAAAATCTTTCTTTAAACAATGTTCTCCCTTAATCTCTTGCTGAGGCTACTGCTCTAGGCTCTGAGGCCAAAGGCCCAGTGGTTTGTTAGTAGTTCTCCCTTCCGATGAGCCAGACTCTGGGCTTTACAAGCATTAGGTTCGTTCGACCTTTATCCATCCTGATTATGTTGGTGTGATTACCAGCCTTGTTTAGCAGGTGAACGACTGAATCTCACGTGAGACTCCTGTCCAAAGGATGCACAACTGCCAAGGGGCGTATCCAGGATTTAATCCCAGGTTTTGTCTTTCCTTAGAGCTTATGCCATTAACCCCTGTGCTTGGAAACAGAGCAAAGCACTAGCTGAGGTGTAGATACACGATAGAAGTGACCACCCCACACCCCTGTCAAGGACTTCTCAGTTTATCCTCAGCACTGTCATGTGGAGACAAAGCCATCCCATCTCTCACATATAGGAAACTGTCAAAATTACTAATACCAGCCATTAGACTCATCCAGTGCACTGTCTTCTTCCGCAGACCAGGCTCAGGGGGCCATCTTTGTTTCTGCTTGGAGAGCCATGTAGATGTCCCCACAAGAAAAGAAATGTAGCCTAGAGAGAATAGGACATAAATGTTCAAGAAAATCCCTAAATTAAAGACTCACATAGAAACATCAGGAAAAGAAAGGATCAGTTTCCTCCATGGGCTCTGATGTTCCACTGGACACTTTCTTGAAAATTTTGCCTCTGGGCACCTGAGTGTCTTGTTTGGTTAAGTGGCCAATTCTTGATTTTGGTTCAAGTCATGATCTCAGGATCCTGGGATTGAGGCCTGTATTGGGCTCCATGCTCAGCTGGGGGGTCTGCTTGTGGATTCTCTCTCTCTCTTTCTCTCTTTCTCTCTCTCTCTCCCCTTTCCTTTGCTCATGACCATGCTCATTCTCTCTCTCTCCCTCCTTCTCTCTAAAATAAATGAATGAATAAATCTTAAAGAAAAGAAAACATTGCCTCATAAATAGCCAAATATGACTTTGTCTTTCTCCCAAAAGCCAGTGGAACTCTCTGAGCTACAGTCTGGCTACGGACGATAGGACCTCTCCAATCTTTCAACCCCATTATATCCTGCTAATTTTGAGAAGATAATTCTCCAAACATACATATGTCTTGTGTGTATTCCTTACAGAGTGCATATTGACTAGAAGTCACAAAAATTTCCAAATCTTACATTTTCTTTTCTTACTATTCCTGTGGTTTTTCTGTCAAAGGGTTGTAATGACATTGGATGATAAAGCACCAGAGGTAAAGGATAAAGCAAATAGGCTTTTAATTTGCATTTCTGGAAGATCACGTACAACACACCAGAGTCCGTGCATCCCAAAGTCATCACTGATCGTCTGAATGTGCCAATAATTTATCACCTGCACAGCTCCACTGCAAAATCTATAAGAGAAATGGAAAATGTATTTTTCTGCTCTAGTAGCAAGAAAATCAATCTGTGGCTGCTTGACAGGTTCTGATCTTATGATTTAGGTGTCCTTAATCAGAGAAGTCTCATGAAGGGAGAGCAGAGTGCATTGGAGTAATAAAGAAGAAACCAGAGATACAGAAAAGTTGCTCCAAGTGAAGGTCTACCCACCACCGTCTCTCACAGCCACAACAGAGAAGAGTAGCTGCTTCACACCCAGAGGACACTGGGGGCCAGTCCTCACTCGGGCACTTGCTTACTCAGTGGGTGACAGTGAAGGCATTAACCACACAGAGCTTCCGCGTTCCCATCGATAAACTCTTGATATTGATTCTGACCTCGACAGGCTTTCTGATGGTGACACAAAAACCTCATAAATGATTCAGCAATACGACACGTGTGCATTTGTGAACGCAGCACAGTTAGTGCACAGCAACTATTAACTTCCTTCCACACACCAAGGCTTTTAAAGAAATGATCCTTTTCAGGGGTCCCTGGAATCAGTTGAGTGACCACCTTCAGCTCAGTTGAGTGTCTGCCTTCAGCTCAGGTCATGATCTCAGGGTCCTGGGATCGAGCCCCATGTCGGGAGAGGGCCTGCTTCTCACGCCAAGCAGGGAGCCTGCTTCTCCCTCTCCCTCTGCTGTTCCCTTGATTGTTCTCTCTCTCTCTCTCTGTCAAATAAATCAATAAAATCTTTAAAAAAAAAAAACATAGAAATGATCCTTCCAAAGGCAAACTCCTTCCTTTTGCTTAACAACTCATTTATACTATCCTGAGAACCCTGGTGTCGGGCACCTGCTCTGGGGATATTTGTCCCATTTGTCCTCTGTCCACAAGCCCCTTCCCCCAACTCACCCCTAAGTGACACCGAGTACTCAAACCAGACACATGGGAGGCAGTGAGAATTGTTGCTATGACCTTTGTCATGGCCCATAGAAGCACTTTATGGTAAGCATAGAAACCAAGTTGTGGGGTCGCGGCTGCAACAGGGACTCCACATCAGACACCCTGGTCGCTCCCCCGCCACATCTTCGCCCATTCACCTCGTGTCTGACCTTTCTCATGCAGCCTGAGCTTGGCAGCGTGGTACATAATTCATCGAGTTATTTATAAAAATAAGAAGGAGATAACACAGTGGAACATGCTTTTCCAACTGTGCTGTGGTTCGCGAATAGAAACAAATGAGCTTTCTGGATCAAATTCAACACAGAAATCATAAGGCTCACTCTTGAACAAAGGAGAACAAGGGAGGTCTCTCACTACCCTTTTCTCCTGCAAGATGTGGGAAAAGCACTTATGTAAAGAAAGCGTTTGCATAATCTGTCCACACTGAGAGATTTACGACTATGACTTTTGGAATCACAATATTCTTCCGGTCTTTGCAAAGAGGAATGAAGAGTAAATGAACGTGGAGAGGCATTTGTTCTTTTTTAAAGAGAAGCTTCCTTCAGCAGGGGAAGATGTTCTCTCCAACCTGCGTGTTCCCTCTGATGAGAAGGTACCAACCACCTATCGGAATCAACCGAGAAAATGCAAACCCGGTTCTCTCTGTCTTCAGGAACCGAGCAGAAAGCTGAAATGCATCAAAGAAGAAGTTACATGGTTCGAGGAGCGAGGTCTATGGCAGATGCTAGAGGCACAGGCCCACCCAGCGGACCCCTTTGGATATGGGTCCAAGGGTGGACCAAAGCTGCCCGTCTCTTTGCAAGAAAAGTTCCTTTGATTAATATAGCTTCATTGCTGGTTCAAGCTTAAACACACAAATAATACGTTTAAATGTCAGTGTAAGCTTTAAAAAATAAAACATGAGTGCAAAACCAATGCATCTGAGGGCTATATTTATTCTTTGTCCAACCCATAATGAAGACGGAGCACTCGGGGCCTCCCGACTTGGAGCTCCACCGCTACATTAACAAGAGGATGGTGATAGGTGCACTGAAGAATAGTCGGCTAGCGCAACTGCCTATGTGCCGGAAAGTGTAGCTACACTTAAGCTAATCACTTAGTTAATAGCTATTTCACAGTACGATCGATTCTTTCCAATGGACCATTTTGCTCCGATTTTCTTAAGTATGAGTTATTCAGCTTCTTCAGGGTGAAGAAAGGGAGCCTTGCCACCATCCCTTGGAATTGGGAACGCTGTGCCCTGTCTGAACGGCCAAGGAGGCAGTGCGAAGTGATGCCTACGTTGTATGAATCATAACTTCCATCCACAGGGTTTAAAGGGTGCCCGTTGGAAAGTTTGTTCTAAATCAGCCCTGGCTTCTCCTGCTGCTATGAGGAGCAGAGCTGATATTACCCCAAATCTTCCCTTTACACTCAGAGACATCTGAGGGGTATTCCCTACAATGTGTAGGTATCATAAGTACAGTAGTTTGGATGTAAAGTCTTCCATAGGGTAAAAACCGGCCATGATAAATGTGGTAGGTGGCTACTGAGTACCTGCAACGTGCACAATCCAAACCGAGCTGCTCTGTAGTGTCAAATGTACGCCATATTTCAAAGTCTCAGTGTTTAAAATGAATGGAAAAATAGTGTATTGATACTTTTAATATTGGTTACCCCGTAAAATGATAATATTTTTGGGATATTGAATTAAATAAAATATATTATTAAAATTAAATTTATCCGGGGTGGCCGGGGGGCTCAGTTGGTTAAGCATCTGCCTTCGACTCAGGTCGTAATCCTGGGGTCCTGGTATCGAACTCTGAGTCAGGCTCCCTGCTCATTGGGGGGTCTGCTTCTCCCTCTCCCTTTGCCCCTGCTTGTGCTCTCTCTCTCTCTCTCTCTCTCGCTCACTCTCTCTCTTTCAAATAAATAAATAAAATCTTTAAAAAATTTTAAATTTACCTATTCCTTTTTTTAACAAGGCTACTAGAAAATTTAATGCTGCTATGTGGTCTCTTTATATTGATATTGGACATCTCTGGTTAGACCAAAGACAAGAAACACAGGGACACTGTGGTGTTGAGAGTGACGGCAGCAAGCCACAGCGGTAATTGTTAACTATCCCTAAAGTTGAGTGCACACTGAGGAAACCATCAAGAAGAAATGGGACAGCAGGTCAAGTGGAGAAGCTTGGTTCTGAGCAGGTACATGGCGACCAATGGTTCATGTAACAACCTAAATTGGCGTGTTTGCAGCACGGTGTTAATAGATCAACAAATCTCAGGAAAAGCCACACAATCAACCCACTCAATTAAATTTTACTGAATCTGCTAGGACATAGCTGCCTGTCGTTAACAACAACAACATCTTCATTTAACCAGGCTTCGGCTATAAAGACACTCATTCTGTCTCTTGCAGTAAGAAGCCCGAGGGTGGTGTCTACCTCCCATCCTAGTCCTCAGGGTTCCTTGGCTCTGTTTCGTCCAGGCTGGGAGCACACGGGCTGCCACATCTGACCATAAAACAAAGCCTCCAGCTCCTACCCCATGGCCAAGCTCGGTTGCACACCCATGCGTAAACCAGACACTTCCAGAGGACCCCAGGGGAGTTATCCTGCCCACTCACCCTAGTGGCTTTGTGTGTAATCGATTTCATGGAGTCAAATACCATTCTCAGCATTGAGAAACTGAGAAAGTGGACCGTGTGGCTGTGGGATGTGATCACTGCATCCACCATGACCAGGGGTACCATGGAGGGGCAAGACACAGGGCAGGCACGGAACACTGACAACCGACAAGCACAGATGTTATGGAAGCTTCTGGACTTTGTCCAAGACCATGAATCTACAGCTTGTCAATGAAATGAAATGCAGAGCTCCCACCCAACATACCCCAGGGCGGCTCACTCTGGGTAGATAGTGTTTGTGTGTGTGTGCTCACATGCTTGTCTGTGATTGTAAATGCTTAGAGAAAAAAATTTTGCTGATAATGTGCATTTGGAAAACTGGTGGTTTGTTGCAATCCACCTTCCCTACGGGTCCTATATTAAAATATATCATTTGCTTTTATTTTGAAAAAAAAAAAACAAACATCCAAAAACAATTTGGATGTTGAAGTTTTTGCCTTGATATCGTACATTAGAATCACAATCATACATACATATGATATTTAATATTTAAAACTAGATTCGTGTACGTACTTGTGTTTGAAACTAACTTTACTTTTTCTCATATCTGGTCACTTCTGTTATTATAACTCTGCTTAATCTGCAGCTGTGAAGATTTGACATCCAGAACTGTTTATTCTCATGTGATTTATGTAGGTGATGAAGATGTAGACTATGTGTTCTATTTTTTTATAAAAGACAGTTAATCTTTTGCACACAGAAATTTCTGAATTTTCAGATTAAAAGGTGATAAAACATTCCAGCTAGGATTTTTTAAAAATAATGGAAATATTAAAAAAAACAAAATGATGTTAAACAATTTTTAATGATAAGCTTTCTATATAAAGTCAACTGCAAAACGTTTTAGTTTATCAAGGGCCATGCTTAATTAACCTGTGTTGCCCAGACTGTCAGACACAGAATCTTATCATATTTGTTGAAAGGCTAGAATTAACCAGTTGTGCACATTCTTGCCCTTCTGTGAGGGGGATTCACATCAGGCATTCCCAGAGGACACCTCAGAGTTTTCTAATCAGATTTGATCCTATCTCAATACATATGCACAGTTTTTAACTAGGATCCAATAAAGACTCCAATCAACATTAAATATAGTTAGAAAAAGTTGAATGGATTAGCACATAGATGATAAAAATATATAACTTGATACCATCACGATGAATGCAAAATAACCAGCTACAGTATCTGAGATCTCACTCATAATAACAACTAAAACCTAAAATCCCTCAGAATAAACTATGAGAAAGGTGCATGCACTGCAAGAGAACACTATGAAATTTTACAGGTGGACATAAATGATTTGAGTCACTGGAGAGAAAGAAATCATTTTTTTGAATGAAGGCAATAAGCATCAATGTTCCCAGGCCAATTTATAGATTTTAATGAAATATCAGATAAGAATCTGATTTTAAAATTCACCTTGAAGGGGGTCCCTGGGTGGCTTAGCAGTTTGGCACCTGCCTTTGGCCCAGGGCGTGATCCTGGAGTCCCAGGATCGAGTCCCACATTGGGCTCCTGGCATGGAGCCTGCTTCTCCCTCTGCCTGTATCTCTGCCTCTCTCTCTCTCTCTCTCTCTCTCTCTCTGTCTATCATGAATAAATAAAAAACTTTAAAAAAATAAATCTCAACTTCTTTAAAAAAATAAAAATAAAAAATAAATAAAATAAAATTCACCTTGAAGAATAAACAGTGATACCATCAAAGATGGTCACATTAAGGACACCCGAAGTGACTAATCCAACTACATACTTAGCTGTATGTGCACAGAGTAAACCATGCTAGGTTATCGTTAAAGTAGAAATGAAATGTCAACTATTTTGCACATTTGCATATTTAGCTGGGAACTCAATTAACATGTGCAACTGAGACACGTGGGCAAATGAACCCAGCGGTGAAATTGTGAGGAATCAATAAATGTTAGGCTGAGATTAATTATAGCTTGTGGCTTAGACTCCGAGGGAAGCCGTCTCGCCTTTCGTGTATGATCCGATTAGCTTTGGCTTCATGCGGCTCTCCTATCATCAGCTGTGATTCGAGTGACGTCTCAAATAGATTTAAGTCTTTCCATTATGACAATATTTAGAATATGTAGTCCATACATTTAACTCCCGTCTCTATTATATGCTGAAGCCCTTACAATTTTACCGCATCCAGCCTGTCTTATGCTCTTTCCCATGGTGGCAGTTGCTGGGTGTCCCCTCCTTTTGCATCTAGTGGGTCCTGCTAAAGATGTGTCTGTGTTACATGTTACATGAATTCTGTGCACTTGGCCAATTCTGGTCCCCAGCGTCTCCCCAGCTCATGCCTGGTGCATGCCCGCCTCACCTCCTCAGGTCAGAGCATCTCCCTGCTGCTCTGCTGATGACAGTGGTAATGACCAAGTCCACACCCAAATTCTAAGAATGTCGACTTGTTCGTTTTTTGGCCATTTATTAAGGAAAAAGCTATTCAATATAAAACGTAGATAATTCCATTATTACCTTTAGTGTCTGCACTGATTTGAAATGCTGAGAAGTACACGTTTTAGAAAGTCTAAGTTAGTTTAAAAATTGGATAGATAATTGCCTAAGAAGACATCATATAACTAATGACCAAGAATTTCTCTCCTCTGAACAAAATGTAATGTATTAATTAACAGATGTGATGTGGGTGTGGTCCCGGGGTGCTGGGTATGTTTGTGTGATCACCGACTCTATTGATCTGTATGCTTCATGCATCGGCTGATTTTCAGAAAATCATATCTCAGCCTGCTCAACTGACAGATGGAGAGAAAGAAATAATAATTTAAGGTCTGCTAATTGCTTAATATCTAGAGACTTGAACAAAGGAATCGAGTTCAAAAAATGACAACTGATACTTTATACATCAAGTACTAAATATGCTTCAAAATACTCATGCAGAAAGCTTGTAAAGTCAACCCAAAAGCCTATGACACAGATTTCCTAAACATAAAATAAAATGCAAACACAGAATGCAAAATATTACATCGCTTAAATATTAAAGAGTTCTATTCAATAAAAATCAAACGTCAATTATTCAAAAAAAACTGAACATATTTAAATTTTTTAATATTTTATTTCTTTATTCATGAGAGACACACAGAGAGAGAGGCAGAGACACAGGCAGAGGGAGAAGCAGGCTCCCTGCGGAGAACCCGATGTGGGACTCGATCCCGGGACCCCAGGGTCACACCTTGAGCCGGAGGCAGATGCTCACCTGCTGAGCCACCCAGGCGTCCCTGAACATATTTAATTAAATATAAGTTACTTTCAACTTCGTATAAAGTGATCAGAAAAATTAATAAAACATTAATTCCCAAAAAATAGGCAAAATTGATAAAAAATTGATAAAAGGCCAGAGTAAGACACAAAAAATTCTTGCAATTTTTACCTCCTAAATAACATACTAAAGCCTCTAATGCTCTCGACCTTCCTTATTACTGCTTAAGGCTGAGACATTTTCTCCTCTGAGCTCCAAGGCAGGAGGTCTGTCCGTTATAATCATGGCTGTGTCACAAATGTCCGGCCACAAGTTCCTAAAAATTCTAAGTGTTGTCGCTGAATCCAGTTTCTTACTCGTGTGATCCATTTTCACGATGTTGACCAAAACGTCTTTCTTAAGAACCACCTGAGAGCTTGTTAGAGGCGTGTCATCTCCGACCCACACTGGACCATGGAATCAGCTTCAGACCCCCAAGGGCTCTGTGTGCTCATTAAAGTCTGTGGCACTGCTCCGTGTGACCAAGATGGGACTCAAGGATGGGAGAAGCGCCTTCTTGCGTAAACAGTGAATAAGGAACTGCAGAGGTAGTTTTAAAATTCACATTCAATTTACATGAGCAGGAGGGGATAAAGGGGTCATCAGAATATAAGAAAAATTTGTTCATCAAAATATAAAAATTTAATAGAAGTACAGGCTTCCAGTTATGAAACAAATAAGTCGCGGAGATTAAAAAAAATACAGCACGGGGGATACAGTCAGTGATACAGTGAGTGTCGTTGGCGACAGATGGTGACTATGGTGGTGAGCCCCGGGTGATGTACAGAATTGTCCGACCCCCATGGGTACACCTGGAACTGACATAATATTGTGTGTCAACTACAATAATAAACGGCTTTTAAAATAACAGTAATCACCGTATTCAAAAATTTATTAGTAAATAGAAGGTCTGGATGGCCCAATCAGCTAAGTGTCAGACTCTTAATTTTGGCTCAGGTCATGATCTCAGGGTCCTGAGTTCAAGCCCTGCATTGGGCTCCGTGCTTTACTTTAAAAAAAGAAAAAAAGGAAAGAAAAAGAAAAGATCGTAAAAATGTAGTAATAAAAATCTAAGAAAATAAAGCAATATCTCTAGAGAGAAAAAGGTAGGAAGAAGAAAAGTGATAAAATTAAATGTTCTCCTTACTTTGGGAAGCGTTGTGCTACCCGAGACATCTTTATTCTCACCGGTTAAAGACATAAAGCGTCAAGTGGGTTGTGAAACCATCAGAGGGTAAATGCTGGGATTTTCAAACCAGTGGGAAGACCTGTGAACACGTGAGCCGGGAGGCAAGAAAGAGGAAAGGCAAGCAGCGAGGACGTACACTAAATACGGTAGGAGGGAGCGTGCCTCACGCCTGCTTCGTGCTGTTTATGAAGGCGCATCTTACGAAGAGAGTGACGCGAGATGGTTACGGATTAAAAGGTGGCCAAATGCATTACAATGAAAAGCAAAAGTAAGAACAAGAAAAGGTCATTATCAGAGAAGGTACAACTGAAGACACAGAGTGTTGACGAGCAGAAGGGCGGTGCACTCTTGGTTTGTTGACAGTTGGTATGACGACTCTACAAGCTGGCTCCTCCATTATTTTATTTTATTTTATTTTAGGATTTTATTTATGCTTGGCAGCCTGGGTGGCTCAGCGGTTTGGCATCGCCTCCGGCCCAGGGCGTGATCCCGGGGACCTGGGATCGAGTCCCACGTTGGCCTCCCTGCATGGAGCCTGCTTCTCCCTCTGCCTGTGTCTCTGCTTCTCTCTCTGTGTCTCTCAAGAATAAATAAAAACAAATAAAACCTTTAAAAAAATAAAAATAAATTTTTAAAAAATAAGATTTCATTTATGAGGGAGAGATGGGGGCGGGGGGGGGCAAGAAGAGGAACAGAGGGAGAGGGACAAGCACTCTGCACTGAACATGGAGCTGGGCTCCAGGCTCCATCTCACGGCCCTGAGTTCGCGACCTGAGCTGAGACCAAGAGCTGGACATGCCAGCCCGGTCCCCCGGGCGCCCCGACCCCTCCCCGGCCATGCAGCTGACTGTGGCCCCTGTCTCCCCCGGGCCTGCACCCCGACAGCCCACCCCAGCCCCAGGATGGCGGCTCAGGACCCACCTTCGGACCCGGCCTGCTCCCGGGGCCTGGCTCATGGCCAGCTCAAGCCCCCCTCCTCCCCTCCCCGAGTCCACAGGGGCCTCCCATGGGGCAGCCGCCGGGCCGTGCCCCGACAACCTCCGCGCCGTGCGCCTTCGCCGGCTCCACGTTGACTGCTGGCCACTCCGCCTCGGGCTGAGTTCGCGCCACCCGTCCACCCGCTGGTCGAGGGCAGCTCCGGAAACACTCCCCTCCACGGCTGGAATCACCTGTTTCCCGACCCTACTGGATCACGGATGACTCTGAATTCCCCTGGCTCAGGCTCTCCTCTGACCCCCAGAATCGGGCCGATGTCGCAGTCAGCGTCCCACCTGGCTACGGAGCAGGTGCCTCGGGTTTCCAGTGTCCAGAACGGAGATCCTCAGCTCAGCTCATGGCCACTCCATCTACCTGGGAGTCCAAGCCAAAAGCTTTGAGGCCATAATCTTCCTCCCTATTTATTTATACCGAGAAATAGCCAGTATCAAAAAAAAAAAAAAAAAACCTCTGGAGTCATTACTTTTCAGTACCTTCACCCCTGGGACCCTGTTCCATGCCAGGACCACCTGGAATAATGCACTAGCCTCGGGGTCAGGTCCCTAATGCTTTCCTTTAAAAATAATTTCCAAATTATTTGTTTTTATTGCAGTGCATTTGATATATAGCATCGCACTGTTTCAGGTGCATAACATTGCAAGTTCACGGGCACGTGTATGGTGAGGGGGTCACCACACGAAGTCCAGTTAACGTCCATCACCACACGTGGTTGTGTTTGGTCTCGTGATGAGAATTTTAAGATCTACTCTCAGCAACTTATTTTTATTTATTTATTTATTTATTTATTTATTTATTTATTTATTTTTAGGCAACTTATTTTTAAAAAGTTCCCATTTACCAAATTCCCCTAGGCTTGGTGACCTTGCCTCCCCACTTCTCCACCCTCCTCTCTGCTCCAGTCCCGATGCTCCGCGGTGGGATTTGCCAGGCAAGCTCCCAGCCTGGGCTCTCAAATTTGCCTTTCACCCAAATCCGCTCATGGCCCGCCCTCCAAATTCATAATAAAATATATCTGCCCAGTGAGACCATCCTGGCCACCCCATTCAACGCTGAGACCCTGCTCCCGGGACCCTCTGCTCTGTGTCGGATCTGATTGCTTCATCTTACGCATCATCCTCAAACCATTACGCTGTTAATCTCCTCTAGGTTGTTAATCACCTTTGTCACCATGTGAGGATGTAAGCCCCTTGCAGGCAGAGACTTCAGCATACTCAGATAAAAATAGTTACCTTGCGGCCGCCAGCACATTCCCACGACGGCAGAACACGTCCAGGTGTACACTGATCCCATTTTCCACTTCCTGGACTCTGGAAATCGGCACTTCCTGTCTTCCTGGCACGTGGCTGGATCACATCCCTGGGTTCTGATCTGTGCAACGTGGGCCCAAGCGATAGGTGTGGCTTCCAGACAACTGGTCGCAGCACCTGGCAGACAATAGCCCGTGTTGTCTTCTCCTCTAGGAGACGACGATGCTCGTGTCATGTGACCAGGACGGCGGCGGGGGGTGCCCAGATCCCCGGGACACAACACGGGGAAGCCGGCCCAGGCGAGGCCCATGACCACATCAGACAGGACGCGAGGGACAAAAACGTTTATGATGTGACGCCACCGCCGATTCGTACATGTGACTTATAAGTAAAGCTCGGTTGGGTTGGGTTGGGTTGGGCCTGGCTGGTGCGCTCCCTCTGGGTAATTACAACCTAAAGAATATGAGTAGGTGGAAAGAACATGATCACAGATGAATTATCTCAAAAGTAAAATGTGATAAGCAGCAAAGAAAGTAACAAACACGCAGAAAAATCCAAGTGAATATTAAGGTATAAAACAGGAAAAAAATGCTAGGGAATGAAGTACTGAAACCTTCATAAGATATAATCGAGGGAATAACCTACAATGTGAGATGCTCTAATTATCCAGGAAGAGCATAAATGTATTATCTGAAGCTATTACAAAATACGAATATTTAATTTCTAAGGTAACCACCAAAAGAATAATAATAAAATATGCAACGTCCATTTCCAGAGAGGAAATGAAATGATTAAAAATAAGTAATCTACAAGACGTCAAAACATAGCTAAAGAAGAAAAAGCAAAAAGATCAATCAATAAGTATAAATCAATATGTATCAACATGTAACCAGTCAAAAACTATATCAATAGTTTGAATAAATATAATTGGTCTAGATGTTCCAGTTAAAAGATGAAGACTCTCAGGCTAGAGTTATAATAAAATACAACTATATGTGGTTTTCAAGAGATCCATCTAAAACGTGAGGCTATTAAATAAAACAAAATGAAACAAAAGAAGTTGAAAATACTCTCAATTATTCGTCTTCACCGGTGAAAGAAAGAAATGAGCCAGTCCATTTGTTATCAATCTCAAATAATACATCAGAATAACGGTGAAAATAAACTGAGAGAGGAAAATATGGCGAGCTGCCCAACCATGTAAATTTTAGTGCCAAAAAATCATGACCAGTATAAAAATCACCACATTCTGCTGATAACATGCAATTTGCTAGAAAAATATAATGATTGCTTTTAAAACACCTTTCTAAGGATGTGATATAACAAGCAGACAGAAATGGAAAATTTTAAAGACTCAAACACACTTGACCAAGCGTCATAAAAAAATAAAGTCAGTCATCGCAAAATACACATCTCTTTTCCAACCCACATAAAATACATGATGTGGACAGATTATATATTTTCCAATTAAATTTTACAGAACGACATCCTATGGAATATGGAATACATCTCCTGACAATGCAAGTGGAAATCCATGAGAAAAAGGACTTGAAAGTCTTATATCCACTTAGAAGATGAAAACCACACTTCTAGGTGACCCACGGTCAAAGAAGACCTCATGATGGAAGCTGTGAATTGTGGTGACTTAAAAGGTCATGAAAAGAATACATCTAAAGACTGGTTTACAGCTAAAACCCCAATCAGAAAAATAAAATAAATAAATAAAAATAAATAATAAAACCCGAATCAGAAGGTAGCTAATGGTCATATGTGACTTTATTAGAAAAAAATAAAGGGGAAAAATATATAAAATTTTGAGCTAAGCATTCCTCATGAAAAAGGGGGAAAACAAGGGGATCCCCAGGAGGCTCAGCAGTCAGTTTAGGGCCTGCTTTCAGCTCAGGGCGTGACCCCGGGTCCTGGGATCGAGTCCCGCATCCGGCTCCCCATAGGAAGCCTGCTTCTCCCTCTGCCTGTGTCTCTGCCTCTCTCTGTGTCTCTCATGAATCAATAAATAAAATCTTAAAAAAAAAAAAAAGAAAAGAAAAGAAAATGGAGGAAAACAAGCACATTTGAAAAACAACAAGATACAGCCAACTGAAGAAGGAAGTTATGACTCTAGGTAAGAGTAGACATTAAGGAATTAGGAAACAAGCACAAACATGATACATAAAACCAAAATTTGGTTCTTTGAAAAGAATAGTAACACGTTTTTAGCAAGTTGAGCAGGAAAACAGAACTGAAGGCAGAAATAATCAATATAAAGAATGGAAAACAGAACCTCACTGTGGGTCCTGCAGACATCAAACAGATAACCAAAAGCATGTTATGAATAATCTTGTACTGATCTTCCCAAATTTCACCTGGAATGGGAAAAAAATGAAAACTAATTGATTCAAAAGGAAATGAGTAAACCTGAAGAAGCTCCTATCAAAGAAACTGAACCAGTAATCAAACATCTCCCCTCAGGGACCCCAGGGGCCCAGCGCTTGGGCGCCTGCCTCCGGCTCAGGGCGCCACCCTGGATCCAGAATCGAGTCCCTCGGCCTGCGTCTCTGCCTCTTTCTCGGTCTGTGTCTCAGGAATAAATAAATCTTAAAAAAAAAAAAAAAGAAAAGAAAAGAAAAAAAAAAAAAAACATCTCCCCACAGAGAAGGCACAGGGCCACATGGCATCATGGGAGAACAGCACCAGATACTCAGGACGAAACCAGCCCAACCTATTCCAACGCTTAGGGAGGAAAAGGAATCCAGAAGGTATTGTCCACGGAGAGTAGGGCCTTGGTGTCTGGGGCGCTCGGGCCTCACGGTTAGGGGCGCTCGAGGCCCGGCGGCGACAGGGCAGCCCCGACGGCCTCCCGGGCCTGCCTCCCGAGCCAAGGCCATGGGCTTCCCGGAGGCAGCTTCGCCCCGAGGTGGGCACTGAGGCCCGGAGCCCCCCGCCCCGCACATGGAGGCCGTACACGGGAGACCCGGCCCGCGACACACTGCTTGGGGACACGCGGCTGTGTAATCGGGAGCCTGGGCAAGTGGGCGCAGGCCGTGTAAACAGGCAAACCCAGGGGTTTCTTAAGCAGAGCTGGGGAGGATGCTGCGGGGTGTGAGCTGCATGGACCCGGCTCCCGGGCTCAGACGTGCTCTTCTTCGCGGGCAGCACAGCCTGGGACTTCAGGGATCGGCTTACACGCAGATTTTTTAAATAAATACGGAAAAAAAAATTAAAAAAATAAAATAAAATAAAATAAAATAAAATAAAATAAAATAAAATAAATACAGTACAGAACTGTAAGTGTATCTTCTCTCTCTTATGTTTTCTTTTCTTTTTTTTTTTAAAGATTGTATTTATTCACTTGACAGAGAGAGTGAGCAGGAGGGGGAGGGCAGGCAGGGCAGAGGGAGAAGCAGACTCCCCGCCCCAGCGGAGCCGCCCGCAGGACTCAATCCCAGGACCCCGGCATCGTGACCTGAGTGGAAAGCAGACGCTCAGCTCCAGAGCGGGGGGGGGGGGTTTGTCCAAGAGGGGCAGCCACGGCCACCAGGCCCATGCAGGCCCGTCCCCGCAGCTTCCCCTTCACTGTGACCACCCGGGGTGCCGCCCCCCCGGGCTGTGGTTCGCCCCCCAACGGCCAGGCTCACTGCACGGTGGCTCTTAATTGAGGCTTCGGGTCGTCCCAGAGCCCAGGTCATGCACTTGGCGCCAGCTGGTCCTGTAGCGACCTGGACGGGCAAACCCCAGTGTGGCGGGGCCGGGGGCACCTGCCCGCAGTGCGTGGTCCCAAGAGGCAGGAGGAGGCCCACGGGGGCTCTCACTGCTGTGACCGCCGGGGGGCCGGGTCATGGCCATATCCCCGTGCCCATGACCCTGTCCGTCCCTAGGACATGCTCACTTGCCCTGGCGGCCGCTCTGCTGTCGGGGCCGTTGCAGCTGCACCTCAAGGGGTCAGCACCACAGCCCACTGCCCATGTCACATCCCGAGCGCGGAACAGCGTGAGTGTCAGGTGTTCCCGTCCCCAGTCCCCAGGCCCTGCCCAGTAAGCCCGGCTGGCAGAGGCACCGCCAGCAGGTCTCAGGCACCCACAGCCCCGCAACCCGCAGAAAGCATACCAACCCTCGTGCGGCTGGACGGACGGGCCCCGAGGCTCCCGTCCAGGGACGGACCTTCCAGGGCGCCGGGGGCTCAGTGGGTGAAGCATCGGCCTTCTGCTCAGGTTGTGATCCCGGGGTCCTGGGGTCCAGCCCGGGCTGGGGTCCCCTCTGGGCGGACCCACTGCCCCTCGCCCTGCTCATGCTCTCTCTCTCTCTCGCTCAAATAAAGAAAATCTTTTTTTGAAATCTTTTTTCTTTTTTAAGATTTTATTTATTCATGAGACACAGAGAGAGAGGCCGAGACACAGGCAGAAGGAGAAGCAGGCTCCATGCAGGGAGCCCGATGCAGGACTCGATCCCAGGACCCCGGGGTCATGCTCTGGTCCAAAGGCACACGCTCAACCGCTGAGCCCCCCAGGGGCCCCTCAAATAAAGGAGTAAAGAAAAATCTTTAAAAAAAAAAGCACCAACAACAATAAAGAGAGACCACGGTGTTTGTACCCAGGCGAGGCCCTCGGGGGCAGGACGCCAGGGCTTGGCTCACGCTCGCCTTCTCCTGCAGGTTCTCAGGCAGCCTCGTCGGGGGCCGGCGTCCTCTGTCCTCCGTCAGTTCTTCAATGCAAGTGCTGAGCTGAGGGAAGGACAAAAGAAAAACAAAAATACAGTTAATCCAGCTCCTGAGCATTTTGCTCTGTTACCAGCCTGCTTGCGGGAGAAACCAGTGTGGCCGCAGATGTGCTCCCATCCACAGCGCCTGCACCCCGCGGCTCCCAGGCCTCCTCTGACCTTCCCCGTGTTGGGGACCTGGGTCCTTGTCGCTGGCTCTTTTTAGAGCAAGAGAGTATGTATGGGGCCCGCAGGACCTGCACGGTCTTTGGCACATAGAAGATGCTCAATTAACATGATGTGAAAGAGAGAGGAGGCGGTTAGAGCCGCGCTTCTCCCGAGGCCCCGCGGGCTCTGGCCGCGACGGGCTGACGGGTGAGCCAGGCAGGGTGGCGCTGGGGGGAGGGGGTGGGGCAGAACCAGCAAAGACTGCTGTCCCCGGGGGCGGGAGTGTGACGCGGCCTTGGCGGGCCTCAAACGCCAGTTCCCCCCGGGGGTATCTGCTGAGTTCCGGGAGGCCCTGGAGGCGGGGGTCTGGGCAGAAGGGACCCCGTAAGACATTTACTATTTTTCTCTAAGGAAATTCCAATAAAAACACACAGAAATATATATGTATTTGTTTATCAGAGTTTTTCTGGCATCCAAACCTCAGATAGTACGTAAATGCCCAATAATGGTTACATTACGATGTATCCAAAAAACTGCTGCTATTACAAAAAAATATGGAATATGTAAAGCATTTTAAATGAAAAGAAATGTTAAAGAGCATTCAGTGAAACTAATAACTCCATTTTTGGAAAATAAACCCAATCTTCATTTAGAATCAAAGGTAAGCTCAGCTTTTAGTCCTGGAAAACAGAAAATGAAAAGCCTAAAGATGTTTACATTCAAGATTTTCAAAAGAGAAATGCATAAATCAGAGAAGAGAAGAATTAACAGAATAAATCTAAGTGCTGGTATGTTTAAAGGTATATTAACAAGTGAGTTTTTAAATACAGACTATAATCAAAGAGAGGGAGAGAGAAGCCAACGTTGGAAACATGGCCCAGTAGGAGATTTGAAAAAGGAAATCAGACATCACCCTGATGAGGGCATCACCCTGATGAGGGCATCACCCTGATGAGGACATCGCCCAGTATGAGGACATCACCCAGTACGAGGACATCACCCCGATGAGGACATCACCCCGAGGAGGGCATCACCCAGTACGAGGACATCACCCCAACGAGGACATCACCCCGATGAGGACATCACTCCAATGAGGACATCACCCTGATGAGGGCATCACCCAGTATGAGGACATCACCCCGATGAGGACATCGCCCAGTACAAGGACATTGCCCAGTACGAGGACATCACCCCGATGAGGACATCACCCCAATGAGGGCATCACCCCAATGAGGGCATCATCCTGATGAGGACATCGCCCAGTATGAGGACATCACCCAGTATGAGGACATCACCCCGATGAGGACATCACTCCAATGAGGACATCGCCCTGATGAGGACATCACCCAGTATGAGGACATCACCCCATTAAGGACATCGCCCAGTACAAGGACATCACCCAGTACAAGGACATCACCCCAATGAGGACATCGCTCAGTACAAGGACATCACCCAGTACGAGGATATCACCCTGATGAGGACATCACCCTGATGAGGACATGGCCCAGTACGAGGACATCACCCTGATGACATCACCCTCATGAGGACATGGCCCAGTACGAGGACATCGCCCAGTATGAGGACATCACCCCGATGAGGACATCACCCTGATGAGGACATCGCCCTGATGAGGGCATCACCCAGTACGAGGAGGATCTGTTCCCAGTCGAGCCCCTGATGAGAACGCAGCCCAGTCCACCCTGACTGCAGCTCCATTCAACGATGAGCAGCAGTACTGGGCCTGGATTCCTGCCTGGCTACAACCGTGGTGCAGTGAATGCGTGCTCTTTCAAGCATTAGCCTGCGGCACAGCCATGGGAGATGAACGCAGTGTCCATGGAGGTGCATACCTGGGGGATGACGGCCTGGAGTAGACAGTGCCCCTGCCCAGCACTGATCCCTCGTCTACACTCTGGGTTTCATGGATGCTTTAGATCCAGGCCCTCCATCTCTACCATTCTAGACAATTTGGGGACTTGAGCCCTAAACGTACACTTCCCAGGTTCCGTTTCCCACTGACTTATAGGTAGGTTTCATCAGTGGACACTGGGGTGGGATACTGGGGGGCAAGAGGGGCAGAGAGCCGAAGCAGTTGCTCTCCTCTCTCTGCTAGCCTGGCGCCCCCAGGCACCCCTGCGGCTCCTCTGTGGTTTAATCTCTGACCAGGATGACACTGTCTCCCTTCCTCCGGGCACCTTGAACCCAGCTTCCCACAAAGCATCCCTCCCCATAAACTTCCCCTAGTTGGGTCTCCATACAAGCACTTCCTCGTATGTCCCTCCAGCCCTGGGAGCAGTCGAAGTTTCGTGCTATTGCTTGTAAATTGTTTATCTGTCCCGTTGTTCATCTCTGGGCTTCCAGGCTTCCCATCTTTAGCTTTTTAACTTGGCATTTCCTCACCTCCGTACCCTCTCTTCGGCCTCCTGGCATAGGATCGCTCTCCTCGCTAGACCTTGGCTGGCGTAGTCTGGGCACTGGGAGTAATCTCAGGAAAGAGACATTTAAGATGAGATTTATAGGGACGCCTGGGAGGTTCAGTTGGCAAAGTGTCTGATTTTTGGTTAAAGCTGAGGTCTGATCTCAGGGTCGTGAGATCGAGCCCCAAGTCCAGCTCTGCGCCGAGTGAGGAGTCTGCTTGAGGATTCTCTCTCCATCTCCCTGCATCCCTCCCTTCCTCCCTCCCCATCTCTAAAATAAATAAATAATTTTTTTAAGAAAAAAGAGGAGATTTAGAGATTTCGTGGCTTCACAGTCTTAACTAGTGTTGATCTCATCATTGGAAAATGAGATGCTAGGAGTCAGTGGCATCGCAGTTATCCAGATGATTAGCCCTGCAAGCTTGAGACAAAGTGCCAGTTGATGACAAGGCTTTGGGAGGCAGGTGCTACTTCATTTTATTCGTAAGGTAGCCGCAATGCACCACAAGGACGGAGGGCGTAGACTGATTTCTTCCCACTGTGCTGGAGAGGTTTCAGGTTAAAAAATAATAATAATAAGCTCAGGATTTTACACTCTGCATGCTAATCACTGTCAGAAAGATGAGCTCTCCCACGGTGGCCACAAAAGAATCCCGGTATTCTCCAAGTCTCAGAAATGAACTGAGACATTTGGGGGAAGGAAATAACCTGAAAAGAGGATGGGCGATTTGGATGACATCAGATGGGTCGGGGAGCCCTGAGCCCCCACATGCCCACAAGCCACCTTGCCGGTGGGAGCAGCATCACCTCTTCTGTCCAGACACCGGCTTGCTTTTGTCTACCTGAGTTCAGGTGACAACGTCCCCTGAGGAGGTCGCCCTGCAAGCAGATGCTTATTTCCTTCTACGCTTGTCCCTCAGCACGTCTCTTACCCCAACTCACAGTGAGAATTAGACACGCATGTGCACCAAGTCTAATAAGGCAGGAGACGGGCCAGGCCGCGGGGAACATGGGTGGTCGCAAAACAGAGAAAGGCGTAAACACCAGGTCTGCCTGGACTGATCAATATGTATTTAACATGCTAGTTGAGATTAGAAATATTCCTAAAAGTTTGGGGCGCCCAGGTGGCTCAGTCTGTTGCGTTTTGACTCTTGATTTCAGCTCAGGGCGTGATCTCAGGGTCATGGGATCGAGCCCCACGTCAGGCTCTGTGCTCAGCCTGGAGCCTGCTTGAGATTTCCTCTTTCCATCTCCATCTGCCACTCCTCCCACCCAGGGCTCTCTTGTTTGCTCTCTCTCTCTCTCTCTTAAAACAAATTTTTTAACTAAAAAAAAAAAAAGAAAAGAAAAGAAATATTTCTAAAAATTTGGTTCATTAATGGAAAACTTGGCACAATGATAGACTATGTTCAATAAAGTAGAGACGACAGAAATCCTATGGGTCAATATATGGGAAGAATTGAAAACGTCGGTGGATATCCGAATATCAGGGTGTGAGAAGTGTGACCTGGACACATCCTCAGGGGCCTGGGGTACGCCCTTCACAGAGGCCTTGTGAGACCCACAAGTGAGGGTACATTGCACCTTCCAGCCCTCGACAATGCGTGTCCTCAGTAGGAAGGACAGCACCAACCGCCTCTCGTAGCTTCTGTATTGGGATGCCTTGACCTCTGAGGCCCAGCCGACCTTGGAGGAACCGCCCTCCCGCGGTTCCCAGAGGTGAACATTCCCGGCCATGATACGCTCTCAACCCAGAGTCAGGTGCCGGACAACTACAGACAGCCCCATGCCCCAGAGCTCACTGCATTTATTTAAACCAGCAGTCTTAAGCCTGAGTACCCACCTTCTTTGTTCCTCTTGTGAAAACCACAGCAAAGGGCCTCGTGCACAGCTCACTCTGCTCCTGACGGGCCCCAGTGTTTCCCCGTACCCCCCACCTTGGCATGTCACGCCCCCTCCTCTTGGGAACCGTGAGTAGCAAACTGTGTTTGCCGTAGGGATTGCCCTCTGATCCGCTGGCCTCACTCAGACACTCGCTTCATGCACTACGTGCAAACAGAGAGGCTGTCGTGATGCCAAGGCTTTGACTTAAAGGCAAGCTATCAGCACGACAAGGCCAGGTGGCAGTATTTGGCCACTAGACGAGGGGCACACACTCTCTGGAATAAGCCGCAGGGAGGAGGAAGCAGTGAAGGTGGCTCGAATCTGCCAAGATCACTGCTCACGGGGCTCCCGATAATGATGTGTGTGGGCAACCCGGCAGTTCCGCTGAGCAACCACAACTGAGAAAACAAGACAAAACTCCAACATCTGATGAGCAATGCGCATCCTAAGGGCGCATACGTCACCGCAATGGGCACTGAACTCGGGGTCTTTCCCAACTCACAGACCTGAGTTCGGTTTACAAACCGAGAGTCCTTGATTCAAGTGGAGACCAGCTGCCCCGAGGAATGTCCCCGCAGCGCTGTCATAAATACGACATGTGAGTATCCCCTGTGCTTTCCTCAAGGGGACATGCAACCACAGACCAGGGTGACCGCACTCTAGAGGGAAACAGCCACATCAGGACTTTGGGAGGGTTTTGAGACGGTGGCTTTGTCTCATGCTTGTATCTGGGGTCCAAAAACATCCCTTCCATCCTTGGTGTGATGAGGGCACAGGAGGGGAGGGTCAGAAGATGAATGGATTTCTGACCCAAGACTCTCCTGCCTTAAACGCCAATGAATGAGCTCGCACACATGGGTCTACACACATATAAACACGCACATACACGTCCATACACACCTACACACGCATGCGCACAGATACACACACACATGCGTACAGACACATGCATGCTCGCAGGCTTGTTACAAGGAATTGACTTTTGCAATTGAGAAATTATGAGACTGGCCAAGAGTGCAAAGTCTGTCAGTTGAGCAATCAGAAAGGAAAGATGACAAGCAGACAGCATTCCAAGGCCATACGCCAAACTTGTCCACAGGCAGGAGTCCTCCTTTCTCCCCAGAAAGGTCTAACCCCATTTTTAAGGCCTTCTGTGTAGTTTATCCAAGTCCAACCAGTAGAACCTCCTTCATTTAAAATCAGTGGATGGGGGGGCGGGGCTGGGGGGCTCAGCCGGTGAAGCGTCTGCCTTCAGCTCAGGTCATGATCCCGGGGTCCTGGGATCAAGTCCCGCATGGGGTTCTCTGCTCAGTGGGGAGTCTGCTCTCCCTCTCTCCCTGCCTGCCACTCCCTCTGCTCGTTTTTTCTCTCTCTCTCTTTCATACATTCTCTCTCTCTCTAATAAATAAATAAAATCGTTTTTAAAAATAAATAAATAAATGAATAAATAAATAAATCATCACCTGCTTAGGGACTTCCATCACATCTGCCTTCCCCACCAGCACTTGGTGACGGCGGGTTTGTACCTCAAGAGTGTTGCTGCCTCTCTCCATCCTCCACCTCTGACAGGAGCACGTCTCCTGTCCCCTCGGTGAGACACTCCAGAAAGGTAGTTCTAGGGGATGTGGCCGAGCCTGGAGAGCTGACCCACCCCACCGCCATCACCGTCCAGCCCTTGTGAACACAACCCTACACACAATTCCCGAAACCACATGTCCTCTGAACAGCGATTGACACCATTGGCTCTCCTGTGCACGACTGTGTGCCAACTCCTCCCTGGAAAGAAAGCAGAGTCGTCAGGTGACATTCACACTTCTCCTGGGATGGCCTGCGGCTCATACCCAGGTGTACGTCGACTATGAGTACTACCTTGTGTTGGATGACAGCAGGTGGGAGAAGGGAGGAGACACAAACACCAGGTACAGAAGACGGAATGTCTGCATCTTCCCCAAATCTGCCCATTGAGATCCTGACCCTCAAGGTAACGGTATGAGGAGCTGGGGCCTTTGGGCAGTAGTTAGGCCACAATGGTGGGGCCCACACCCCAGGGTTAGCGCCCTTGGAAGGAGAGAGGAGAGAGCTTGCCCCTCTCCCCAAGGTGGGCTCTCCACCTGTGAGGACGCGGTGCAGGACAGCTGTCTGCGAGCCGTGAAGCGGGTCCCAGCAGACACCAGGTCTGTGGGAGCTTGGATCCGGGACTTCCCAGGGTCTACAACCATGAAAAACAAATTCGTCATACAGTCAACGATATTCTGTTACAGCGATCCAAACTAAGACAGTAGAAAGGCACGCAACATGAATACACATGATAATATTCATAATGTGGTAAATGTAATATAAATATCATATATAAAATTGAACACCAATAAAAAATAAATTTATTATTAAAAATATATATATCGTATATAAACCAATGTGTTCACACTGAGATGAGGAAGAAACACTGGAGGTCTCTTCTGGCAGATGTAGAGAACGTTCTCCAGATCGGCCACAGTAGGCCAGGTACCCAAGGCCGGCCAGCGTGCTGGCACACCCTAACCCCACCTGGACCAGCAGCTGCTGTTGGCGTGACCCCCTGACCCCGTCAGTCCCTGAGACCCATCCGTCTTCCCCACGTGCAAAGTCAGTTGAATGTGGTTGGGGTCGGAATCCCCATCCCTGGGTTCTTTCAAACTTTGTTGGTGGCACGAATGTTGCATCCTTCTCGGAACGTGGCATTGGGGACTGTCTACTGTTTCTGTAGGTAGAAGCAGGTGGAAACCACCAGACATATGAACACATAACCGAGGAAATCGATGACACCATGGCGGATGGCGAAAGGCGGAAAATCTGGCACTTCAGCAGAAATGAGGACTCTTAGGGGGTGAGGAAGGCCCTAATTATTTCTTAATTAAGTTTAATGTTTTAAGATACTGTTTCCAGGGGTGTCCGGGTGGTTTAGCATCTGACTTTTGACTCAGGCTCATAACATAATCCCAAGGTCCTGGGACTGAGCCCTGTGTCAGGTTCCACAGTCAACGCAGAGTCTGCTCGAGATTCTTTCCCCTTCCCCTCCCCCCCTTTTCTGCTCCTCCTCCCACCACTCGCGCTCTCTCTTTCTAAGAAATAAATTTAAAAATAAATTAAAAATTTATTAAATTTATTAATTTATCATAAAAAATAAATAAATAAAAATAGATATGAATTTATTTATAAAATAAATAAAAATAAATAAATAAAAATAAGTAAATTTATAAATTTATATAAAAAAATAAATAAAAATAAGTAAATTTATAAATTTATTTATAAAATAAATAAAAATAAATAGATAAAAATAAATAAATTTATAAATTTATTTATAAAAGAAATAAATAAAAATAAATAAATTTATAAATTTATTTATAAAAGAAACAAATAAAAATAAATAAATTTATAAATTTATTTGTAAAAGAAACAAGTAAAAATAAATAAATTTATAAATTTATTTATAAAAGAAACAAATAAAAATAAATAAATTTATAAATTTATTTATGAAACAAATAAAAATAAATAAATTTATAAATTCATTTATAAAAGAAATATAAATAAATAAATAAAAATAAATTTATAAAATTTATTGATTTATTAAAAAAATCTTTTTTAAAAATAAAGTGCTGTTATCAATGATTATTTCAAATTGACATCAATGATGGATGTCTTTGGCCTCTGAGGCAGATTGACCCCTTGTGTAGAATCATAATATTATCAGAGCTAATTAGAGAATAATCCTCTAAAATTCAGGCCACATTCAAATTTCTCCAGGGCTGCGCAGCCTTAGAGGTAGAATCAAAACACCAGCATTTCCACCAGGTGTAAGGTGATCTCCACGCCTGGCCAAGATGGAGGAATATTGCTCCAGGCCCACCTTTCCTGAATAGAGTTGGGGTCTAAAGACTCATTCATTTGGGGAATATAAATAATAGTGAACGGGAATAGAAGGGAAGGGAGAAGAAATGAGTGGGAAATATCAGAAAGGGAGACAGAGGGATCCCTGGGTGGCCCAGTGGTTTGGCGCCTGCCTTTGGCCTAGGGCGCGATCCTGGAGACCCGGGATCGAATCCCACGTCGGGCTCCCGGTGCATGGAGCCTGCTTCTCCCTCTGCCTGTGTCTCTGCCTCATTCTCTCTCTGTGTGTGTGTGTGACTATCATAAATAAATAAAAAAAAAAGGAAAAAAAGAAAAAAAAAAAAGGGAGACAGAACATGAAGACTCCTCACTCTGGGAAACGATCTAGGGGTGGTGGAAGGGGAGGAGGGCGGGGGGGTGGGGGTGAATTGGTGACGGGCACTGAGGGGGGCACCTGACGGGATGAGCACTGGGTGTTATTCTGTATGTTGGCAAATTGAACACCAATAAAAAATAAATTTATAATCTCTGTCTTAAAAAAAAAAAAAGTTGCTCCCAGTTTCACTGTCTGATCAAAACCCCAGGAGAAATAGTAGTAGTACTGCTAGTGTGCATGCAACACCCTGGAACCAGTCTGCAAAGTGCTCCCCGGTGCCTACGGATGAAAGATCCTTGTGACGCTGATCTCCAGGAAGAGCACGTTCAGGACAGCGGTCCAAGCGGGTGATGAGGGGGCACCGTTTATCATGTCGTCAGCCCCTCCGTGCCTGGGACGCCGGGAGGGCCGACTACGGGACAGGCAGAGAGCTCAGCACAGGGAGCACACGGCGTCCTCCTTGGCGGATGCTCCGAGTAAAGGAGAAAGCTATGGAAAGGAGGAGTCGTGGCCGACAAAAGGAGAACATCGCGGCAGAGGAGGCCTGGGTGAAAGAGGGACATTTCGCCCAATTAGGGATTCGACACGAGGTGCTTCACGGATACGTGCTGGACGGACGAGCAGGTGCTCCCGGGAGACTCCGTCAGCTGGGCACATGGATGGTTTGTGCAAAGGGCTTGGTCGCACGTGAGTGCGTACGGAAATCCGGTTGTGTGAGAGCCCCTGGCTGAGCTCATCCTTCTCTCCAAAAGTGTTCTTTCTTCTCCTGCCTTTTTTTTTTTTTTTTTTTTTTTTTGATGTCGCTCCTCAGATCCCTGTCCCCACCCGGAAAGCAGCACCATCTTCAACTCTTCCTTGTTCCATCCACCACTTCATCCATCACTTCGCCTAGTCTTTTCGGAGCTCCCTCCTCCCCTCCACCTCTCCGACGCTACATAATTCAGAGGTCGGTAGCCCCTCGTCAAAATGACAATTTCTGCATCTTCAAATACACACCGTATACTTCTGTGGGCTCAGCTCAATTCGTTGGAGCATCTGTTGAGTTCCAACAATAATATCCCAGTCACGCTCCTACAACGTGGTCCCTTTGGCTCAGCTAGATAGCCCTTCGCTGCGTTTTCTCCTCTTAGGATTTTTCCTGGTCTCTAAACGCAGGCCCCATGGCACTTCCCGTAGTGGATTGTGTTGTTCTCTCCATGCCATCTCCACTGGGCGTTGACCCTCGTGCCGTGTAACTTTGCGGTTTCTCCCACTGAAGGACAGAAGCACGAGGGGGTGACACAGAGCCGCCGCCACGGGCACATTGTTCCAGGGCAGGCAAGGTCTGGCCCTTGCTCGGCTCCTGGAGGGGACCTCTGAGCCCTCGGCCTCCTGCTGGGGATGCTCAGCATCTTGCTTTGATCTACAGTGACGCAGATCTGGCCTCCACACCTTCATCCGGCTGACCTGGCGGGGAGACCACCCTCTCGATGGAAAGTGCGGTCCTCGGAGGAGTGGGATTGCCCAAGCTGGCTGCATCGCCAGGCTCTGCTCCAGGGGGCGAACCAGGAGTCCTTGCAGCGGGTACCCTCACTGGGAAGCAATGGATGTCTTAACTTCAGTGGATGCAGATCAACAGAGGCAACCGGAAGCACTAAAATAAAATACTGGAAATAAAAAAATGATTGTCTTTCCGTTTTATTTTTTTAATTTAATAAATTTATTTTTTATTGGTGTTCAATTTACCAACATACAGAATAACACCCGTCTTTCTGTTTTAATAACAATCCCTGCTCTGATCATTGCCCCGGCTCTGCTGCTCACTCACCGTGCGAACTTGAACAGCCTCCGACACCTCTCTGGTCGTGAGCACCTCATTTATAAGATATGAAAAGTAAAGATGCGTCACTTAAACCGTTGTTGTAAGTTCTAGAAGTGGACGTGTGGCATGCACTGGGAAGAACGCCTGGAACATTTTTGCAAGTATCCGGTAAAACTAATCGTAATAATAATTATTGTGCCCCTATAATTACTCTTGACTTTCTAGGATGAGAGCCAAGTTCCTCAGGCTTCCATATATGACATCCCTCATTTCCACAGTGCCCCGGTGCTCCAATCCCAGGGCTTGGAAGATTTTTAAGAGCATATTTCCTGGTGTTAAAGCTTCATCTGAGGCCCTGAGAATAAAGTCTTGTTTTATTTTGTTTTTGTTTTGTTTTTTGAAAATAAAGTTTTGTAGAACAGATTGGATGGTTGCAACAAAAATCACAAGATGAGCTGACACTCCAGATGACGATATTTCCAGGGGAAGAAGGTAAATTAAGGGACCCACCTAGAAGCCAGGCTCCCGCCCATTCCAAGTGGTACAATATTGAAACCCGCAGGCTCTGGTGAGTCCCACGTGGAATACGGACTACGTAGAGCAACTGTAAGGAGGCTGTGAAGCAGATATGTGCCAGAGCACTATGAATAAGTCAGGATGGAATAAAAAAAATAATATTCAAGGAAATGAACAGGAAGGCAGCGAAAGGGAAACAAAGAACTCAGAAACAGAGACAACCAACAAAAATCAACTAATAAAATGGCAGATTTAGGCTTCACTGTAGCAATCGTTACCTTAGAGGTAAATGATCAGGACGCACCGATTAAGACAGACCTTTTCAGGGTGCGAACACAAATGGATTTTAACTACTGCCTATTTATAAGAGATTTGCTTCCGATTCAAGACGTAGGTAGATAGAAAGTGCAAGAATAGGAAAAGACATACCATCCCAACATAATCCAAAAAAATACCAGTTGCCTCAATTGTATTTGAACTTTTTAACATTGACATCCCTCCGTGCTACATCTACTTTATTTTTATTTTATTTTATTTTTCTATGTCTACTTTAAATGTGTGCTAAGAGGTCGTGCAACACAGATCCGTACCTGAAATCACGGACTTAAAAATGCTGCACGTCTGCCGCTTAGAGGTGGAGAAAACCGTCTGCCTAGTAACTCAGCCAACTTTGTTGAGGTTCAAGGTGTCAAAAGTTACGTGGAGGGCAGGCCCAGACAACACCGCGCTGGGCTCCGGGTGCTGGTTTGCAATTTCCAGGGCTGTGGGCTCCGGGAAGACCCGGACAGAGGTGATGAGACTCCAAAAGGGAATATTGAAGTTTGATGGCCTCAGACAGGAAAACGGGCAATCTGGAATAGACCTACCCGCCTCACTAATGGCATAACTTTCGAGCTGCTAGAGCTTCCGCTCGGCTAGTGAAATGACTGCAAGGTCGGGGAAAACGCCCACAGAAACCAAGGAGGAGTAGAGGTCTCTGACCATAACCGCAGATGGGGAAAGCATCCTCAGGGCGCCTGGCGGGGCAGTGGGGTGGCCAAGGTCGTGATCTCAGCGCGTGAGACTGAGCCGCACGTCGGGCTCTGCGCTGGGCCTGGGATGCTCTCTCCCTCTGTCCCTCCTCCCTCTATAAATAAGTGAATGAATGAATGAATGAATGAATGAATGGCATTCTTAGTAAGTGAAAGGACAAGCAAATAATATCAGAAATAATATAAAAGTCTGGAACAAGATTAATAAGTCGATGCAATTAAAACACTTGACACTTGTACACAAACCAAGAGAGCACAGGTTCCCCACGTGCACACCTACCAAAACGGACCGAACGCTGAGCCACAGAGAAAGTCTCAGAAAATTCAGAGGTTTCAGTCTGAGCACAACGAAACTAAAATACGGCCTAAACCAATTAACATTTTAAAGATATTAATGATAATCGAGGTAAATATGATTAATAAACTATCTAGGGAGAGCTCAGATGCTTGGATCTTAAGCAACAGGCCTCTAGATAATCCAAGGGTCAAAGAAGACAGTGTAGTAAGAGAGTTTGTCTTAAACTTAATGAAAATTGAGAGGATGCCATACCAAAAATTGTGGAATGGATCTACATGCCAGTGGATGTGTTTTTTTAAAAAAAGGAAAATGGTTGGGATCCCCGGGTGACTCAGTGGTTTAGCGCCGCCTTCAGCCCAAAGTGTGATCCTGGAGACCCAGGATCGAGTCCCGCGTCAGGGTCCCTGCAGGGAGCCTGCTTCTCCCTCGGCCTGTGTCTCTGCCTCTCTCTCTGTGTCTCTCATGAATAAATAAATAAAATCTTTTTAAAAAAATTATTATTTATTTTAGAGAGAGAGAGAGAACAAGCAGGGGCAGGAGCAGAGGGAGAAGGAGAAGCCAACTGCCCCCTGAGCAGGGAGCCCGACATGGGCCTCGATCCCAGGACCCTGAGACCATGACCTGAGCTGAAGGCAGATGCTTAACCCGCTGAGCCACCCAGGTGCCCTTATTTGATATATATATTTTAAAGATTGTATTTATTTATTCATGAGAGATGTAGAGACCCAGGCAGAGGGAGAAGCAGGCTCCCTGTGGGGATCCCCACGTGGGACTTGATCCCAGGACCCCGGGGTCACGCCCTGAGCCAAAGGCCGATGCTCAACCACGGAGCTCCCCAAGAGCCCCCCGTTAGATGTTTTTTAAGGTTTCATTTCTTTATTTGGGCGGGGGAGGTGCAGAGAGAGAATCTGCAGCAGAGTCCCCGCTGGGTGTGGAGCCTGCCGGGGCCTCGAGCTCGCAGCCCTGAGATCATGAGCACAGAGAATATCTGACTTTAAAATTCTAGGATCAGTGGAGGGACAGAGCGGGACAGGAGCCATCCAAGAGGGTCTACAGTGAGGGACGTCGCTGGGTGTGGGGGGCGGGCAAACATGACCATCCCCACATTTTCAAAAAGAAACCCAGGATAAACGCAGCAGCAGAGGCAGCAGGCACGGTGCCTGAGCCCCGGCCTCAGTGGGCTTTGCCCTCTGGGCCTTCAGCAGCCCGGCCCTACTGGGTTCTCTGGCAGTGGCGACGCCCGCGAGGTGGCCAGGGACTGGCCTGCGCTGCTCAGAGAGCTCCTCCCAGGACCGGCTCCCTCGTCCCCGCTTTTTTTCTTTTAAAAAAAAAGGTCATTAGGGGATCCCTGGGGGGCTCAGTGGTTTAGCGCCTGCCTTCGGCCCAGGGCATGATCCCGGGGTCCCGGGATCGAGTCCCACATCGGGCTCCCTGCATGGAGCCTGCTTCTCCCTCTGCCTGTATCTCTGCCTCTTGCTCTCTCTGTGTCTTTCATGAATAAATAAATAAAATTCTTTTAAAAATGTTTTTAAAAAGGTCATTAGAAATGTTTGCGCCACAGCTGTGTGTCTCCACCCCGATGACACCTGTTATCGCCCGTTCATAGTACATAGTTTTATGGCACACACTCCATCCCTAGAGAATATGTGGGTTCATTTTACTCTTTAGGAGCCTTGCAGGAGTCACTGCGTTCTGCGGCGCGGCGCACTCGCGCGTGCACACTGGGTAACGGCGGGCGAGTCTGCGACCCTCTGGTGGCACCGCAGTCTGTGTCCCCGCGTGGCACTTACTGGACTCCGGCGAGACACCACGAGTGACTCCAGAGCGACATTTACTCTCAATGGCTGCATTTTCAGTTAATGGTGTAGACAAAACTGGGGCCCAGAACCAGTTTATGAATTGAAGGAAACTTCCGTTATTCCATGGAAAGAAGCTCAGTAGCTTAAACTAAGTCTTAAAATGTATTTAATAACTTCTCTCTGTAGAGCTCATGCCTTTATGCTCCCAATACTGTATATTTGTGATATATTTTCTTGTGCTTTATGAATCCTCCCAGATATTTATGTATTCCATTAGTTTTATTTTTCCTGACAATAAACATTTAGCGTTATTGGTCTTTCTAGAATGTTTTCTATTTCATTACTTTCTGCTATCGTCTTGATTATTACTCACCCCCCCTTTATTTCCTTTGAGGTTATTTTGCTGCACCTTTACTACCGTGTAACACAGCTGCTTAGCTGCTTGGTTTTCAGCCTTTTTTTTTTTTTTTTGGTGAATGTTCCTCTACATCTTTCTTTAGATCTTCCCTCTGCATCTCCTAAATTTCTATACATAATATTTCCATTATCTCTTAGCTCTATTTCTCTAAATCTTTTTTTAATTTTTTTATTTCTCTAAATCTTTATGTGACTTCATTTGATGCAATTATTTAGAACTATATATGTATTTTTAAATTTTTCTTTATTTTTTCTTTATTTTTTAAAATTTCTAATGGATGATGATTTTTTAAAAAAAATATCTCTGTTATTACAATATAATTGCATTGCCTCGGACATTGTGACTACCACGGCATAAATGCCTTAAATGTGCTGAGGTTTGCTTTATTGGTTAGCATGTGGTTAGGGCCCACGCTGCTGCTCGCCCAGTCTTACCCCCTCCCCCTGACCACTGCAGGGACAGTGCCCTCTTCCCAACCGTTAGCATGGTTTCTTTGCCAGTAGACTTGGTCACAGCCTGTGCTATCAGCCACCTGAGCTGAGACCCTCTAGTGCAATATGTGTGGTGGAACGAAAGCCTCTCGGGGAGCGCCAATCCACCAGCGTCCGTGGTCTAAGGCACCCGGGCTGTCCACAGCCTGCTGTGCATTTTCATACTGGCTCCCCCAGTTCCTCAGCAGGAATAAGCTCCATTTGCCCACAAACCCCAAACCATGCCCTTTGCCTTTTCCCTTCCTCGCTCCCCATTTCTCTATCATGGTTTCCTTCTGTACTCATAAGCCACCCTCATGCAAACATTTGTCTCAAGTTCTGTTTCTGAAGAATTGCAACGTAAAGGCAGTGATGAACTGGAAGCTACATTTATCCTTGAGAAGAACCTGAGTCCTCTATTTTTTTAAGGATTTTATTTATTTATTTATCCATTCATTCATTCATTCATTCATTTATTATTTATTTATTATTTATTTATTTATTTATTTATTTATTTATTTAGTGAAAAAACAGGAGGAGAGGCAGAGGGAGAGAGAATCTCGAGCTGACTCCCCTCTGAGTGCAGAGCCCAATGCAGGGCTCAATCTTGGGACCCTGAGATCACAACCTGAGCCAAGATCAAGAGTCAAATGCTTGGGCCGCCGGGTTCCTTCAGTTAGTTGAGTTTCTGACTTTTGGGTTTGGCTCAGGTCATGATCTCACAGTTGTGAGGTTGAGCCCCATGTTGGGCTCTGTGCTCATTGGGGAGCCTGCTTGGGATTTTCTCTCTTCCTCTGCCCGTCCCCCTGCTTATTCTCTCTCTCTCTCTCTCTCTCTCTCAAAAACAAATAAAAAGAAGTTTTGGAAGTGAACCCAATCTGGCCTAAACCTTAATGATTTTGAGCTTTCTGAGTTTGTCTGGGGGCATCTGGGTAGAGCGAGGCTGGCATCTGCCAGCCAGGAGATTGAAGCAAGAGGAGCAGCTCTCAGCAGCATGGACACTTCGGTGGCATCTGAAACCAGGAAGTAGTGCGGTCCAGGAAGGGAAGGAGAGCGACATGAAGGCAGACCCTGGAAAGCTCTAAGCTTCATGTGAGCCATGCACGCTATACAGTGGGGAGGAACAATCCAGATTTCGAGCTTGATGCTCCCATCCCAGTTCTTAGGTTTTCAATCCACCCTCATTCATCTCTTATTTCATGAGTAACATAAAATGTCCTGCCAGAAGCCATCCATCCATCCATCCCTGTTTGTTTTAGAGTTGGCTGCAGAGCTGAAAAACCAAGCCACCTGACCAGCACAGAACCACTTGACGTGAAAGGCGGTGAATACGGTGAGGTGGAAGATGAATCCCATACACATCTGAGAAGGGTAGACAAGAACCGTGTGCACAGGCCTATAAAGGACCAGCAGGCAAACCTTCCAGAAGTTAACAGACGGGGAATCTGAGACAAATAGAGGTGATGGAATATGGACCCAAGGTGGAGGATGCAGGGTGCAACACAGGACATGCCGAACCGTAAGTGGCGGAAACAGTTCAGCAGGGAAGCAGCTGGACTCAGAGATAGTTTAGGGAGAGACCAAGGACTCTCTCTTCAATAAATGGTGCTGGGAAAATTGGACATCCACATGCAGAAGAAGGAAACTAGGCCACTCTCTTTCACCATACACAAGGATAAACTCAAAGTGGATGAAAGATCTGAATGTGAGACAAGATTCCATCAAAATCCTAGAGAAGAACACAGGCAACACCCTTTTTGAACTCAGCCACAGCAACTTCTTGCAAGATTCATCGATGAAGGCAAGAGAAACAAAAGCAAAAATGAACTATTGGGACTTCATCAAGATAAGAAGCTTTTGCACAGCAAAGGATACAGTCAACAAAACTCAAAGACAACCTACAGAATGGGAGAAGATATTTGCAAATGACGTATCAGATCAAGGGCTAGTTTCCAAGATCTATAAAGAACTTATTAACCTCAACACCAAAGAAACAAACAATCCAATCATGAAATGGGCAAAAAACATGAAGAGAAATCTCACAGAGGAAGACATAGACATGGCCAACACGCACATGAGAAAATGCTCTGCATCACTTGCCATCAGGGGAATACAAATTTAAACCACAATGATTAAAAAAAAAAAAAAAAAAAAAACCACAATGAGATCCCACCTCACACCAGTGAGAATGGGGAAAATTAACAAGACAGGAAACCACAAATGCTGGAGAGGATGCAGAGAAAAGGGAACCCTCTTGCACTGTTGGTGGGAATGTGAACTGGTGCAGCCACTCTGGAAAACTGTGTGGAGGTTCCTCAAAGAGTTAAAAATAGACCTGCCCTACGACCCAGCAATTGCACTGCTGGGGATTTACCCCAAAGATACAGATGCAGTGAAACGCCGGGACACCTGCACCCCGATGTTTCTAGCAGCAATGTCCACAATAGCCAAACTGTGGAAGGAGCCTCAGTGTCCATTGACAGATGATGGATAGAGAAGCTGTGGTCTATGTATACAGTGGGATATTCCTCAGCCATTAGAAACGACAAATACCCACCATTTGCCTCGATGTGGATGGACCTGGAGGGTATTATGCTGAGTGAAATAAGTCAATCGGAGAAGGACGAACATCATATGGTCTCCTTCTTTCAGGGAATATAAAAAATAGTGAAAGGGAATAAAGGGGAAAGGAGAGAAAATGTGTGGGAAATATCAGAGAGGGAGACAGAACATGAGAGACCCCTAACTCTGGGAAACGAACAAGGGGTAGTAGAAATGGAGGTGGGCAGGGGGTGGGGGTGACTGGATGACGGGCACTGAGGGGGGCACTTGATGGGATGAGCACTGGGTGTTATTCTATACTTTGGTATATTGAACACCAATAAAAAATAAATTAAAAAAAAGAAAAAAAGACATAGTTTAGGGAGAGACCAAGGACAGGATGAAAAGGACGGTGGGAGACTAGCTCCATATGAAGATTACATGACATGGAATAGAGTCTAGAGAGATTTGCTGCAAAATACGTTTCTTGAGAAGAATCCAGGGATTTTCAAGGCTTTTCTTTTCCCAAGTGAAATGAGGAGTCAATGAAACAAAGATAAAAGATATCTGGCCTGAGAAAATGCACGAATGTTGGAATGGGAGAGGAGAGCTGGCTCTGGGTGAGGGGTAGACGGCTCACAATTCCCTCCCCTGTTCTCGAGATCTCTGTGAGGCCTGGGGACCTACAGACACATAGAGCGACTCCCGCCCTCAGAGTCAGGGGCTCCGGCTGCCGGGAGGAGGCCACCAGCCACGGCCCACCTCGGAGCAGCAGCGGCCCTGGCTGCACCCGGCCTCCCTCACGTCTTCAAGGCCACCGCCTGGCACATTCTCAGCCTCGTTTGAAATGGGCCTCAGCATCCTAGAGCTTCACTGGTGACAAAACCCAAGTTCAAATCGATGACTCTAAGGTAAATATTTACAAAAGCCCCCTCTGGCTGTCCATAGGAAAAAAGAAATCGTTGTTTGCCCGAAACCAAATATTTTCCGAGCTGGATGTGACCTCTTATTTATGCAGAAACACAACAAAGGGATAATTAAATAATAAATATTCGAAGGAAGAAAAGCCCTTGTTCCCGGTATCCTATCCTGATAAATAAACAGGGTTGAAGGCAACACTGCGTTGATGATGTGGTTCAGTCTCGTTTGCTTTGTCAGCCTGCGAGTTCCATTAAAATACAATCAACGGATCTATTTACACCCTGCACAAATCTATGACGAATTTTAGACAAGTACACACACCACTAATTAATTATTAATAATAAATAAGTTAATCTTGAAAAGATGAAGGAACAAAGGTAAGAAATGAAGTCTCATTCCAGAGAAAGGTTAGTCCTAAGAAGTGTCCCATGGGATCTTCTAAACTGGAGCGCGGACGCAGGCCGGGGCTTCCTGGGAGCCAGAGAGAGGACAGGGGTCGCCTCAAGTAAAACCCCTAGTCTCACCGCCAAGGTAAAGCAGGTGCGAAGGTCCTGTGGTTACCAAAGGCCGTTCCACCTTGCTCGACAAGCACGGCCCCAGCTCTCATTGTGGTGTCTCCAGGCCTCCCCTGCAGCCTCTGGGGCTGCCGCTCTGGTCCCCAAGATAGACCAGCTGCTTCCCCCACAGACAGCAGGATCCCTCAGCTTCCAGGGCCGTCGTCAGGTGCCATTGGCTTCTGGGCTCAGGACTTCCTTCCTCTCGCCCCCACTTTCTGCCTCTAGCACCCGCTCAGCATCTCCGTTTCCAGGAGTTTCAAGGACAAGCAATAGGGAGCCCTGGCAGGGGGAGATCGGGGCCCGTAAGGTGTATTTTTATGCCACGTGCTGGGAAGGCGAACTGGCCATTGAGGCAGGGCCTTGCCCTCCTTGGAGCCTCAGGAAGGCTCGGCTGCCACGCGGGCCCCCTGCAAACACCTCCTGCGGGCCCTACAGGCCGCACAACCCCGTGAGGAGGGTGAAACATCACGGGAGGAGGGGGCCGCGCGGGTGGGTCACCGCGTCACCACGAGGCATGAAGGACTGGAGGAAAGCAACTCTCCCTCTCCCTCATCTCTCAGAGAATCACACGGGAAGATCGCACGGCGCGCCTCGTCAAAGAGCCCAGAATTTCTTCCAAAAATCATCAAAGAAACGAGCGCCTGGGTGGCTCAGTCCACAGAGCATTCGGCCCCTGGTCTCAGGTTTTGAGCTCAGGGTTGTGAGTTCAAGCCCCGTGTCGGGCACAGAGGGTAATTAAAAAAAAAAAAAAATAGCAAAGAAAAATGACGAAGACACTTTCAAGCCATATGATGAATTGACACATACTCTTTTAAAAAAATTCCTTTTTGTATAAACTCCCAATTCTTCCAATTAATGGGCCCTCATTTGTTTTCTTTGCAAGAGGTCTTAGGAACGCGACTATTAGTAGCTGACGAGGAAGACAGCAGTCGCTGGATGGGACAATGGAACACCTCACCCCTTCTGCTCCAGGCTCTGGGTGAAGCATTTTTTATGCGGTTGAACTTTGGGGAAGGGCTCCGGAATCTCCTATTTCATCCCCGCGCAGTAGACCCAGCGCGGCGCGGAGACGGAGCGGCGATGCCTGCACAGCTGACTTGGAAGCTCTGCTCTCCGGTCGCGGTGCCCACGGCCCCGGGCGACTCAGGGAGCCTCTCCAGCCTCTTCTCAGTTACGGTAACGGAGCAGAGAGGCCTTACCCCGCCAGGCGATCTCCAGATTGACCGAGACGAGGCAGAGGCAGCTCATGCTGTTGGTCTGGGCGGCTTCCTCGAAGCCCAGCAGCCACGCGCTCGGAGCCACACACGCAAGGTGCTCCCGTCCTGCTGGCTTCCTCCCCTCCTGGCCTCCCTCCTCCTCTGCCTCAAGCAGCCTCCCAGGATCTCCGGCCAGAGAGGCTATTTTCACCCAAATACTTGTCAGAAGGTTGCTCATCTCGCTTCTTTTTGGGGGAGAGCCCAAATCAAGACGACCCGAGAGCACCCTGGCCTGGCCAAGGTGCTCCCGAGAGCACCTCCCTCTCCTGCATCGCCTCACCTCCAAGCAGCCTTTCCCAGCGGCCCCGTGTCGGGATTCCCACATTTCCCTAAGTAGCTTACAGACGGAGCTATGCAAATGTTAATGACTTTTGTCCTTAGGATTTGCTGAAAAATAAGCAATGGTACGGCAATTCTATAAGCAGTGTTCTCCGTCGATACGTGTCCACCGATGATAAGGTTCCGGTCACCCGACACCCCGACAACCAATTTCTTTCTTTCTTTCTTTCTTTCTTTCTTTCTTTCTTTCTTTCTTTCTTTCTTTCTTTCTTTCTTTCTTTTCTTTCTTTCTCTTTCTTACTTTCTTCTTTCTTTTCTTTTTTTCTTTTCTTTTTTTTAATATTTTATTTATTCATCTGAGGTAAAAAGAGAGAGAACAAGCAGGGAGAGGGGCAGAGGGAGAAGCAGACTCCCCGCCGAGGAGGGAGCCTGATGTGAGGCTCGATCCCAGGACCCCGGGATTGTGACCCGAACCAAGGGCTGACACTTAATCGACTGAGCCACCCAAGTGCCCCCTTTTTTTTCTTTTCTTTTTTTCTTTTTTTTTTTTCCCCACAACCGATTTCTTAATGTCGTCTCTCTGGGGCAGGGATTTCTAACCCGTGGCCCCAACACCCTGCATCAAGCCGTCGCTTCCTCCCCATAACTGAAGAAAAGGCTGCTCTTGGGATTAAAGACCAGTGTAGGGAGAAGGCAAGACTGCTTCTGTCGCGTGTCCCACTAGCTCGCGGGCGCTGGCCATTCACACCTGCTGCACAACCTGCAGTGTCTTCCGTTCAGGAAATTATGGGGACGGCGCACTGCAGGTCGGATGCTCCGCGGGAAACCAGAGGAAGGAAGCATTACGTTTCTGGTCCCTCACAACAAAGGTATAAACAGACCATTAAAATGCAAGGTTGGGCGGGGGGTGGGGGTGACTGGGTGACGGGCACTGAGCGGGGCACTTGACGGGATGAGCACTGGGTGTTGTGCTATATGTTGGCAAATTGAACACCAATAAAAAATAAATGTATTAAATAAATAAATAATAAATAAATAAATAAATAAATAAATAAATAAATAAATAAATATAAATGAAATACAAGGTTGGGGGATCCCTGGGTGGCTCAGCCCAGGGCGTGATCCTGGAGTCCCGGGATCGAGTCCCGCATCGGGCTCCCTGCATGGAGCCTGCTTCTCTGCCTCTCTCTCTGTCTCTCGTGGATAAATAAATAAAATAGTTTAAAAAATAAAACAAAAAAATAAAATGCAAGTGGGCGCAGAGCCGTGACCCTGAGTCATGCCTTCCTGCCGTCCGGATGCAGGCCTCCACCTGCCTGGACCTTGGCAGCGGCCGGGACCAGGGAGGGACCCAGTGGCGCAGGAGCAAAGGGACGCTGTCCCTGCACCGCACTCTAAACCCAGGAAACACTTGGAGTCTGACTACAGATCGCAATCGATCCAGACTCGTTAAAAACCGCCCGGAAGAGTGTCAAACGCAACCATTTTTTTACTACACTGTCATCCCAGAGTATAAATTTTCTTTCAAAAGCTCAAAAGTTCATGCTTTGGAGAGCTTTTTGGTCCTGTGCAATTTATAGAGACGTCACACAGATCCGCATTCTTTTTTTTTATGAGCTGAGGATGTTGGGTGGCATATGGGCGAGCGTGGAGGGATGTTTCGTGGCCCAAAGCACAGTACGCTTGCTCCCAGCACAGCACCTTCCCCATGGAGCGTGACTGGGGACCTTTTGAAACTGGAAATCAGGCAAGTGTCTTTGCAGGGCTGAGACGCCTGGGATGCGTGGGGACACCGAGAGGGGAACCAATGGCCACGTTCGCTTCTCCAGGTGCACCAGGACGGCGCAGACACCAAAGGAGTCATTTGGTGCCAGGGTCACTGCTCCTGGTGGCAAATGTTGACGTTCCTCAAATAGCACTCTATTCCTAGAAAAGAAGTAATGCATGATGCTTTTGTTTTTTTCCAATAAAATGTTGTGATCTTTTTACATGTTTTCAGGGTTGTCCTGGGCTTTTCCCCTTGATCTACAAGCATATGAATATGTGACTCTTCAAGTTCTTCTTTTAAATCAGTAGTAAAGGGCAGCCGGGCTTGCCCAGTGGTTAGCGCCGCCTTCAGCTCAGGACCTGATCCTGGGGACCCGGGATCGAGTCCCATGTCGGGCTCCCTGCATGGAGCCTGCTTCTCCCTCTGCCTGTGTCTCTGCCTCTCTCTCTCTCTGTTTCTCTCATGAATAAATATATAAAATCCTTAAAAAATAAATAATAAAATAATAAAATAAAATAAAATAAAATAAAATAAAATAAAATAAAATAAAATAAAATAAAATAAAATAAAAAAATCAGTAGAAAAAGAAATACAAGCAAGCAACCAGCAAAACCACCAAACAGGCTGGTAACTCTGCGTTACACAGGAACATCCTGGATTCCCTTGATCGTAAAAACGTCTTTTCATCTAAGATTTTTTTTGTTTTGTTTTGCCATTTTATTTTATTTTATTTTATTTTATTTTATTTTATTTTATTTTATTTTTTTGGATTTCCAAATGATTAACAATCATCATTTCATTTGGTTTTTGTCATCTGTCATTTGAGCTTCCCCAAGCAAAACATATCATCAGGGGACGTTAGGCCTCCTTCGAAGTCAGCCGGTGTCGGGCAGCTCAAGTGTTGCTCTTCTTCTAAATGAAGTTGGGACCGGAGGGGAGACCTTGGGATCAGAGAGCTGCACTAATCTGCTGAAGATCCCGAGTGAGGGAATTCCAGGACCCTGGGGTCACGACCTGGGCCGAAGCAGACGCTAAACCGCCGAGCCCCCCAGATATCCCCAAGGCATCTCTCTCTATGCAAACATCTCAAGGTCTGTGAACCAGGTTTCATAGACATATCTATGCCTTATTTTTGTCCTGCGCTAGAGGAAGGAGCTGCACGCCCCCAAGGCTTGGGGCGCTCCCGCCTGCCTGCAGCGCTCACCGCTGGGGGGTCCCCTGTGCACCTGTTACTGGCTGTATCGGTGAGACCCGGCCACAGCCCGCCCGCAGGGTCTCCCTCCTCATCGCATAAGCCCGGCCTCTGTCCAGACCACTCAGGCCCAGGAACAGCAAGACGGTGTGCAGAGGCCCCCACGCCAGTGAGCGTCAGTTTAGAACTCAGGAAGTGGGTCCGCTGCCGGCATCTTCTGAGGTTTGGCCCCCAAACCCGTCCCCAGCCAAACGCCAAGATTGAAAAAAAAAAAAAGAAAACATTTTATCTTTAGATTTCTCTAGTTGGGGAAGAACGACATCGCAGCCTGACAACGGCCCCGGGTGAGGCCACACTCAGAACTTCGCACGTCCCGTCGGACCCACGCAGATCAAAGCGCGGCGCAGCCATGCAGCCCCACCGCGTTCTTTCCTGCCGCCTTCACACACAAGGGTGACAAGACCCATAGGAACAGTAACTCCCGGTGATCTTATTATACAGGAATCACCAGTTTTCTGGCGAACCTATGCAAAACGGCAACCAAAACCCCCAAAGCCTTCCTAAAACAAACGCCTACGTACACGCACTTTGACAACCTGCTACTCACGATACAGGTGATTGTATTAAATATTTGCTCCAATATTTCCTATTCGTTAAGCGCTGATGGTCAAGGCCCCGTATTTATTCCAAAGAAGCCTGAGCGGGAGGGCTGCAGGGAAGCTGAGCCGGGCTGAGACCCGTCAAGGAGCAAGGAGCATCCTCCCAGGACGATGGCTCAGGCCCCTCCAGGAAGCCTGGCCGCCTCCCCCGACTGCATGAGGCAACGTTCCTCCCTGGGAAAAACTTTATGGGAACGAATGTGCGTCTTCTTGGACACGTTTTTTTTATCCCAGCAAGTGGAGCAAGCCAACTTGTGGTTACGGATCGAAGATTAAGCAGTATTCAGGTTTCGATGAGGCCTTTTGGCTTTTGTCTCTAAAAAGAAATCCCAGGAGAAGGACTAAGCCTCTGGAACGCTTTTCACCAAGAATGGCAGCCTCTTGTTGACTTTGTGAGTTTTTCTGACACTGTGGATCATATTAGACTTTTTGCAAGCATGGTTTTTGATCTTTTGGGAAAATCTCCCTCCCCGAGAGCAACACTGGAATTTCTATATGGTGAAGTTTGAATCCACTCCTGCATTCATACACGATGCCATTTTTATAGAAAGGAATTATCCCTGAGGTTATTAGAAGAGTAATCGCAGAGCCGTCCCTCCCGGAGCCGAGCGGATGCTCACATACGCAGAATTCTCAGTTATCTGACGGCAGCGATGTGAATTCCCTTTGGCAAGGAAGTGAATAAATCTCAAAATCATTCAAAGCAAAGGAATCGCTAATGGTAACTCTATTAAAGTCTTCCACCTTAGAAATTGGGTGCAGTGCATTTGAGCCCCAGGATAATTAAAGCTTAGGTGGGTCGTATACCTTAAATGGGATGTCTCCGCCTGGCGGGCCTCAGCAAAATTAAGAGGAGGTTAATTACCAAATCAGTGGGATATAGACACAGATATAGCTGTGCCTGGAGACTTGGACATGTGTTCTAAAAAATGTAGGATGACCCTCCAGGGCACCTGGGGGGGCTCCGCAGGCTGAGCGTCTGCTTCAGCTCAGGTCATGATCCCGGGGTCTGGGACCGAGCCCCACATCAGCTCCCTGCTCAGCAGGGCGTCTGCTCCTCCCTCTCTCTCTGCTGCTCCCCCTGCTTGTGCTCACTCTCCCTCTGGCTCAAATAAGTAAAGTCTTTAAAAAAAAAAAAGTGTGATGACCCTTCAGGTGACACTCGGATGCTCCTCTTCCAGAAGACTTCCAGAGGGGGCTCATGCGAAGACTACAAAGAAGCCTTGAAGCACAAGCACTTCCTAGTCTGTGCACCCCGTTTGCAAGTGTGTCACTGGCTAGACCACCTACGTGGCGAAGCCAAGAACTAACTTTGAAGTGTGGTCATGTTTACCACCTACCACAAGGCAGGTAAGAGTGGTTCCATGCAGATGTCTGAGAACGGAACTTCCAGGCAGAGAAGGCAAAGAAGTAGAGTCTAAGGTAAGACTGTGCCTGAAGTAGGGAAGGAAGCTTATGTGACCAGGTGAGCAAGTGAGCAGAGAGCAGGTGAGCAGGTGAGCAGGTGGGCAGAGAGCAGGTGAGCAGAGAGCAGGTGAACAGGTGGGCAGAGAGCAGGTGAGCAGGTGGGCAGAGAGAGGTGAGCAGTGAGCAGGTGAGCAGTGAGCAGGTGAGCAGAGAGCAGGTGAGCAGATGGGCAGTGAGCAGGTGGGCAGAGAGCAGGTGAGCAGAGAGCAGGTGGGCAGAGAGCAGGTGAGCAGAGAGCAGGTGGGCAGAGAGCAGGTGAGCAGTGAGTAGGTGAGCAGGTGGGCAGTGAGCAGGTGGGCATGGGGCACCCTATGCAAGGGGACACCAAGGACAGCAGATGTGGCCTATCTTACCCTTCTCATTTGTGCACCTTGCTTTCCTCCTCGTGCAGGTGAAGGCACTGATTTAGGGGAGAGGCCGGGCCGCCTGGCTCCGGGCCGCAGCTCCGCCGCCTCCATGGCGGCCTCCGGGTACCGATTTCCTCTCCACCATGCCCTGGGTGTAAGGGCCGCGGCGGCCCCTCCCGGCCCGTGTTGTGGGGAACACCAGGCCGAAGCACGCGTGTGGCCAAGCCCACGCCCCCGTGACGGTGCGTCGTGATCAGCGGTGGTTCCCCAGGTAACCTCCCGCCGGTGACATTCGTGCTTCCCTCCCTTCTGTCCCCAGCTCTTCGGCACAATCGGCAAGTCGTCGAAGGAAGGAGCGAGTGAGCCGGCGAGTGAGTGAAGGAGGGAGCAAACCTGGGCTGTGCCTCCGGGTCCCCAGTGTGCCCAGGTCGGCCGTCTCCAAGCCCCCGGGAACTTCTACCGCCACCTCCGACTGGTCCGTCCCTCAGCACCAGACCGCGCACCTCGACGTCTCCTTCCCACTCGGCTGTTCCCAAGGCCACAGCGCAGCGGGCTAGCGCCCAGGAGCGCTGCTGCTCTTGGCCCGACGCTCTTCCTCCATCCGTGGGAGGCAGGAACATCGCCCGCCCATTCAAAATCATCTTAAAATTGGTTAAGGTTTATTTATTTTACTTTATTTTATTTTTTGGTTAAGGTTTAAAAAGAAGAGGAAGGAGTTGGTGTTGGCGCGCGACAAATCGGGACTTGCTCAGAAGCGCTCGGGTACATAATCGAAAGCTGATTGAATGTTCTCATCCATATGCATGAAATGCAATTGGCATCGCTTCATTATTTAGAAGCGGCATGAAGATGCGGCGGTGGTGGCGGGCACCTATGCGAGGAATGTTCTTCCTGCAAAAGGAAGCTTGACTCTTCGGATCTTGGGGATGTCTTTCGGAGCCCCGCACGCTGCAGGGAACCTGTGCTTTGGTATAGGGGCTAGACCCGGAACACTGGGCCGAGCTGGTTCTAACCACCCTGCACTCCCCAGCTGAGTCCGCTCTTCACAGTCTCTTCTAGACAAAGGAAGAGACAACCCGGGGCAGAAACTCCATCGCCCTGGGGCCTCTGTGGCTATGGGATTAGCGATCCTATGGAGCGCTGGAAGGTGGGCAGAGCCGTCGCAGCCCCACCGCACCCTCCCGGGCTCTGGGCCCTTGTCTGGGCACCCCTGGGCCGGATGCCGCGACCTACGTGAGGCCACCCAGCCTAGACGCGATTCCGTATCCGTTACTTTCTTCCGCTAGTAGTGTTTACCGTGACGTATCCCACTGGAACCACAGAGTGGGATTCTTTGTCGGGGCGGCCCCGGCTCCCTTACTCTCTGGTTTTCGTTGTCCTCAATCAGCACAATATCAACAGAAGGACTTTTGTTTCCGGGGAGACGGAGTAACAAGCACAGGGGCCGCCCTGCAGCCCGTTGGCCCGGCCGAGCTCCCCGTCCTGGCCGCCCCCCGACCCTGCAGAAACCAGCCCTGGGTCCACCCACCGCGCAGCCCACCTCCCCAGCTCAGGTTCACAGCACTCACCTTTCCTCCAAGCTTCCAGAAGCCAAAAATCATCACAGTTGTCCTTGCGTGGCCAGTGCCGCGATCGTACTGGTTTTATTCCACAACACAACCATTGCATTTCCCATCCGTTGCCTCATAGACAGGTCAGTGACAGGCATGTCTTTCTCTTTGAACCTATGAAAATTTGAGAATATTCAGGGAACTTAGAGGCCTACACCTGTTTAATTTTTAAAATGCTTTATCTTCAAAATTCCAAGAACTGGTTAAATAATAGTTTCTGAAGCCACTTCAGACTATCTCCTAAACATGTTCTTTTTTAAAAAAATTTTTAAAATAAATTTATTTTTTATTGGTGTTTAATTTGCCAACATATAGCATAACACCCAGTGCTCATCCCGTCAAGTGCCCGTCACCCAGTCACCCCCTGCCCACCTCCCCTTCCATCACCCCTAGTTCGTGAATATCAGAATAATTTCTACTGGTTTCATATAGTAAAACTATAAAAAAAGTCCTGTGCTCATAATTACTTTGAAAATTATCACTGGTCTTTTTTTTTTCTGGATGTTAGATCCCCGAGGATAGGGGCTTTATCTGTGTTTCTCCCTATTCTGTTTCAAATCTCTCGCCCGTGTATCTATCTCACGCCAGCTGTCGAGGGTGAAACCAGATTTTACATCAGATATCACATTGCCTGGCGTGCAGTGGGGTTCAAGGAATACTGAATTCCCCCAAATGATCCTCAAAGCAAACCATGGAGAAGGTGGAGTCACCCCCAAAGTTATAGATTTAATTTCCATTTTTTTGAAAAGAAAACCAGAGGCTCCATTACCTTGGCTTCGATGGAGTCTTGCGGCCAATCGGGAGGCGCCCCCAGAGGTGGACGTGAGTGAAGGCCGGTGCTCCCTGCAGGTCCCGGGCACACAGCTGCAGGAGGGGCCTGCCCACGACGTGCAGAGGAAGGCCCCGTACAGTCGCAGGTATGTGACGATAAGCTCGTGGCTGTAGGGTAAGCATCCACCGGGATGCTGGGATTAGCATCAAGGGGTCACTTTTTATAACCTGGGAACGGTCTCCAAGGACTTTATGATATCTAGTTGCCTTGCAGAGACTCCCTGGGCCCGGACTGAGCCAAATACCTCCCCTGAGGAGGCTCATAACTGAGTTAATACCTGACAAATGGTCGAAGCCAAGACCTGGCTGACGCCAAAGCCCCTGTTATTAACCTCAGCGCTTTGTGGCTTCCCCTGCTTTGAGGAAATCACAGAACGTTGCCAGAGGAGCTCTTCCTGGGTAATTGTAAGGACCTTCTGGCTCTTCTGGTTCTTACACATTTTTGCTTTTGACATAGAATCTTGAAAAGAAACAGAGCACCCATCAAAATGCGAATTATAGTTGTCAAGTGCCATGGCCCCATAAAGCCCATAAACCTCCAGGGCGGGCGGAAAGCAAACGGATCACCCAGGCCTGGGCCTACGGTCCAAGGTCCCCCCACTCCTCCCCGCGGACCGGCTGCCACGCTCCGCACATCACCCCACGCTCTGCCCACCCCTGTCTCTCCTCACCTTCCAACCCGCTTCACCCTGAATGGAAGGCCTTTCTCTACTGCCGCAGGATCTACGTAGGCTAACAAACCAGGGATCCTCTTTTGCAAACATCCGTTGACAGGATGCGTGTTCGAATATTCCTTCGAAATTTCTGCAAAATGAACCCCTCTCTAAACTCAGGCACTGCTAACGGGCCGTGGGCGGAGGGAGTGCAGCCAACGGAGCGGTAGGCATGTTCCAGTTGCGCTTCTGTCTGGCTTCCAGCTCTTGGCTGAAGGTAGGAAGGTCTCCTGATCAGCTCTTCTCCCGCAGCCGGGAGGTAGTTGGCAGGAGAAATTACATGGGTGAGGGGCGCCGGGGTGGGTCCGTAGGTTAAACGTGTGACTCTCGGTTTCACCTCACGTCATGATCTCAGGGTTGTGAGATGGAGCCCGTGTCGGACTCTGCGCGGGGCGTGGGGGCTGCTTGAGACTCTCTCTCCTTTTCCTTCTGCCCCTTGCCTGCAAGCTCTCTCTCCCGCTCTCTCTCTCCCTCAAAAAAATAAGTAAATCTTTTTTTTTAAGAAATTATATGGGTGACCACCACCCCCTACCATTGTGCATGCACCTAGTCACTATGGGTTCAACCACTTTCTCCTACTGATCCAGGCTGTTAATATCTGGTAAACCAGGGTCCATATGCACTGCCCCCCATCCATTCTTTGGTCCCCACTCTGCACCCTGTCTTGGTCTTTGCCCAAGAGGCTCATCCTTGCAAATTGCATCATCCAAACGCACCTGCCAGGCGGCTTCTGGGTGGGTTCAGCTAATGGGAAACCCCGACAGAAAGCAGATGACGGAATGAGAGAGGTCAGGGCACTTCTTTGTGCTTGTCTGCTGTAGTACCACACCTCTGTAAGTGTCTGCGCCCCCACTCCCTCCCTGATCACCGCTACCCCGCTTTCTTTGGCTCCATGGATCCTGACTCACCACAGCCTCACCTCTAACCACAGCCTCACCTCTATTAAGTGTTCTTGTTGAAATCATTCTACTTGAGCTGAGCATGGAGCCAGATACAGGGCTCAATCTCACAACCCTGAGATCATGACCAAAAAACTGAAATCAAGAGTCATTCAACCACCTGAACCACCCAGGCGCCCCATGGGATGAGTTCTCTTTTCTATAGGGAACCAAATGATACATCTAGAAACAGAACATAATTCTCCTCTGATTGGACAAATCAGAACAAAATTTTTTCCAATCCATTGTATGCTTCATGGCAAATAGCCTCACCATCCAAACCAGAATTGTGTCAATGTTAGCCTGCATTCTGTATTTTTCCAGAAAAAGAGAAGAAGAAAAATCTCTTCATCGTTTGGTGACAGTCTCATCTCAACCAACACATCACTGATCGACGACTCATCTTTCAGGATTCAACTTCTCCTCTGGTGCCTTCACCGCTTCCAGACAGAGGTAGACCAACCCTTCATTCTCCCCTCGGGATTCCTCACATAGTAACCAACTCCTTCTGTGATTGCTCTTCTAACTGCTCCCAGTGCATGTAAATGGAAGCAGCAGAGAAGATGCTGTGAGCACCTGAATCTCCCCCCTTGCATAGTCACCTCGTTTGGCACAACTTTGATATCAGCTCAAACTCTTCCCAATTTGCTTGGCCACAAACCTCACACCCCCTTCCACTGGCCTATCTGGATGCTGCTTCAGTAATTGACCCTTCTGCAGTACACGTGCCAATCCTGGGCAAGATGCACGCACGCATCTTGATTTGGCACATTTTCGAGACGACTTGCCTAAATCCTGCTCTTCCACAATCATCTGCAAACCCTCAAAGCCAGGGATTTTTGTTTTACTTGTGTTTGTGTCTTGAGTTTTCAGCACTGTAGACACTCAGTTAACATGGTTAAACATTCATCAAAAAATCATGCAACGAAAAAATTAGTTGTGGGACCAAATGATTCAACAAAAAAGCTCTTCTAAACAGCATAAAGCTGTCAACTTTTTGGCACAATCCCTTTAAATCCCATCCATTATAATGTTCAAATACATATATCGAACTCTGCAGTTCCGTGTTCTCTGATCGATCTCTTTCACTCTCCTTTTTAAGACACAGGCAATCCTTTCAGAAACCATTGAGAATTTCTTGACAAAATAGAATAACTGCTATATACTTTTGGTTTAAATAAAGATCACCTAAAGCGTTCTCTGGGGCTGCTTCTGGAAAGTTCAAGACTAATGAGGAAAGCAGACAAAAAAAGTCTCCCAGACGAGTTCATGTACTGAAGTGGTGGATTTTGAATGGTACAGGTGTTCTAACATGATGATGAACGGGGAACTCTCTGAGACTCATCGAGGACACTTGGACAAATAAACAGCAGGACGTACTCCTTGAGGAGTGACTGAACAGCGGTAAGACTGCAGAGAATGCTCTGATTTCTTTGATTTATTTACTGGCATTCTTCCTACAAAACAAGGTATAATGAAGACAAATATGGAAGGAATGAATTTCTAGGCCCAGAGATCACAAGATCATTACTTGTCCCCTGCTTCCAAATAACCAGGGGAAAGGACTCCTAAATTTTGAAGAAGTCGCCGGGCAAATATTTCAAAGTGATCCAGGAGAAACAGAATACAATAGCTGCTGTCTATACCAATCAACTGGAGAAACTACAAGATGGGTCTGTTAGGGGAGAATCAAGGGGTGGAATGGTGACAGGTGCGTGTTTCTGTGCACAGCACTGAGCTTTGAGGGCACTAACTTGCAGTGCAGTATAAGGAATAGAGAAGCAGGGATGCCTGGGTGGCTCGGCAGCTGAGCATATCGGCCTTTGGCTCACAAACAAAAGGAACGGAGAAGCAGTTCCAAAGAGAAAAGATCAGCGCAGAAATCTGAGAAACACTTTTTAGAAAAGTACAATTTGCTAATCCAGACCTCAGCAGCCCATATGTGTGTTTTGTTCCTAAACTGAACATCACGCCCTTTCTCATGATGCCCCTGAGCGAACTACTCCTGGACCTCCTGCAAATATGTTGCCATGGCCCGTTCCAAATTCAAGCCATTGCCAAGGGCCCAGGCAGGAATCAATGCATCCTACTTCCTGGCTCTCAGAAGATACCAATTCTATTTCCCTGGTTTAAAAAAAAACCCTACACACACACACACACACACACACACACACACACCCCTACACCTGAATTAGAAGACCAGGTAGCCCACCAGGCACAAGAGCAGAGATGACAGTCCTGCGCCAACAATCACAAGAGGGGCCCAGAGGGTGGCGAATCCTAAAGACATAATGACAGAAACACTGAAGCCTGGGAAGGGACTGCAGAGCCTGGGGCGAGCCAGTGAACAGCACTGGGAGTGGGAGAGGCAGAGCTGTCACCTTGACATTGGCTTTTGTCCCATTGTGGTTTGCTTTACAGCACTCTAGGCCAAGTGCTGCATGACCTGCCAGATGGAAGAGCTGCAATACGAAAAGATGCCAGAACCCAAAAGAGTCCCTCATGGGGACTCCCTAGGTTCACCCGCTAGAAGGCCTGCAGGCATGGTGGGTGGGTACAGATTCCCATGATTCTGTTTTCATTGGTCCAGGTTGTCGTGTGAATGTTTGTGCTCCCTCACAAGTTCATATGTTGACATCCTAGTGCCCAATGTGGCGGTAGGAAGATGTGGGATCTTTGGGAGCATCCTCATGAATGAGGTGAATGCCCTTATAAAAGACCCCTGAGAGCCCCTTTCCCTCTTCCACCATGTGGAGACACAATGAGAGGAAGGCACTCCCCCAACCATGCTGGTACTTGGTCTTAGACTTCCAGCCTCCAGAACTGTGAGAAATAAATGTTTGTTGTTTATAAGTCACCTAGACTGGGGTATTTTGTTAAAACAGCCCAATGGGACTGAGACAGCCCATCATTACTATGAAAGCTTCAACTACTGGAGCTGTTCTGGCCTGTACTGGTGCCAAGCACCACTCATCAGAAGCTTGTTCAGTGGGGAGGCCTGGGGGGCTCAGCGGTTTAGTGCCACCTTCGGCCCAGGGCATGATCCTGGAGTCCCGGGATCGAGTCCCACATCGGGCTCCCTGTGTGGAGCCTGCTTCTCCCTCTGCCTGTGTCTCTGCCTCTCTCTCTTTCTCTGTGTCTTTCATAAATAAATTAATTAAATCTTTAAAAAAAAAGAAGCTTGCTCAGTATATTCATGTGCCTAAAAATATATTACAGATCCTCTTGGGAAACCCACTCCCTTCAAAGTACATCTAGTTATGATCACTTTTGTATATCTGCACACCTAGAAAGGATCTATACTGCTGATTATGGTTGAGAGCCAGGGAGGACGTGTACCGTCTTTGTGAACATATATTCATCATCCAGGTGATGCTGTGTCCAAGGAAAAACAGCGGGTCAGTGATGAGGGTGTCCATGGCCAGATTCCAAGGGCACCTGAAGGGTGAAAGCAGGGCACTAGTCTACCAGTGGACTAAGGACAGAAGTCACAAATATGGTGCATCAGAGAATGATATGCTGGATCTGGAAACCTCCCAGATGCCACATTGGAGACTCGGCCTAAGCACTAGAACTCTTGGAAAGAAAATAGTTCCTATAGAATCAACAGAAGTTCAAGTCACAAACACAAATGCGTTATAAATCTAAAGTAGGAAATAGATCTTTCATGATTTACTCCCTTAATCAAAGCCTGTGACATCCTTACAGTCTCCATTATTTATTTATTTATTTATTTATTTATTTATTTATTTATTTATTTATTTATTTATTTATTTAATTTTATTTTATTTCATTTTATTCTATTTTATTTTATTTTTTCAGACTCCATTTAAGTGAGCAAAGAGCATGACCTCTTCCAAAATTGTTCTGCCATTATCCTTTCCTTAGAGCCATTTCTGGGGAGGCAGTCCCCCGTGGGCCCCAAGTACCTGTCCTTCCCTGCTGGGTGCATCAAGAATCTGGGCCCCTTCCTCGGACTTGTGTTTGTAGTGAGTAGCAACCAGGAATGAAGCCACAGCTGCACCCTACCTTCCAGAAAAGGGAAGATCTCCTATAAAGAAAACACACCACATATATCCTATAAAAGCCATACGTTCCCTGGGCTCAGCGTCTCATCCTGGCAGGCGACCCACTTCGTGGACAGACGTCATGTGGTCCTGCCCATGTCGGGGGCCCATGGATTGTAACAAGGATGAGAAACTGTAGCAAACCAGCATGAAGCTCTTGCTTCAGTTTGTTCTTGAAAATAAATCCCCATGTCTGACCCCGAGCCTCACGTCGCCTAGCAACACCCACAAAGCAGCGGAGGGCTACCCACCAAGGCCGTAACTATGATGAAATCTCACCGCCCTTCCCAGATCCTGCCAGCCACCAAGAAGTTTGCAAACCTAAGACCCCAAATTCTACCTTCCTCTTCCCACGAAGGGTTGTGAGATCTTATTAACCACAAACCCTTATGTCTAAGACGTTTGGGGCTAGCGGGGAAGACGCTCACCCTGTCTCACCACACTACAGAACTAGGGTCCCCACCTGCATGAGACCAACTCTGTGGGCAGCAAGGAGCACTAGCTCCCTGCTCCATCCAGCCTTCCAAGAGAGCACTGCTGGATCAGACAACGCAGGACAGACCTACGGGACAGGTGTCCCAAGAGGGTGAGCGGTTGGACACACAGGCTCCTGACTGTTCTCTGAGCCAGGCTTGCAAACCTAGTTCGTTCCTTTCCAGGAGTGGGATGGTCCCAATGGACCCTGCTCCCTCGAAAGGTGCGGAAACCATTACCATGTGCCATACCTGGCAGGGAGGGACCCACTGAAAGCCCTAGAAGTCTCTTGCAGTAAGGGCGTGCATGCCGAAACCTGCTTGGAACACCAGGTAGATTTCAGTTAACCTCATGTTTACGTAGAAAATACACTATTTTATTTTATTTTATTTATTTTATTTTATTTTTTTAAATACACTATTTTATTTTATTTTTTTTAAATACACTATTTTAAATCATGTTCGTGAGTTCATTGTTCCTTAAAAATGTGTATGTTGAAGTCCAAACTTCTAAGTACCCTAGAATGTGACCTTATTTGAAAATAAGGTCATTGCGGGTGTAAACGAGTTAAGAAGGCTTCATTAGGGTGGAGTCTAATCTATTACGACTGGTGCCTTGCAGAAAAGGGGACTTCGGGACCTAGACACACGCACGCACAGAGTGCCGTGTGCAGATGGAGGCCAAGACAGGGGTGCTGAGGAGCACCGCGGATTTCCGGGAAACCTCTGGAAGCCAGGAAAGAGGCAGAGACCCGATCCTCCATGGGTAATCTCGGTCTTGAACTTTCCGCCCCCTGATCTCTGAGACAATACATTTCTATTATTGAAGCCACGGTCTCCGTGGTCCCAGGGAACCAGGACAGGCTCACGGGGCGTGTGTCGTGTGTCACTGGCCTTTGCTGGAACTCACGGAGGATGTGAGTCCGAGCCGTTTGCTGGGCTGCTGGGCAGGACCAACCAGGCAGGATTTATTCGCTGAGGCCTCTCAAGTCACGCGCACGAGAGGGCAGGCCAGACGCGCAGGCCGGGCCACCGTCCCCCTGTTGCTAGTAGATGAAGACGGAAGGCCATCCGTTCTGACTCTCTTGACTGCCTTTGCAGGGACTGGGCCCTGGGCCCCCGGCCCGGGGGTCCGCTAAGCGGTTAGCACTGTCGCCCCCTCGCCAGAAAGTGGCCGCATTTCCTTCTCAGCGATGCTTGTTTCAGACACAGACAGTAGGTGGCTGAGGCCAGACCCACTGAGCGAATAATAAGTGCTCTGGAAACCCCGGGTTTTTATCTACCCAAGCTATGGCCACAGGGTGGGGGTGGGAGCCCGTCCCGGCTACCTCCAGGGGCTGAAATCAAGGTGCTCACCCAACGTGAGAGCATGGCCAGACCCCTTGGGGACGACTGAGGTGACAATGGCCAACGCAGACGGTCCAGTGGAGGAAATACACGGCAGGAACCAAGACCCCCCCCCCAGGGACTTGGAGAGGTGGGGGGACCCTGGAGGGCTTGCTCACCCCCTCCAGCTGCTAGCAGAGCACCTGCACCAACACATTCCGTCTGTCCTTTCAGAGCCTTACTGTTGTGTGGGGTCCCCTTGGCCCTCACTTGTGACAGGGGCTCCTTCTCCTTTGTTCTCTTTGTAAACGTGGCTCCTCTGGGTTTGCACCCGTCCTCATCCCAGTTGCTCGTCTTCAGTGTCAAACGCTCAGCAGCCCCGGCCACCCTCTCCTGGGGACCCGCGGGCAGACGCTGCTCAAGCCATCCACCGCAGGAGCCCAGGTCAGACTCCGGAGTCCGGTCCCGCGTGACCCTGCCCGCCAGCCCGCCAGCCCCAAACGTCCCCACGCCCTGACCCCACCTGAGCTCCCGCAACACCCGCACCACATTTCGACCATTCTCAGAATTTCCCTGGCAGGTGCACGCCCTCACTTGTCCACACTCTTCCTGCGCCCTGGGTCGCCACCCGGGCCTCCCTGGCAAGCGCCGACCTCCCCAACAGTAGGAAAAGGATTCTCTTCCGTGATGTGCCCCTGACTTCCTGCACAAGAGCCATGTGCTCCCTCTCGAGGGGCCTCCACCTGCCACAGCCGTGGCCACCGTGGCCATGCAATCCTTAGTGGCCTGTCCACTGCATGGTGAGCTCTTGGGGTGTCTTTGGATTTATAAATCCCAGTACCTAGCACATTATTATTTTATTTTATTTTATTTTATTTTATTTATTTTATTTTATTTTATTTTTTTATTTTATTTTATTTTTATTTTTATTTTATATTTTATTTATTCCATTATTTTATTTTAATTTATTTCATTTATTTTATTTCATTTCATTTTTTTAAATTTTTATTTTATTTTATTTTATTTTATATTTTATTTCATTTCATTATTTTATTTTATTTCATTTCCTTTATTTTATTTCATTTCATTTTTTAAATTTTATTTTATTTTATTTTTTATTTTATTTCCTTTTTTAAAATTTTTATTTTATATTTTATTTTATTTCATTTAATTAATTAATTTATTTATTTTTAATAATAAATTTATTTTTTATTGGTGTTCAATTTGCCAATATACAGAATAACACCCAGTGCTCATCCCGTCAAGTGCCCCGCTCAGTGCCCGTCACCCAGTCACCCCCACCCCCCGCCCTCCTCCCCTTCCACCACCCCTAGTTCGTTTCCCAGAGTCAGGGGTATTTCATTTATTTTATTGCATTTCATTTCATTTATTTTATTTTATTTCATTTCTTTTATTTTATTTCATTTCATTTTTTTAATTTAATTTATTTTATTTTATTTTATTTTATTTTATTTTATTTTATTTTATTTATTTCCTTACTGCAGGCATGCATGAGCACAGGTGTGAAGGAAAGGAGAGGGAATCCTAAGCAGGCTCCACCCTCAGCTCAGCAGGGAGCCTGACACGGGGCTGGATCTCATGACCCTGAGATCATGACCTCAGCCAAATTCAAGAGTCAGCAACTGAGTGGCCGAGGCACCCCGGGCCCCCCACCCCCCAGCACAGGATTGATAGCAAATTTGCAGATGAGTGAGCAGCAGTTACGAGTTTCTTCCAAATGATATGGAACCTAAGATAGAAACAACGAGGTGATGGCTCACATTTTGGTGACAGCTTGTGGCTCACGCTCCACTAAACGTGTGACTTGGTATCCCCCCGCGTCACGTCTAGAGCCAAGTCAACAGCACTTTTCTTCATCGTTTGTAATCGCCTGGGGAGTTGCAGCCCCCGGTGCCCGGGCCGAAGCTCAAGCGCCCCGAGACTCTCAGCCTCGCCTCCTCCCCCTTTCCAGCCTCTGTTCCGGCCCCACGGCCCCAGACTGGGGGGACTGGGGAAGAGCCTCCCAGGCCCCCCCACCTGGCGAGGCCCCCGGGGCTCGGAGCCACTGTCCCTGCCTCGGAGCTGAGGAGCCCGGGGACCGTGCCTTTGCGCTGCGGGGAGGGAACCCTCACTGGGCAGAGGGCAGAGCGACCCTGCGGCCTCCCTGCCCAGGGAGGGGCCTGCGAGGTCACCAGCAGGCCTTGGCCTCAGCCACAGGTGCACTGAGGCCCCTCCAGCCCGTGGGGTGCAGTGCGCAGGGAAGCACAGACCTTCCTGACAGGCGTGCGGGAGGCAGGAAGGCACGAGAATACTCGCGCTTCTCCCTCAAGTCCACACAGAACTTGGTCAGGGGCACCTGGGGCTCAGCCGGTGAAGCACCTGCCTTGGGCTCAGGTCATCACCCCGGGACCTTGGGATCGGGCCTGCGTTGGGCTCCCTGCTCAGCGTCTCCCTCTGCCTCTGCCCCTCCCCGTACTCATGCTCGCTCTCGCCCTCAAATACAAAAATAAAATATTTTTCTAAAAAAATATCTTAAAGAAAATACCTTGACACACACAAACACACAAAGATGTAAACCTAAGGACATTAGTTACAGCCACACTTTTGGTGATACGGACACAGCATATGTGTGTGGGCACAAGCAGGTGCACACGTTTGGGTTGAAAGTCTAGCATTTCGTGTGTTTACCTAAGTGGCCATGATCATAGCTCCCCTTCCACAGGGCGGCCGCGAGAACCATCTACGACGTGTAAGTGTGCACACACGCGCATGCACACACGCACACACATGTGCACCCCAAGCCTTTGGAACCCTGCCCGAGACAGCTACTCAGCAGGTGCCAAGCAATGTTCGTTATCCTTATTATCACCTTAGTTCCTATATTTACCAAAATAAGATTGTGTGGAGAATGTCATTTTGTAACTTATTTTATCCAGTTTCTGGACGTGACCTCACGTCATCGGCGTTTAGCTTCTGTGCCATACCTCATGCCCTGTTGTTTGGATACACCTTCCCCCCCCCACCCCAGGCCGCTGGGAGATTAAGCAACCAACCCCCTATTGTCAGATCCCGAGGCTGTTTTTAGCGTTCCACTGCGCAAATACTGAGGGGGTGATACAGGTCCCTGCAAGTAAATTTTACCACGTGTTATTAATTTTTTATTAATTAATTAAATTTACTCGTTGACATAAATTGGCCACACTAAAGAATAAGTGATGTTTTCCACTTTTTAGGCCAACCTCTTGGGACAGCCTTGACAGTTCGTGATTTCTCAACCAGAAACCGGAGGGTGCAGCCTCCCGCGTTCCCCACAGAGAGGCCCTCAAGCATGGCCTCTGCCAGCGTGATGCGAGACTCGGTGACCACGGGCTGTCACCTGTTTACCCAGGACACTTCGCATCTTAGTAATGAACCCCGAGCCCCAGACCTGCTTGTCACACAGACCGAGGGCCGAAGGGGCCGAGGGACCGCGCGGGGCCGTGCACATGGGCCCAGGCTGCTGGGGGTTGTCCCCGCCAGGCCCCCTCTGCTGGCCCCCAGGGACCCCCCCTCTGCTGGCCCCCAGGGACCCCCCTCTGCTGGCCTCCGAGGACCCCCCTCTGCTGGCCTCTGAGGACCCCCTCCCCCGGCCTCTGAGGACCCACCATCCCATCCCAGGGGGAGCCAAGGCCATGCTGGTGCCATGGAACTGCTTCACCTGGGTCACCCCAGGTGTCGTGGGGCCACAGCTCAGGCTCCTCTGCCGCCGGTGCCGCATCCACACGAGCCGCAGGCGACTGAGATCCTAGGAAGTTTGCGGGGAGCTCACTGGTCGCTGCTGCCCCTGCCCAGCCCACTCCGCCCTCTGCTCGATGGCCCGGTGCATCCCACTAACCATTTTCTGCTGCTTTTACGGGCTCCTGGGGTGGGGAGACCCCAGCGGGGCCAGGGGGGCCCTCAGGCTGCTTGTCCTCTGCATAAAGTGCAGGACGGGATGGAGCCAAGCGTCCTGTGCCACGCACATCCTCCTTCGCCCCTCGGGGGGCAGGGCCTCAGACCCCGGGGGGTAGGGCACCGGGGAGCATGGGAGCACAGCTCGGGAACCAGGGAAGGACAGGTGGCTTCCATCCCGCCCGTGGCCGGGGCCCCCGCTCTGCCGACACCTGGACCGTGGTCTCCTGGCTTGAGGACAGTGGGGGCGAGCTCCTGGTGGCCCTGCTCCCACTGGCTTGCGCGCTGCACCCCGGAAGCACCCCCCCAGCTCCGGGCCATCCAGGCAGCCACCCACCCAAACACTTGCCGCGCATGGTCTCCTTCCCAAGGCCGCGTCTTCCATCCCTGGGACTCCGGGAGCCCGTGCCCCCTACACCCTGTCACCCACTTTGTTTTAAGGATGCAGTGCGTGATTTTTCGAGGGAGACAGAGGTGAGGGCGCAAACAGGGAAGAGGAGAGAACGTCTCACGCAGGCTCCTCGCTGAGCACGAAGCCCACGCGGGCCTGGATCCACAACCTGAGGTCACCACCAAGCAGAGGCCAAGCCGGAGCCACCCAGGGGCCCACCCTCGCACCCGTCCATGCACCCCACCCACCCGGGGCCCACCACTGTGTTCTCCGTGTTCACAGGTCTGTTTCTGCTCTTGGTCTCTTAGACCACACATGACTGAGCCCCACGGTGCTTGTCCTTGTCTGACCCCACGTAGCATAAGGCCCTCCTGGTCCACAGGAAACTTGTTCTCTTAAATCATTCAATTTGTGGTGCTTTTGTTACAGAAGCCCTAAGACCAACATGCATGGCCCTGACCAACTCTAAAAATCCTATTTTTCCTTTTTTTCCCCCCCCTGCTTCAGGGCAAGGCTTACATGTCAGTCCTTGGGGAAGCTTTAACGGACCACGATTAATTTTTGAAATTATGTCATTTATTTTATTTCGGCGTCATAAACACACTCAATTAATTAATCCTCATCATGGATTTCCCCGTCCCCTCTAGTGACCATCCGTGCTCTCTGTACTGAGGCAGTTTCTTGGTTTGTCTCTCTCTCTCCCTCTTTTCATTCCCCTTTATTCATTTGCTTTTTCTCTTAAATTCCATATATGAGTGAAATCATATGATGCTCGGCCTTATCTCTCTGACTTCTTACTCAGCCTACCACACTCTAGATCCATCCACGTGAAATCAAGTGGCGAGGTCTCATTCGTGATGGCTGAGTAAAGCTCCGTGCACACAGACCGCATTTCCATCCATCCGTCAGTCAGTGGCCACTTGGGCTCCTCCATAATTTGGTGACCGTTCACTGCCCCTGTGATCCTGGGGGTGCACGTATGCCTCTGAATTCGTATTTCTGTGTCTCTGGGTAAATCCCCGGTAGTGGGATTACGGGGCCATTAGGGTAGCGCCATTTCTAACTTCTTGAGGACCCTCCACGCTGTTTCCGCAGTGGCTGCACCTGTTTGCCCGCCCCCCGCCCCCCCCCCCCCCCGCCACCGCGCACAAGGGCTTCCCTCCTCCGCATCCCCACCCGCACCTGTGCCTTCCCGTTTTACTAATCCAAGCCGACCTGACAGCTGTGAGGTGGCCTCTCATCACGGTTTTGATCCGCATTTCCTGCCGATGAGTGATGATGAGCATCCTTTCATGCGTCTGGTGGCCATCGGGACCTCTGAGCCCCCCAGGTGCCCCCCACTTTTTTTAAGAGAGAGCGAGCAAGCAGGAGAGCCAGAGGGCGAGGGAGGGAGACTTTAAGGGGGCTCCACGCCCAGGCCCCGACATCATGACCTGAGCCCAAACCAAGAGTCGGACGCTTCTTCTTTGCAGAAATGTCTATTCGTTTTTTTAAACTGGATTATCTGGTTTTGGGGTGTTGGCCTGTATAATTCTTTGAAGATTTGGGGTACTAACCTTTTATCAGATGTGTCACTTGCCTGCCCCCATTCCATAGGCTGTCTATTAGTTCTGTTGTTGCCTTTGCTGTGCAGAAAACTATTTTTAAATATTTTATTTATTTATTCATGAGAGACACAGAGAGAGAGAGAGGCAGAGACACAGGCAGAGGGAGAAGCAGGCTCCATGCAGGGAGCCCGATTCGGGACTCGATCCCAGGACTCCAGGATCACACCTTGGGCTGCAGACGGTGCCAAACCGCTGTGCCACTGGGGCTGCCCTGCTGAAACCATTTTTTTAAGATTTATTTATTTGAAAGAGAGAGCGAGCAAGAGGAGAGGTGGAGGGACAGAGAATCCCGAGCAGACTCTGCAGCGAGTGCAGTGCCCGACACGGGGCTCGACCTCAAAACCCCGAGATCAGGACCTGAGCTGAAACCAAGAATCAGCACATAACCGACTGAGTCCCCCAGGCACCCTGTGCAGAAGCCTTTTTTTTTTTTTTAACATTTACTTATTTAGTTAGTTATGATAGACATAGAGAGAGAGAGAGGCAGAGACACAGGCAGAGGGAGAAGCAGGCTCCATGCCAGGAGCCCGACGTGGGACTTGATCCCGGGACCCCGGGGTCACGCCCTGGGCCAAAGGCAGACGCTCAACCGCTGAGCCACCCAGGGATCCCCAGAAGGCTTTTATTTAATCAAGTCCCCATAGCTTATTTTGCTGCTCGGGAGACACAACTAGGAGCAAGCTGCTGGAGCCGAGGCAGAGAAATCACTGCTCTGGTCTCTTCTGGGGCTTTTGTGGTTTCAGGTATCATATTTAGGTCCTTTATCCATTTTGAGTTTACTTTTGTGTACAGTGAAAGGAAGGGCCCCGGCTTCATTCCCTTGCGTGTCTGTCCACAACTCCCACGTCCCTACCTTGTGTTTCACTCCTGGGCAATTCCGAGTGCTCCGGACGCACTTTTCGGAACACTGGTTTGGACCCCCCCCTCCCCCCGAGGTCCCGGGACAACCGCGAGCCACCCGCACACACCCCCCAGGGACGGTCCTTGTCAGTCTGGGTCACGTGCCTCTACGGCCACCCGTGGCATCTGCTAAGAACTGGACCGGGACTCGTGGGCTCAGTAGTGGAGAGAAGAGAAAGGCCAAGCCGGAGACTGACTGGTAGGAATCGGAGGGGCCATTGCAGCTGGAGAAAAAATACAAGTTGAGACCTAGGAAGAAAGATCCAGAACTAAAACTCGTCTTAACGGGCCGCCAGGTGCCGCACCCGTGCGCCCATCCTCCCACTGTCGGAAACCCGTGGACCCTCCTGACCCCCAGGCCCTCTGTCCCTCACCCCGGCCCCACTGCGATTCCAGGAGGGAGGTGTCCTGGAGCCCCGTGTGCGCCGCCGGCCGTGAGGACGGGGACTCCCGCCCCAGGAGCCACACTCTGAGCCCAGACGACCCCTGTCGCGGGAGGCGCTGAGCCCGCTCACAGGTCCGTCCTCACCTTGGACGCCTGCGCGATGCGCATCCTTAGGACGCCGGCGCTGAGCGTCTGTTCTCCACGAACACGGGACATGGTGTTGTCGCCGGTAAATAACAGCATTTTTCCTGCTTATATCTGGTGGGCAACACGCTCCCTTCCCCCGAGATGCCAGATTTCTATTCAGGTCTTTGTTACCAGGAGCCTGAGCGGGTCAGTTAAGCGTCCGACTCTTGGTTTGGACTCAGGTCATGATGTCGGGGCCTGGGCGTGGAGCCCCCTTAAAGCCTCCCTCCCTTGCCCTCTGGCTCTCCTGCTTGCTCGCTCTCTCTTAAAAAAAGGTGGGGGGCACCTGGGTGACTCAGCAGTTGGGCATGTGCCTTGGGCCCAGGGCGTGACCCCGGGATCCCAGGATCAAGTCCCCCATCGGACTCCCTGCATCTGAGGCTTTACCTGTGCAATCCCAGCCGCCATCAAAGTAGAAAGCAGGTGGTTGCAGGCAAGACTCGGCGGGGCCGAGGTTCGGCGGAGATGCCGCAGCAGGGCTGTGGCCCCGTGGGAGGTGAGCGAGCAGCGGAGGAAACCAGCCACAGCCGTCAAGGGGCTACGCTGGCAGAGGGGGGAGCCTGGAGCCCGGAAACCAACTGGGGAAGCGCTGAATCATGGAATCCACGGAATAAAAGCCACCGCGTCGGAGAGCTCAGTCCGTGGGCTGCTGCCGACTGAGTGCAGCCCCTTCCTTGCTGGGCCCGGCCAGGGCTTTCTGGCATGAGGAGGGGGGTCCTGAGGTCGGGGCGGGGGACGGGGGGGCAGCGCAGGCTGCAGACACTTGGCCGCAGGTCGGGAGGCGGGAGCTGGTGCCCAGTCAGCACAGACAGGCCGCTCCTGTGAGGACACAGGAGAGGACCCGGTGCCAAGAGAGACAACAGGGGAAGGACCCAAAGGGCACAGTCCCCTGGGGAGGGTCGAGTCTTTCCGCAGAGCCACACAAGTGGCCGTCAGCACTGCATACATAGGTGTGGATAGGTCTTGACAGATCTTGGAGAGTCACTGGCAATGTCAATCTGAACCTCTACGGGTTTTCTAATATATTTTATCATACATTTCATGAGACATCTTGTCTGCATTTCGGACGATTCATGTTCTTACCTTTTTTTTTTTTTTTAAAGGTTTTTTAAAATTGTATTTATTAATTAGAGACACACAGAGAGAGGCAGAGACACAGGCGGAGGGAGACGCAGGCCCCATGCAGGGAGCCTGACCCAGTACTCGATCCTGGGACCCCGGGGTCACGCCCTGGGCTGAAGGCGGCGCTAACCGCTGAGCAACCCGGGCTGCCCACGTTCCTACCTTTGAACGCAGTGGGTTGCGTTGTTTCTCGCGTGGAACCACCATCACCATCCCGATAAATCGTACCGATTATCAGCCACGTTACTTATTATGAGCACCCCGCGGGGGTTCATTGACCGATATTCCTGTATCTGTGCTGGGACCTGAAGTTGTTCCCAACCTGCTTGACCTCTGCTCGTGGACAACGTCTTGTGCCAAGGCCAAGCTGGCATCAACAAGGTGGATGGCGATTCTCTCCTTATTTCCTACGAAGTTGTAGGAGCTGGTGTTGAACCCCCGTGGTGTGAGCCTGAAGCCCTTGGGCCCCCTGCCTCCCCGTGAGCTAAAGGCGGGGGACGACCCGTGGGACCCATTCGTTTTCCAGTGTGGCTGCTGCTTCCTTAACACAACCTTGGTCGCTAATGGTTTCTGAAAAACATAGTCCACTTCATCGATCTTGAAATAATCGGCAGAAAGCGTTTTGTGTTACCGTCTTACGTCACATTTCTACGGAAAGATCTGTTCTGCCTTCTTGGCTAATATCGTAGATTCAGGCACAACAAGGTTTGCTGATCTCACTAGGCTGTTTGGAGATCTCACCCTGATCGCAAAAGTGAAGAAAAGGGAAGCTGGAGAGACGGGAGGCAAGATCCCGGTGGAGCTGAGGTCAAGCCGGGTCTCCTGACGCGCGGCCAGCGGCCTTGGCCTGCCCTGCTGTCTTGCCCTCATCTGTAACCCTGACTCGGGGAAATTCATGTCGGGGCAAAAGAAGTTTTCCTGTGACTACACGGGGGCAGGGTAGGGACAAGTACGGTCACCGAGGACTCGTCACCACCATGACGCCCCGCGAGGGTTGAGCGGAAGCTGCTTCCCAGTTTCTCAGGGACAAAAGCAAGAACCAGATAAAAGACCACCTCAGCTTGGTAACAGGTGAGATTCAGCACCGCAAAGCCGTGTGCACCAGAAGTAAGTGCTGCGGCAAATGCGGCGTTCACAGCCCTCCCTTCCATTTCTGTATTTTTTTTTAAAGATTTTATTTATTTATTTGACAGAGAGCGAGCAAGAGCAGGGGCGCAGGGAGCGAAGCAGACGCCCCGCCGAGCAGGGAACCCGATGCGGGACTCGATCCCAGGACCCTGAGATCATGACCTGAGCCGAAGGCAGGTACGTCACCGACGGGGTCACCCAGGCGCCCCATCCCCTTCTGTTTAAAAGAAAGATACGCTCCTGATATGTCCAGATGAGTCTTTTAAGCGAGGACGCCTGCCAGGTTTGAGATGTACGTGTCCCTCTGTGGGCCCCATTTTTCCACAAAACGCTCACATGTAAAGAAAAATGTGATGGATTCGCTGATAAGGGAGCGAAGCGCTTCTTTTACGATGACAAGCAAAAGCAAGTAAGTGAGAAGAAACGGTTCTGACTTCTTTCAGCAATCTGAAGCCCTTTCCGGCAAGGAAAAAAAAAGGATCTATTAAGACTCTTAAAGGAATTCCCCCTTACGAGTAAGTGACAGGGCTACTTATTGACTCCAAACAGAAAATAGCCATAAACCTCTTTCTCCCCCTCGGCTACTGCATTAAGCGTGACGTCTCTAGACACACGGATGGCACTGGGCCTGTGAGTCCACACGTCGCTTCAATTCTGGGAGTAGAAACGATCTTTAGAGCTCAGACTTCTCAAAGACAGTCCCATTGTTTGCCTCGACATGCCCCAAACTGATTTTACTCTATCCTCATGCAAATGGCACACAACCTGTTCTGTGATCCTGGAGTAGAGGCCGCTGGCCGTCCATCCAGTATCCATTTCGTTCTTGCATAGAATCAGAACTCTCGTGTCACTTTAGGGACTCCGTTAAAACTGCACTGTGACGTCCTCGAAGCCTGACTACGTGGGTTAGGCATCTTTAAATGGCGTCCCCCCGCCCCCCACCCCCGGCTTAATCCAGTTGTGGAGGCCGAGAAAAATTAAGGCCATTCCACCTCAAGTTTAGTATTAGCAAAAGTACAGCCATCTTAGGCCCCTGGGAATAAGAGCTGAGCTTTACAGGAAAAACTGCAGAATGTCCTAGGCAGGAAATCCCATATGGAAAGACAATAAAGCTCAGAATTGCCCTCGGCAGAGAATCCCATATCAGATCTTAAGAAACTCCCCCACCCTTTCAGCCATATCTGAATGGAAAAATTCCTCCACCCCTTCTGAAGGTCCCCTAGACCAGCCCATAAAAAACCCAGCTGTAACCCACTTTGGGGTCCAAGTCCCGGCTCTGCTCTATCGGGTCCACTTGGACCCAAGCTCAGGCTTGTAAATAAACCCTCGTGTACTTGCATCGGTGTCGGCTCCTTGGTGGTTTCTTGGATTCGCAATCTTGGGCACAATACAGTCATGTTTTTGTTTTGTTTTGTTGTGTTTTTCTGCTTTGAAAATATTGTGATAACTGGTGCTCGAGCAGCCACTTTGGAACATAAGGGAGACTGTAAAGATGGTTGACTGGGGTTTTGGGGTCTATGGAACTGCTGTATCAGCCTCCACCAAACGAACAGGCAAATGTCCACCTCCTGAATATTGAATATTGTGGATTCCCTCCGACATTCCCTCCCCTCCAAGGGCTTCCTCACGCCCCAGGGGGTAACCCTTTCACGAGGCTGGATCCTACATCCTTGCTTAGAAGGAACCCCGCCGAGGCCCCACAGCAAGCGGTGCCTGTTACCTGAAGGTCTCGTCCAGTCCTCCCCAGGTAACCCCCTGCTTCCCAAGGACACACAGACTCTGGGTCCTTTACCTGCCAGGTACCACCCTCATGTTTGCCATACCCACCATCTATTTATGCACATACGATGGGCTCAATAGTATGAATTGAAACAATGCGCACGCGCGTGTGTGTGTGTGTGTGTGTGTGTGTGTGGCTTTGAATCACTGGAGTATGAGAAACTGGGTTGTCAGGCACCACCAGCCTACATCATCGAGCTGAAACACCCCAACATCCCACAGCAAAGCCGGACGAAAACATGCCCAAACCAGTCTGAACAGGTTAAATGTCTGCATCCCGTATTTGGTGGGGGAGGAGGGGGCGTGGAACTCTGTGATGCAGCTAAAGTAGTCCCGTCATTGTCGTCGCCGTGTATAAACACCAAGTAGCAGGGGAGGGCGGGGGAGGGAATACACTTCCCAAAGGGTTTGAGAGCCATCGTGTTGCGTGTTTCCCCGTTCAACATCTGCTGAGCCGAGCCCCCTGTAACCTTAGGCCCCCCACTGTTTACTCTTCTAAAAATACGCTTCTTGTTTGCTTTTTCCAATCCTGATTGTGCACGAGGCTTTAATACACCCTCTGTTTAAATATTCGGGTAAAGATAAGCCATGCGATAAAAGCTGGGTTGCTGGAACCGGGATAATCACGGCGATCTCTGCCTTAGACAGGACTCTCCTCCAAAAGCTCTCAAAAGAAGGCAGTTTGTTTAACAGTCTCAGTTGTGTGACCATAAGCCCAAAGGTCTTAAGGCAAATGTTTAACTCCAAAGGCGTAAAACATCTGCATGACTTATGAATGCAATGACATTTTCAACACCAACATAAGATTTGACCTTTCCTGTCCAGTCGTCTGGGGCGTTTTCACACAGTGAGTTTCTTTTTTCTTCCTGTTTATTGTTCGAAGGTCTACCTGGAAGCAGAACCTTCAAGAATAAAGCAGCTCCAAGAGTAGAAAAGAATCCCTAAGAGCAGAACATCGCGGCCTGAAGCTCAATCAAACGGTGACCTTTTCAAGCTTTAAAAGCTCTTGAGTAGGTACATTTCCTCCCCAATCGGCTAACGGGGACCCCTGACAATGCAAGGAAATACGCCAAGTTCGCTCCAAAAATCAGGTTCAATCAAAGCACGTCTCATTTATTTATGCTCTTATTTATAAAGCAGTATAAACACATTCCTGTGTTGCAGGGGTTTTATGGATGGATTCAGCAACGATCATAACAAAGGATTACATCTTCCATTAGACAGTGAGACCATGTCAGAATCAAGAGGGGAATCCTAAACCCTCAGCTGTAAGAAATCCTAAACCCTAAACTTTAAGGAAGCATAATTCATGGGATTCCTGTGAATCGAAATCATTCAGCAATACTCTCCGTGACCAGCTGAAGCCTGACAAGTTAAAAATATGTTTAGTATTGAATGGTATCAGAAAAGAGAGATTTCAGTGAAATCCTGTGGCTGGAAACTTTTTGGCCATGAGCTACTATGACTCAAAAATTTAACTGGATAAGATCAAATTTTATTTTATTTTATTTTTTTTTTTAAGATCAAATTTTAAAATTGACGCACCCCTCCGCTGAAATTTGAGGAAAATGATATTCAAAGGAGGTTGAGGAATATCTCAAAGCTCAGAAACATCTGGCTAGAAATGATTTTCAGTGGTGGACAAAAGGACTTTTTATCATTTAAAATGATTTTATCATTTATCATATTGCATTTTGCCGTCAGGTGCAGAATGTCAAGGGCCCACGGCCCTTTGCAGCCACATCACAGCGCTTTATATCTGAAAATACTAGCACAATAATTCTAAGGCTGGCATCACTGTCAGAAAATTTTTAAGTGTTTGAAGATTTATGTTTACTTACTACACATTGTACTGATTTTGCTGGTAAAATTAGAAGTAACTAGTTTACATCATTGGTTTTGAAACTAGAATGTGCCTCAGAATGCCAGGAGGCAGTAAGAACACTGAGAAACCCAGAAAAAAGTAAAACACACCCATGTTATATTTCTTTCCATAACTCCCGTATTTAAAAATCTGTGAATTTTGGGTAAAACTTGTATAAGTGACATACCTGGTTCAATTTACTTAATTTTGCTACAGCAGTCATTAAAATCTCCATAATTCTGATTTTTTAAAAAAATCTTTTGTATGAAAAAACTGGCTATTTTTACATGTCATGCCATATAATACCCAATATTACAAAGAATGTGTGTTTCAATCCTTGACCTTTTATTTAAACACACGTAAGCGTATCTAGTGAAAGGGGACAGAAACAGAAGACAGTCGGAGGTAGTATTTCCTAAACAGATAGGTTAGGAAAGTTACCAGCCTTGGCTGCCTCAGTTTCCTTAAAAGCACAATGAAATGTGTCTGACAGCTCCAACATGTCTCGGTTTGGACTCTGGGGTGACTCACGCCCCCCCCCCCCCCCCCCCCCCGTCACAAAGAAGCCGGCTCCTCCCTGGCTTGACAAAGGGATTAGCCATGTGGGAGGAACACCCCAAAAATCTACAGAAAACCATCTTCTAGCTTGCAGGTTATTAGTTAACCGAGAGTTTCAAGAGGAAAGGAAGGAGAGGGTGGATTCGACTGCTTGGAGCGGACTCCCAGCATCTGCGTGGTGCCCAGGCTCTTCTGATCTTTGAGGATGAATTGTAACCAAAGAGGGTATCACTCCTCTTAGACACGTGCCCTCGGTGCTTAGATAGGCAGGCGATGTGGCTGGTAGGAGTCAGGGGGTGTAGCCGGAGTAGACTGTGAAGGTTCCCGTTGCTCAGTAGCAAACTTAATAAATACCTGAATGAAATGACAGAAATCACTGTGAACCTCTACGGACACCAGACCTTCTCTTCTCCACTATAGTAAGAAGAGTCATCTCAAAGCACCGCCCAACTTTTCCCAAAAACCATAAAGCTGTCGCTCATACCACCGCCTTGGAAACCACCATAAGCAGGTAGATCCTTTGAGGACACAGATCCATTTGAGGACAATCATGAAAGCACCTGGAAATTCTGGGGCTTTAGGACGCAGGTGGGATTTCATTCTCCCTTCTGGAACTCGGTAAACCAAGCACTTTGCTTCCCAAGGTCAGCGATGGCTCAGCCAAGGGGCAGAGTCCCCTTAGACACTTAGGGCAGGGGGAGCAAACAGATAGGGGCAGGTTGGTGGGGCGTGAATGCCCAGTGTAACCGTGGACAGATGGGAGCCCTCCTGAACATGCACCTTGAACAGAGAGCTGACCACAGACACACCTGCTAACACCCACCACCCTATTTTGTAAAATGAGCATTTAATTTAAAGAACGAAAGGCCTCACGAAGCAATCTGGCTAGTTTTGAGATCAGCTGGGGGAGGCCTCGAGAACACGCCAAAATGCAACCTGCCGAAGTATTCGGGGGGACCATACCTGTTCCAAAGTGGTCTGGCTAATGGAGTAATGTTTGATATTCAGGAAGGTCTTCTGGTTCTCTAGGACTTGGAACAGATCCGCTAAGCACTCCCATTGTTTTGGCAAATGATATTCCAGTAAGTTAAGGTGCTGCCCCTGAAAGCCAAAAACAACTTGTAAATCGTCTCACGTGATTAGCAACTGTTGAGCAGAACGGATCCTGCAGCTTTTAAGTGATAAATGCATTGTCATCCTTTTCAAACCACACACCTAAAGGGCGGCGGATGGCAGGACAGCTCTGAGAGTCTCCAGTCCGTGCGTACGGACGACGGCACAGTTGGCAAGGGGTCCTCCTCAAGGCTGGGCTACCGCTTTGCCCCCTGGCATGCCCCCCACCCCTGCCCTGCCCCAGGTGTGGGGAAGCCATCCCGGGGGTAGGAAGGTGCCTCGCCTACTGAGAAGGAGGAAGTTGTCGTGGAGCAAGGGAATGCCAGGGCACCTGAACGCCCTGGGTCTGGAGCAGAGCTCCCGCTGTCCTCACCCCTGGGAAGAGAAGAAACGTTCCAACCCTCGTTCTCATATGTACAAAGGGGGAGAACAGCAAGTCCGCTATTGGACCGTTTAGAGGAGAGCCTGAGCACGCCCGCCTGGCCTCGTACAGCTGCTGCTCATCGATGGCTTTTACTCAGCAGCTCTTGCGGGAATGGACAGGTGAGAGCTGCTTCAAACGTGAGAACCTATTTATGGAAAACCGCAATCACGTAGTTATCCAAGATACCGTAGCTGGTGCTTCTAAAATGTTAGCACGCTGGGAATCACCGGGTCACCTCCTTAAACGCAGAGCTGAGTTCAGTAGGTTGGGGCTCGAGGTCCCGTAGGTGTAACCAGCTCCCCGCTGATGGAGATGCTGCTATGTCAGGGATCGCGCTCTGCCTGGGGTCAGCAGAGGACTATGATGCCGAGCACGCGATGCCGAGCACAGCCGAGCACAGCGTGAGATAACGCGGGAGCCTCCAAGTCTGTAAGCCCTACAGCAAATGCCTGGAAGACACTGCCTTTTGCGATCTTCTTTCCTGAACAGAACAGGCCATGCAATGGGGCTGTGCCCCCGGAGTGTACCCATGGTCCACTCTGGGGCACCCACAGAGCGCTCAGACAGGCGCACCGTCCTTCCGAGTGGCCAAGCGTATCTGCTGTCCACGCTATTCTGGGCCGCGGGGACGTGCGGCCTGTGCTTCGCAATCAGGCCCAGGACAGGCAGCACCTCGTAACAGCACGGGGCAGAACACAGGAAAGGACAAAGGCGCTGACCCGATTTCCCCATAAGGAAGTGAATACGGAACCCCGGTCTACCTTAAACTGGATCCCAGGGAAGTGCAGCTTCAGGCAGTCCGAAATCGCACTGTGTGCGTGTGTTTCCTGACACAGCCAGATCCTGACCGTATAACCGTCACCGAACCTGGAAGTTAAATGAAACCAAAACACGGTTAGGACTATTTGGACCCAAGAGGGGTAAATTCTAAGTCCGTTTTCACGGATACAGCAAAAGAAAATAACGATCCCAAATCGACGGGAGAGTCTGGATTTTCAAAAATCTAAGACTCAGAAGAGGATCCTAACTCGGTGAGGGGGTTTCCGTCATCCGCGGACACAGGTGCCGATGGACCTACGTGGTCAGCAAATCCTGGAATCGCTCTCCATCCGGTACAAGGGAGAAGATGAAAGCAAAGCAGGTGCTGAGTTCGAGAGAAGTTGGAGTCGGAGCCGGGCCGGAGCGCCCCCCGCCCACGCCTGCTGCTTCCCCGTCCGTGATGACCCGGCAGGGCAGGGTCGGGTGGCAGGGACCGGACCGGGCGCTCGCTGCTTCTCCACGTAAGGCAACTCTGCCAACGGCACCCTGACCCAGGGTTGGCCTGCGACACACGGAGCCGTGCACGGTAGCTCCCGGGACCCGGCGGCTGTGCGGGGTCGTACCCACACCGCACAGCGACCTCATAGAGTCACCGCGAGGAGGGATGGGGCTTCCACAAGCGGTGTCACGGTATCGCCGCCCATCCTGGGCACCTGCGCACCTAACAGCATCTCCGTGAAGACCCATGAGAATAGAAACAGGAATCCGGGGCCTGGTGGCTCAGTGGTGAAGCGTCTGTGCGCCTCGCAGCTCAGGTCACGACCCCGGAGTCCTGGGGTCGAGCCCCACGTGGGCTCCTGGCTCAGCGGGGCATCTGCTTCTCCCTCTGCCCCTCCCCCACTTAAAATAAATAAATTAAATCTTAAAAAAAAAAAAAAAAACATGAACACATGAGGACAGTTTCTGTGGATCTGTTCGCCCACCTGTCGGCACCAAGTAGCTGACCTGGGGACTACGAGCTGGGCGACCGGGGGGCCCAGGCCTCGCCAAGCAGCTGCGTTACTTGAGCGTCTCACACGCTTACGGTCAAATCACTGTTCCGGTGCATGTGATGTGGCTGCATGACAAGTCCCCCAGGTCGTCGTCCTGCTGTTGCCTGACTCCAGGCGCCTGACACGGAGCGGGGCCCCAACCCTCCCGTCCTGCCGGCTGAGGGGCCCACGGGCACTCAAGCTGAAAGGTGAGCCACACGAGAAGGCGGCAGTAACAGCCCCGTGGTGCGTCCCCTGAGCTGCAGGTTAGAGTCCCGGAGGGCCGCCCGGGGATGCGCAGCGGACGGACGGTGGTCAGCAGCGCCACGTGTCCACGCTCTCGAAAAAATAGGTAAAAACCTTTAAAAAAATCTAAAACCCCGTGAAGTGGTACATTTTCCTAAAGGAAGAGATCCGACGCCTGATTATGGAAGAGGGCAGCAAGTGGGTGGTGGGCGTGTGGCCACCCAGACGACAGTACCAGGAGGGTCCGAGGCTTCCAGCCACCGGGTGGCTCCCGCCACGTGTCCCGGGGGCTCCGGCCGCAGCCGAGCAGCCCTCCCCGCGAGGACCGGGCAGCTGAAGGGGTCGCCACCCCAGCAACGCGGTGGCCTCAGAGCCGGACCCCACCCGGCCACCCGCAGAGCACGGCCAGGAGCCCCGTGGGGCCTGGGGAACAGGACTCGAGCTGCCCCGCACGGAGCCCCCGGAGCCCCGTCTGCCAGGCGGACCCACGGCTCAGCCTTTAACTGTGCGGAGACCAGGAACACAACGGCTCGGAGGGCGCTGCCGGGAAGACTTCCGGGGAAGGCAGCTCCTGCGCAAGGTGTCTGCCCAGGTGCGGCTGGGACTCGCCCCCGGACAGCAGGTGGTGGCAGGCACCAGGGTCGCCTCCCCACAGCTCCACGGTCAGCAGGCACCAGGCGAGTGAATTCCTGAGAAAGCTACTCGGGGGCGCTGTGGGTAACCCGGGGGCAGCGCCAGACTGACCCAGTGCCCAGCTGGGCAGCGGGCACTCAGGCGGGGTCTTCCTACGGCTCCCACGGCTCAAGTATCGGGCGGTAACTATGTCCTAGTATCACCCTGGGTCCCTCCGACCACAGATCAAAGCCAAGATGATCCGTCAAAGAGCTCACACCAACGGGGCCAGCCAGCGCCATGGGTTGTGTGCACCTGTGTACCTAAGTACAGGAGGAGGTACCCAGGTGCACAGGTACACAGGTACGCAGATGCACAGGTATACAGATGAACAGGTACACAGGTGCACAGGTACACAGATGCACAGGTACACAGGTGCACAGGTACACAGATGAACAGGTACACAGGTGCACAGGTGCACAGGTACACAGATGCACAGGTACAAAGGTACACAAGTACACAGATGCACAGGTGCACAGATGCACAGGTACACAGATGCACAAGTGCACAGGTACACAAGTACATAGATGCACAGGTGCACAGGTACACAGATGCACAGGTGCACAGGTACACAGGTGCACAGGTGCACAGGTGCAGAGGTACACAAGTACACAGATGCACAGGTGCACAGATGCACAGGTACATAGGTGCACAGGTGCACAGGTACACAGATGCACAGATGCACAGGTACACAGGTGCACAGATGCAGAGGTGCACAGGTACACAGATGCACAGGTGCAAAGGTACCCAGGTGCACAGGTGCACAGGTACAGAAGTACACAGATGCACAGGTGCACAGATGCACAGGTACACAGATGCACAAGTACACAGGTACACAGATGCACAGGTGCACAGGTACACAGGTGCACAGATGCACAGATGCACAGGTACACAGATGCACAGATGCCCAGGTGCACAGGTGCACAGATGCACTGGTACACAGATGCACAAGTGCACAGGTGAATAGGTACACAGATGCACAGGTGCACAGGTACACAGATGCACAGGTACACAAGTGCACAGGTACACAGGTGCACAGGTACACAGATGCACAGGTGCAAAGGTACACAGGTGCACAGGTACACAAGTACACAGATGCACAGTTGCACAGATGCACCAGTACACAGATGCACAAGTGCACAGGTGCACAGGTACACAGATGCACAGATGCACCAGTACACAGATGCACAAGTGCACGGGTACACAGATGCACAGATGCACAGGTACACAGATGCACAAGTGCACAGATGCACAGGTACACAGGTACACAGGTACACAGATGCACAAGTGCACAGATGCACAGGTACACAGGTACACAGGTACACAGATGCACCGGTGCACAGGTGCACAGGCCCCTACGACACCTCCCTGGTTTGTCTGCGGATGATATACGGGAGTGACTTCCTACTTGGAGTCTCATCAAAAGACGGCACTTGCCCTCATGTAATGTCTCCAAATCACCCAAACTTGCTTTTAAGGGAGATCACCTGAATCCATAAACGTGTGCGGCGGTGGCAGGGGCGGGGCCGCAAAGCCTCAGGAGCAGGGAGCGTGAACACCGCCCTGGGCTCGCAGTCCTGCCGGCGCGGCCACTGGCCAGCACGGAGGGGATGTGAATCGACGTGGGGGGAAGCAGGCCGGGCTCCGGCGTGGCGGCCTGAGACGCCTCGCACACCCGCTTCCGCGCAGAACGGGCCGCTCGTGTGGGCTCGGCTCAGAGCCTCCGGAAGAGGCCTTCTGGGCGCGCGGCCGGGACAGCAGGGCCTCAGGAGGGCTCGTGGGGTCGACCGAGCGGAGAGGCCCTGCGGGTCTGGGCCGGGACCGCTCCCCGCCTGCCGGGCCGCCCGGCGAGGCGGGAACCCCACTCCAGAGCACGGGGACCCCCCCAGCTGCGGGCGAGGCGGTCTTCCTGGCAGGTGTGCAGCGTCCCCGCTCCCCGCCTGCCCCCTCCGCCCGCTCCCGATGGCCCAGCTGAGTTCCAGAAAGCTCAAGGCTTGCGTCCTCCGGCAGCACGCGCTCGGCCCCTGCAGGGGCTGCCCCTCTGCAGAGCGGCGGCTCAGAGACCGGCGTGGAAGGGAAGCGGGCCGCGGGGGGGGGGGGGGGGGGGGCGACCTCCAGAGTCCTCCCCGAGGCCCCCCGACGTGAGCCAGGGCAGGGGACGCTGAGGCCCTTGGGCGTGGTTGTCGGGGCGACGGAGCTCTGGGTGAGGGCGAGAGCCTGGGGACACGTGCAGACGCGGGGGAACCACCGGGCGGACGAGCCCTCCTGGGGGCACAGCAATGTCCGACGCGGGCCGGGGAGCATCGGTGCGAAGCAGCCCAAGCCGGGAAGGGGGGGGGGGGGGAGGGCCTGACTCTTGGTTTCGGCTCAGGTCGCGAGATCCAGCCCCAGGTCGTGCTCCGCGCTGGTGCTCGGGACAAGGTCTGTTTGAGTCTCTCCCGCTCCGCCTCTGCGCCTCCCCTCCCTCCCTCTCCCTAGGGTAAAGAAAGAAAATTCTAAAAAAACCAAGAAGCCCAAATTTGATTGGATTAGGCTGTGGAACAGTTCATGTCCCGGGCCGTTGGTGACAGCGGCAGAGCAGTCAGTCATAAATCGGTGGCAACAGCTGGCTGTGCCCAGACGGGAGGCGGGAAGCCGCGCCCCAGCTGCATCACCCCGACGACACGGGGCACATGCGGGCTGCCCATCCCCCGCGGGGGCAGCAACAGGCCTCGCTGAAACTCCGCCAACAAGCAGAGCCACGACAAGCCCCAGCGGTGCCCAGAATGGCTCCAGTGCATCATCAGAATGCTCAGTTTCCAATAAAAAAAAATTGTGAGACATATATGGAAACAGGAAAGAACGACACACACCAGAAAAAAACTGTAAGCCACAGAAAGTGCTTGTGAAAGCCGCCAGATGTCGGATTAACAAAGGCAACAAAGCAGTGATTATAAATATATCCGAAGAACTAGGCGAAATCATGACTGAAGAACCAGAAGAAGGTAGCAGGATTGCGCGCCATCAAAAGAGACAGAAATTACGAAAAGACCCACATGGAGGGACACCTGGTGGCTCAGCGGTGGAGCACCTGCCTCCGGCCCAGGGCGTGACCTCGGGGTCCCGGGATCGAGTCCCACATCCGGCTCCTGCATGGAGCCTGCTTCTCCTTCTGCCTGCGTCTCTGTGTCTCATGAATTAAAATAAAAATCTTCAAAAGCATCTGCAGAGCTCTGGCCGGGCAGCCGAAGAGAGTCCCTTATCGCCAGCGCATGGACACTCCCCGGGACAGAGCACACGGGAGGCCCCGCGTGTGAGCACGCAGGAGTCGGGATGCAGGCCCCAACCAGAACACGAGGTCTCATGGCTGGCGTCTCCCACCGTCCCGCGTGTGTCCTTGGGAGGACCTGCCGGGGCGCGGCCGCCCTCTGGGCCCGCGACCAGACTCCCACCTGGAATGTCCAGCGTGAGGACGGGTGCTCAGCATCAACACCCCTTCCGCCCTCCCCGCTGAGACACGAGCCACGTGCACTTCACACTCTTGGCTGCAGAAGCGACATGTATCCCCCCAACAGGACGACCCTTACACTGAGACCCGGGCTTTCTGGGCCAGAGGGAACAGGGCAGGGGAGCTAACAGGTGACCCACGCAGGTGCGGGGTCCAGGTGGCTCGTGGACGCGCCCCAGCCGCGCCAGGCCCGGAATGTGGGAAAGCCTCCCCGGTTCCCTGGGACGGAGGGTCCGTGCCCCCGGAGATGGACCAGGCAGTCCTGGCCGCCCGCCCCCGCCCCCCCCCCATACACACGCACATGCATCCATCCGTGTGCACACATCCTTCCATGCACACACATGCGTCCTTCCATGCATGCACACACATCTGTCCTCGTGCACACACACATCCGTCCATGCACGCACACACACATCCTTCCATACACACACACACACACATCTGTCCTTGTGCACACACACATCTGTCCATGCACGCACACACACATCCTTCCATACACACACACACACACATCTGTCCTTGTGCACACACACATCTGTCCATGCACGCACACATGCATTGTCCTTGTGCACATACATCCGTCCATGGGCACACACATCTGTCCATGCACATGCACACACATCCTTCCATGCATGCACACATGCATCCATCCTTGTGCACATACACACATCCACGCACACACACACATCCTTCCATGCACGCAGACATGCATCTGTCCTTGTGCACATACATCCGTCCATGTGCAGTCCCATCCGTCCACGCGCACACACTCATCCTTCCACGCACGCACACATGCATCTTGAACTCACACACACACACAATCTGTCCATGTACACAGACATGCATCTGAACTCGCACACACACATCCAACCATGCACATGCACCTGCATCCTTCCATGCACGCACACATGCATTCGTCCTTGCACATGCACACACATCCAACCATGCACGTGCACATGCATCTGAACTCATGCACACACACATCTGTCCATGCATGTGCACACGTATCCTTCCATGGACGCACACACGCCTGAACTCGCACACACACACATCTGTCCATGCACACACACACACATCCTTCCATGCACGCACACATGCATCTGAACTCGTGCGCACACATACATCTGTCCATGCACACACACACACACATCCATCCACGCACACGCATCCATCCGTGCGCATGCACAGTGATGGCTCACACAGAAGCTGTATCGTTTACCCCGTATCATAGGACAGTCACACAATAGGGTCCAACCGACCCTCCCCTGAGCACAGGACTCAGGAGAACGAGAGATCGGAGACACCCACCCAACATCCACTGCCTTGTCTTGCTCATCCACAGAGACCTGACTTGACTTACGTGGCAAAATGCCCAGATAAATCCTACATTTCTCAGGCTTCCAGCAGCCAGGGTGTCTAACAGGGCACGAGGGCACGTGTCTAGGTAGGACTTACAGACGGCTACTGAACCCAGGGGCAGGGCAGGTGGTCCTCCCTCTCCCTGCTCCCTCTCGCTTGTTGCCTGGAACAAGGATGTGATGGGCGGAGCTACAGCCGCCACTCTGGGACCAAGAAGACTGAAGCCTTGAGCCACGGAACCAGTGCCAACCACCGGTACTTCGGACATTTATTACACAAAGCGAACATGCTTCAGTCGGACACGCTAACGTGTGGGTGTTCGACATTCTGTGACTAAGATGGATTAGCTCGTAACGGGCGCAGAAGATCAAAGGTAGGACAGGAAAAAAATCCCCTGGACGAGGGTCTCGGAGGGACTGGGATTGTCAAATGGGAAGAAGACAGACGTCGGCAAAGAGGCAAAGTCCCTTCTCAGAAAGAGAGACAAAGGCAGAGGAGGAGGAGTGGCAGGTGTGAGCCCCCCAAGGGCAGATACAATGCTGGTGGAGTTTAAAATTTAAAAATGATACATAGTAAATAAATAAATTAATTAATTAATTAAATATAAAAAATTAAAATAATCTAAAAAATGAAAAAAGAAAAATAAATAAATAAATAATAATTTTTAAAAGAATTTAAAAATGAAAAATAAATAAAATAAAAAATAAAAAATAAATAAAATAAAATATAAAAAATAACAAATAAATAAAATAAAAAATAAAAAATAAAAAAATAAAAAAATAAAAAATGATATGATTGTACAGTCGGACGCAAGGCACACTCAGGTGCAGCTATGGCATCGGACGCCCCGGGAACTTCTAACAGGGTCTGGAGCTGGAGAAGGAAGCAGGAGCCACGTTAACAATGGAGTGAGTTTAGGATCTGGGGGTCAGTCCTCCCGGGGGCCCCTGGGTCTCCGGGTGTCAGGACGGGCAGCAAGGCCCTCAGATGGTGCCTCAGGAGCAGTGTGGCCCCGACGGACGGACACACAGGGCCCAAGGGGGCCGCGGGGTCCAGGCGGGTTTGGGAAACTGAGGCACACATGCACAGATCCCACTGCAGGCACAGCCCAGACCTGCAGGGTCACCTCTCCGGGTCCTGGGACAAACCTGCGGCCTGCATTGGGGACAACAGGGCTGGAAGCGGGGCCATGCATGTCACATCTGCTTAAAGCCCAGGACGAGCATGCCCGGGGCCGTGCACACTCAGGGGCCCGTCCTGTCCATGCAGCCCCTCAGCCCCAGGGACCTGCAGCGGGCACAGAGGCCAGGGACTCCTGGGGACTCCTGGGTCCCCGACACAAGGAGCCCCTTGCCGTTCATCCCATGTTACCGAAACCCATCATCAGCTGAGCTCTTGCAGGAAAACACCAAGTTCACAAAGGATGCTCTGCAACGCGTTGGGTTCCGTGTCTTGGCGAATCGCCCACCAGCCACTTCTCGCTTCGTGTAATCCCACAGTCCCTGCGTCACTAACAAGCCGCCCTGCGCCGCGTCCCGGGAACAGAGGCCAGAAGTGGGTGAGACCGGGGCCCACAGCCCACACCCTGGTGGACGGCTGCCTTGGCTCCCCCGCGGCTCCCCCGCGGCTCCCCGGCGGCTCGCCAAGCCCTGGGGCAGGCAGCGAGGCGCACACATAAATCACCGAGCAATTAGGCACGGGCTATAAACCTTTATGTGAGCATTCATAAAGGTTAGGGAGTATGAAGTATTATTTTTCTTTTGATGATACTTATCAAAGATGAGCGGAGTACAAACTGAGAAGTTTCCAGCAGGTTGATCTGACAAGTGGCCGACCCTGCGCAGCAAGCGGCAGCGGCCTTGGCTGTCCCGGCAGCCCCGACTCCGAGCCACTGCACAACAGATGTTCACTGCCCCGTGCAGCCAATCAAGCACCCGATAACATTCCTCCCGTGAAATAAACACCTTTCAACCTAACATATAGGTCTGTTAAAGCTCTGCCTGCAGATTCCAATTTCAAAAACACTAAATAAATGAAATAAAACAATTTATCAACATGTATTAATGAATTATTCTGTATCCGAAACAACAGATTAACCAACAAGTTAAAAGGAAATCAGAAAGAGTGAAAATAGTTTAGATGACACCGAATTTTACAAAAAAACGCAATATGGGACACAAACATGGTTGTAGAAATTGATATAAAAATCATGAATATCCCCAAAACTCGAAAAAGACATAAAAAGACAATTAACAGGGAAGAAATGTAAAGGATGAGAACACACAGGGAAAATCTTTAGTCCTTATTAGTCCAAATAAAACCGACGACCACAGCACCTGTGTGACCCCACGCCGGCCGCCGGTGCCAGGGCCCCATCCACTCCGGACGAGGGGTACAGGGTTTACAAGCGCTGGGGAAGGCATCCTGGATCAGCGAGGACATTTCTTGTCCTCTCTCTCTCTGGACTGTCGCAAGGAGAGCGCATGTCCTACTGGTAGAAGCATGACTGTGGTGGGGACTGGGGGGCTCCACGTGCGTCCCAAACACACTCACCTTCTCAGCCCCCTTCTCCCTTCCTCTGCAGTGAGGGGACCGGGCCACGCTGGCTCTAGAGCACCAGCAGGTAGAGCTACGGCACGCACGGACGCACAGTAAACAGTTCGACAGAAAGAAACAGACATGCAACATACATGTACACGTAAAACACCAGCAACATACACATACACACAGCATATGTACACATGGAGCACGATACATCCGTACGACACACATACACAACACAGGGGCACATGCAGTCTATACACAACATGCATGTACACACACAACACGCGTGTATGCACAATATACATCTACCAATGCAACATGCACACAACACGTATATACACACAGCATATGTGCGCTGCATACACGTACGACATACATGTGGCATGCATATGTCCAACAGGCACCATGCATGGGACATACATATGCACACACAACATACATGTAACACACATGCGACATACCTGTTTTTCAGGTGCTGGGGAGAGCCAAGGCACCGGAAGCTGCCGTTGACCATGATGGCAAGTCTCGTGCAAAGAGCCTCGCACTCCTCCATGCTGCGGGGAGGACGAGAGGCGTGTGAGCGAGCTGTGCCCTGCGGACATCAGGCTTGGACCAAACAGGTCAACAAAAACACTGTGGCAAATTCGTGAATTTTCTATATTCTTGAATATCTAATATACAAACCTCAAGAAACCCTCCAAAACTCATTTTTTACACAGATGTTTTATTTAGATAGCCCTGACACAATGAACTGAAAACTTAGCAGCCTTTCAGTATCTGAGGAGCAGTTATGAGGACAGAACCTTTTAGTGACAGTACAAAAATATAAACTAGATACAAGTGACCTTCATAGAAAATGTGGAAGTTTTATGAAAAAATAAAAGCAATAAGATCTACTAATGAACCTAAATGAAATCTTGAATCAATAAAAAGATCTTCCAAGAAAAAAGTGAATATATTTTAGAAAAAGAAAATTGTTATAATATTTTATAATTATTATAAAATTATAATTATAAAATATTTTATAAATATATATAAAATTATAAATAATTATTAAATTATATATTATAATTATTATAAAATTTATATTATATAAAATTGTCATAATATTTTATAATTATTATGAAATTATATTAAATAATTATAAATTTATATAATTATTATAAAACTATATTATAAAATTATTATGAAATTATAATGATTATAGAAATATAATTATTATAAAATTATAACATTATAACTGTTATAATATGAAAATGAAATGTTATAATGTGAAAATATAATGTTATAACATTGTTATAATTATTATAATATGAAAATTACTGTAATATGAAAATTATTGCAATATAAAATAGTGTTAGTATAAATGTACATGTAAAATATAATAGGATATATAAATACAAAATGTAATCAGTGAATTTCATATAAAATACAAATATGAATTTGATTTTACTATAATATATAAAATAAAATATAAAAACCACATTATAATTTGCAACTGTGATTTAGTTGGCCTTAATATGCAATATTATTTTGATATAAAATCTGTAATAAAGAGTCCTAGCTTAGAATAGTATTATTATAATTATATGGAAAATAACATGAATTATAATAAGGATATAGTCTGATGCCAATCAAAATTATGGAGCATATCTTCAAAGTTATTTAGTTAAGAGGGTGAAAACACTGTAAACAAGAAAAGTAATAGAATTTGCCCCAGAAACTATTAGCATTTGTTTAAGGCTAAAATAATTTGAAGAAGGCTACCCGCTAAGGAATTCGAAGGCAGATCGTTGGAACCAGACAAGACCGCATGGAAGGGGACAGTCACGCTTCCAACAGGTAAGTGCTGGGAGGAGGCGAACGTCCCGCCCAGTAGGACAGCAACAGACAAACTACGACAATGTCTGGCAGCTGACAAGGCAAAACTACAAACTTCTAATAAACGCGTCAACACTCAGCAAATAAACCTTAAAAAAAAAAAAAAAAACTACAACAAACGCAACCCAAGAGGGTTAATACGTTCAGTATAAAGAGCAGATACATGTTAGCGTAAAAACAGAACGATGCAGATGCGATCCAGGAAAAAGGGCAAACACAGAGACTCCAAAGACCTGCTCCCAGGTAATCCGCATACCAACAGCTTAGAAGCTCAGCCACCAAATAAGTGATCAGAAAACTATTTTCCAGCCAGAGAGGCATTTGTCATGTGCACTTTTGTACGTTGTACAGGAAAGCACTTTCCCCCCTCATCTGCAGGGCAGATTAAAACAACGAATTCTCAGATCATAAAAATTACCCCCAAAGTTAAAGCATCTTCTCCATGATCCTCGGAGGGTCCCCTCATATACTGCCGGTAGGAGTGAAAAATCGGCATGACTTTCTGAAAACCCAATTTGACGATTCCCTCTTTTCTAGGAACTTACCTTAGGAAATTCAGAACTTATGAATGCATGTGACAAGTTACTTATAACGGTAAAAATCCAGAAATCGGTCCTGCAATAGGATAATACAAAACTCCTACAAATGGGAGTGGATCCATGTGTTCGTCATGAAAAGGAGGTTTTGTAAAGTCAATGTAGAAAGTAGTGATACAGCAATGATAAAGTGACAGTCATGTTAGAAAAAATGTACACGTACATGGAAAAAACTAGGAAAGAAAAACACACAAAAAGGTATGATTTTCACGATACTTGAAAAAGTGAGGTGAAGGGTGGAAAGTGTTTCCTTCTTCGACCTCGTTATACTATCACCTGTGGGAACATGCGGGGTCTGTACCACCAGGGAACGGACGTAAAGCAGTCGTGCGCTCGGTCGCGGCCTGCCCAGATTGAGGGTACCCTGCTTGCCGCCCAGGCGGCTTAGGTTCCTTCCACCGTCCATGAGCTGGACCAGAAAGTGAATTTCAACCATGAAGATGGGGCCAAACCCACAGGTGAGTAAGAGGCATGGAGGGAAGACCCCGAGGCCTTGGATGACCTGAGCTCCGGCACAGCCCACCAGCGCAAAGAGTCCGTGCGGAAGAGGAAGCTTGTCTGGTCTGAGTCACTGTAGTCGGGGATCTTTGTTACAGCAGCTTAACGCGGACTGAGGAATACACGCTATCCACGTCCCAAACATGCCTTAAGGATCTTCCCGTGCAACCACGTCTTCCTCTGTTTCTTTAATCGGTTTCAGTTTAAAACAATCTTATTCCATTTTTACGAGTGTGATTAAAGTGGGGGACGCCGAAGCCATCTCTGGGTCACATCCTTAAACAGCTGAGGTGTGTGCGGATCCGTAGAAGCACCGACCTCCGTAATGACTCCGTAGTTTCCACTGATTTCTTATTAGCCGTCAAACGAACAAGATCCAAACAACAGGTGGGATAGCACGGGGGGCCAGCCGCTCAGCACGATCTCATTTGGTGAGATCCCGACCAAATGCCGGGGGTTGGATTATCAGCGAAAGTAGCCTCTGCCCGTGTACGTGGAAAACAAACGCCGCACGTCCTTGGGGTGATGATCACGCTGGCTGGAACAGCACTCTGGCCGAACGGCGGGACGACTTCAGGGCTTATAATGGGACGTACAGGTCAGGGCTCGGCGGGCGGGCGAGCAAAAAGACTCCCCATCATTCTTGGATGGACTCACTTTTTTTTTTTTTTTTTAAGATTTTACATCTTTTGGATGGGGATGGACTCGCTTCTGGTTTGTTTTTGTTTTTTTTTAAGATTTTATTTACTTATTTATTTGAGATAGAGAGAGAGAGAGAGAACGAGCAGGGGGAGAGGCAGACATGAGACACAAGCAGATTCCACACTGAGTGCAGAGCCTGACACGGGGCTCAATCTCACGACCCTGAGATCATGACCTGAGCTGGAATCAGGAGTCAGACCCCCAGGTGCCCCGGATGGACTCATTTTATTTCAATTCCTCTTGGAGGGCACAGTGGGAAACAGGTGGGAACCACACATTTCTACGCGGTCCTCCAGGAAAGGAACAGTAAGAGGAACAGAGACGGGAACTCAAAACTAAGAGGAAACTGTGCCATCTGGATAGTTTTCAGCTGAAGGCAGCTGTCTCAGAATCACAGACTCAATCCCCGGCTGCCCTGCTCTCCATTAATCGTGAGTCATTTACACCTTTGCATTGCATGAATATGAACAGATTTATAGAAATGAAGGCACAAAAAAAAAAAAGAAATGAAGGCACCTCATCAACGTGAAGCCATATGAATAAGAGGACATAAAACAGAAATTACGGTGACATGTGGTCTTTCTGAGAACTGTCTGCAATAATTATGTGCTCAGTGGAATTTAAAAGGCATTTTTAATGTGACACCAGTTTATCCGATCGTAGAACCAACCTATGAACATGAGAACCTAACAAAGGCCAGCATAATGAACACAGGAACGCAGGGTGTTTCTGCAATCGGCTCGGCCAAGAGATTGTTTTAAGCCAAAAAAAAGAAAAATGTATATATATTATAAGGTAGAGGATTTGCCAAATATATTTCATGTCAATGTAAATTTTAATTTTCTGAAGAGAAACGGAACAAAGACAAAAAGACAAGGGCAGGACTTCTGGCTGTGGCTGAATGAAAAAAAAAATTGGCAAATCTTTTCCCCCAAAAAAGACACGTATAAAACTGAGCAAAATGAATAAAAGCAACCGTTTCAGAATTCTGGAAACTGGCCAATGGCATGCAACGCCCTGAGAAGCACAGCTGACACACGGCTGAATTTAGGGTGAGGAGACTGGTGATGCACGACTGGCCTCACAACACGCAGCCACAGCGGGTGGGCCTGACCCCGGGGGCTCTGCGCTCTGCCCAGACGGCGACAGCATCAGCAGCAGGAGCTTGGTGGAGCCCGGCAGCCAGGAAGGGCCAGCAGCGCCAGCGTCCAGCCCGAGGTGGGCTCCGGGGCCCAGGCACCGGCTGGCTGGGGCACGCACGGCACTCACTGGGGCTGTAGGTATGTGCGGCAGAGTCAGGAAGGGGCCACGCCAGCCACACGCGCCACGTGCACGTGCCAGAGGCCAGCAGAACCAGGACAACACAAAACCAGGCCGCCTGGAGGAGGCCTGGGCGTGCACTCTCCTCCCCGGCGCACACACAGCCCCACGGCCCTGAGGTCGCTGAGGGCAGCCTCTGCCCATGTAAAACCCGGGGCGGGACGGGGCTCCAGGGAATCCGGGCTTTAGAAAATGAGCACGGAATTTAATCTACAAACTGAACAGAGGGATCAGGAGTCACTCGCTGCAGGGGAAAGAGATTTCGCAGATTCATGGAGGCAAAGAAACCCTGACACACGGACACATAAGAGGAACAGACAAATCAAAAACACCAAAACAACCAGCAATAATGGCAACTTTGAGGGAAGGGGAGGAATCAAAAGCCAGAGATGCTACAATTCATTAAATATCGTGAAATAGGACAGTCCGGGTGGCCCAGCGGTTGAGTGCCGCCTTCGGCCCAGGGCGTGATCCTGGGGACCCGGGTTTGAGTCTTGCATCGGGCTCCCTGAATGGAGCCTGCTTCTCCCTCTGCCTGTGTCTCTGCCTCTCTCTGTGTGTCTCTCATGAATAAATAAAAAATTTAAAAATAAATAAATAAATAAATATCGTGAAATATCCAGTTTTTGACCAGAAATTATAACCTGCATAATAAACTAGAAATTATTACCCATACGCAGGGGGGGAAAGCAGCCAGCAGAACCTGTTCCTAAGTGTCCCTAAATGCTACCTTTAGCAGAAAAGAAACTTCAAGTGAAGCCACTCTACTTAAGTAAAAGGCACTAAAGGGAATGATGTTCAAAGAATTTTTTAGAAAAATGACGATGATCAACAAAGAGAGATCCTAAAGTAGATTGACACTATTCCTTTTTTAAAAAGGAACAAACGGGGCACCTGGGGGGGCTCAGCCAGTTGAGCGTCTGACTCTTGATTTCAGCTCAGGTCATGATCTCAGGGTCGTGGGTTCGAGCCCTGCATTGGGTTCTGTGCTCAGCAGGGAGTCTGCTTGAGATTGTCTCTCTCTCTGTCCCTCTACCTCCCACTAAAAATAAATAATTAAACTTTATTTTTTAAGATTTTATTTATTGATTCATGAGAGACACAGAGAGAGGCAGAGACACAGGCAGAGGGAGAAGCAGGCTCCATGCAGGGAGCCCGATGCGGGACTCGATCCTGGACCCTGGAATCTTGCCCTCAGCCAAAGGCAGATGCTCAATTGCTGAGCCACCCAGCTGTTTTAATAAATAAATTTAAAAAAAAAAGGACCAAATGGAATGTTTTTAGTAGAAGCGTATGATAAATGGAATGAAAATTTCACTACAAGGCCAACAGCAAAATCTGAGTAGCAGAAGAAAGCATCAGTGAACTTGAAGATCAATCAATGAAGATAACGCAATCTGAAAACAGAGAAAAGTATTTAAAAGAAAAGTATTTAAAAGAAATGGATCCCTGGGTGGTTCAGCGGTTGAGCACCTGCCTGCGGCCCAGGGCGTGACCCCGGGGTCCCGGGATCGAGTCCTGCATCGGGCTCCCTGCATGGAGCCTGCTTCTCCCTCTGCCTGTGTCTCTCCCTCTGTGTGTGTGTGTGTCTCTCATGAATAAATAAATATTTTTAAAAAATAAATAAAACATAAAAGAAATGGACAGACACCCATAGAGCTGTGGGACACCGTCATACTTACAGAAAGTACCAGTGATAGGAAAGGAAAGATAGAAAGATCCAGAAAAGATACTGGAATGACCACCTGCCAAAACATCCCTGCGTCTATCGAAAAACATTAACCTACGTATTCAAGAAGCACAATGGACACGAGCAGGGGCGGGGGGATGAACAAGGAGATCCACGCGTGGACACGGCAACGTTCAACCGTGAAAGCCAAAGGGGACTCCTGCAAGCCACAGGCAGGAGCGACATCAGGATCACCTCTGGCCGCCCTCTAACGGGAAACAGCGCAGCTGTTGAGTTCCCCATCGGGCTCCCCGTTCAGCGCAGTCTGCTTCTCCCCCTGCCCCTCCCCGCCCATGTGACCGTGCTCCCTTTCTAAGATAAAAATAGGTGAATCTTAAAAATAAAAAAATGATGTTGGGCAGAGAGGCACGGACGCGTGGGGCGCTGGGCAGCTCGCGGCCACCTCCCTCGGCTGCAGCGGTGTCCTGACGACGACGGATGGCGTGGGCCACGGGCTCTGGCCCCGCTGCCCTGCGGCCCTCGACACCCCCCAGCCATACCCGCGGCTCGGCGCCAGCCTGCGGCTCACCTGTGGGAGGTCAGCACCACCGCACAGCCTCTCCGAGCCTCCTGCGTGATCGTACGCCACAGGTGCCGCTTGGAGCAGGGGTCCATCCCAGAGCTGGGCTCGTCCTGCGGGAGAGGGCACAGGTGAGGGCCGCAGGGGGAGCCTCAGGACACGCGGGGGCGGGCGGGTTCCCGGCTCAGCACGTGCCCGAGCTCCCCTCGGGGTGCGGCAGGGCGGCCACCACCCACGGAGCTTCGGAAAGACACGCAGGAGCGGAAACGGCGTCCCCCGTGTAGCGCCAGCAGGTCAAGTGGGGTTTCATGCAACCTGGGGCTCTCTCCTCCAATATACACCCGACCCCTGCACTTACTGAACCACCTTTGAGAGAAACGGGCTCTGGGCGGCGAGATGCATGTCTGTGCTTTTTGCCGTCAGGGAGAACTAAACGCATTTCTCTTAAGGGCTCAGGGTCAGCAAGAAAGAGAAAGTGCACCCCAAAAAATGGCCCCGAGCTGCAAAGCATAGCTGTGCTCTTCTGCAACCTGGGTGAGGTACGTGCACAGCTAGAACAGTAACGGGAGCTGTGCTCACGCAGTGCCCAGCGAGCGCGGATGTGCGGCTCGTGTCCCGCCTGCGGCCCCCCCGAGCGCCCTCTGCACCTCGTCGGGAGGGGGGACCTCGAGCCACGCTTCAAATGCCAGCCGCTGGCTCTACTTCTCGGCCCGCCGTCACCAGCTGACGCCTTCATCCGGCCAAACTGGATTACCGCCAGCTCCCAGGCAGGTCTCGGGCAGCCTGCCCCCAAAGCCATGGCACCCATGCTCGCCCCCCCCCCCCCCCGTGCCGCTCAAGGGCCCGCGGTCCCCAACACGCCCACCAGGAGTCCCCCATGGGCGGGCGGGACGCAGAGACAGCGGGCGGATGTCAAGCCCGGATTAGCTTAGCGGTAGGTCCCGCACAGCTGCCGCTAATGGTGGACTTGTGTCGGACCTTCAGTGACGCACGTAACAGGGACTCGATCCCAAGATCATTGTTTTGGGGACGCCCGGGGGGCTCAGCAGTCGAGCATCTGCCCTTGGCTGGGGTCATGACCCCGGAATCCCGGACCGAGTCCCGCATCGGACTCCCTGCAGGGAGCCTGCTTCTCCCTCTGCCTGTGTCTCTGCCTCTCTCTATGTCTCATGAATAGATAAAATCTTAAAAAAAAAAAAAAAGGATGATCTTTTTTAAGATTTTTGTAAAACTTCAATGCATTTTTGGATTCTGTTCGGGAACTGTCATCTCAAGCAGGAAGTTCCTCAGTTCAGGGAACCAACAGTGCAGACGGGCTCTCCTCCCAGGGGGCTCCATGAGCTCGGCCGCGTCCCAGGTGGCGGCGCCCAGAGGCCGCGGCCCTCCGTCCCCAGGACTCACCAGGAGGAGCAGGTCAGGTGAGCCCAGCAGGGCCAAGGCCGTCGATAGCTTCCGCCTGGTGCCCCCACTGTACGTGGCCACCAGCTGGTCCACGTGGGCTTCCAGGCCTAGACGCTCCACGAGGTCCCCGGCCACCTGCAAGACAGGCGCCTCCCATGAAGGCAGCCCTCACTGGGCCTGGGCCGGCTCTCAGCCCTGCAGCCCCCTCACCCCCGCCCGGCACAGGACGGTGCCTGTGGGCGTCTCCGTGTGGGCCGAGCACCCCGCCCGGAGCCCAGGGAGACACAGGGGGCGCAGGGGGTGCAGGGGCGGAGACCCGGCCAGCCAGGGTCTGGATGCACAGCCACACGGGCGGGCCCACTGGGACTTCGGGGCGCAGAGACTTGGGACGAGGGTTCTTGACAGTCACACAGGCAGGAAATGCCCTGTTTCCAGGAAGGAGCCCCTGGGCTCGGGAAGGGGGCCACTGAGTTGGAGCTTCCCTTGGGCCACGGCTGGGAAGTGGCTCATGCAGCCTTGAGGACGGGGGTGGGGGGGGATGGTGCCACGGGCTGGGGTCCTGGCCCTGGACCTGCACACTCTCGCGCCTCCTCTCCCCTCCCCAGCTCCCCCTTTGCCTGCCCTGCGCCTAGCACCCGGGGCCCAGCCAGTGGGCGTCTGTCCGCACCCCCTCCTCCCAGTGGCCGTCCGGGGCCCACGCAGCCCCTCTGCTCCACACCCAGCACGATTCCCACCCCGTACGTTTGGCTCGTTCCCGGCCCATCCCCCCCGACCCCATGCAGACCTCGGGGGCTGACGCCGAGCACCAGTGGGTTTCCCGCTCCCTCCCCACAGTTTAAACCTCTGACAAAAGGGTCAAACTGGACCCTCGCGACCGCAGAGACACGGACCTGGCTCTGTCTTGTCCCTGTGGATCTCATCATACAGTCAAACTGGCCAAGATTGTATCTTAACTCAAATTTAGGAGAAGCAGGGAAAAGTCTGTGCCCTGAGTAACTAACAAAATGTAAGACAAAGGGAAAAAAATAAAAAAATAAAATAACAAGATATAAATATATTTAAACTGTATGAACTAATATTCATGCTTTATTAAATAAACCCGCACAAGTCAGGATAATCCTAATAAGGACAACGACGATGAAACGTCCACAATGCCTGGAAGTACCAGTGTGACGTTTCTGCCCCAACAGGAACCGCTCTGCAGCTTTACCGCGTGGCCTCGAGGTAACACGAAGGGCCCGAGGACCCACCTCGTGCGCAGACAGCGCGAGGCCCCGACCCAGCCGACTTCAGGGTTGCTTGTGTTCCCGGAGCCTAGAAACCGGCCACATTGCCCCAATTCCACAAAAGGTCACCGCTGGGCACCTGGGGGCTCGGCTGGTGACGCGTCTGCCCTCGGCTCAGGTCGTGACCTCAGGGTCCTGGGATCGAGTCCTGCACTGGGGCCCTGCTCGTGGGGGGCCTGCTTCTCCCTCTGCCTGGTTCTCTGCCTCGCTCTGTGTCTCGTGAGTTAATACATTTTTTTTTAAAAAAAGATCAAAATGGCAAGGAAAAAGGAAGCGCAGGATTGCAGACACAAGCCCGCCCCCAGCTTTCAACCCGGTCCCCATTCCTCCAGCCGTCACTTCTGGCTCCTTCCACCAAAACCTCAGAGCGGAAGAAACCTTGAGGATGAAGGCAAATGGGAGGAGGAAGCAGCGGGTGGGAGGCGCTGGGGTCACCACCGGGCAGGGCCCTGCGTCCCCTCTCCCCGGACACCACACCCCAGACACCCCCACCGGCACCGCGCCCGTGGTTCTGGGGCCCGAGCCCCGACGCTGTCGCACTGTGACCCCGGCCACAGGCCACGCCTCTGCCTGAATTGTTTTCTTATAACTTGATGCTAGATTTATTTTTAGATCAGATTCGCTGAATTCAGGCTAAAATGGAGAATTACAACACTACGCAGTGTGGACAGCCGGGGAAAAATGGAAAATCGTCACATCGACAGACTAAGCCTAATACAGGCCAAATGAATACAGCGTGTCTTCAGCACTAACTGAAGTTGTAGGGGTTCCGGGGAGGGGAAGAGGAGGAGGAGGACACACAGAAAACCCCAGGGGCTGGGCCACTGTGACCTGGGACCCCCGGGGGCTGACGGGCCTGGGTGCAGGGGGGGTGGGAGGGTGCAAAGGGCGGTCAGGAGGGGCAGGTGGGGGGACGGGGCTGTGCGAGGGGCGGTCAGGTGGGGCTGGTGCAGGAGACGCAGGAGGGGTGCGAGGGGCGGTCAGGAGGGGCAGGTGGGGGGGTAGGAGGGGTGCGAGGGGTGGTCAGGAGGGGCAGGTGGGGGCGCAGGAGGGGTGCGAGGGGCAGTCAGGAGGGACAAGTGCGTGGGGGGCGGGAGGGCTGTGAGGGGCGGTCAGGATGGCAGGTGCAGGGGGTGCAGGAGGGGTGCCAGGGGCGGTCAGGAGGGGCAGGTGCATGGGGGGGCAGGAGGAGTAGGATGCGAGGTCAGGAGGGGCAGGTGCAGGGGGCGGGAGGGGTGCGAGGGGCAGTCAGGAGGGGCCTCCCGCAGGTGCAGGTGCAGGTGCATCCTCCTCTAGAACCACAGTGGACCCCCTGCGGCTGCCCAGGCCGCTGAAGGCAGGTGCCAGCCCGCAGGAGGGAACCCAGGTGGGGGCAGATATGCCAGGAAGGCATCCCAGGGGCGGGGAGGAACCCCAGTTCCCTGTGATCAGAGGGGCCGCAGTTCAGGTTCAGCTGCGAGGGGCTCCTGGTCCCGGGACGGGCTAGGGGACCCCGGGCGGAGGGGCCACAAGGTGACTGCACGTCGTCTCCACTCCCTAGGCCACCGAAGGACCGTAGAAACAAGGCCGGACCACCCGGGGCACCAGAAGCCCCGCGGAACCCAGTGAGAAGCCAGCACGTGCTCGGCACCCGGGTGGCGTCTTCACCCGGACACATATGGGCACCAGTTTATAGGATTGGAAGGGAAACCCGGCCACTACCTGCAGCTCAGCTCCCCGTGTGCAAGCCAGGGAACAAGCGTGGCATGTAGGTCATGGGACGGCCGTGCGACACCCAGAACAGCCGCTGTGTCCCGAGACCCGGGCGGCCTGTGTTGGTCATTTTCTAAGAGCCCCTCCTGGTCACCGAGCCGAGAAGCTGCGGGACCCACCTGGCCGCTCTGGTTCCCGGATTTCTGAGGCTGAGGACGGGGCGGGACCCGGTCAGGGGAGCTAACTCCCCCGGGGTGGGGGGTACCCCGACGGCTCAGGAGGCCAGGCCTCCCATCCGGCAGCATTACCACAAACTCCGGGAGGGTTCCCCGACCCAGCCTGCGCCCAGAGGCCGGGGGGTGCCGAGCTGGCCCTGCCGCGGGACTCCACGGGGCGCGGGGCGCTGAGGCCCTGCCGACCTCTGGCCTCTTTCATCCGGACAAGGGGGGGCTGATGGGGACAGACGGCCCTCGAACGCGGGCTCCGATCGGCGTCGGGCTTCCACAGCCGCCTGGCTGGGATGAGCGGACCCAGGGTAGCGGGGCGACGGCCGGCCCCGCAGCCCGAGGGCCCGACTTACAGAGGGAGCACCGGGAGGGAGCACCGGGACGCGCAGAGGCCGAGCGTGTCTGCATCCTCTGGGGCCCGGGCCAGGTGGCAGGGCAGGGGCCACCCAGTCCCCGGGAGGGCCTCCTTCCAGCAGCCCGCGCGGCGCCTCGGCCGCGGCCCTTACGGAGAGGGGGGCATGATGTTTGCTCCCGAATAGAAGGGCCCCTAAGGGGGAGAGGCGCATAGAGACCAGACGAGCCCGCGAACATCAACCTCCCCCAAGAGGCCGAGGTGCTCGGCTCGTGACCGAACCCAAGACACCCCAGTTCCCTGTGATCAGAGGGGCCGGGGTTCAGGTTCAGCCGTGAGGGGCTCCTGGTCCAGGGGCTGCAGAGTGCGCTGCACCTGCAGGGGCCGAGGGCGCCTTACCTGGGGGATGCTCGGGCTGGGAACCCCGCGGAGGCGGCAGTAGTAGTCCAGGTGCTCCCAGCCGGTCAGCAGCTCGTCCAGGGCGTCCTGCTGCGGGCAGTAGCCGATGCGGAGCCCCGCCGCGCCCGCCGCGCCCAGGTCCAGCAGCTCTCTGCCAACACACACGGCCGCGCCGTCCAAACCCGGCTCCACAGGCCCGGCCCCTCCCGCACCCGGCCCGGCCCGCCAGGAGCTCGGACGGCCCCGCGGGGAGCAGCTACCCGGCGTCTGGGCCGGCGGGACACCCACACGGGGCGCCTGGGTGGCGGCCCAGGCTCGGCCTCCAGTGGCACCCGGGGTCACGGACACGGGCCCGAGCGACCCCCGGTCAGGCCTTTAAGAAGCCCACGCTCCTGGCGCCGTACGCAGCCTCCCACTGAACATCCGTAAACGTCTCCTGAAACGAAGACTCACCGTCATGGTCAGTGACCTCCACCCCTGAACCTGGGGCCGAGCCCATGTTGGCCCCTGCTCCGCAGGGAACTGCCCTCCCCCCGTCCGCTCTGTGCACACACACTCACCCTCTCGCTCTCTAAGTAAATAAAATCTTAAAAAAAAAAAAAAAACTCATATTAACTGTAAAGCCTGAAAGCATTCCACACAGGAAAAGGTCTATTTCCTAAATGAAAAAAAAAAAAAAAAGTCATTTTTGAGAAATCATTATTGCTACAGGTGTTACTATTGGGATCTCCCAAAAAGTGAATCCGTTCCATTCATTCAATGACTATTAATATTTTTAATTAAAGTGGCATAAGCGCCTGGGAACAAGGAAACGACACAAGAAAACCTAGCTTTGCGTAATTTTTCATTGCAAACCTTGCTTCATTTTCTCTGCTTCTTGCGAACCTCACGCCCTCCAACTCCTTCCACTCTATTTCCTGTAGCAAACAGCTGCTTCCAGCCTGACTTTTGCTGATCTGTGGAATTTTTTTCTTTTTTTTTCTTTTTTTTTTTTTTTTTTTAGTTTGGCCACATTCCGGAATTTTCTCCACTGATGGATTTTAAGAGACTTTAAAAGACAGGTAGGTATCAGTGGGAGGCTTTCTCGGCAACTTTACCCTGAATATCAGAATTTTGTGAATTAATAACATACAGTTGACCCTGGGCAACACGGGGTGTTAGGGACGCTGACCCCGAGCCGTAGAAACTCCACCTGTCATTGTGGGCGCCCCCAAAGCTGAAGCGCCAACAGCCGGGTATCGACAGGAAGCCTCGGATGGACGCGTGCTCTGTGTGCCGCGCGGAGTTTATCCCGCGTCCTTAAACTAGAGAAAATAAGAGGCTCCGAAGAAAATCCTAAGGAGGACAAGACACTCACAGTCCTGGAAACTGAGAAACAAGAATCCGTGCACGGGGCCGCAACAGGCCTGGAGGGTCGGGCTTCGTTTTGAACCTCGGCCTCTGGAGAAACGTCACTGGGCGAGTTTTGCTTTCTCTCGTTTTTCCTACTGTTATTTTCCACGGCGGTAAAATGCACATGACACAGAAGGATCGTTTGGGGGAGACCCGGCGGCTCCGAGGACACGCCGGGCGCTGCACCGTCACTGCCACCCAAGCCGCCCCAAGGCCCTGCACCCAGAAACCGGTCACGGGCCCAGGCCCGCCCCCGTGGACTTGCCCGCCCCGGGCGCCCGCAGAGCTGGACGATCCAGGGGACGACGGCAGCAGCTCGGTGTCTGGGCTCGCCGTCGAGGTCCACGCGCGCCGCGGCTCGGTGTCTGGGCCTGTTTCCACTTCCGTCCCCCACCAGCCATGTGCACAGAGTCACGTTTGGGGACCCCCACCGGCGTTTCAGAGCCGGCAAAACAAGGCCACATGTCCCCACGGCCCCCAGGGAGCGGAACGGCCGATGCCGACCACTGTGCGGCGCTGGGCGTCTCCCGCGGTTTCCTCTTTTTTCATTCTGCGGCCGTGAGGCAGAGAGAGGGAGCCGCGGAAGAAAGGAAGAGGGGCGGTCGGCTCACGTTAATAGGGACCCTGCTGCAGCGCAGCGCCCGGTTCGCAGGAACCCCAGCTGGGCTCCCCTGCAGCGGCTCCCCGGGACCATCCGGCTCGGCCGTGCATCTGCGTGGGGACTGTCACTCAAGCCCTCACCGCCCATCAGGGCTCACCAGTGACACATACGTCAAGGTCTTCGCATCGCATGTCAACAGCATCAAGGAGAATCTGGCCTTGTCCCGGGACCCTTCTATGCCCCGTCTGGGGGCACTTGGGCTGAGCATTGCCTTCAGCTCAGGTCATGATCCTGGGGTCGTGGGATCGAGGCCCCACGTCAGGCTCCCTGCTCCACGGGGCCTCTGCTTCTCTCTGCTCCCCCCACCCCGTGTGGGGTCTCTGTCTGTCTCTCTCTCAAATATACATAAAATCTTTTGGCAGGGAGGTGGAGGAAAGGGAACCCTCATCCACTAGTGGTTAATGGGAATGCAAACTGGTACAGCCACTGTGGGGAACAGGATGGAGGGTCCTCAAAAGGTTCAAAATAGGGCTACCCTACAACCCAGCAGCTGGACTACTAGGTATTTATCCAAAAGATACAAAGATACTGACCTGAAGAGGCCCCTGCACCCCAGGGTTTATAGCAACACTATCAACAACAGCCAAACTACAGAGAGAGCCCAAGTGTCCCCCGAGAGATGAACGGACAAAGAGAAGGTAGTAGAAGCATATGCAGTGGACTGTTACTCGGGCTTCAAAAAAGAATGAGATCTTGACATTTGCAAGGATGTGGATGGAGCTAGAGGGTGTTCTGCTGAGTGCAATGAGTCAGAGAAGGACAAATACCAGAGGGTTTCACTCAGATGTGGAATTTAAGACACAAAAAAGGTGAGCATAGGGAGAAAAAAGAGAGAGAAAAACCAGAAAACAGACTCCTAATGATAGATAACACACAGAGGGGTGAAGGAGGGAGGTGGGTGGGGGCCGGGCTAGATGGGTGGTGGGTAACAAGGAGGGCACTTGTGAGGAGCGCTGGGTGTTGTATGTAAGTGATGAATCACTAAATTCTACTCCTGAAACTAATATTACACTATATATTAAGTAACTAGAATTTATTTATTTTATTTATTTTTATTTTTTAGTAACTAGTATTTAAATACAAACTTGAAACTACAAAAAAATAATAAATTTTTAAAAATTAAAAAAAATTTTAAAAACCACCAAAAATACTAAAAGGCATCCTATGCAAAATGGTGAAACTTTTGTAAATCATGTATCTCATAATATGCTTGTTCTGGAATCTAATAAATAATGCTTACGACTCAGTAATAAAGATGTACGTAACCCAACTTTTTTTAAATGGGCAAAATATGTGAATATACATTTCTCCGAAGATGCACAAACAGCCAAAAGGCATAGAAAAAATATGGTTAGTACCAGTAAGTCATTAGAGAAATGCAGGGAAGCACCACCTCCTACCCTCTAGGATGGTTGCAATCCAACAGGGACGCGATACGTATTTGTGAGGATGTGGAAATATGGTGACCTTACTGCCCTCCTGTTGGCGACATAAAATAGGGCTCTGTTTTAGCAAAACAGCTTGCAGGGGCGCCTGGGTGGCTCAGTCAGGGCTTCACCGACTCCGTCCCTCTGGTGCCCACGTATGATCCCATTGAAGGAAAGTTTACAAACGAGGCTAATCCATGATAACAAGTCACCACAGTCTCCTCTCGACGGGGAGAGATCACGAGGGGGGCTTCTGGGTCCCGGCAACGGTCTGCCTTAGGGATGCTAGTGGGGATGGACGAGCAGAAGAAAAAATTCATCAAGCCTTATAGTCACGATATTTAGCTGTTCTACATCTCAATTTAAAGTTCACATTTTAAAAAGGGTTTATCTGCACTTGCTGATTTATAAAACTCCCTGCGCCAGTTTTAGCATTTCAGAATGTTTATCTGGGTTCTGCTGAAACGAGCTTTCCTGGTCTCCTAGCAGCTCTGCCCAAGTCGACTAGCTCTGTGGCAATTTAAATGTATGAAACTTGTATTTATTCATTTTTAAAGATTTGAGAGAGAGGGAATATGAGTGGGGAGGGGGCAGAGGCAGAGGGAGGAGCAGACTCCTCACTGTGGAGGGAACCCGGCCATGTAGGGCTGGATCCCAGGATCCCGGGATCACGACCTGAGCCACAAGCGGGTGCTTAACCCACTGAGCCCCCCAGGTGCCCCAAACTTATATTTAAACAGCACAAGCCATTTAAAGACATGGGGGATCTATTTAAATGACCGTTCTCATGGCTCAGTGGCCCAGGCCCCTCCTGCCTCTGCAATGCTTGCACCATGTGTGTCCCCTCTCAGGTGGGATATCTGGGCTTCAGAGGAGGTCACTAACGGCAGCCGGGGAGGGCTCTAGCCACGGAAAGAGGATGCTTCTCCATCTGTCTTCAGGACTACTCACCACCCAGGTCACGAATGGCTGCCTCCTTCTAGTGACACGGGAGCCACCTTTTTAAATCACGGACAAGATTTCACACTGGAGTGGGACGAAGAGCCTCTTCTGCTGGTCGTGCACGTAAAACGCTTGCATGCGCTTGGAGTTAGACAGAAACCACCTCGCCTGATCCTGCACGTCAGGGATCCCTCGGTTCTGCACTGTTGACCACGCACGGACGTCCGGTGCGGCGGGTGGCGGGGTCCACGGTCTGCGGAAAGGAGCCGGGGCCGCCGAGCCGGAGTGGGGCCAGGCCTTCAAAGAGCTTTAAGGACCTGTTGAGTCGAAGCATCCCGTGGCCTCTCTAGCTCCGCTTTGTTAGCTCAAAGACCTGCTGCTCTGGGAGTAGCTAAATGCTTATCGAAATGTAGAAGAGAATTCTCTGGAAAGATCAACAGATACCTTGGAGTTGAGGTCACAGGACCCATTTCAATGGCGCTGTCACAAGGGAGCTGGAGACTGGACGTAGGCTGAGCCCCGGAGGTCAGCCTGGCAAAGGTCATGTGATAATGAGGCTCTGGGGTGAGATGAGTTTGCCCTCCCCGACCTGGCAGGAGACCAGCCCGGGACGATAGATCTCAACGAGGGGTGATGCCAATGGGGCACCGCCTGCCCCAGGCCCCCGGCCGCCCGCCTCCCAGTCTGCACACGGCTGCACCACCCGCACGCTGATGCCTCGGCGCCTCTTGCCAAGGCAAGATGTTTTCCCGTCGAGGATTTGACACAAAAACAAACTTCGAATGGCTTTTATCGTGATGCGTGCTGACCAGCTTTCTCCCCCATCTCTTCGTTTGATGATGCAACACAGCAAGGAATTCTGAAGACTAAACAAAACGCTTGGCGCCTTCTGAGAGGCCGCGGCCAAGCCAACACTTCAATACTGAGAGTTGGCCTGGTTCTGCTGCTCGCCCACCCTGACTCCCCTCCTGCCACCAGCAGGCCGCAAGCGGCCAAGGCAGAAGGAGCCAACGCAGACCCGTTCCATGGCCCTGGCGGATTCGCTTCCAAGGCAGATTTTTAAACCCGTTTGCCTTCAAATTGCTCCATGTTTTCCTGCCACCGTCCACACGTCATCGCACCACAGCCTCCGCCCAGGTCACAACGGGTCAGTCCCTGAGTAACTGGATGTCCATGAACTGCTCCCATTGGGTCAGGAGGAGCCCCCACGCCCGAGAGCAAAGCCAGAACTGGATATGCGCCCTCCACAGTGGCCGCACGTGGGTGTGGAAACCTACGCACACCAAATTTTACCATCTATGCTCTTATAAATGACACATGAAATACAAGTGTAGGTGTCAGCATGTTTAGAAACATTCTTGGGAGAAACCAAGTCTTCAAATCAACGTAAGAGGTCAATACTGACTGGTACATGGGTTAGGGTGGTCATCCACGTACGTGACCACCTCTCATCCAGTCCTTACATCCGCCCGTCACAGCCGTAACTGAGCGAGACTGGTCATCAGCCCCACCAAATCCAGCCTTTTCCTTTTCCTTCCATCCCAAAATGTTAAAGAGAAGGTGGAAGGGAACACATGCTGGGAATCCAGGGACTGGGTCACTGCTAACTTCACACTATGTGACTCAGGCGAGTCCTTCGCCTGCCCAGCCTCCGGCTCTTCACCTGTGAGAGGAAGAGGGTGAGTCACTCATTGAGGAGCTACTGTGTACGTCTTCACAGAGCTCGTGATCCAACAGACCTGCCAATGGGAAGTGAAACACAACGTGACAGGATATTTTAATGGTGATGTGGTCAAGTGTCACGTGGGATGGAGTGAGAATAACTCTATCTTCCCAATGGGTGGCCGTAGACCTGTCCGCACTTGACACGGATGGACAGCTGGAGTTCCCCAGGTGAAAGGAGCACGCAGGGGCATAGAAATGGGGCCGGAGGAGGAAGAAAGAGTATCACGTGCATCGGAAGTCCTACACGATGCTGGGGAGGGCTTGGGTGCCGTGCAGGGAAGGCACCTGCAATCAACGGGTGCCCAAGGGGGCCTTGTATGGAGAGCTGAGCAGCTTAGACAACATAGGAACCCTGATGTTCACCAAAAGCTCCTATCTGAACCTTCACACAGCTCGACAGATAACCTCTATGTTTGAGGTTGCTTCTGATGATCTTTGGACAAAGGAAATCACGTGTGTCGAGCTGGTGTTCCTATCACCCCCGGCCCCCAGCGGCCCATTTTATTCATTAAAGAAAATAGGGCTCCGTGTTGGAACAACCTCCGGAGAAAAGGATTCTAAATTTACGAAGACCTCGACCTGGCTTTTGTGTTTAAATGTCCAGGAAAGGAGAGCAATTGCCTCCAATATTCGTCTTCAGTGAACATTATCCTTTGATTAACAAAACGCTTAGGGACATACGTCTGCCGGGGGATTTTCAGTTTTTCTAATATCACTTTGTAATGAAACAAACGGATAATGCAGGATGGCTTAATCCCCCTGGTCCGTCAGTACAGGAGCCGATGTGTACTGGTGGGGGATAAAGCCCCAGGAGAAATGATGAATTAAGCACCACACACTGTGGGAGAGGTCAGCAGTTCTTGACATAATGAATGAATTTTCCATTAAAAAAAGAAATGACAGGGGCAGCTGGGCTCAGTTGGTTACGCATCCCACTCCTGATTTCAACTCGGGTCATGATCTCAGGGTCGTAAGACCAAGCCCTGCGTGGGGCTCTCTGCTGAGCTGAGCATGGAGTCTGCTGGGGCTTCTCTCTCCCCTCTCCCTCTGCCCCTGACCCTGTTCACGGTCTCTCTCTCAAAAATGAATGAATGAATGAATGAATGAATGAATGAGATTCTCAGCCCTAACGGCGACCTGCGGAGGCCTTCCACGGGCCCTGCTTTCTGCCATGGCTGAGCCCGGCCACATGGCCCACACCAGTCTGTACTACAGGACAAGACTGTTGGATCCAGGAGACACTGAGCTCCAAGAAAAGAAAACTCAAGTAAGAACATAATTGGGGGGCTCAATCGGGTAAGCATCTGACTCTGTGTCAGCTCAGGTCATGATCTAAAGGTCTTGATCTCCCGATCAAGTCCTAGGTCTGGCTCCATGCTCAGCACCGAGTCTGCTTGCAATTCTCTCTCCCTCTGCCCCTCCTCCCCCATGCTCACATGCTCTCTCTCTCAAATTAATATATTGTTTTAAATGAGATAAGATTTTTTTTTTTTTTAGGAAACAATATGATTGCATGAGAGAAAAATGGCTCAGTAGTTGTGGACTTAGAAATCCAGTGGAATACAGGATGGGCATGAGCATGGGATCTGTGCAGCAGTCAGTTGTGAGCTTCATGGGCAGGAAGATGTACACCGGCTAAGTAGTTAAAATTCCATTGTGTTCTAATTACCCATTTAACTCCTTGACTAGCAATGTGCATCACACATCCTGCTGTGATGTAAAAATTGGAGACCTAGACGACACAAACCAACAGTTTATAATATGACGGCAATGATGTGTATGTGCACCTACAGGACGGACAGGTAAGTCTTAGATGATGGGGACGTGATAAGCACACACATGCAGGATAAATGGGCAGATATAGACTATTTATAGATGACAGAAACATAACACACACACATCAGACACATACGTACATACAACAGAATTTTTTTTCAAAGCTGGGACTACAAGAATAAAAACCACTTTCATGTAAGAATAGTCTTACAGGATTTCCCTTCACTGTTTTCCTAATCAGTATTAGTATTTTACATCGCCGTTTAATTTAAAACGGGAGAGAAACAAATTTCCAAGCGATTCCTAATTGGTGAGGTTATGACTTAATCTGTGATTCACGTTAGTGTAAAAGATTTATAAGCAATAAATTAGCCTCGGTCTTCTTCGTAATATTGGTATCACGGTGCTTAAACGAAGCCGGGTATCTGTATGTAGGTTCCTACGTGTAATACCCAGAATCTCAGCAACGTGGGGATATTAGAGGGTCTAAGAGTTACTGCTCACCCGCATCTCTGATGTGTGATCACTTAAGACGGGAGGAAGCTGGGGGGCCGGGAGGCAGAAGAAAGATCTGTCCTACCTTCATGCATTGACATGGAACAGACTCCAAAAATACTGGTCTAACATGTGAAAAGAATGCCTGCGTCTTTTTTTAAAGATTTTATTTATTTGAGAGAGAGAGAGAGAGAAGAGAGAGAGAGTGCACGTGCACACACGCACGGGCAGAGGGAGGAGGAAAGTCAGAAGCTCTTGACATCTAGCTCCTCAGTCCACCTGTCAACACCTTCCTGGGCCCAGTAGGCAGCTTTTAACTTCCTGTTCAGAAACTTCACAACTTCACGTTTTTCTAACTGGGTGATAACGTCACCAAATTTCCCCCAGGCCATGACTTACTATTTCTCCTAGAAAACCACGATGCTTCTCGAGCATCACAGTTGAGAAGATACTCGTACCTGGACGTCTTGTAGTGAGACTGCGGAGTTAAATCTCAGACAAGCTCTTAAGGAAAGATGAGAGAAAAAGACCATAAAGGAGCAAAATTAGGTTTGTGTCTGTTCAAATTAGCAGCTACTAACCACTGTGGCTTTTAAGCTTCATAAAGTATTTTTTTTTATTGATCTGAGAGAGAGAGAGAGGCTGGGGAGGGGCAGAGAGATCTCCAGCACATTCCCCGCTGAGCCTGGGAGTTGGGGCCTCACCTCACTACCCCGAGATCACGACCTGAGCATGACCCGAGCTGAAATCAAGAGGCAGACACTCAACCGACTGTGACACCCAGGTGCCCCTAAACTTCAGTTTCAATGTATTCAGTTACGGGGGTGCCTGGGCGGCTCATCCGGTTGAGTGAGTGCCTTGGGCTCAAGTCATGACCCTTGCGCCGGGTCGGTCTCGGTTGGGGCTCCCTGCTCATCGGGGAGCCTGCTTCTCCCTCTCTCGGCCCCTCCTCTCTGCTTGTGATCTTTCTCTAAGATAAATAAAACCTTAAAGAAAAAAGAAAAAACCCTCCTCAGGTCAAGAACCGGCAAGAGAGGTGAACTGAGAGGATGCACACAGATAGGGCCTGAGGCTTTGCGGACTCCTGACCAGGTGGACACTCCTCTGTGGATGATCACCGCTCGACAGGACCAGCACACAGCGGACACGGCCCTTACAAGGCTGCTGGCCACACACTGAGTGCAAAAGGCTCACAGGCCCGGGGCTAATGCACACACACCGGAGCCTTACAGGGACCGTCCCTCCCTCGCACCCAGGACCCAGGAGGGGTGATGGGCCTTGTAGGTGGCGTAACTTATCCCTCCAGACACTTCCAAAGTCTACTCTGCTTCCAGGCAGACCCAGGCCAGCCCCGCTTGGCTCCGAGGCAGCACCTTAGCCCTCCTACTCCTCCAGTGAGTCATTGGCCTGAATTCCAACGCTATGTGATCTGGTAACTCCTATGCTGAGAACTCGGATTCAAATCCTCTGCTACTTTCCAGAAGCCTGACTCCTAGCACACCACAGAATGCCCTGAGCCCCAAATTCCTGATCAGTGTGATCAGGATGAGGTCCTCTTCCCCAGGTGGTTCCAACCCCCGGATGAGACCAGAAACGCCAAGCCCCACATGGCCTGATGCTTGGTAAATACCAGAGTCACAACAGTGTAACTATTAGGATTACAACTTATTCTAATTCTAACCCCAGGAGTTTGCAACCTCTAGCATCTAAGAGCTGCAGAGGGTCAACCTACACATCTGCTAGTGCCGGTAGTGAGGCCATAGGGACGGGTGGGGACTGTGACGAACTAGGAAGTCTGCGTTCTGACCAAGGGAGGTCCAATTCCAAAATGCACGTGCTGTACTGGCCAAATAAAAACAAAGTGACTGTTGGCCTGCGGTCTTCCAGTCGGTGACCACTGCCATTGTGCCAGGGGCTCAAGATAATTTAAATCTAATTACAAAGCTCGGTTACGAAGTATATTCTGTACTTACGGACACACCTTCATAGACGTTAATAAACAAGAAAAGAAAAGAGCCCTGTTCCTGATCATATAACCTCAAAAAAAAGAGACAAAAAGGACCTGAAAATAATGAATGACTATCAACGTACCCTAACTGGGTAGCAGTAGGTTATGAGCTTCATGGGCAGGAAGATGTACACCAGCTAAATAGTTAAAATTCCATTGTGTTCTAATTACCCATTTAATTCCTTGACTAGCAATGTGCAATTAACATTACAAATAATCAAGGTTAAAAATATAATTAATGCAAGTGCGATTTAGTCATAATTAAACTAATTACACACATACGTAGCATAATAAGGGATTGCAAGCCATTAAGGAGATATAAATGTATTCTTTCCTTCAAGAACAGCTATTTGAATTTCATTTTCCAATTAGTTTACAAATGATGGGACGGGATCATGAACAAGAGAGTCAGGCTTCCAGGGATGAGAAAAATAGACCATATATTTTTTGCTTTTGACATTCTGATCCTTCTATCCACAGGTACTGGTAAATAGAGAGGTTAGGGATGCGCACGCACGCACGCACGCCACCCAAGCAACAGACACACACTTTCTTCCTTCCACAACTGCAGGAAAAAACCAGCAGTGTGAGAGCTCGAGCATGCTTCGACTCCATACACGCGACTCCCTCTCAGAGCCTGCACCAGGACGCACACGTACCTCACACTCTCCCTACTGGTCGGATCTCCTTCCTCCTATTTCCCACTCACCTGGGTCAGCAGCCAGACACACGGGGCCCGCTGGGCGCCCGGAGAGACCTCAGGCCTGGCCGCTGTCTGCCCACACCCCCTCCACCCTTTGCGGATGAGATAAGGGAGCTTATCCCATTGGCACCAGAGACCCCTCCCCGTCTGGCACCTGGCAGCTAACAGAAAGGTAAACGTGGAAGGAGGACGCAGCTCAGACTCCAGGCCACAGAGCTGAGGGGATGCGGGCGGCTCTAGGGCTCGCTCAGGATGCCCTGGCAGGCTCTGGATTTACCCTGCGGGGGTCCTGATGACGGCGTGTCCTGAGGTCGGAGGGCAGTCCCCGTTGAGCATCTTGAATGTGCTGCTCTTCCCAGCCCCGTTGGGCCCCAGGAGCCCAAAGCACTGACAGGAGAGAAGAAGCGGGGGAAGGGCATGTCAATCCCAGCAGACAGCACTTACTCTCCGAGCCGCCGGTTTCTGACGCTCGCAGACCTTTAAAATCACACGACAGTGCAAAGCGCTCTGGAAGCGATCGTGGTACCTGAGCGGTGTGACTGTAGGGACACTCACCTCCGAGGGGTGAATCCAAGGAAGGAACCCTCCAGAGGGTGAGCAGGCAATGCCAACTACCGGGGATTGTGCGAGATCCCCCATCACATGGCGGGCAGTCCCCACAAGGCCCTAACTGTGTCCCTTTGTGGGAGATGACAGTCTTTGGAATTCACTCGTTGTTACCGTTATCTGCTTGACGCCACTGCACAGTTTACAGTTTGTTCTGGGGCACCTGGAAGGCTCAGTCGGTGAAGCTTCCGAGTCTTGGTTTTGGCTCAGGACATGACCTCAGGGTGGTGGGATGGAGCCTTGTGCCAGGCCCCATGCCCAGCGAGGAGTCTGCTTGAGATTCTCTCTCTCCCTCCCCCTCTGCCCCTCCTGCACTGAGCTCTCTGTCGCTCTCCTTCACAAATAACTAAATACTTTATTTTGTTTTAAGATTTATTTATTTATTTATGATAGACAGAGAGAGAGAGGCAGAGACCCAGGCAGAGGGAGAAGCAGGCTCCATGCCGGGAGCCCAAAGCGGGACTCAATCCCGGGTCTCCAGGATCGTGCCCTGGGCCAAAGGCAGGCGCCAAACCGCTGAGCCACCCAGGGATCCCCCTAAATCAATACTTTAAAAAAATGAACACTTTAAGTAGACTCTAAAAATATTCTCTAAGCCCCCAACTTGGACTCTAGGCTGCTCCAGACAGCAGTTAAGATGACAACCGTTAGTTCTAAACACGGACACTCGGCATCAAGCCAACATTTTGGAGAGTCTTTTGGCTCAACGTCGTCTTATGTTCCATGTGAAAAATGCCCTTCCTGCTGTCTTTTCTAGATCTAGTCCTTATCTGTCAGTATGTCCTTAGCTAGAGATTCCACGGTAGAGATAGAAACACCGTGTGGTTCTGAAAATCTCCTTCCAAGACCTCTGTGTTCTGGTGGCAGGGGCTGGCTTCCTGTCCACTGACCTAAGCTGACCTGGCTTTCCTGGGGCTGGAAACCTACTCGGGACCTCTGCAGGACAGGTGCTCCCTGAACTGCCACCTGTTTAAAGGTAGTCATCTTCAGAACTGATTTCTTTTTATGCAATTAAGCACAAATCAGGAACAACTTTCATGGCTTCTATCAGTCCCGATTAAACATTTCTACTAGAATTAATACCATATCCATGAAAAAAACTCTGAGCTATTGCTCTGGTGTGAGCATTCTTTTCCCTTTCCCAAGGAGCATTTTACTAGATGGACTTAACTGGCCATTTAAAGAGCACGGAAGTCCAAGCAAGAGCTAGAAGAGGTTCCCTTAATTAACTGGATTGATAAAATATTTGCATTCAGTAAGATGCCATCCTATAGCTAAACGATTAAAATTCTTCAATGACTTGAAATTTTTTTAAGATTATAGAAGAGAAGAAATTCCATCAATCAATTAGCAAAGTTTTCCCTGGGGAAAGAGCTGATAGATGCTCTACTCAGATTCCGTGTCTAGGGATTTTTGCAGAAATTCCAGAAATTTGAAGGAGATCTCAGATACTTTGAGCATAAGATATCAAAAGACATCAGATATTTTGAGCATGACACAGGCAGATGTGCAGTGAGAGATGCACGGGTTTGTAACAGGAAGGGTACAAATAGAGGGTCCTTACCTCTCCTCTTCGTAGACCCAAACTAATATCGCACACAGCAGTGGTTCTCCTGAAGCTCCCATAGCTTTTGCTGAGGTTGCATAACACAAGAAGGTCTTCACTGGTTTTTCCTTTCAACACTCTTATTTGCTCTTTTTCCACATCTATGTCCTTGGAAGGTGTGACTGTGCCCTGGATGGCAGAGTGACCCCTGGGGAGACGAGGTCAGAGTTACTTCACGTGGAAATGGAAGAGTCAAGAGGAAGGTCAGAAACCTGTTGAAACGGGAGATGTGGTCCTGCGCGTGGACTCTCAGCTCTGGTCCAGGCACCCCACTTCTGCATCGCGATTAAGAATCAGCAGGGATCTGGGGCCCCTGGGTGGCTCAGGGGATGAAGTAGCCGACTCTTGGCGTCAGCTTAGGTCGTGATCTCAAGGTCGTGAGATCAAGCCCCACGTTGGGCTCAGCATAAAGCCTCTTTCAGATTCTCTCTCCCTCTCCCTCCAGCTCAGGTGCTCTCTCTCTCAAGGAAGTAAATAGAATCTTAAAAATAAATAAATAATGAGCAAGAGTCCTTAACGTGAAGGAAATGTCCATGTTCCTAAAAGACAGTGAGGTGGGTAGATGTCCCACTAGGGCTACTCCCTTATTTTTTATTTTTATTTTTTAGATTTTATTTATTTATTCATGAGAGACATGAGAGAGGCAGAGACACAGGCAGAGGGAGAAGCAGGCTCCACGTGGGGAGCCCAATGCAGGACTCGATCCCGGGACCCTGGGGTCATGCCCTGGGCTGAAGGCAGGCTCTCAACCGCTGAGCCCCCGGGAGTCCCAAGCTACTCCTTTATTTTACGGACAATAAAGCCATGCCAGACTTTTGCACAAGGTGGGAAAAGGATGCATCACAAAATATCTGCAAGGAGTCGTTCTGTTTAAGCACTTTTAGCAAACAGGCCACTTGAACAAAGTAGACTGCACAGAAAAGAGCCTAAACATCATAGTTGCATAGTACACACCGGATTGTGTAGGAGGATCGTACGGTAAGTACTGCGCACAACACCGTGCAGGATGGATTTAGTGAGTTTTTGTCAGGTGGATACAAATTTAACCTTCGATTCAAATTAATCTGTTCTAAATCTGAGCTGCTCCCTTTTCGATCTTCCGTATGAAATTCAACCTGGCACACTTTAAGTTTAAATTTCAATTTCCCCTGTAAACTGCGACACGCCAATATTTTAATCATTAAATGGGCACAGACACCTAGTTAAGGTTGTGCCGAAATCAATTTCCTGGTTTTCGCCAATGTGATGCTGTCATGTGACATCAACCAAACTGCCATGAGACCAGTGGGAGGAGCGGAGTCAAGGGCACACAGGGACCCTAAGGATTCTGCAACGTCTCGCGAGCCTTGAACTATTTTAAAATAAAAAGCATTTAAAATAAAATACCCGCGGCCAGCTCCCAGGGCCCTAGGTCCTTTCTCTGTATTATTTTTTTCTGCGCCTGAAAATTACCATCGAACGAATGTAAAATCTACTCAACACACAACCTACAAGATGAAGGAATACGTGACACCAGTCACATAATGTTCAAAAGCACGAGACACGAATCACCAGAGACAATGAGATCAGTGGAGAATCACGGCATCGGTGCCGCGCGACCATCCCATTGGCACAGGGTGCCCTGGAGAACCTGGATTCTGTGCTGGGAGGGAGGACCCCACAGCAGATTTGAAGCGTAGAACTCAGGCTGTGTGTGAGCTTGATGCATTCTTTTAAGATTTAGTTCTTTATTTTTAGACGGGGGAAGGGGCAGAGAGAGACTCTCAAGCCGACTCCGTGCCGAGCACAGAGCCCACCGCGGGGCTCGATCCCAGGGCCCTGAGATCACGACCTGAGCCGAAACCAAGAGCCAGATGCTCAACCGACTGTGCCCCCCAGGCCCCCTTGACCTTAATGTATTTTAATTAATAAAACATAATGGTTGTTAATGTGCTAAGCCACCCAAGGACCGGGGTCGTGTGGAGTGGCTAATGGAACAGGGCCGAGGAGAGGCGGACGGAGCTCCGTGTGGGAGAAGGGGCTGCAGGTGTGTTCACGTTGTGAAGACGCATCGGATTTCACGCTCCTGTGTTTTCTGGTTCCTTCCCCCTTTGCCAGCTGCAGCGTGTCTCCGGACCCTCAGCTGGCCTGGCCTTTGCCGTCCTTTTCTGAGTCCAGGAGGAGAGAACAGGCCCTTTCTTCCCCAGGAGCCCCTAGCAGCGGCTCTGACCTCCTCCCCATGGGAAGCACCGGGGAGCCCCTCAGGTTCATCCCCAGAGCTTCTGGTCGCAGGGTTCTGAGGGGGCAGGGGCAGGAAGGTGCACCTGTTCACATCTCCTGTCATTGTAGCGGTCACTTTGCGGGCACTCCCGACAACACAGTCCACCCAGCCACGCTCAGAAACGCGCCTCTGCTTCCACGTCCCGGAGGAAGGACGGGCGCGGGCACAGAGTCGGCACGGCCAGCAGCAGCAGAGAAAGGCCGTCCTGGGCCACCGGCCTACGCGCAGCCCCCCACCAAGCCAGACCCAGGTCCAGCTCCAGATCAAGAGGGGACAAGGACGCCCCCAGCCCGCCTGCCGCTCGGCCAGGGCTCGGCGTCTCGTGGAGACTTGGATTCTGAGCAGAGCCCCATAGGGAGCAGCAGGGCTCAGCTCAGGGCCGGGGCTGGCCAGGGCGACAGCAAGGAGGGGCCCCTCACCCAGCACCCAGGCCCAGCGGTGGGGGCCGGTCACGACGGCCCATGGGGCGTGGGGGGAGGTGGGCACGTCCCTCCTGGGCATGGGGGGCAGGTCTTCCTATTCACTCCCAGGATTCAGCTCCACCAGCCCACAAAGGACCCGATGGTGGCGGGGAGTGCGGCACACACACAGCACAGGATGATGCTGGGGCCCGCCCGGGGCGTGGGTGACGCCAGCCTGCCAGAGACCCCGGCTGAGCAGGTGACCGGAGGCAAATGCCCCCCAAGGGGGGAGGGGACGGTCTTGGAGAGCTTCTTGGGCGTTAAATGCCCACCTGAGGGGACCAGGCTAAGAACCCTGGATTTCCCCGTTTGGGCAGTGATTAGCGGGCCCGGGCGGATGTGGATCTGAAAAATACTGCAATGCAGTGAGACGTCCACTGTAGGAGCCCTCCATGCGGCAGTGCCTGGAGGGCAGCGGCCGTATTCCAAAATACGGTTTATCCTACGCTGTGCAAAGGAATCCAGGACGGGTTCCCTTTTAAGAACAAGTCTTCTGATGCTCCCGGAGGAGGAGCCTCCTGGAATCCACCCGACGGGACGCTGCAGTCTAGGTTTTAAAACAGATTAGACGCGTGAGGGCCAATCACAGAACCAGTCGTGTTTGAAAGGCACTCAGAATTCTCTTACAAATCCAGGGCAACGCTGGGTATCCACAGCCTCCGGCGTGATTGTGGCCGATTCAGGAGAGCTTTGGGATTCCGAGTCAGAGCGGCTCGCTGCTTCAGCAGATTGGAAGGATTGACAAAGGAAGCATGTCACGAAGCGACTGGCGGGAACAATTCCACAAAGGCGTCGCCACAAAAGCTCATAGCGCGGCCCCCGTCCTCAACAGGCTCTCCAGGGACACGGCCCTAGTTAGTCACTTCTTCACGAAGGATCCTCTTGTAGTTGAAGCGTGCAGCGCTTGGGAAGAGCAGGTGCACGGACGCAGGCCACGCGGGCCACGGAGGGGCACGCACAGCTCTGTGAGGCCTACGTGCAAACGCACATTTCTTCCCCATGCGTCCACAACATGTTAGCTGACAATACTCTAGATGCTCCTGCAAGGCTGCCTGAAGTCCCGCTTAGAGTAACAGGGACTTGTGTGTGTGCAGACGGGCCACAAACACAGGAACGGACACGTCAAAGGAAATATAAACATATTATATACTATGTACTGTTACGTCGTTAAACACGAGACGCGCGTGTAAATGTCATAGTATTAACACACAACACGTATTCCTCGTGCTCCTCGACGTTCGTCACCTAACAGAGAAGATCACAGCATCAAAAGCAAAAGGATTTGGCAAAGGGCAGGCGGTTGTCAGAGCTGACCTTCCATTCATCCCTGATTTTTAGGAGTTAATGCCATTGAGCCGTAAAAATAAAATACGTTAGGGGTGCTGGGGGAGCTCAGTTAGTTAAGGATTGGCCTTCGGGTCAGGGCACGATCCTGGGGGCCTGGGACTGAGCCCTGCATCGGGGCCCCCGGCTCAGCAGGGAGTCTGCATCTCCCTCTCCCTCTGTGTGGGAGTGCGCTCTCTGTCTCAAACAAATAAATAACATCTTTTTTTAACTAACTAACTGAATAAAAGAAGAAAGAAAGAAAGAAAGAAAGAAAGAAAGAAAGAAAGAAGAAAAGAGAAAGAAAAAGGAAGGAAGGAAAAAAGGAAGGAAAGAGAAAAAAGAAAGAAGAAAGGAAGGAAGGAAGGAAAAGAAAGGAAGGAAAGAGAAAGAGAGAAAGAAAGAAAGAAAGAAAGAAAGAAAGAAAGAAAGAAAGAAAGAAAGAAAGAAAGAAAGAATTAATTTATGGTCTCAACTGAAGTCGCCTAGATGCTACAATCAAAGTAAGAGGGAAAGTCAACAATTTCAAAGGGGAAAATTAAATAATTAGAAAGATCATGTCACCACTTGGCACTGCCACATCCGCCTTCCTAGCAGTGGTGACTCACATCAGTCCAAAAAGCAAAAAGGGACGAAAGAAAGACGGAAAGAAAAGAAAAAGCAGCATCAACCCGAAGCCTCCCCCGTTGGCAGCGTGGCCCACGCTGGGTGGACGCACTGGGTGTCCTGCGACCTGAGGATGGAGCCCCCCCGCCCCCCCACCCCACCCCGGGACGAGCCCACGCCCCACCGTGGCCGCGGCAGACGGTCCCACTGCAGCGAAGCCCTGAGGAGGAGGAGCACGGTGCCGTGCGCGGCCAGCTGCACGAAGATCCAGCCCAGGAAGTCCATCTGGAAGGGGCTCACGTAGGAATCGATGCCGAAGCCGTGGGTCAGGTCGTACCGGATCTGGTTGTAACACAGCTCGATCAGGCCCTGCCCGAGGCAGAACTGCGGCAGCACGGTGAACACCCACTTGAGCACGTCGTAGATCTTCTGTAAATTCTGTGCAGGGACACGAACGGGGAAGGGGTCAAGCTCTCTGCACCCCCCGCTTCCCTGCGGGGCCCGTGTCCCAGGCTCCCTGCCGGCGCCCTGGAGGGCGCGCACGGCCACCGACCCAGACAGCGTTATTCCGGAGCCTGAGGTCTGCCGGGTCTGCCTGGCTGGGCCGGCGGACGTGCCCGGGGAGCCCTCACCCGCTTCCCCCTTCCGTGTCCCGCTTTGGGAACGTGCAAGTCCACCCTGAGCCCGTCCACAGTCGTGCTGCGGAAGGAAGCACGGGATCTGCGGTTCACCGGCTCCCGGATGGAGGGCGCTTCCGTCTCACGATGCTTCACGCCTAAAGCCCCGTCCACACCTGAGCAGGTGAGACATAGGGGAAGACTTGCGAGTGATGCTAGAGTAAGTCAAGGCTTTGGGGGACTCGTGGGATACATGGAGGTATTTTTCCTGTGAGCAGAACGTGATCTGGGGGGGATTGACGGAGGGGACGTGCCCTGCAAATTCACAGGTGCACCCCTAACCACCACGCCCTCGACCCCGCGGGGTGATGGTACTAGGAGGTGCGGCCTGAGGGAGAAGACCGGGTTGGATCGGGTCAGTTTTATTATTTTTTTTATTTTCAATGCCACTTTTAAATTAAATGTCTACTGAGCTTCAACAGCTCCCCTAAAATTCACTCTTTTTTTTTTTTTTCACCATCCGGTGTGCCGTGGATGTCAGCTTCATCTCACCATGAGATTAGACTTGGGGCTGTGTCAGCCGTCGCCCACTAGGCCCTTCTGTAAAGGACCCTGTGCTCCCACCTCCATGGACTTCACTGCACTTCACCCTCGATAAATGCACAGAGCAGTCAGGTGCACCCAGCAGGTGTGGTCCGAGGGGCACACGGGGGCTCAGACCTCACACCCCTGCCTGCAGCTCAGGTCACGGTTTCGGGGGCCTGGGATCGAGTCCTGCATCGGCTTCTCGCTCGGCGGGAGTCTGCTCCTCCCTCTGCCTCTGCTCCTTCTCTCTCTCTCTCCCTCCCTCTCTCTCTCTCTCTCTCTCTCTCTCTCTCGCGCGCGCGCGCGCGCGCGCGCGTACGCGCGTGCTCTCAAATAAATGTTTAAATAATTAAATAACAGAAAATCAAATAAACGCAGTCGTGAATAAGGTGACTTGGGAGCAGCAGAGCGCGCGATCGCAGGTGTGAACTCTTACACGAGGCTTCGTCTCCATGCGCACAGGGAAGCAGCACGGGGGCCTCATCGGACTCTTCCCTTAGCTCATTGGACTCGTCCTATCTGCCGCTCGTCGGGGACGCCAGCCCGTCCTAAACGGGCTTATAACCGGGGCTTTTGGGAAACGGTGTCCCTGAATCAAATAACGGACCACACCAGAGCTGCGTCTCTCCCCGGTTAGGACGTAGGAGCGACGCGTCCCTGGACGCTGACTGCGGCTGCAAGAGCACAGACGCCGAGGCCCCCGCGCCTCCTCCTGTGATCCCGTCCCCAGGGCTTCGCCTGTCCCCCCCGGGGCAGTGTCCGCCCCGAGCCTGCTCCCCGTTCCTCCTTGAGCCGCAGGGCCCCTGCGAGGCAGGGACATGCCAACCCCGGCTCAGCTGACGTCAGCCGAACGGATCCGTTCCCTTCGCCGAGCGCAGGACGGCGTCGCCGCACCAAGGGCTTCAGCAGCAGCCCGGCAGTGACCCCAAGCCGCCGGTCCCCGCGCCCAGGCCGGAGCAAGCGAGCCTGCCCGGGGACGCAGGCCGCCGTCCCCAAACACCCGACACGGCCCCGCCGCACGGCCTGCACCGGGAGGGCTGGGCGGTCGCTAGGCCGAGCTCACAGCCCCTGGTCCGTCCCATGCCCCGGACGGAGGAATCGGGGGCAGGCCAGCAGCACAGAGGGGCAGCGGGCGGAGGCAGGGGTGCAAACTTTCTGGGGGTTAAAGACCACGGCTGGCAGCCTGTTCTCCCATAGTTCCAGCTGGAAAAGTCCCCCGAGGGGCCGGGGCCGGTGCCCCCCACCCCCCCGCCGCCCTGCGAGGCGCGGCTGGAGCCCACCGACCTGCGCTCTGGAGACCATGGCCAGCAGCCGGGGCATGATGGTCATGAGCATGGTGCACAGCCCGAAGATGAAGTTCAGGGACACGAAGGAGATGAAGGCCACGTCCGAGCTGGAGAAGATCCTGGACATCAGATACATCCATGGGAGGGTCGCGTACCTGCAGGGCAGGGGGCAGGTCAGGCTGTGCTCCCAAAGGTTTGGTGGCGTGCAGGTGCAGGTGCGGGTGCAGGTGCGGGCCGGGTCGCCGCTCCCTGAGCTCCCTGAACCGAGCCCACGCGGGGCCCTGGCCTGACGGCAGCAGCAGGGGACGGCCGCCAGCGGGGCAGCCCCACGACCTGGGGGCCACCCGGGGTGCCCCCACCTCCCCGGGGGCCAGCTCGGCTCCTGCTTCTCACCCCGGTTCCCGTCAGGGAAGCGAGAACCAACGGCGGCCACGGACGGGGAGCAGCAGAGCCGACGAGGGCCCTGAGGGGGCTCGGTCGTGACCTCGGGGTCGTGGGCCGCCCGCCCCAGGCTGTGCTCACAGGCTCCCCCGCTCTCCCCTGCACGTGCACTCTGATAAATCCCCCTAAATGCATGAAGGTAAAACCAGAAAGCTCCTTCTCGGCTCCTCCCCATGTCCCGTCCTGCGGGCCCGCACCCTCCCGGTGTCCAACGGCCTGGGCGGAGGGGGCCGTGGTCCCCCTGCAGACGGGAAGGCGTTCATGGGTCCTGACCAGCGGCGAGGTGACCACGGCGGCCACGAGGCTGCGTCTTCTCGAGGACACGGCGCCAGCCTCACCCGCCACCCGCCGCAGGTCACAGCCTCCCTCCCACACGCCCTGTGCACGAAGCGGCAGGATGACCGCCTCCATGGTCCCCTGGGAGCCCGATGCGAATCCCCTCCCCCAGCCCCCGCCCCTGTGACTCTTCCAGACTCCGGGGGTCAAGTGTCCACAGGGCTCAGGTCACGGCATCACTTGTTTAGGCAACGACGTCACCGGCGGCACCTGCAGCAGAGCTGCTCTGGTCGCATCTGGGAACAGGCTTCGGGTCGGGTTTCTGGCCGCCGTGCATCCTTTTCTTCCTACGTGTTCATTAGTCACCTCAAATACTTGATTCAAATTCCCATCGTGGCAGCTCCAGGATCCTTCTTTTTTTTTTAAGAAAAAAGTTAAAAAGGGGGGCTCCTGGGGGGCTCCGTCGAGGAAGCGTCTGCCTTCAGCTCAGGTCATGATCTCGGGTCCTGGGTTCGAGCCCCGTGGCGGCTGCTTCTCCCTCCGCTCCTCCTCCTATTCCTGTGCGCACCCTCCCTCTCTCTCTCTTCCTCAAATAAATAAATAGAATCTTTAAAGGAAAAAAGTTAAATGGGCTTCTAGAGCATAACCTATTTTAGAGCAACCCGGGGGCCTGCAACAGTTTCTACCTTTGCTCAAAGGTTTACAGGAGCTGATGCTCTTTTGTTTCCAACATTCCTTTCCTCTTTTTGATGCTAATTATCCCCACTTTCCAGCTAAAATATCAAGTTTTCCAGGGCCAAGACAATAGGAAGATTAAAAAAAAAAAAAATGTGTCACTGGGCACTTTTCCGTGTGTCTTGGAGACTCTCCGGGCTTGTCTGACCCCGGGTTTCCTCGGATCCCAAGCCCGGTCCCGCGGCAAGGCCCCTGAGAGGCCTGTAACGTCCTCAGGTTGGGGGTCACTCTGGGGCCAGCCTTCCCCGCTTTGTCCTCCGGGTCCCTGTCCCGCTCTTGGGGATGGCAGTGACCCGGGGGCGGGGACACAGCGCTGCCCCGGTGTGTCGGTGTGTCGCGAGCGAGGCAGGGACCCAGCAAGGAACAAAGCCACGACCGTGGGGACGTGGCCCTGGGATTCCCGCCGGCTGCCCGGGGTGACCGGGGCCACCTGGCCTCAGGGTTCCTCCCCGGAGCCCTGCGGCCTGGGCCAGGCCGAACATCAAGGGATCTCGGAGTCTCCCCGAATCCCCCAGAAAATGCTTCCACTGCAAACGCGGCCAGAGGTCGGGGCTTCGTGCCGTCTGTCCCAGGCTTGGGCCGCACCATAGGGCTCTGTAAGCAGTCGCCTCTGTCCCGGCGCCGCCTCGCTCCAAGCCCAGCGACCTCCGCATTCCCGAAGCTCAAAATCAAGGCAGGGCGCAGCGTGTCTCGTCCGGCCGTGGGGAGCTTGACGGCACCATCGACGCCCCTGGATCCTCACCTGAGTCACCCGAGTCCCCAGACACGGGAACCCACACTTGCGGCCGTGTCCGGGCCCCAGTGTGCACGACTCCCGGAAGGAGCCGTCTGCCTGTCTGTCTCCCACGCCGTCTGTCCAGCCACGGGAACAGTCGCTTACGTTGGACCCTGTCCCCTAACCAAGTGTTTTGGGTCCGCAGCGTCGCCGTGAGCTGCATACAGTCATCTCACTTGTCTTTGGCTTTACGGGGTTTTAAATAAAAGACTCGCCTCGCGTTATAATAAACGAGTACGTTAGAGACGCTCCATCCCCCTGACGAGTGTCTCTCGCGGCTCGGCCTGGATCGGACGTACAGCCGCCGCGGGAGGGACGTGCGGGGACGTGTTATGGGGACAGCGAGCGACGACGCTGGCCGCTGGGGACACGGAAGCGAGCAGTGTGGACGGCGCCCTTGCTGTGCCCCCCGAGGAGACCCGGGAAGCCGGGCGGCCTGTTTCCAGGCCCCACGTGCACCCGCGGCCTCGGCGACACTCTCCCTCGGAGGCAGTTTGCAGCCACCGCCTCCGCCGTAGGGCACCGTCAACCGCCCCGGCCATCTACACGGCCCTCCGAGAAGCTGCAGAATTGCTCGAAAAGAGAAAATCATGCAGCCGGCAGCAGGTCCAAAGCCACCCAGGAGGTTCTCCAGCAGAAAACAAACCGTAACCCTGCGGCCGCGTCCCCCGCACGTACCCGAAGAGCGCCAGCAGGAGGGCGGTGGCTGCCAAGTTCTGGCGGACCGTAAACGCCGGGAGCTGGAAGACGACGATGACGGCCACACACAGGCTCACGGAGACCAAGTAAAAGACCTGGGGAAACAAGGAGGGGGGGTGACGTCCCACCCGGGTTGGGGGGTGACAGGCAGGCAGCCAGGGAGAGTCCAGCTCTGGGCCGGGCTGCAACCCCCCGGCCCCCCACGGACGCCCTGGGACCTCAGCCCGTCACTGGGCATGAAGCTGCGGCCCTGAACGGGTCCCCAGAGCGGCCTCGACAGAGGAGGACATCGGGACGCGGACACACCCAAGGACGCAGGACGAATGAAGGCACCACCACGCGCCCGGGACAGAGGCCGGGGTCTGGGGCATCCCGCCTCCCGCACTGGGTGGACGGCCCTGGGAAACCACAGCAGTGCCCCGGCCACTCTGGGACCTCCTGGGACCTCCCAGGACCTTCCGAGACCTTTGAGGACCTCCCTGGACCTTCTGGGACCTCCTGGGACCTTCTGGGTCTCCTGGACCTTCCAGGACCTACTGGGGCCTCCCAGAACTTCTGGGACCTCCTGGGACCTCCTGGGACCTCCCAGACCTTCCAGGACCTCCCGGGACCCTGGCCTCTGCCCCACGTGCACTCAGGGATGTGCCCCTGCCCTCCTCCCCCCGGGTCCCATGGCCCTGCCGCGAATGTGTCCCCGCACCGTGGATGCACCTCGCCCACACAGAGCCACAAAACTGCTAAATGAGTGGTTTGATCCACTACGTAGATGGGAACCGATGGGACAACGATGGAAACAGGGTCACCGGGGAAGAGAAGCACCCTCCCTGCCCTTCAGCCCCAGGGCGGGCATCGCAGGATAAAGAGGAGCCGCCTCACGGGCAGGGCTGGGTGTCAAGGGTGTGGGCAGGGGGTCAAGGGTGTGGGCAGGGGTCAAGGGCATGGGCAGGGGTCAAGGGTGCGGGCCAGGGTCAAGGGAAGGGCCGGGTGTAGGGCGCGGGCAGGGGGTCAAGGGCGCGGGCAGGGGGTCAAGAATGCAGGCCAGGGTCAAGGGCACAGGCCAGAGTCAAGGGCGTGGGCCGGGGTCAAGGGTGCGAGCTGCCTTCAAGGGCATGGGCAAGGGGTCAAGGGCACGGGCCGGGCTCTGTACTCTGGAAACCCCCCCGCCTAGCACCCTCCCCTGTCGGTTGGTGACCCCACTCGCCCCGGAGGGTGGGTCCCTACACATGTGACCGAGGTCGGAGGGGCGCGGGGCGGGTGGATGGGGAGGACACACTCATGCGGCTGGGGAGCGGATGGTGAGACTGGGCGGGGGGAGGGGAGGGAAGAGGGGAGGACGGGGCGGGGGGAGGTGGAGGACGGGAGCGGGACCTGCCCCTGCAGCACCCCAGCCAGGCTGTGTGTGGGGGGAGAGGAGTGCGGGGGGCAGAGTGGGGGGTCCGTGTCCCAGGGTGGGGGTGGGGTGGGCGGGTGAGGGGGGCAGAAGCCTGTGGCTCACGGCAGCCCCAGGGCCTCCCCCTCCCCGCCCCCCCTCCTCCCCCTCCCCGCCCCCCCTCCTCCCCCTCCCCGCCCCCTCCCCGCCCCCCTCCTCCCCCTCCCCGCCCCCTCCCCTCCGCCCCTCCCCCTGCCCCAGCAACCTACCCCATCGAAGAGGAAGTTGGCGAGCCAGTAGGTGGCGTGTCCCAGGCCGCTGATGCGCTGCAGCCTGAGGGCGCTGGTGGCCCGGTCGTGCACCACGGAGCTGCCCAGGGCGGCGGTGAGGACGGCGCAGCCCAGCACGATGCACAGCGCCACACCGCACTGCCGGATGCTCTCCAGGCTGCGGGAAAGGCGGGCGTCAGGGCCGGGGGGGGGGCAGCACCCGCAGCGACCTCCCACGACCCCCCCGGGGCAGGATGGCACCCCAAGCCCCAGCCCCAGCCCCAGCCCCAGCCCAGCGAGGCACTTGCACCAGGAGGGCCCTTCCCGAGGCCTCCCGAGGGCCTGCAGAGGCCGAGGGGCGCTCCTGGGGCTTCCACCTTTAAGGACTTTATTATCCACGAGAGACACAGAGAGAGGCGGGCTCCCTGCGGGGACCCCGACGCAGGACTCGATCCCAGGACCCCAGGGTCATGGCCTGAGCCCCCAGGGCGCCCCAGAAACTCCGAGGGGCCGCGTAGACATGGCTGGCCACCCCCGACCCCGCGCTGCACCTTCCTCCCCGGGAGCCTACAGGGCCCCCGAGCATCCCCGTGGGGCGGGAGGTCGACCTGCTGGGCGCTGCTGCTGCTCTAACACCCGGGAAGCGGGGCGCCCAGCAGCCCGCGGCTCCAGCGCAGGTCGGCAGGTCCTGGGAGGACGCGACCGACGCCGCCGCTAAGTTTTCAGGGAGCCGAGTTACACACAGATTTCCAGGCGCGTGGAAAAGGGGGGGATGGGCAGGCGCGCCCTCCCTCCCCCAAGGTACACCCACACCCTGGCCGACCCTACGCCCCAGGCGCCCGCCGCTCAGATGGTGGCTCGTGCAACCCTCGACCTCAGGGTGTGAATTCGAATCCCAGGTGAAGTGAAGACATGGCTTAAATCTCTAGGGCCCCGGGGGCTCGGTGAGGGGGGGGAGCGCCCGCCTCCAGCCCAGGTCAGGGTCTCGGGTCCCGGGATCGAGCCCGCGTCAGGCTCAGAGCTCCGAGAAGGGTCTGCTTGAGGTTCTCTCTCCCCTCCCCTGCCTTGTCCCTGCTCTCTCTGTCTCTAATAAATAAAATAAAGTCCTTAGAATAAGACGGCGCCCCAAGGAGCACCTGGGAGACGGGCCCCAAGCTTCCTGGAGCTCACGCCCTTGGGACAACGGATCACACGGGGAGTCCGTACGCTCCTCCGTTTCCAGCTCAGGCCAACGCCCGTCCCCCAGTGGCCGCTGTCGTCCCCCTCGGCAAAGAAACGGCAAAGAAACGCCCAAGCCGGCATCGTGGGGCGGCGCAGCGGGCCACCAAGTCACCCCTAGAACCCAAGCTCCGCCCCCCCCAGGCCGCCTCGCCCGGCGGTCCCCCAACTCACATCTTGTCCTCGTTCAGCAAGGCGCCTCCGTACGGGTGGCTGAACAGCGTTATTCCTGCGGAAGACACGTCACAGGGTGAGCCTGCGAGCCCCGGACCCCACGGCAGCCAGACCTCTGGGCCCCCACGGCGCCCCCCTACCCTCCGCCCAGGCCCCCCAGCACCCACCCGGGCCCGGGCCCCTCCCCTCCATCCAGACCCCAGCACCCACCCGGGCCCCTCCCCTCCGCCCAGGGGCTCCGTGCGTTAAGTGCATCTTTGAGGATATTTTCAAGGTAAGACGGGTTTAGGGGAACAAACCCCACTGGTAAGTGCGGGGAGCTCTGCGCCCCCTCACGGCTGCTCAGAGACGATGCCGACTCCCGAACCCCACGGGCCGCAGGGGGACCTCTGAGGATCCGCATCCTCCCCACGCACCTGTCGGCGCACAGGCCTTGACCTGGACCCGGGGCAGCTGTGCCCGCGCAGGGGAGGGGCGCACAAAGGGGGAAACTGAGGCAGAGGCACGTGGTAGGGACTCCCCAAGGCCACACACAGCCGACTGAGAGCCACAAGCCTGATTCTCTAGATCCCAGCGCACCCCGTTTGTGGGAAACCACTGCGGTCCACGTAGCCTCGGGTGGCTGCCCTGAGGAGCCCCCGCGTCAGCCACGAGGACTGCAAGGGGCTCTTGTCGCCTCGGCGGTCGACAGAGAAGACGTCTGCCCGCGTAGCTCCGAGTGCACTTGGTCATCTGATTGCTGTCGGCACGCGCGGCGAGGAACAGGCCCACGCAACGCACGACCCTGAGGCACGGGCTCCCTCTGCAGCACTCGTCACGGCTGTCACGGCTGCCACGGCTCTCGGTCGGCACAGCCCCTGCCTGGCTCCTCCTCCTCCACAGCTCCATCTACGCAGCACACCCAGTCCTGCCGGGGGCGGGTCAAGCCCGGGGCCCCACTGCGCATCCTGTGTGCTCCGCTGCCTCCCATCCCAGGAGGGGACCGGGGACAGGAGACGGCCGGGCAGGGGAGGGACGAGCGCGTGTGAACTCCGGGCCATTTCCGATCATTCCAGCGTGGCTCTTCCGTGGCGCATCCACGCGGTGCCGTCGGTCCTTGGGTGGCCACAGAGCCCGTCGGAAGTCACCTAACCAAGTGCTCACGACAGAGGTGATGCGTCCATGACGGCCACCTCGTCTACTCAGCCTCCCCACTGACGTCCGGGCCCTGCTCTCCCCACCGGTAACACGGTACGCATCGCCGTGGACGGCCGGGTCCCTCTCCATGGACGGCTGGGGTCCCTCTCCATGGATGCCTGGGGTCCCTCTCTGTGGACGCCCGTGGTCACTCTCCATGGACGCTCTCCGTGGACACCCGGGGTCGCTCTCCGTGGACGGCCGGGTCCCTCTCTGTGGACGGACAGGGTCCCTCTCCACGGATGCCCGGGGTTGCTCTCCATGGATAGACAGGGTCCCTCTCCGTGGACACCCGGGGTCGCTCTCTGTGAATGGCTGGGGTCCCTCTCCGTGGACACCTGGTGTCCCTCTCCATGGACACCTGGGGGTTACTCTACGTGAACACCTGGGGTCCCTCTCCGTGGACACCCGGGGTCACTCTCCGTGAATGGCTGGGGTCCTTCTCCGTGGACGCCTGAGGTCCCTCTCCGTGGACAGCTGGGGTCCTTCTCCATGGACACCTGGGGGTTGCTCTATGTGGACACCTGGGGTCCCTCTCCGTGGATGCCCAGGGTCACTCTCCATGGACGGCTGGGGTCCCTCCCCGCGGACGCCCGGGGTGCACTCTCTAACGAGAGGAAAGCTCTGATCCTCTGAACCACTTGCACCGACCGACCTTGAATGACCTCGGCCTCTGCAGCTGCCCCACACTCCCGCGGTGCTTTGCGACAGGACCGGAGACGCAGGCCCCGAGGACACTGCCCACTGCCCCCTGCAGCTGCCGGCTCTTTAAATTCTCTCCTTTCCCCAAAACTAACACTAACCTTGGCTCCCATCCGTCTGAACTTTATGATTTCATGTATTTTTCCTCCACGTCGTGCCAGAGGCCCGGGGAACGCCCGACTCGGGGGAGCGCTCGGCCGCCAGGTGGCTTGCCGGCGACCGCCCTCCGCCCTCCAGCCCGGGCACCCGTCCTGGTCCTCGCGCTCATCCTCGGACACAGGGGAAGGCCGCCGGGGAGGCGCACAGTCCTCCCTCTGTCGGACGAGGCCAGGCGGGCGACCAGGCCGAGCCGGACCCCGGCCCTGAGCCGAGAGGACAGCACGACTCCCTCGTGGCTACGACCTGCTCTCACTCGACCTCGGCCCGGGGTCCCGGCCCCAGGACGCAGCTCTCGACTTGCGGGAGTCGTGGGGTCAGGGCTCTGACGTCAGCCTGACCTCGAGCCCAGGGCCCCAGAGCCCGCCGGTGGCCGGTCCCGCTGGGCCTCGTCCTCTGAGCAGCGCAGCGGGCTGACGCGGCCGCCCTACAAGGCCCTCGTCCGCGCGGGGACGCCGCGGGCACCGTGTCTCCCGGGGACCCCCGCGCTCGAGGCCCGTGCGCACCGCCTGCTGCCCTCCCCCGAGACCCACTGCCCTTGGGCACCAGCGTGTTTCCTTCCGCGTATTCCCCACCAGCTTCCCACGCGATGACGGTGCCACCGAAGGATCCAGCCTCGCTTCATTACACACTTGGTGGGAAACAAACCGGGAGGAAAAAGATAAAGTGGGGTAAGGTGAGGACACCCGGGAAATCGCTTTGGATTTGCTTCCCTGGAATTGATGCGGAAACAGGAAACGCTGTGAGTAAAGCCGGCGGCTGCGGCCCGTCCATGCTCCTACAGCTGGCTGCTTTCTTGAATTTTTTTTTTTTTTTTTTTGAGAAGCTGAAAGAATTTGATGAATTGCAGCCTGCCCCACGCAAGGGAGGCAAATGACATCCCCTTAAGTCAATCAAGTCACTCTGGATTCCGGACATGACCTTGGGTCAATTTTTCCAAATAAGCTTCTTTTTGCTTTCTTCCTCTTTCTTTCCTTCCTTCCTTTCCTTTCTTTTTTCCTTCTTCTTTCTCTCCTGCCCACCTGGTCCGGCATGGCTGGGGGGCAGGGGACGGCGGGGGAGGACGTGGGCGGCAGGGGGGGCCTGGAGGGTCGGAGGGAAGGGAGTTGAGGTCGGGAGGAGGGAGGAAGGGCGGACAGGACGGGAGGGCCGGCAGGATGCGTCGTACGCCGGCCTTCAGGTAGTGGTGCCTGCCTGCGCCGGCGGCGGTGGCGGGCTGGGGGGGGGCCGTAAGTGCGCTTTCGGTCACCTGCTTTCCTTCCTTTCTTTTCTTTCCTTCCTTTTTCTCCCTTTTTCTTTCCATTCCTTTCTTTCTCCTTTCTTTCCTCCCTTTCCTTCCCTTCCTTCCTTCCTTTCCTTCATTTCTTTCTTTCCTTTCTTTTCTATGTCTATCATAAATAAATAAAAAATAAAAAATAAAATCTTTATTAAAAAAAAAAAGAGGAATGATTCTCGCTCCCGTGAGACGGCGAGGCCCTCAAGAGGGAACCTGTCACCGTCCCTCCACCCCACTGCGCAGACGGGGCCCGAACGGCAAGAGCGTGGGGACACTGTGCGACGCCAGAGGCCAACCCCCAGAATCGTGTGACTCGTGCGTTCACGCACAAAGAGGCTGCCCTGGGAAGACCTTCTCATCACGCTTCGCGTGCATCGGCTCCGCCGTCTTTGCACTTTCCCCTTCAGAAACGTTGGCTTTTGAGCAGTGAACGCGCCTGCACGGGACGGGCCATTACCGTATCGTCTCCAGTCCTCGGCAGCGGGCACGTGTCTCCACAGAATGAGATTGTTGAGGTGATTCAAGTAGGAAGGCAGGGCGTGAAAGCCCTTCTGGTTGTACCACACCTAAAACACACAAGAAAACACGTAATGGGTCTCGTGAGGTCAGTCCCACGCCGTCAGCTACCCCGAGACACAAAGGACGTGAGTCCACGGGCTTCAGAGCCTGAACGTCGGGCCCGGGCGCAACCCCGCGGGCCGGCAGCAGGCAGGCCCCTCACTCTGCTAATTTCACATTCATCTCGAGCATATAATTTGCAGCTAAAAATAGATTAATTTTCCCCAGAACAAATGTGAATGCTGCTCTATAATTATATTTTCACAGCGAAAAAGGAACCTAAACCCATCATTTTTTTTTCTTTCTTTCTTTCTTTCTTTCTTTCTTTCTTTCTTTCTTTCTTTCTCGGTCAGTAAGCTAATAAAATTTGACCTGCAAATTAAAAGCAAAGAAAATGATCAGAAAAAAAACAAAAAAGATTACTTTCAAATTAATGACTGAACACGGAACATTATTTCTCCAAATACATTGACCTGAACGTTCGCCGAGCACGGAGAATAGAGCAGCGCGGCTGTCCGTCAGGAGGAAGAGGACGGAGGAGGAACAGGAGACGAGGCCAGGAAAGCCGAGATAACAGAGCAGAGCAAACACACTGATGGGACCTGTACTGAAGGATATTGCTATTCTAATGGACTCTTTTCTATTTTTTTATTTATTTTTTTAAGATTTTATTTATTTATTCACACAGGGAAAGGCAGAGACCCAGGCAGAGGGAGAAGCAGGCTCCATGCAGGGAGCCCAACGCAGGACTCGATCCCAGGACCCGGGGTCACACCCCAGGCTGAAGGCGGCGCTAACCGCTGGGCCCCCGGGGGCCCCTGGGCTGTACATTCCGTTGGGGGAGCTGCCGCACGCTGCGAGGACCCCACGACCCCGCTGGCGGCCCCGGTCTTCATCCCGCCGGCTGGACGGCTCGTTTCTCTGGACGGGGCCGTGTTTGGCAATGGGATCAGGGCTGCCACCCGGCAGGTCCCACAAAGAAGCATCCAGGTCCCGCAGTGGCAAGGCCACCAGGCCTCACGCCCCTTGCGGGCAACCACCCCCCCACATCCTCCCAGCACGACCCAGTTCCCGCCAGCTCCCCAGTGGCCACAGCCAAGCGGCTGAGAGCCACGAGGTCAGGAACCACCACTCGCGTCACATAGAAAGGCAAGGCGAGCACGAGATGGGTCGCGGGGCGCCTGGAGCCCACCCCAGTGAGCCGCCCACAAAGGAGACCCCCGACGGCCCTCACCAGCCCGCCACTGCACCTCCACCTCAAGTCGTTCTTAATGTCACAGAGGATCGTTCGCTAATTCTGGGTTTTTGTTTTTTGTTTTTTGTTTTTTTGTGTGTGTGTTTTAACTGCAAAAAAAGAAGAAATCGCTCTTGGCACTAAGCACAGACCGCAGGACAGTCTAGGCTCTTCTGGGGGAGCGTGGGCGGACCCAAGGTCCTGTGACACCAGGGTTCCCTGAGCGGCATCACTGGGGGCAAGGAGGACAGACCACGGGGTCTCTTCCCTTGGTCAGGGGCTTTCTATCCCATTTTGTTCCAGTTGTTTAATTTTTATCTTCAAAGCAGGGTGAGAGGGTCCCTGGGGGGCTCAGCGGGGAGCGTCTGCCCTTGGACCAGGTCGTGACCCCTGGGTCCCAGGATCGAGTCCCCATCAGGCTCCCTGCATGGAGCCTGCTTCTCCCTCTGCCTGTGTCTCTCCCTCTCTGTGTCTTTCATGAATAAATACATACAAATGAAATATTCTAAAGAAAAAGAAAGAAAAGGAGGGAAAGAGCGCAGCGTGCAGGAAGCCTGATGCAGGGAGGAGAAGAAGACCTTTACCTTCGCCACAGTGTCGGGTTGGGATGCATCTGGATCCGCGTCTTGAGCAGGGATCCGCGCTCCGAACGTCCAGCCTCCAAGCCTGGTAACAGGGGCGGCTGTTAGTACTTTATGTGCTTTTTTTTTTTTTAAAAAAGATTTCATTTATTTATTAGAGAGGGAGAGGGAGAAGCGGGCTCTTCGGTAAGCAGGGAGCTGCCACAGGGCTCGACCCCAGGGCCCTGGGAGCACCCCTGAGCCAACGGCGGACGCCCACCCTGGGATCTGTGCTTTGATCAGTGAGCCAGCACGTGCAGCCGGGGGGCATTTCGTCACCACCCTGACGGCCCAAGAGCGGCTCCAGGGTCAGTGTGACCTGGATCCCAACCACACAGGTGCTGGGGACGCAGGGGGCATGGCGGGCGCGGGAGCCGGGCGTCCACCGAGGACCCCGAGTATTCAGCAGGGAGGGCCAAGGCTTCCTCACAGGGACGCGCCGTCCGGGGCCCGCACGGTGAGGAGACGCGGCCGACCAGGCCCCGACCAGGCCCCGACCAGGGTGAGGATGCACGACCCCCGGGCGCGGTGCACTCATGCGTTCACTCATTCATTCACTCAGGGTAGAAGTCGTCGGAGAGACGGCGACCGGGGGCCTTTTATGGGCCACGGATCACTGAGTCCCTGGCAAGCAAGCCCTCGAGCCCTCGCCTTGGAAAACAGATTCCGGGACGCGTTTGGGGATACGAGGTGAGCTGGGGACCTGCGGTCTCGGTCACCCGAGCGTCTGAGCCTTGGTCTTCAGCTCAGGTTGTGATCTGGGGGTCATGGGATCGAGCCCCCCCGGTCGGGCTCTGCGCCCAGCACCCAGCACGGGGTCAGCTTGGGATCCCCGCCCCCTGCCCCTCCCGCCGTGCACACTCGCTCTAATAAATCAATCTTAAAAATCAAAAACAAAACGAAGGAAGAGGTGGGCAGCAGGAGGGGGAGCGTCCAAGGAGGGGACTCCTCCTAGGCCGTCCCCGCTAAGGGGGAGACGGGTCGAGACGCTCCCGACACGGCCTTGGTCTCTGAGAGGGAAACTCGCCTCTGGCGCCCGGAGCGAACCTCTGCGGGCGGCATTTGCACCCGGAAGGAGCCTCACCGTGGCCCACAGCATCTCTTGGCGTCTTTAGGAGCGTCAGGGCCGAGCCGGTGACTGGAGGGGAGACGCGGGGACCGCGCGGACCCACCTGGGCTTGGCGGCCGGCAGCAGCAAGTACTCCTCCAGCGGGAAGGCGGACAGGTTCAGCAGCGTGTGGCCCAGGCGGTCGGTCAGGTAGGGGGCCCCGGCGCTCGTGTTCGCGCACTGCCGGCGGTCCGAGGAGGCAAGGCAGACGGGTGGTTAGAGCCTGCACAGGCTTCCCGGCCTCACGGCGCGCGTCACCGCCCGCGACCCCCTCCCCGCCACTACCTGGGCCTGTGACACGGTCTGGTCTGTTGGCCCCGTATGCGGCGCCCGCCACCCCGACCTTCGCCCTCCGTTCCGCTCGGGAGCTCACGGCCTTTCCCGTGCGTGCGAGGGCGAGACGCCCACGGAGGATGGGGCTTCTGGTGGACTTGGGGAGCCCCGGGCCCCGCGGAGAGGGATGCGAAGCACAGATTCAAAAGCCCATGTGTCTCGCAGAAGCGCCGGGCGTGGAGGCCGAACCAGTTCTCGTCCAGCCCCCGCGTGGAAGGCCGGCGGCTGCACCGAGTCACAGGATGGAGGCTGCAGAGGGGCCCTGCCCGGCCGCCGTGGGGACCCAGACCCCGTGCCGGGGACGGTCAGGAAAGAGAATCCACGGCGGCAGAGACGGCCGCAACTGGCTTCAGCTGCTCAGAAAGGTCCCAGTGACGAAGCTCCGTGCGCTCGGACGCGTCCTCGGGTTCTCTTCCCAGCCTCGCCCGTGCGGCTCCGTCCAGACGCGCCGTCCGGCCCACGAAGGCCAGAACCTGCCTGTCGGCTCCGTCCTGGGGCACAGGCTGCAGACGTCGTTGGAATCAGCACCTCGGGGGGGGGGGGCTCTCCAGGGTTGACGGGCACGTGTGTCCCCAGAAGAGGGGGCGGACAGAAGCAGGGAAGCCGGCAGGATGGCTCCAACGGCCGCCGCCTCCAAGCAGGCAGACCTGACTGCGTCCCCGTGAGCGGGTGCCAGACTTCTGACCCCAGACAGTGACAGCACGGACTTGCCGCTTTCATGCACCGTTGTGACGAGTCCCCCGCGCAGCCACAGGAAGCAAGCGCACCCTCCCCCGTGTGTGGGAAGCCACCTGCTTGCCGACGGCCACCCCTGGGTCCTCCCGGGCTGCCCTCCAGGCAGTTAGGCCCCAGAGCAGCCCCTCATCCTCGGGGCCCAGCCTGATCCCCGGCCTCTCGGCGCGTCCCCTCACGGCATGTCTGCAAGGTCACGCGTCCCGTCCAGCAGAGCTGACCCCGCAACACGGTCGTGGGGTCACAGGAACTCTCGGGTTTGCCTGGAGCCCAAGGGGCTGGACACGGGGCTTCGGGGGGACATAAGCGGAGAGAGACGGTCTGCGTCCTTAGGACACTCGGGTTCCCGGGCCGGCTCGACCCCAGGGGGCAGGGTCTGAGGTCCAACCCGGTGTGACCCAAGGGACGCAGGTGCCACAGGCAAGGACTCAGCGGTCACATAAGCCACAAAACATGCTGGGTGTGTGCTGGCCCAGCCCTGTGGACGGAGGGCAGTGTCACCCCGGCACCGCGGGCAGGAGGGCAGGGGTCACCGGGAAGGTCACAGCGCATGGAGGGCAGGGGTCACCAGGAAGGTCACTGCACACGGAGGGCGGGGGTCACCGGGAAGGTCACTGTGCACAGAGGGCAGGGGTCACCGGGAAGGTCACCGTGCACGGAGGGCAGGGGTCACAGGAAAGGTCACAGCGCATGGAGGGCAGGGGTCACCGGGAGGGGTGTCACGGGCGGGCTGCAGGGGGACCTCGTCAGAGGCAGCTCGTCCGCAGGGCCAGGCTCGCGCGTCCAGGGAGCCGTTGCGCCCGCACCCGTTTCCCTATGTGCGTGTCCCCGGAATCTTGCCGCTCACACAAGGTGGCGTGACTCTGGGGACAGCTGAGTCCTTTGCCGCCGCCCCCCAGCCTGGTGACGCCAGATCCGAGGTAGCTCGTAAGGGAAGGCGCAGATTTAACAGAAAGGGAACAGTCGCAGAGCAGGGGATGGACGGCGGCAGCTCCACAACCGGAGCGCGGGGGAAGGGCCGCCGTCGTGCCTGTGGGCCTGGAGCCGAGGCCGCGGGCTGTGCCCCGGGGGAGCTCCCACAGGCTGACCCGGCCGCGGGGGCCCGGGGGCTCGGGGCGCAGGCTGGGTCGGGCACCTCATGCGCCTCCCCCACGGGGCTGCCACTCGCCGCCCGCGTCGGGGGGAAAGCGGGTCCGTCCAGGGCATGACCCCCGGGGTCGCTCCTCGGCAGGGAGGGCCGTGTCCCGGCCGCTGAACGCGGAGCGCCGAGAGCGTGTTCTCCGTGGGCCGTGCTTTCCTGACGGCGGCCGCCGCGCACTCGTGCCCGCTCTCCCCTCCCTCTGGGCACCAGGGCTGCACGCGAGCCCCGTGCCGGTGCCCGACAGGCCGACGCTCGTTATTCGTTCCGTCAGGAGATGCCGCTGAGGAGAGTCCCCGCGGTCTTCGGGGGAATTTCAGCTCATTCACCTGCGCGGACGGGATGGCGGGGCCCCTCCCTCCTCTCTGTGAGCGACCTTAATCCCAAAAGCCAGGCGGTATCTCAGCTTCTAAGGAGTCACTCTCCATGCTCACGTAGGCACTGGACGAGGCTTGAGGTCATCCTCCTTAAAATTTGGGGAAATTTCTCGCCAAAAGGCAATTCTAGCTTCTTCATCACGAATTGAGGAAGATTAATTCGCTTGAAAAATGCCATCGGGGATGTTATCCCGGTGAACAGCAGGGCCACATCCGTGTCACATACACGTCCACTCCAGGCCCAGTCGGCCAAGCATCCGCCCTCGGCGCACGTTGTGATCTCGGGTCCTGGGATCGAGTCCTGCGTCGGGCTCCCTGCTTGGGGGAGTCTGCTCCTCCCTCTCCTCCCACCCGCTCCCACCCTCCGCTCTGCTGTCTCTCAAATAAATAATACCTTGAAAATAGATGAATAAAAAGTAAACGTCCACCCTCCGTAACGAGACTTTTCCAAAAGCCAGCTGGTGCCGTCAACCGGGAGGCTGCGGAGACACTCCGAGTCACGTTACAGACGGAGGGAGCCGACTGCTGCTACTTTCTAGACTCACCAAAGATGCAACACGCCGTACAGACCTACCGGGCAGCCGCAGGAATCCCGGGCTCGCGGGGCAGACGGGGGGTCCAGGCGCCAGCATGAAGCATTCATCCTACAGACAAAGGAGAGGCCCGGGATGATCTCTCAGACCACAGAGCAGTTTTATTCCCACAAAAGAGGGCTGCGTCAGCCTCGAGCCGTCCGCACGACAGGCATCTCCCACTGCACAAGGCATGGCTCGTACATTGGTTTTCACAGCTGGAGCTGCTAATCTGATGACGATGTTTTATCACAATGACAGTATTTCCAGTCTATTAAATGACGCTCACTTGGTTGGCTGTGCAGGATGGGATGTGCGACCAAGGCTCCCGGGTGGGGGGCCAGGGGACAAGGGGCTGGGGGGCCGGGGGGCCAGGGACGCACTCCAGGGCTGGAAGGCTAGGGGGTTGGGGGCCGGGGGGCTGGGGATGTGCTCTGGGGCTGGGGGGCTTGGGGTTCAGGGGTGTGGGGATGCGCTCTGGGGCCAGGGGTCCAGGGACATGCTCTGGAGCTGGAGGGCTGGGGGGCTTGGGGGCCGGGGGGCCGGGGATGTGCTCTGGGGCCGGGGACATACTCCAGGGCTAGAGGGCTGGGAGTCCAGGGATGTGCTCCGGGGCCGGGGGACTGAGGGGCCAGGGATGTGCCCCAGGGCTGGAGGGCCGGGGATATGCTCTGGGGCTGGGGGGCTTGGGGTCCAGGGGTCTGGGGATGTGCTCCGGGGTCAGGGGGCTGGGGACGTACTCCAGGGCTGGGGGCCGGGGATGCTCTCCGGGGCTGGGGACTGAGGGGCCAGGGGGCTGGGGATGTGCTCCAGGGCTGGGGGGCCTGGGACACACTCTGGAGCTGGGGATCTGGGGACATGCTCCAGGGCCGGGGGCTGGGGGGTGGAGGGTTGGGGACTCGCTCCAGGGCCAGGGGGCTGAGGAGCCAGGGGTCCAGGGACATACTCCAGGGTTGGGGGCTGGGGGACCAGGGACTGAGGGGCCGGGGGGCCAGGGGTCCAGGGATGCTCTCCGGGGCCAGGGGGCTGGGGACATGCTCTGGGGCAGGGGGACTGGGGAGCCAGCGGTCCAGGGACGGGCTCCAGAGCTGGGGGTTCGGGAGTCCGGGGATGTGCTCCAGGGTAGGGGGGCTGGGGGGCCGGGGCCACACTCCAGGGCCGGGGCCACTCTGACGCCTCAGGCCCTGCTCTGGAACCAGCTGGTCCGGGCAGCACTGCAGCAATTAATAAGCACGAGGAGCTGCCGATTCCGCTTCGAGGCGGGACGCAGCAATTTAACGGGCACTTAGAGAGCAACAGCGCAGACCAGCTGCCCGCCCGGTGCTCCTGGGACCTGGCGGCGCTCCCGGCAGCTCCGGGCAGCTCTCAGCCGTGGCACGCCCGTTCTCGTGTTGCCGCCACCCGTGAATACGAGGTCGCTCGGGAACGTTACCAAAGCACACGCACCACCGCCGGCTCCACTACCGAGCTACACTGTCCCCTCGGAACTCGGTTCAGAAGGGGAGACACACATCTCCCGAGCAACGGCCACCCCGCAGGGGGTTTTGCCGACACCTCCTCGTGGGCCCCACTTCTCGGAAGAGAAAGGGGAGGCCCTGCAAGGCCTGAGGTCACCGGAGCGGGGTGGGTCCCCGGGTCCCTGGGCCTGCGCTCGAGGCTCTGGGCCGGGCGGGACCTGCCCCCGACCCGCCGCATCCCCGGAGCCGGGCCCCTGCGTGTCCACGGAGCCTGACCTGCGCACTCCCCGGGCTCGGCCCCAGCACCCGCCTTGCGGGGCCCCGGAGACACAGGTCGCCAGCTGCTGCAGCCTAGGGGACTGAACCTGGGGACCGCGGGCGCTGAGGCTGCCGGTGACACCGCACGGGCTGCAGTCTAACCTGGGGAACCACCCTGCCCCTCTCCCCACCGGGCCCCAGAGTTCCGGGGACGGAATGGCCCATCTCCCACGAGGAGGGGAGGCGGCTCTAGACCAGCGACTCCGCAGGACGCGACTAAGCATCCAAATCCACCAGGCTGCTTCCGAAAAGGGGCAGCATCGAGCTCGTCCTGAAGATCTAATCACAAAGGCAGGTCAAGAACCATCACCGCATCCTCCCAGGTGACCCTCAGAGGGCTCACGGGGAAGTGGCCGGTTCCGGGAGAGGCCTCAGGGCAGGGAGATGGAGCCAACCCCGAATCCAAGACCGGCTCTCACTTAGGGAAGGGAACCTCCGGGTTTCACGGAGAACCTTTGGCCTCCACCTGGGACCTTAGCAGATCAGACCTGGTTTTTGTCACCTGGGCAGATGCTGACACAAGCGTTGAGCGGGATGGGGTCAGGGCAGGCTGAGTGGTCATCGCGCACCGATGACTAAGTGCTGGTGGGCAGCAGGCCCGGCCCTCTGCCCCAGGCAGGACGACAGTCCCCACGGCAGGTGCGCTCCCTTCTCACCGGGGAAGCTGCCCTGGGAAGCCAACCCTGTCACTTCCTTCCTCCCGACCCCTCCCAAGCCCACACCCCTGGGTCCTCTCAATTCTCAAACGTATGGCTTCTTTGTCTGAAAGGTGTCAAACGTATGGCTTCTTTGTCTGAAAGGTGTCGAGCGGCTGCGGCTGCGTCTCTGCCGTGAGCCCCCTCCCATACTAACTACCCTTGCTCTTCTCCTGTTAATCTGCCGCAGCTCGATTTAATTATGAGACCAGGCAGAGAACCTAGAAAAGAAGCAGGGACCAGCCTCCAGCCCCTCCATCTGCAGCCTTGTGGGAGGCAGCCCCCCGCCAGCCCCGGCCTTTTGTCCTGGTGACCAAGGCACAGGGCAGGACAGGTCGCTGATTAGGACCGCTTGAGAGGAGCCCCCATGGATTTCACCAAGAGAAAGGAGAAAACCAAACCACAGATCCGGAAAGAAAAGAAGGGCTGAGCAGAAAACGAAGGAAGGAAGGCCGGGCTGAGGGAGGGGCCGAGTCAGCGGGGCCTTAGGGAGGGGCCTGCAGGGGGGATCCCTGCTGTCCTTAGGGCTGAACCTACATTTTTTTCCCCCTCTTGAGAGATTTGATAAGGAAATCTCCTTCTGGGCCGCCTGGGGGCTCCGTCCATGCAGCATCTACCTCTGGCTCAGGTCATGATCCCGGGTCCTGGGATAGAGTCCGGCCTCAGGGTCCCTGCTCAGCGGGGGCCCCCTCGGCCCCCACCCTCGCTTGTGCTCGCTCTGTCTCTCTCGAATGAATAAATAAAATCTTAAAAAAAGAAAAGTTCTTTTATCTGCCAGCCAGCTGAGGACAGGAGGTCCCCGAGCTCCCGTCAGTTTCTGCCACCGCATGTCACGTCCCGTGAGGCTCAGCGCGCGGGAAACCAAGGCATCGCCATCGATGCGCCCTCTGTAAGCGGGATGGCTTTGGTTTCCAACCAGACTAGAGTGGGGCAGCATAATGAATTTTCTATTAATTCTTCCTTACTGAGCCCACTAATAGTTATTTGCTCCCGAGCTAATTGCCCACATGACTAATGTGAAAGATGTGTCATCACTAATTAGGAAAACCTACTGCCAATATTGCATTATTGTCTGGATTGTTCTATTTATTACCCCAAAACGTACACTCCGGTACTTAATCCATCATTGTGGTTTTATCACTTGCCCCACGTGCTCTTCCCAGAACTGTAAATTCCTGAGGCAGGGCCAGATCCAGCATCAATCCTGGCTCCGACGGCAGCCCTGTATTTACAGCAGATCCTCGATAAGTAACAGCCAAGCAAACGTAGTGAAAATTGTTTATGAAGAAAGGCAGACTTTCACAAGTTTCATCAAAGAGTCCTCTCAATGCAATCATTTTCAAATCTTAGAAGAAAAATTCGAAAAAAAAAAAAAGAAAAATTCGCCAAAGTAATTCACCCCCAAATGGACTAAACGTTTTCTTGTAAAAAAACAAAAAACAAAAAAAAACATCTTTTCATGCGTGCAAGTTTTCCCAAAAAGTGAATAAGTTAATGCATGTCTCATATTTACTTGCTATTTTATACTTTTTACTTTGGGGTTTTATGAAACAAATTGAACGCTATTAATTATTGATTATTGATTATTTTTCTAATATATAATATAAAGCCTGTGTTTGCCAAGGAAGGAAAGGGGCAAGTATGCAGCCTAACCTACTCCTTAGGCTAATGTTTATTTCCAGTTATTTCGAGTCATTTAAATTTGTTAGTGGGGGCGGCACCTGGGTGGCTTAGCAGGTTGATCGGTGGGACTTGATTTCAGCCCCTGGTATGATCTCGGGGTCATGGGATCACACCGCCCCATCCCAACAGACTCTGTGCTCACCCTCTGTTCCTCCCCACTTTCTTTATCTCTAAAATAAATGAACAAAATCTTTCAAAAATAAAATTAATGAAGTAATAAAATAAAATATAAAATATATGTAATATAAATAAAAATTAAATAAATAAAATAAAAATAAAATAAAATAAATAAAAATAAAATAAAACAATAAAATAAAATAAAAAATAAGATAATAAAATAAAATAAAATAAAATAAAATAAAATAAAATAAAATAAATAAAATAAAATAAAATAAACTTGCAACAGGCAAGACCAGTCAGCAGGGAGATGGTGCTCTGGGTCTGCAGGGTTGGGGCTGCAGCGTGCACTCTGGTAAAGGCGTCTGATACTTACGGGTCTGGGTTTAAACCACCACAGAGCAGATCCTGATCTCCAAACTTCCGCAAAAGCACCTGGGCGAGTTCCTGGCCGTCGCTTCCGCTGCTGTTCATCCAAAGACAAAAAGAAAGAAGGCAGTAAGGCGCCGTGTGCTAGTGCTCATCGGGAGGTCACAGGGCAGCATGCCCTGGCTGAGCTGATGCAGGCAAGCAATTCCTCTGTCCGTGATGGCAGATAAAGCTAATTGTGGAGTCTGTATAGTAAAGCCAAACCAGCAATAAGATTAAGGATTTGCATCTTTATATACGGATATGGATGTTCACAGTGCATTACTGCTCTCATCTTTTCATTTATTACTATAATCCTGCCATCTTTGGCATTTTTGCATGGTTTTTAAAAGTAAATTTTAAAGGCCGCACAATGTTTCATCACATTAATATATTAAAATCTATTTAAAATTCCTCTTACTGTGGGAACTCTGGTTTGGTTTGAAAATTTGTTCAATCACCTAGCTCTGCAATGGAGCTTTGTATTTTTATGTTTTCTTATTTCTATATGTGAGCTATATGGAATGACATTTTCTTGGTAACAAGTCCTGTGTGTGCTTTAAGTACACATCCAATTATCATATTTATTTTACTGGAACATGTGTCAGAAATCAGGTGATAGTTCAAGCAGCGTTGCTGAAAAAGAACCAAGCCCACCAGTACTGAATTTCCTCACTGAAGACATCGTCAGCGGTAAGACGTTCTATTCCTCTACCTTGGGGTAGGTGTGGAAACAAACTATATTACATTTTGTACATGGATCATAAGAGTCACCGTGACTTGAGAAAATGGAGAGGAAAAGACCACTTAAACCTGTCTAAAATGGGGCACCGGGGTGGCTCAGTGGCTGAGCGCCTGCCTTCAGCCCAGGCCATGACCCCGGGTCCTGGGATCAAGTCCCACGTCAGGCTCCCTGCATGGAGCCTGCTTCTCCCTCTGCCCATGTCTCTGCCTCTCTCTGTGTCTCTCATGAATAAATAAGTAAAATCTTTATTTTATTTTTTTAATTTTTTATTTATTTATGATAGTCACACAGAGAGAGAGAGAGGCAGAGACACAGGCAGAGGGAGAAGCAGGCTCCATGCACCGGGAGCCTGACGTGGGATTCGATCCCGGGTCTCCAGGATCGTGCCCTGGGCCAAAGGCAGGCGCCAAACCGCTGTGCCACCCAGGGATCCCTAAAATCTTTAAAAGTAAATAAATAAACCTGTCAAAGTTGGACTGATTGGGAATGACTTCATTTAAAGCAATTAAAACTCTGAATGACTATTTCCGAAAGAAAGTTGGTTTATTGTTTCTAGAACTTAGGCCGTGTCATTCACACAATGCCTCTGAGTAGACACGGTCAGGAACACGTATCCCCAAGATAAGGAAAGACGATGTCTTCCTGGCATGATAGAGGACTCAGGTATAAGGGCGCCCTCAAATCTCTTTCTTGGGAAAAAAGCAGCGCATCAATCAACAAATGCACCAAAGGTTTGTTTTGAAGAACTCGGAACAGTAGCTCCGCTTAAGCAATGGAAGACCCTCAACTAAGGTTCAACCACGGATTCTTCTGATTGTCCACGGACTGGGAGATGCCAATTCCCAAATACGGTTGGGCTGCTACCAGCATCAAAGGTGGGGGGCGAGGCGTCAGGCCTACTGCACCCCACGTCCCTTAGGCGCCAATAAAAGCCCAAAACGAGAACCAATTTCAGGATTTCCGCGTGCAGCCCTCTCCCCAGACGGGATCTCCAACGTTCCTAACCCCTAATGGGCCTCTAACAGCGATCTGCGGTTCCTCTGTTCCTCATTTATCAGCGGCGCCTCGTTATCTATGCGCTTTGAAACCCCCACACTCCTCGGGCAGCCTTGGGACAGATGCGGCCCAACGGGGCTCCCAGGAGGCCGCACCCCCCACCCGAGCCTAGCGGGCCCTGCCTGGCCCCCCACCTCCTGGCCCCTCCCATGCCCGCCCTCCCAGACCCTCCTGGCCCCTCCCGGCCTCGCCCACGCCAGGCTCCCACTGCAGGAAATACAGCAGAGCTTGAGGGTTGGGGCTGACCCCGGCCCACAGGACTCCCTGCAGCTGCAGCGGGAAGGCAGCGAGAGGCGTGTGGAGAGTCCCGACGGCGATGTTTCTCGGAGCAAACAGCCTCCCCGATACTGACAAATGAGAAGATCCTGTCACAAGCAAAGGGACATATTTCCCACTGAAATGTTGCCCATAAAAAGAAAACATTATTTGTGGCATCTTCGGAAAATACTCTGGATTGCTCTCTTTTGACCCATTAATCCAAGAACAAATATGAAAGTCTACAGTATTTTTTTCTTTCCAAGAAACACATATTGATCGATAAAGTGGCTTACTTGGAATAATTACCAAGTGCAAGTTTAAATGTCATAGTTTAGTTTCTACTAGATTTTTGCTCAGGTCTAGAGGTCGCTGTTGAAAAAAATAAAATAAAACAAAACCACCGTGGTTTTCAATTGTCCTTGTCTGAAAATTCAAATGCTTGTTCCTAAAACAATTGCTTTTTGCTTGTCTTCAAATTCTTGCCTATATTTCAATATGTTGTTAGAACCACGTGAAATCTATCATTCCCAGACTAGGAAGTTTAGAATCTGAGGTGATTCTTAAACGGGATACTGTTCCTCTCTCCAGGTTACTCACAAAATGTACTGTGCTTCAGAGTGACCCCGGGGACCTGCTGGAACAGATGCATGTTTCCAAACCTGACCCCAAAGAGGCTTCCTGCACCAAAATCTGAAGGTCTGATGAGAAGAAGATGGAGAATAAAGATCCAACACTCTACAAAGAAGAAATCTTATAAGATCAAGATCTCCTATTACATTATCTACAAAGGAAAGGGAACTGCGAGCCAGACGCCCTGCCTGGAAGCTTCTGGGGTGCAGGGCACCTGCCGTCTGCTGACCACGCTGAAGAAGCAGCATCCAGAGATGACATGCAAACCAAGGCGCCATCCGCAGAGCAGGGCAGAAAGAACGGGAACTGCAGATCTGCATGACTTGCAAGTGGACCAGAGTGGACAAGGTGAAGTGGTTTGAAGTCACTTAAGAGGGGGAACGTGTGTCAAGTGTTGGGGCACGCTGGCACAACTAGGAAGCATGCATTATGCACCCCCAGCTTAGCTGCTGTGCATAGCTGTGCTCAGATGCAACATAAGGATCCGTAGACTAGACAGGAATACGCATGTGAGGGGGACAGGGTACGCCACCCCAAAATATGCCTCTTTGGCATAAACATTTTCTTGAGCTGGCTATTTTTAAGAAATACACATAAAAGCAGTGAAGGGGACGCGTATGTGCAGGATGGTAACCGCTTTGGAAAACTTTGGCATTATCTCCTAAAGCAAAAGATTCACATACTCTGGGCCACTGATTAGCAATTACATTTCTGGGACTCCACCCATGAGAAGCTCTTATATACGTGTAAATGAAGACCTTCGCTAGAATATTCTAGAATATTCACGCAGCACTGTTCACCATCATAAGAAAGAAAAAAAAAACTGGAAGGAGCTCCCAATGGCCACCATTAAGAGAAAAGACCAATAAGCTGCTGTGTTCACACAGTGGTACGGCGTCCAACGCTCAACACCGACAACATGTGGAGACGGGCAAAGGTGCAGAATCTCCGTGACGTTCTCAGCAGTGGAGAAGGCCACCCTCAGATGCGTGGGACCCTGCTGACCACTGAACAACACACAGACCCCGAATGTGTCTCAGCCAGAGGCAGAGGCGTGGGGTGCTGGGGTATGGATTCCATGCGCGGTCTTCACGGAGATGCTCATGACGTCCCCGACTCTAGGGGAAGCTAGCAGAGGGACGCAGGCCCTGTGTGGCCAGTTCCACATGGTACAAGCTCTGAGACGCTTACAGAAAAGGAACCCGTTTAACTTTGTTTTGCAGCTTAATCAACCCCAACAGGAAGATGTGACCCCTTTAGCGGCCCTCGGCACGGACCCCCAAGGGAACGGTGCCCCATGGAACAACCGTCTGGGGAATGCACCGGACACAGCCCGTTACATCGCACCATGGGGTGTAGCCTCGTGCTTCCGCCCTTCACTCTGCTTGAAGGCTAAGGTAGTCTCTGCTTGGAAGGCCTCCCGCACCTGCGGGAACACGTAGACATTGCAGGATTGTCCCGTTCCTCTTCACGCTGACCTGCACCTCTTCCTCTGTCTGGAGAAACGCTGCCTCCTACCTGCCCGGGGAGCACCCGGTTGTCACTGAGGACACTCGACTCAGGTGCGTAGGCTTCCAAAGGCCTTCCTGGAGCCCCGGGTGGGGCCCCGCCCCGTCCCCACCAGCACAACCCGCACTGTACGTGGCTGCCTGGTGTGGCATTTCTGAGACTTCCTTGTCCAGCTATTTGTGGGGTGATCTCTCAGCTCGGCCGGGAGCTTCCTGCGGGTAGGACTTGTGTCTGTGTCTGTTTGTGGAATGAGAAGTAGAGCCAGGGCACCTGGGTGGCTCGGGGTGGAGCATCTGCCAACGGCTCAGGGCATGACCTGGGTCCTGGGATCGAGTCCCGCATCGGGCTCCCCACAGGGAGCCTGCTTCTCCCTCTGCCTGTGTCTCTGCCTCTCTCTGTGTCTCATGAATAAATAACTAAAATCTTTTAAAAGAGAGAATTAGATCCAGAAAGCTTGAGCGTTCTTTCCTTCCTGCCCCCAGGAGGTGGTGTCACCCGAGGAGGTCCCCTATGTGTGTGAGTGAGGGGTCTTCAGGATGAGGACCCAGTCAGCACTGCTGCTTCGTTGTCCTTCTATTTCAACATCACCGCACCAAGCGCCAGGACAGGGTCCCCTAACTGTCGCTGATTCACGATGCGTTGAAGGCAACTGGATGGGGCTGATGGACCGTCCCCTGCGGGCTGTGGGAGGAGGTAAAATGCCTCCTAAGTTCAAGGTCAGGGAGAGAGGAAAGGACTGGAAATCGCCTGTGTGCAAGTACTCCAGGGACAGCTGCCCGGTGCTGGGCACCATCCAGGGGCGGCGTGTGGCGTCCGTCAGCGTGAGCTCCGCTGCTTGCCCTCCATGGTCTCCCACTGGAGTGCGGACTCCACGGGCGCCGAAGCGCAGCATGCACCAGCTGGTGAAGCACCCGGGGGTACGCTCGGTAAGGATGCTGAGGGGCCACTTGAACAGGACTTCAAAAGAGGCCACACGTGTGTAAGTTGAGCCAGGAAGAAAGGGCCAGACCGCGGCCTAGGGCAGAGAACGCTCCTGCGGTCAAGGTTGGATACGCAAGGTCAGGACAGAGTTCGGAGGCCCCAGGCGGCACAGGGCGGCGGGGCTCCCAGGTGGACTGGACAGGACACAGGCGGCCGGCACCCGGGCGGGCGGTGCAGGGAGCACCTAGTTCGTTCTGCTGGGGGCACGTTTCCCAGCCCGCCGGGGAGCACCATGTGCCTTCCGCTCACCACCCAGAAGCACAGGTGATGCACCGGGGCCGCCCAGGGTATACCAGCAGCCCACGCGTCATTTCTGCCAGGAAATAAGCCAATTACTTTGCATTCACCATCCCTCCGAATCGTCCGAACAGAATAAGGTGCTCTGTGCTCTCACGGGATAAAGATACAGGGTCCGTAGGAGGAGTTACTCCTCCGTACAGACAAGAACGTGACCCATGAAATGTTCAAGGTGGACGTCGGGAGGCCACCAGGTGTCACTGCTCAGACGTGAACGTAGGTCCACCTACACCGCATCCCAGGTCCCGTCCTGCCAACCACGGTGCTGACGGATACACACCAACCATCACGCTCGTCGTCAACCAGTTTTTATTTCTGATTTTCCTTCCGCATGCGGGGTCTCGTTTTTGTAGAAAGCCAAGTCACTCTTTTTTTTTTTTTTTTTTTCAAAAGGTGACTAAAACGTTGGTTCAGCTGAACAGCACTGGCTAAGGCAGGTGCTATGAAAACGCGGACTGCGATGAACAGTGGCTGCCCACAATTCCGTGCCCATCCAGAAGGCCATGATGGGACCTTGCTTGGAAACGGGGTCTTTGGAGACATAGTTAAGGTGAGATCATAGGGGACCAGGGTGGGCTCACTCCAATACGGCAGAGGCCCTATGGGATGGGGATATTTGGCCGCAGGGACACTCAGGCAGAAGGCCGTGTGTAGGGCTTCCTCTGGCTGGGACTAGGTGGAGAAAGCAGAGACAGTTCGATGGTGGAAACACAGCTGACCACGGACCGGGGTGACGTCCACGTTCAGGGGGGACCCCGTGGGTTTTCCCAAGGTGCCTCAGGAGCACCCCTTCTCGTGAGGACCAAGCGCCCAGCCCAGAAGAGGGAGCCCTGGGGTCTCCTCCAGATGCGCTCAACCACACATCCGCAGCCACCTTTCCACGGTCCGCGCTTTGTTTGCACCTCAAAGTAGAGACCTGGGCTCATTTCTGGAAGACTTTTTCCTGCTACATTTTATCTTGATCGTTGAGTTCAACTTCACAAATACTTAATGAAAGGAACCTTTTCTAGACGCTGGCTGCGGCAAGAGCTACCCTTAGAGGGATGAGTAAGCCTCGATCCTGACCCTCCAGGGAGCCATCCTGCGGGAAGGAAGACACGGATCTGCAGCCACGGGTCAAACCACCGTGGGATCCACGTGGCGTGGTGGCCACGCAGAGAGGGCGGAGGCTGAGGATCCCTGCAGGAGGGACTTCTGAGCCAGATTTTGCAAGTGGTCTTATCCCGAGGGCACCTGGAAGGTTCCATCGGTGAAGCCTCTGCCTTCAGCTCAGGTCACGATCTCAGGTCCCAGGGTCAAGCCCCACGTCGGCTCCCTGCTCAGCACGGAGTCTGCTTCTCCCCTGCTTGTGCTTTCTCTCTCTCAAGTGAATAAATAAAATCTTAAAAAATAAAAAAGTGCAGAGTGCCAGGTACCTGGAGCAGCAGCCACCGCACAGAAGCCTGAAGGACAAGGAGGCCGGGTTCGGACGTACCGTCATCATCCCAGGACAGTGGGGACAGACTCCGGGACCTCTTGCAGGGTCTCCGGATTTTACCCCCGAGGTGTGCAGAGCAAACAGGGTGCACACAGCTGTGCCCGGGCTGCCCTGCTCAGAGCTGGACTGCCGCCTTCCTGCTTCCCTGGCCTGCCTGCCCCGCCTCAGGCCTGAACAAGCCGAGTCCCTGCCTCCTCTCTCTTTGCAGCTCCCAGTGGGAACGGGGAGTCCCGGAAGCCCCCCCTGAAACTAGCAGTTAGCTAGCAGCTGATTCAGGAGCAGGGGCTGTGGACTGGCTGCTTAGGCCCACAGCAGCCAAGATGCACTCCCTCTGCTCCGCTTTCTGGTCGCAGGCCCATAAGACGCGGCGCTCAAAATGGTTCTTCCTCGGCTTCTCAGCCTCGTAGGAGCAGACTCAGCTCCCCCTGCCTGGCCCCCCACTGGTCCCCCCATTGGACACCCCTCCCAGCACCCCCCTGCCCAGCCCCGCCACTGGCCCCTCCTCCCAGCCCCCACCCAGCCTCCCTGCCTGGACGCCCCACTGCCCCTCCCTTGGGCACCCCTCCCAGGCCGCCCCTGGCCCAGCCCCCCACCGCTGGCCCCTCCTCTCTGCTCCCCCACTGGTCCCCCTCATTGGACACCCCTCCTAGTGCCCCCCCTCCTGGCCTCCCCTTGGCCCCCACCTGAGCCTCCCCTGACCCCCCGACCGCCCCCTCAGCCCCCAGGACGTGGAGTTAGAGGCGTCCAGGCTACACACGGAGCCACGAAGCCCCGGGCTTTCTGGGCGCCGAGCACCAAGTCCCCTGTGAGGGGCCTGCCGGCCTGCGCACGGGCTCCTAGGTGCGTGTCCTCCAGGGCGTGCCTTCCTGAGTGGCCGACCTCAGAACTCTTAAGGGAATTCAACAGAGGCGCATCGCTGCCCTTTCCCGAGCCGGAAGGCCTTAGGACCAGGAGGCCGTGCTGAGGTCGGCCAGTGCACCAGGGGCCGAGACTCCCGTGTACCCTCGGGCCGGCCGGGCAAGGCAGTGGCTGCTGACACCACACGCAGGCCTGGATTCCTCGCCCGGCAGCCAGGAGTTCCGCTGGAGAGCACCGGAGGATCGCGATGCAAGTACCGCGTGTCGCCCCTGGAGACCGCTCACAAGTGTCATGAAATGGGGATGCGCCCACCTGCAGAGCAAGAAGGCTGAGAGCCGCTGACCCCGGGCCGTGTGTGTGTGTGTGTGTGTGTGTGTGTGTGTGTGTGTGTGTGCAGGAAACCAAGGGGAATCACGAGCAGCGTGAAGCCGCTTGTCGGAGAATCATTGTTGGGCTAAGATGCAGACCCCGATGATCAGGTCAGCACGGCCTGGGCGGTCAGGAGATTCCCCGCCGCCGCCGGAGGGAGAGGAGCCAGGAGCATGGGTCCCGGGACGCGGGACCGCTCATCCTGGGACCCGGCACCCAGGACAAGGGCAGCGATTTCGGGGGCACGCTCCTTCCGAAAGCAGCGGGACGCACGTCAGATAAATAAATCAGACAAATAAAATCTTAAAAAAAAAAAAAAGGTTCTGGCTTTCCCTCTCCCCCTCTCCTTGCACATGCGCTCTGTCTCTCAAAAAAAAAAAAAAAAAAGGAAGAAAATATTGAAATATTCACCATATAACCTTAATTACTGCCGTAGAGGCCCCGTGTCCCACCACAGCCACACGGGTTAAAGCTTCAATATCTGACTACAGGGGGACACCCAGGCCCCCGGGGGCTGGCAGCGGCCCTGATGCGTGGCCTCCCTGCCTTGCCAGCCCCATGGTGGCCTGACCGCGTCCCTGTGTGTCTCTGTGCGCGGGGGTGGGGGGAGACACAATATGCTGCCCTGTGGGCACAAGGATCACCGTGAGCCGAAGGCACCTGACAAGCAGGTGTCGGAGACGCTCTCTGGCTGCACCGGGGGCCCCGTGGGTGAGGCACCTGCCTTCGGCTCAGGTCGTGACCTGAGCTCAGGCCCTGGGTGGAGCCCCGAGGGGAGCTCCGCGCTCAGCGTCTCCCTCGGCAGCGTCTCCCTCGGCCTCGGCCCCACCCCCTGCTCATGCTCGCTCTCTCACGCTCTCTCTCACTGATTAATTAATTAATTAATAATAATTAATTAATTAATTAATTAAATCTTGAAAAGAAGAAAAAGAGAACAGAAAAGCTCTGGCCTCGCCCCTATTTGCCGAGACGCAGCCATAGTCTGAGTGCCCCGCTCCCTCCACTCTACCAGGGAGCGGACCACCAGCCACAGGTGGAGACCTCTGGGCCAGACACACCCCCCGAGTCCGAGCAAGCATCCCTACCCCGACTGTGTGCCCCCCACTGGCTGCTCCCAGAGCGCGGAGCCTTTATCCAGCGTCCTGTCAAGTCTCCAAAAAATCATGGTTCTCTTGTTAAGATGCAGTCCCGAGCGCCCTCTTGAGCTACGCATACGCGGGGGCTCCCCGGTGCATGTACTCTGCACACGTTAATAAACTTGTGTTTGCTTTTTTCTTGGAAGAAAATGTTAAAATAAAATATCTCTAACTCCCAGGGCCTAATACGTCAGGACTGCATGACTTCTATGCAAAAATGAATGCTGGGAGAGCAAGGAAAATGCTTTCAGACGGACAAAAAAAAAAAAGAGAGAGAGAGAGGGAACAGGCATGGCATACAGTAGGTGCATAATAAACAGCAGCAAAAAAATAAAATAAAATAAAATAAAATAAAATAAAATAAAATAAAATAAATTAAAATAAAAATAAACAGCAGCGAGTAAACGAACCAAGGACTTTCTGGGGCTGCACACGGATAGGAATGGTTGGACCGTATCTACCTTGAAGACCCTAATGCCTGTGGCCCCACAGCTTGGGAAGGAAGCATGTGTTGCAGGAAATGGACGGGGGCGTGAGCCCGAGGGGACGTGATTCCTACAGAGTTGCCTGTAATAGGAGAATTGCTTAAACCAATGAAAACCCCCAAAAGAGAGCGTTTGACTGAATCACGGGGTCTCCCTGCCACGTGCTGTTGCACAGCCTGAGGGTGGGTGATGCTGGGTCGCCTGGGGCTCCGGTTTCTGCCCAGGGTGTGATCTCGGGTGGAGCGATCGAGCCCCTGGCGGTCTCCGGACTCGGCCACCGCGGACTTTCTCCGTCTCTGCGTCTGCCTCTGCCTCTCCCCCCCAGCCCACATGCTCCTTCCCTCTCTGCTTCGCCCTAAAGGATGGAACAAATCTCAAAAACGAGAAAATTGAAAATGAGTGGCGTGGGCGTGCTCGACTTACAGGAACAGAAGGATACGTCATCGAGTAAAAAAGCAAAAAAAAAAAAAAAAAAAAAAAGAAGAGTCCCAAAGTGCGATACCGCTGCCCTAAAGAAGTAAAAGTGCTCGTGTTTAGGAGCTTTACGTGCCCGGGGCCCAGGGGTGGCCCAGACAGTGGAGGGTCGGACTCAGGGCTCCCGCGCGGTCCCGATCCGCGGTCGTGGGAAGGGTCCCCGGCCCATCCCTGGGGGGCTCGGTGCGGAGTCCCCTGCACGTGTGCTTCCTCCCTCCCGCGTCGCTTCCCAACACAGGGCACAGGGCGCGGCTCCCCGTCTCAGGGTCGGCAGCACCGGGGGGACCGCCTAGGACCGTCCTTACACTGTTTTGACCGGCCTGCATTTTCTATTATTTTTTTTTCCAAGAAACACATTTACTCATTAAAAAACTCGCGATAGTGACGACTCCTTCCCATTCGAGGCACAAGGCAGGGCTGTGAGCATTCAGCCAGAACACGCTACGGGACGTTCTGTCCTTTTGGTTCATTCCTTTAAAAGATTCAGGGGAAAAAAATAAAATAAAAAAATAAAAGATTCGGGGGGAAGACGGGAGCCTGGGGCTCGGCATGGAGCATCTGCTTCAGCTCTGGGTCGCGGCCTCAGGTCCCAGGATCGAGTCCCACCTCGGGCTCCCTGCTGCTGCCCTTCCCCTTCACTCTCGCTATCTCTGTCTCTATCAGTCTCAAATAAATAAATAAAATCTCAAAAAAAATAAAAGAAAAAAACAAGAGCATCAAAGCCACTGCTCTCCGTTACCTGTCCTGCCATAACTCAGACGTAAAGGAGGAGAAATAGGTTCTCACCTGAAAAAGTAAGCTTCGGCCCCCTCGGAACGGCCGGGCGCGAGCTCGAGGGGCGGGTAGTCCGTGGCCAGCGGCCTCACCATGAACAAGCCCATGGCCAAGGCCACGAAGAGGACGGGCAGCAGCAGGTTGGAGACGGCGCCCTTCCAGGCCCGGCGCGTGTGGCGGAGCCGCTTCACCAGGAGGGCCGCGGCCTGGGCCAAGGGGGTCCCTGCGGGGGCGCCACCTGCGGAGACAGGGACGGGCAGCCGGCTGAGGCCAGGGGACCGCCCGGGGCCTGCCGATGCCCACGGCCCCCCCTCGGCCCCACTCGGCCCGGCAGCCGGCGGCACGGGAGCCCCGGGGGGGCCGCAGCTCGCTGTCCCCACGGCCGTCCTCCTGAGGATGCTCCAGGTCATGCCCAGGTGCCCCCCCCCCCGCCCTGGGGGTGTCCCTGTGCAGGGGAGCCAGCAAGGCATCAGGGCCGCATCTGCAGCTCCAGGGGAGGCCCCTCGGCTGCAGGCTCAGCCTCCCGGCCTCCCCTCCTTCCACCTCGACCCTGAGACCCGGCCTGAGGGAGCGATGCACAGCGTGAGCACAAGTCCGGGACGTCCTGCTCCCCCTGCCAGGCCCCTTGGGGAGGGGTGTCCCCTCCGCCCCCGGGCCACCCGACCGGTGCCTGCAGCTCTCGGTCCAGGCCGCGGACGGCCCAACAGGAGGGAAACGGGAGGCAGACCCAAGGCCTGCAGCCCCAACCCCTGTCCACGGAGGGACGCGGCCGCGCCTTGCGTCCCAGCGCCTTCCAGGTCGGTCTCCCCAAGGCCGCGGACGACGCCAGGTACGTGCTTACAAATACGAAACCGAAATGCAGGTGATAACAGCGCAGGGAATACACTTAAAATCCCCCAAAGAAATCATGTTGAGAGAAAGGACCATTTTGAAAGATCGATCATTTATCAGGGCAGCGAGCACAGGGCTGGCGAGAGCAGCTGGGACGCAACTCCTCGGGCACGCGGTAGGGAGCCCACGGGCACAACCAGGTGCAGGGACGGCGGTGCCCACTGGGTCCGCGGGAAGGACATCACGGGGGTGGGGGGCGGGGGGCTCAGGGGTTGAGCATCTGCCGTCGGCCCAGGGCGTGATCCCTGGTCCCGGGATGGAGTCCCGCAGGGAGCCTGTGTCTCCCTCTGCCTCTCTCTGCGTCTCTCATGAATAAATAAATAAAATCTTCAAAAAAACAAAAAGGGGGCTGAGAGAAAACGTGTGAAGAAACGAGGGAACACGAAGCGAGTGTCACGATCAGCAGGGGCCACGCGGAGGGCGGGAGACGTTCAGGGCCACGGGGTTAGCCAGGGCCACGGGGCCTCGAAGGCCCAGTTGGGGGGGGGTGTTCTGAGCACAGACTCGCCCCCTCAGCTCCCCTTTAGCTTCACCGAGAAGCCGTCACCGTCACCTGCGAGGCCCCGGGTCACCAGGGGCAGGCTTTGCTCCCAGCCAGGGGTCCTCCGGGCAGCCGCCCCCGAGACCCCCCACCCCGGACGGAGTTGGCCCGCAGGCCACGGCTGGGTCCCTCGGAGCTGTCCCTCCCCACCCCAGATGCCAACCTCGAGTGCAGGCTGTCACCTTGCCTCCGAGCAGCTCCTGTGGGCCCTGCCTGGGGTGGAGCTAAAGGGCCAGAGCGGCTCGGAAGTGGGGACTCGGGTCGGCCACCTGACCGAGGGCCGGGACAGGAGGCACAGACAGGAGCAAGGCCACGGAAGGGCGCCGGCTGCCGTGCACTCACTCCCCAGCACCTTCCGAGCACCCCTGGAAGGAAGCTCCCCGCACTCCCCAGTACTGGGACCTAATGGAGCTTCATCAGGCACCCACGACCCACCCCAATGTCCGGGTCCGGCCCGTCTCCCCTCCCTGGGGCTTGGGGCTGGGGCTCCATACACCCGCCTCTAATGGAGAAGCCCCATCCAGCGACCCCGAAGCCCACCCAGCATGGCCCCCCTGGAACGCACGATGCTCCTGGCACTCTCCTTTCTCTGGTGGAAGCATGCCTCACCCTTTTAGGGTCAAGAGGCATTGAAAGGTCACCAGCAGCTGAGATGGGTTATGACCCAACCGAGCCACCGGCCATCATCTTCCAAGAGCCAGCACCCTTCAAAGCAGCCTCTAAGAAGCGCCTTCCAACACCCCATCCAGGGCCCCCCCCCCCAGCTGCCTGCCAAACAACGCACCTGCTCAAACACGTCTGCAGCAGGCGGTGCCCATGACACCTGTTTACAGGAAGCTTTTCGTCTATGCAGACAGGTGCACAGAAAACGGAAGCGGAGCAAGGAAATGCACCTGCCGGTGGGGGGGGGGAACACCAGCAGGGAATGGCCATGTATTTGCCCACTGGCTCTGCTCAGGGAGGACAGGTCGCAGCATCACGGGGGGGACGGCGAGCATTCGGTCCCTTAGTCTACGCAGACCTGGCCTGGAATCCAGACTGGGCACCAACAAGCTGTGTGACTGGTGTAGAGCTGCCTGCGTCTCCAGACGCCGGCTCCGCTCTGACACAGACACTCCCACTTTCCCCTCTCGGTAATGAGAATTCTTTTTTTTTTAAGTAATGAGAATTCCTATTACCACGCTTAGGGCACTGCCAGGACAGGTGTACTGCTGACCTCCAGACATCGTAAAAGCTCACCAGACAGGCTCAGTAAGTCTGTGGGGACAGACGTTTCTCATTATTAAGAAAAATAAATTCTCCCCGCCTTCCCATATGTTAACTGAACATAAATGAGAGAAATAAAGGGCTGAGATGGTTTATGGTCACGGAGGAACCGCCGATCAACTATTTATGGCGAAACTCATAAAAGTATTCACATGAATATTTTAACAGACAAAATTAAAATGCCGGACCAAATTGTTATGAATTGTCTTCTTTCACTTATGACTGTAATTCTATTCGAAGCATCTAGTGACATCCAGGATTAGGCATTCCCGGTGACCCTGACCATCAAATTATTTGGGAAAAATGTACGAAGATTTCTTTTTTTTCTTCTCCTCCTTCTCTTTTTGGGCTGATGGCTTCAATCGCTTGTACATTAGCACCTGGTGGGGAACACCTTAACCTACCGGGGACTCAGCACGCGCCCCAGACGATGATCTCCACGGCACTGAATTCATCCAAAGGTTCTCAAAGCCTTTAAAACGAAGTATTGCAAATGTGATGCGTTCAGGTCCTTTTTTAAAAAATGAACACCCCAAACAAAAAAGTGGTCAAAGAGCATGCATAAATATGTAGTTCGTTAAAGAATTTACAAAAGAAGGGCGTCTGGGTGGCTCAGTCGGGTCCCGACCCTGGGGTCCTGGGATGGAGCCCATGGCGAGCCCCTCACTCAGCGGGGACTCGGCTTCTCCCTCTCCCTCTCCCCGCTGCTCATGCTCACTTTTTCTCTCTTTCACTGTCTCTCAAATAAATAAAACTTTTTTTTTGAAATCTACACGAGAGCCGATATATATCACAAAATACAGCGACAATGAAATGTTCAGATTACCAACATGGTTAAGATGAAAAATAACATAAATACCTAACATTACTGCATGTTTAAAGACACAGGCATAGGGGATCCCTGGGTGGCGCAGCGGTTTGGTGCCTGCCTTTGGCCCAGGGCGCGATTCTGGAGACCCGGGATCGAATCCCACATCGGGCTCCCGGTGCATGGAGCCTGCTTCTCCCTCTGCCTGTGTCTCTGCCTCTCTCTCTCTCTCTCTCTCTCTCTCTGTGTGTGTGTGTGTGACTATCATAAATAAATAAAAAAATTTAAAAAAAAAAAAGCAAAAACAGTAAAAGAAAAAATCTCTTTAAAAAAAAAAAAAAAAAGACACAGGCATAAGGATTCAGGGCTTGCAGGACAGCAGACGAGTATGGTCTTCCCGTGGGGAACAAATATGAGCCATCTTTGACCAGTGACTCCCAATCCGGCAGTTGTATTATTTAAAAAAAAAAAAAAAAAAAAAAAAAAAGGACATCTAGGTGGCTCACTCGTTAAGCATCCGTATCTTGGTTTCGGCTCAGGTTGTGACCTCGGGGACCTGGGATCGAGCCCCACGTGGTTGGGCTCCACACTAAGCATAGGTTCTCCGTCTCTCGCTTTCTCTCTGCCTCCCCTGCCCCTCACACTTGTGTGCACACATGCACAGTCTCTCAAATAATTTAAAAAAATCTTTAAAAAAAGTAAAAAATATATAAACAAGGGAAATTCATCACACATATCAAATAAGGTGGTTTATTACACCTCGCAGAATATAGTAGCAGGACGTTAGAAACAGGTGTCTGGGGGATCCCTGGGGGGCTCAGCGGTTTGGCGTCTGCCTTTGGCCCAGGGCGTGATCCTGGGGTCCCAGGATCGAGTCCTGCATCGGGCTCCCTGCATGGAGCCTGCTCCTCCCTCTGCCTGTGTCTCTGCCTCTCTCTGTCTCTCATGAATAAATAAATAAAATCTTTTTTAAAAAAAAAGGAAAAAAAAGAAAACCAGAAAGAAACATAAAAGGAAAGGAAAACGTTTTCTGACACCAGTATGCTTGTTAACATGACACGAAACCCAAAACACAATTACGTCTTAAATATTAAACATGGTGACACAGAAAATGTACACATTTTAAAACCAAGCTAGGTTACTGAGATCTTAATTAATTTAAGTAAGCTCTGCGCCCAGCAGGGAGCCCCACGTGGGGCTCGAACTCCCAGCCCCAAGGGCAGCCCTGAGCTGGAGAGGATGCCCTGCCCCCCCAAACTCCTGGCCGCGCGTCCCCCCTGGCCACAGATTCATGGGAGCGAGTTAAAGGCCGCGGGAACTCCCAGACGGGGCTGGCAGAGAGACCAGGTGCAGCCCCACTCAGCCAGCTGCTTCCTCGGGGGCAGGTCCCGGAAACACGGAGTTTGGGGATTTTGTTCTCAGTGCACCAGAGCAAGTCCCGGCCCCACAGCCGGACCCTCCGGAGCTCCAGGGGTGGCAGGGAGGGGGAGGGGGCTACGTCCTGCGGCACCTGGCGGGGGCGGCCAGCCCTGAGCACCCACCCGTGCCCACCCGTGCCCACCACAGTCGGACGGAGGTGAAGCGCAGGCGCGGCTATCTAGGCCGCTCTGTCGGACAGGCCTGGCCTTTGCCTCCCCACAGCCCCGGGCCTCACGGCTGGCACCAGCCGGCCTCCAGCTGGAGGGGTCACGGGGCGTGGGGACGTGGGGGTGGCGGATGTAGCCACACAGAAGAGGAGTCCTCGCACCCAAATCTTCTCTAGGCCCCTGGCCCTGCATTCACCACGCTCCCTGCTCGGTCTTCGTGTGCAGCCACAAGGCGCCCACCCGAGTTCATCCTGCCGAGCTCAGATGGAGCACACTGTCCAGGCCTCAGGGGTGCTCGGAGCCACATGGGGGACCCCCAGTCCTGGGGGATGCTCAGAGCCACATGGGGGACCCCCAGCCCTGGGGATGCTCAGAGCCACGTGGGGGACCCCCAGCCCTGGGGATGTTCAGAGCCACGTGGGGGATCCCCAGCCCTGGGGGATGCTCAGAGCCATGTGGGGGACCCCCAGCCCTAAGGATGCTCAGAGCCACATGGGGGGACCCCTACCCCTGGGGATGCTCAGAGCCACGTGGGGGATCCCCAGCCCTGGGGATGCTCAGAGCCACGTGGGGGATCCCCAGCCCTCAGGGATGCTCAGAGCCACGTGGGGGGACCCCCAGCCCTGGGGATGCTCAGAGCCACGTGGGGGACCCCTAGCCCTGGGGATGCTCAGAGCCCTGTGGGGGATCCCTAGCCCTGGGGATGCTCAGAGCCCTGTGGGGAAGAGTCTGCAGGTGGATGTGACCCAACACCCCGTCCGCATCCCTGCGTACGTCTCACCTCCCTCCCCATCCAAGCTTCCCTACTCAGAAGTGACAGCTCGGATCCCCCAGGAGATACCTTAGGGAAGAAGAAATTCGCCCCAGGGTTCAGGGTCCTCCAGCTGGGTCAGTACATAAATTTACACAAGGTGAACAAAAGAAAAAATAAGGAGCTTATAGTACGTGCGCGTGGAGGCCCAATAACAAACCTGAAGCTTGAAGTGGGAGCAGGGCCGGGAGACCGTCTGGGGCGAGGCCAGGGCAGGGGGGTCAGCCCCGCAGCTTCAGGGGCTCCGAGCGGCACCTGCAGGTCTCCGGTCCCTGTCGGGGTGATGCGGGTGTGGAGGGACCCCCTCTCAGGGCGCAGCGCCCCCAGGCCACTGGCGTGTAAGGTGGAGACACTCCTGCTCTGTGGCCCAGGCTCCCCCCGCCACACGCTGGAAGCGAGGCCTGAGAGGAGGGAAGGCCCTCCTCTGTCCAAGGTTCCACGAGAAACTGTGATTTCAAGGCCCGAAGTGGCCCTGGCCCTGGCCTGGCCCGCTGGCCCGCAGCCCCGAGCCTCCCGCGTCCTCCCGACCCCTCTCAGCCCCGAGGGAGCAGCCACTCGGGCACCTGCCCTGTGTGCACTCGTAGCCCACCTGTGGGGGGGCTGCACCTGCCGCGAGCTCCACGGTGGGTGACCTGGCCCCACGCAGCCTCCCACGCTGCTTGCAGGGGCCGCTGCTCCTGAGCTGTGAGGAAAGGCGGACGGAGCAGAGACAGCACTGGGGGTGGAAGCCCGGCCCAGCCTCCGGGCAGCAGGGCCTGGAGCGGCTCTGAAGGCTGCAGGCGCTCAGATAACCCGCTGCCCAGCCTCCATCAGCACCGGGGTAGCAAGCAGGGGCGAAAGGTGAGGATCCGAGGGTGGGAGGCAGAGCGGAGTGCAGGTAACCTGGTGCTGGCAAACCAGAGCGGAGACATTTCCCTCACTTGGGGGGTGAGGCTTCAGGAGGAGGGGGGAGGGGATGGAGGGAGGGAGGGAGAGAGAGGAGGGAGAGGAGAGGGAGGAGGGAGAGGGGAGGCAGGGAAGAGGGAGGGAGAGAAGGAGAGAGGAGGGAGGAGCGAGGAGGGAGAGGGGAGGCAGGGAGGAGGGAGGGAGAGAGGAGGGAGGAGGGAGGGAAGAAGAGAGGAGGGAGGGGAGGGAAGAGACAAGCAGGCCAGGGCAAAGCCCGACACAGGCCAACATCGCCGCCCAGACCCTCTGGGAAGCAGGCAGATCTGCGAGCGTCGCCTGCCCTGAGCTCGACCACGCTGCCGGGCTTGTCCCCGGGGCTCTCGCAGCGGTGGCCACGGCCCACCCGCTCCAGGGAAGCCAGGGTGCTTGTTCCAACCCGCAGATGTGTGGGCCTCAGAACCAAAAGTCACGAAGTTGGACCTAACACTCTGCGCTTTTAATGAGCGTCCAAGTTTTCTCTTTTTTTCTCCCTCTGATGATGGCCACCCTGGCAGGGGTGAGGTGACGCCCCGCTGTGGCTGGGATCTGAGGACATGATGTTGAGCATCTTGCCCGCACCTGTTGTCCATCTGGGTGTTTCTTCTGGAAATATGTCTGTTCTCGCACTTTGCCCATTTTTTATTTGGGTTGCTTATCTTTCTGCTATTGAGTTCGAGGAGCTCCTTAGATTTTTTCGGATATGAACCCCTTATTGGATATACGGTTTGCAAATACTTTTTCCCCAATCAGTGGGTTTCCTTTTCATCCTAAGAAATCCTTTGCTGTGCAGAAGCTTTCGTTGGGAATGAGAAGCCCGATGCCTCCTGCACTACTGGCGGGAACGCAAACGGGGGCAGCCGCTGCGCGGCGGCTGCGAAGGGCCTTCCACAAGAACCACCAGGGGCTCCGTCAGCGGAGCCTCAGCTCTTGGTTTTGGCTCCGGCCGCAATCTCAGGATCATGGGATCGAGCCCCACATGGGGTTCCACCCTCATCAGGGAGTCTGCTTGAGATTCTCTCTCTCCCTCACCCCCTCTCCCTGCTTGTGAACTCACTCTCTTTCTCCACAATAAATTTTAAAAATCATAAAAAAAAAATAACAACTACCGCATGATCCATAAATCCTTCTTCCAGGTATATATCAAAAAAAAAAAAAAAAAAAAAAACCGAAATCAGGACCTCAAGGAGATGCCATCCAGGGCCGTCATTCCACAGGGCCACGTACCATACACAAGGGCCCAGACTCCAGCAGCAGGTGGATGGATGAAGAGAACATGCACGTGCACACGTCTATAGAATGGAACGTTGTTCAGCCTTAAATAGGATGGAAAGTGACACCTGCTGCCACGAGGACGACGCGATGGCTCGTGCGAGATGCTCCTTGATCCCACTCATCTGAGGAATCTGAGACGGTGCAGCTCCTGCGCAGTAGTGTGGTGGTGGCCGGGCGCTGGGTGCGGGTACTCGGGGACGCGTGCAGCAGGTGCAGTTCCAGCTCCAGAGACCCACTCCCTGCGCCTCGGGTTCTCTTAGACTGTTTTCCTGGAGGACGAGCTGTGAGCACGGCTCCCGGGAGCCGCAGCCCTCCCACGACACCTCTCAGCCCGGCTCCCCGGATCCTCTGCGGGGCCGGGGCCGCTGGGAGGGTGCAGGAGGCCCTCCGAGAGCAGGGAGCAGCACACCAGGCTGGCGCAGGTGGTGCTGCCAACGGTCACCAAGGACCTGCTACGCAGCCTGCACCCGTAGGTCGCTGAAGCGCAGGATTCCCGGCAGAAAGCAGACAGCATCGTGTGGGTGACAGGAAACCAGCCCCAGGAATAGGGACGAAGGGTCACTAACCGCTCGGGGCAGCTGAGACCGGGGCCTCGCGACCCGAGCCCACGTGGGGCCGGCGTAGGCACAGAGGGTCTAGTAACCGGGCCCTTGGGTGCGCGTGGTCCCACGTGGACTGTCCTGCCCCGTCGAGCCTGGCCGCTTCCACGCAGACGTCGACATCTCACTCAGGGGGCTGGGAGTCCAATCGGGGTGCTGCCTGCAGGCTGGCTTCCCTTGAGGCCTCCTCCTCCGCGCCCCCGAGGCCCTCCCGCTGCGGGCTCACCGCCCCGCTGCCCACGCTCCCCTTCTTATGGGGACGCCAGTCAGACGGGGTTAGGACACTCGTATCACCTCATTTTTACCCTAATTACCTTTTCAAAGATCCTGTATCTCCACATGCTGAGGCACCAGGGGCTCAACATGCAAATCTGGGGGGCAGAGTTCAGCGCACAACACGCCTGCGCTGCTGAGAATCGGGAGAAAGACCCAGAATTCGTGAATCTAAATAGAATTCTCCTTTGGCTATCCCACCACAGCGGAGGGTGTCAACGGGTGCTGCCTGGGCCCACAGTATGGCCCGGGAGCCTAGGAGAAATGCAGGTTCTCGGGCCCCCCCCAGGAACCACCAAATCAGAAAGTCGGGGGCCGAGGCTCCGTCATCTGCGCTCTAACAAATTCTGCAGGTCGTCGTTGCGATGTGAGATCATGCAAGGAGCTGGCCCGGTTACTCATGCCTCTTCCAGACGCCGTGAGCAGCACGCATTGGGGGGCTTTGCAGAAAAGGGAGAGACTCAGGGAGAGGGCAGGAGCAGGGGCTGTGCCTGCAGGGGGGGGTCCTGTTGGAGCCGCCAGGGTTTGGGCAAATCAGCCAAGTTCCTACAGCTCAGTGTCCACAAAGGAATCCTAACAAAAAAGTAATATCTGAGAGCACCAAGGAGAGAGGAAAGATCTGTGTAAGTGATTCTAGAAACTTCCTCTCTCTAGTGTGGATCACGCCGCCGTCGCCAAAAAGCCACGAAAGCACTTTACCCAGAAGACATTGGCACTCGCTCTCTCCCAAATCCTGATCGAGCATTTTGATAAAGTTCTAGCTGCTAAATGATATAAATTTCACTTAGGTGGATGCCTCCTGTGGAGCTTCATGGGAGGATTTCAGAATACAATAAAATTGGCAAATGCAAGGAAATCTCATACCAAATTTGTCTTAATGCCTCCTGGTCTCACGTCTTTTTTTAGTAATGAAACACTTAAATAGATTTTTTAATGATGTATTTTCCAGTTCCATAATTTGTAATTTGAATGATAAATAAAATTGCATTTTTTATATCATATTTTACAACGGTAATAGAAGACACTATAATGTTCCTTCCCTCGGGGTTCTTTTTTCGATTTAAAGTACCATTTTTTTTTTCACATAACATTAGCTTCTTTGGCACATGTTTTATTTCTAACATATTTGCATGGATTTTCATAATGTTCCCCAAACTCAGAACATGAAATTATCATTTTTTTGGGAAACAGGTGCATAGCCATAATGAAGAGGATGTATGTAGGCATTGCACTTCCAATGTAAATCACCCTGAGTTCTCAATGATGACAAAATGTTTATGAGAACATAATCATATTTTCTTTAAATTCGCTCTTACATGAGAAAGTCATTAACTAATGTACCTTAAAAATAAATGAATGCTCAGAGGCAAAACCCTTTAGGTAAAATGCTAATAATAAAAAGGGAAAATAATGTGTATGCACAGTCGAAGTACAATCTATACATACTCGGTGCAAGAGAGAACAAGTGTATGCTCAGCAGAATATGACTAAGTAGAAATGACACAGCAATAACATAGATGGATCTGAGAGACAGAATATAAAGAAAAAAACACAGACTCCTGTGCAAACTTGATGATGCCGTTTATACGACATTCAATAAAACGCACGATCACTGGAAGGTGAGAGCATCACCACGGGGCCGGGGGTCTGACTTGGAGAGGGCGGCGGGGCCGGGCAAGGCGCTGGGAACGTCCTACCTTGACCCAGGAGGTGGTGACACAGGTGTGTGCCATGGAAGAAGGCGTCTGATTGTGCGACCAAGAAATACGCCATTTGTGATACGATGGAAGTCAGCGAAACAAATGTAAAACACGGTTCTTCAAAAATAAAACATTCACAAGCACAGGTAAGCGACAACCATGTCGTAAAACAAGAAACTCACACGGATGATAAGCATGAAGGGGAATTTAACGTATTGTAGTAATTTTTGGTAGGGAGAAGTCTAAACCAGCCCCAGTCACTCCTACTTCCTGGAAGGTTCCAATCCCCTCCCTTCAAGCGTGGGTAAGTCCTCGAACACCTGACTGTCACTCTTACGACTGGATCACAGCGTTCAGAAGGAAAGGTGAAGAGCTTTGGCGGATCTAGTCTCTAATTTGTTAAGTTGATCAAAACGGGGATTTTTCCACGGGAAGTTGTAGAAGAAACACGTCCTGTTGTGAGGGGACCACATGGCTAAGATTCCAGGGTGCCCCGTAGGACCTTGAGAGCAAACCCAACAGCCCGCCAGCCAGCTCGTGTGGACCTCAGTCCTGAAACCACAAGGAACTGAGTTCTGCCAACAAGCTGGATGACAGCACGGGTTGGTGGTGCGTCGCAGCGATTTATCACAAGGAATGTTCATCTGCTCTTTGCTTCTTGCAAAGCTCCTAGGACCTGTGGGTTTTCCAAGATGATTAGAGCAACAGCGTGTCTGTTGTTGTGTTAATGAGCTTACGGAGGTGACTGAGAAGCCAGCTAAGGGCCAGGGGAACCACCACCTACATGCAGGGCTGGAACTTTCATTCTCTTCCCCTCGAAGGCCAGGGACCAGAGGGGGGCTGGGGGTCGAATCAATCACCAATAGGCAATGATTTAATCGTGCGTGCGTCATAAAGGCCCCATGAAAACCCGAAAGGATGGGGTTCAGAGAGCTTCCAGGCTGGTGACTACTTGGAAATTCAGGGACAGCGGCTCCAGGAGAGGCTGCAAACTCTGGGACCCTTCCCACATTCTCTGCCTCATGCATCTGACGAATTCTGACACTGGCCACACGGAGGATGAATCTTGAAGTCGTTATGCTGGTTGAACTAAGCCAACCACAAGAGGACGGATACCCCGTACGAGGGATCTGGAAGAGTGGAGTTCATACAGACCGGAAGGAGCATGGGGGCCCCAGGGGCTGGGAGGGGGAAGGGGAGCTGGTGATCACTGTGCACAGTCTTGGTTGGAGAAAGCAAAGGAGCCCTGGAGATGGATGGCGGTCATGGCCACGAAATAACGTGAATATACTTGATGCCGCAACTGTGCACCTCAAGACAGTGAAATTCCCATCATGCATGTTGTACCCCAGTAAACAGGTGAGTGAGTAAATAAATATTAACAATTCACTCATTTATTTATCAACCATTTGGCGTTTTCTTGCACTAATAAGCCTTCTACATTAAGAAAAAAAAAAAAAAAAAGAACAGAATGAAAATTGTGAACGAACCTCACAGATCTATTCGACTAAACCAGAGGGCTTCTAGGAAGCGTCGTGGGGTGGTCTCCTCTGCCCCCCCACCCTCTCTGCAGAACCACAAACAGAAGCAATTATCTCAAAAGGACCTGGATTTGAGCTAATGGAGGAGCACTCCCAGCGTCGGAGGAAGTTCCCTGAAGTTCCCAGGAAGCAGTTCCTCAGATGCAGCGTGAGCACAGACTAAAGGGTCAAGGAGACACAGCAGGGAGCAAGACCACGGAGCTTCTTGGCCACAGGCCTCCCACCAGGGAGAGACAGAGGGTGATTCAGGCAACTGAAGAGCCCTGGGACATCTAGATGGGCCATATGCTGGCCCATAAAACTAGCCTCAATAAATAAAAAAAGACTTAAAAGTATACAGCATTTCCCCCTCTGGTCCCCATAGAATGATATTGGACTTTACTGAAAAAAGAAATCTGGGAAACCCGTAAAAACATGGAGATTTAAAAACATAAACTCAGAGGCACCTGGCTGGCTCAGCTGGAAAAGCAGGCAACTCTGGATCTCTTGGGGGGTAAGAGGTTTGAGGCCCACGATGGGTGTGGAGGCAAGTTAAACAAACACACACTTTTTAAGTTAAAAAAATAAATAAATAAAATAAAATAAAAAAATAAATTAAACAAACACACTTTTTAAATTAAAAAATAAAAATAAATTAAAGAAACACACTTTAAAAAAACACACACTTTTTAAATTAAAAAATAAATTAAATAAATAAATAATAAATAAATAAAACATAATCTTAAATAAACAATGAATCAAACAGGAAACCAAAGAGGAAGTTAGTAAATATTCATAAATAAATAAAAGTGAAGATAACAAGATCCCAAAACTAAGGGACCCATGGAAGGGGTGTACAGAGGGGAATCTACAGCTGTAAACGCTGGTATAAAAGAAAGATCTTGGGGCACCTGCGTGGCTCAGCTGGTTAAACATCTGCCTTCAAGTCAGGTCATGCTTCCGGGTCCTGAGGTCAAGCCCTGAGTGGGGGTCTCTGCTGCTCCCTTTGCTCATCCCCACCCCCCCGCACCCCCATGCTCGCTCGCTTGCTCACAAATAAATACATAAAATTATTGATGAGCACTGGGTGTTATTCTATATGTTGGCAAACTGAACGCCAATAAAAGATACATAAATAAATAAATAAATAATAATAAATAAATAAAATATAAAATAAATAAAATAAAATTAAATTAAAATAAAATAAAATAAAATAAAATAAAATAAAATAAAATAAAATAAATAAAAGAAAGAAAGAAAGAAACACCCACAAACAAAATTCAGGCTCAGATGGCTTCACTGGTGAATTCCACCAAACATCTGAAGAATGAATTCTTCACAAACATTTGCAAAAACTAGGAGGAGGAGGACGAAACACATTCCAACTCATCCTATGGGGTAACACCGGGATAGCAATCCCAGACAAAGACATCAACACGTAAAACACGACAGGCCACAGGCCAATGCTTATTACAAATACAGACTCAACCCCCCCAAAAAATACCCCCAAATCCTATCTATCGGTCTATTAAAAAAATCACATGGGGAGCCCGGGTGGCTCAGCGGTTGGGCATCTACCTTGGGCCCAGGGCGTGACCCCGGGGTCCTGGGATCGAGTCCCGCATCGGGCTCCCCACATGGAGCCTGCTTCTCCCTCCGCCTGTGTCTCTGCCTCTCTCTCTGGGTCTCTCATGAATAAATAAATTGAATATTTAAAAAAAAGAATCCTATACCATGAAACCAAGTGGGATTTGCCTGAGTTGGCCAATGAAATGCTGCTTTAACAACTAAAAATCAATTCCTACGTCACATCAATAAATAAGGCCAAGAAAACCACACGACCGTCTCAACAGGTGCAGGAAAGCATCCGGCTACTGCTCTCCGCGTGTCACGATAAACCCTCCCATCAACCAGAAACAGAAACTTCCACAGCGTCACAGACGGCATCTCTGGAAAGCCCACGGGTAGGACCACACTTCTCACGTAAGAAAAGACTCTGGCAACCTCAGAGGCCAAGTCAGCCGAGTCCTAGAACCGGGTAAGGGAGCAGAAGAGACGTTTCTCCCAAGAGGATGCGCGAACGCCGGTGAGCTCAGGAAAAGGTGCTCGGCAGCCTCGGTCATCGGGGGCCGCAAGTCCAACCGCAGGAGCTAGCGTCCGCACCCCGACATGCCTCGGCCCCCGCTAGCGACCTCAGGTGCTGGAGCGCCAGCGCAGAACAGGAGCCCACGTCCCACCCGCGGGGTGCGGAGCGTAGGTCGCGGCGTGGAGGCCCGTCCGTCACACGGGTAAACGCACGAGCCAGCCGTTCCCCTCCTTGGCACCTACCCCAGGAGACACACGCCTGCAAAAGCCTGCACACAGGGGCGCCGGGGTCTGTCGGTTAAGCCTCCGACTCTTGATTTCAGCTCAGGTCATGACCTCACGGTCGTGGGATCGAGCCCTGCGTCTGCCGCTGTGCCAGGCCTGGAGCCTGCTTGTCCCTCTCCCTCTGCTCCTCCCTCAACTCCCTCTCTCCTTCTCTGTCAAATAAATAAAATCCTTAAAAAAAAAAAAAAAGCTTGCATGCAAACGTTCACAGTGGCGCATTCGTAACTGGAAACCAGCCAAATGAACAGACAAGCAAAACGTGATCTATCCATACAGACGAAGACCGTTAGCAAATCCAAAGAACGAACACGCGCTACATTACATGCGTGACCCTTGAAAACACGATGCTACGTGGAAAAAAAAAAGCCAGTCAAAAAGGCTCACGTGTTACATGATCCCATTTACGTGCGGTGCCCAGAAGAGGCAAATCTGTACAGAAGGACGGCGGGTCACAGTCACCCGGGAGGATGGGAGCGGATGGCTAAGCTGATGCCCTGTTTCTTTCCTAAAATCGACGGGGGGACGGCCGCACAACTCCGAACAAGCCACAAGCCGCCACGCTGTACGCTTTAAATGGGCGAGCTGTGAGGTGGATGGATCCTATCTCAGTAAAACTGCTCAAACGAGAGATAAGCCTGACGCCGCGGGTCATCGGGGAACAGCGAATTAAAACCGCAGAGAAGGGGGCGCTGGGGGCTCAGAGGGCCTTTGGCTCAGGCCGTGGTCTCAGGGTCCTGGTTCGAGCCCCGCCCGGGCTCCCGCTCACTGCCTCCCCTGTCCTGCACACTCTCTGGCTAGCTCTGTGCTCTCTCCAACAAATATATAAATAAATCTTTTTTTAAAAAGATTTATTTATTTATTTACTTTGATAAACACAGAGAGAAAGAGGCAGAGACACAGGCAGAGGGAGAAGCAGGCTCCATGCAGGGAGCCTGACGTGGGACTCGATCCCGGGTCTCCAGGATTGTGCCCTGGGGCAAAGGCAGGCGCTAAACCGCTGAGCCACCCGGGGATCCCCTTTGTAAATAATCTTAAAAAGGATTTTAAAGAACGATGAGAAACCCCCACATAGCAGGTGCAAAGCCTCAGGTTTGCTGGGGTTTGGGGTTTCTTTGGCCCTGGGACATGGGGCAAACAACTGTCACGTGCTGCTGATGAGCGTGGGGCACCGAGAACCCCCGATATGGGCTCTGACGCATTCAGCTGCTGCTACTTATCCCTGCCTCCGTGCTGCTGTCGGACTGGGGTCTCCAAGGGGGGAGGCGGGTCCCCTGGTCCACCCGGGGCGCGTGCCTGCCTGTTACGAGCACCCGATCTGCTGGCGCTGCAGCCACTCAGCCAGAGGCCGAGCCTGGGGTTGGCCCGACGTCGGTGTCTATGCAACGCACGTGCCTCAGGTCCACACTGAGCTCCGGGGGGGGATGGAAGCTCCAAGAAGGCGAAGCTCCTGCCTGGGCTTCTCTCCACGGGAACCCACTCCCAGCAAAGCGCCCGCTCACCCTCGGCGCCCCGAGAACAAGGCTGGATGGGACCGTTCGGAGCGAGCAGGGACAAGAGGAGAGGTTGTCATGACTCCGATTTTACGTGCGGAGAAACTGCTAATACAGTAAACTCGGTTCTGAAGCCGAGAGTGAGCTGCCCCTCAACACAGCCATGTCTTGTACGAGGCTGGACGAGAGCTGCGGGCTTCTGCATCTGCACGGGCCCTGCCTCCCGGTCGCGCCGTCCGGGCCCCTTCCACCGAGGGGTTCCGGGGAAGGATGCGGGTGCGTGTGCCCCGTGCTTACAGCGCAAAGCAACACCGCATACTTACAGGAGCCCCGAGCCCGCTCTGGGGGCCTCTGGTCCCACCGCGCCCGCTCGGCCGCCGACGGCTTCTTGGAACCTTGCAGCAGCGTCAGGAACACCTTTTGGAAAATGAAAAAGCAAGTTTCCTGTTATCCAGACTCATGTGCACAACGTGCTGGTGTTCCTGGCGTCAGCTGCGCGGAGAGGCCCCCAGGACAGCGTACAGCACACGCACACCCGTGCCTCAGTGCCTTTCCCGGCACTGGCCTGGCCCTCGGCTGCGGGTCGTAGGCCGCCCCTGGCTCCACAGACAGGGGAGCGCTGACCACGGGCCCGCGGGCACTGAAGCCGGACGCCGGGCCAACTGAGGGCAGGAGCGGGCAGGCAGACAGAGGTGCCACTAGCAGCGTGCGTCCAGCGCAACCCGCGTCTGTGGCCGCCGCAGCCTCTCGGGAAGTCGGACGTGAGCCCAGAAACTGGTCTCTCAGCTGGTCCAGCACGGGTGGGAAGCCTCGTGTAAGGATCCCCCCGACGTGGCTCCCACGGGCAGCCCACGCGCCCGCAGCGGCTGGTTCCAGCCACGGCTTGAGGTCCCCGCTTAGTTGGAGCTGGAAGCAGGAGTGCAGCTTTCGTGTGTTCACATCCCAGGACAGCGAGAGGTGAGAAGCCACCTGAGCCAGGGTGGCGATCCAAGCCGAGAGCCACACCTGAGGTCGCCCGGGCCCAGGGGACCTGAGGGCATGTGCATGAGGCTGCGCTTGGTGTGCATGAGCCTGCAGCGGCCTCCGCCATGGGAAAAGCCAGGCACCGGGCACGAGGGCGAGGCTCCCTGCCCAGACCCAGCCAGCTCTGCACCTGTAGGCTCGGGACCCGGCGCCCAGAGCACTGGCTGCACAGTCTCGGGAGCAGGCGAGCCATGATGAGCCGCGCAAGTTCAGCGGGAGAGGGCTTGCACACAATAAAACCTCGCCCGCGGTTGTGCAGGCTGCACCCTCCGACTCTGCCAATCTAAGAAGATAAATGCACAAGTACAGACTGTCTGTGGGTGCCTTGAGGAGCCTCCAGCCTGCAGGGAGCTGGCAAGCAAGCCTGCGGGGTGAGGGGCGCACGATCTCATCCCACATGATGGGACGGAGATCGGAGAGAAACCCGACATCCTCCGGAGTAAAGGGCCTCGAGGTCTCATCAGCTCTGGTCAGCTACTTGTACTAGAAGGTAGCCCCTTGCCAACTCCCAGCAACCCCGGGAAGAGATGCAAACCTCAAGACCACCAGCACCAACCATGATGGCAATTAATGACTGTTGCCCCGTGGTGCCAGCGTGCCACCTGGGGAAAAGGATTCTGCTTCCGACTTAGCTTCCTCTATGATAAATGGTAAGAGTAAGACACATAACGGAGCTGCCGCGAGCGGTGGGCGTGTTTGTACACGGTGGAAGGACGGCACTTGCCCAAGGGAAGCTTCCATGGCCGGTCCTGAGAGAAGCCGGGCCAGTGGAGGAGGAGGAGGGGGACGTAAGGAGTGGAGGAGGAAGAGGAGGAGGAGAAAGATGAGGACGAGGAGGACGAGGGAGAGGAGAAGGAGGAGGAAGAGGAGGAGGAGGAGGAGGGGGAGGAGGAGGAGGGAGGGGGAAGAGGAGCGGGATGAGGAGGAGGGGATGACGTATGGAGTGGAGAGGGAGGAGGGGGAGGAGAAGGATGATGAGTGGAGAAGGAGAGGAAGAGGACGGGGAGGAGGAGGGGGGAGAACGAGGGTAAGGAGGAGGAGGGGGAGAAGGAGGGGGAGGGGAGGGAAGGAGGGGGAGGATAAGGAGGAGGAGGGGGATATACTAGTGGAGGAGGAGGGGAGGAGGGGGAGGAGGAGGAGGAAGGGGAGGAGGAGGGGGGAGGAGGAGGAGGGAGAGGAAAGGGAGGAGGAGGGGATAAGGAGGAGGAGGGGGAGAAGGAGGACTCCGGAGCACCATGTCCCGATGGTCACTTGAGTCTGCCGTCAGCCCGGCCCAGCGACAGCAGCGCGGCTCCTGGCCCAGGAGGAGGCACCGCAGCCCAGGCGCCAGCGTTCACCGAGCGCACTGATGAAGACTTATTTGGGGGCACCCAGGGGGGCTCAGTCAGTTGAGCGCCTGCCTCTTGATTTCGGCTCGGGTGGTGACCTCAGGGCCCCGGGATCGAGCCCCCGGGAGCGTGGAGCCCGCCTGAGTCTCTCCTTCTCCCTCTGCCGCTCCCCTGCTCGCTGCCACTGGCTCCCGTAAATCAACAGGTAAACCCTGGGAAGAGGAGCGCGGCCCGCGGCAGCCCTGGGAAGGCGTCGGAGCGCGGACCGCGCCGCTCAGACCCAGCTACTCGCCTGCGGTTCGGGGTAACGTGGGGAGGCCGGAGTGGGTGGCGGCGAAGGGCCCCAGGCCACGCACAGGACCCCACACACCCACCCGGCCTCCTGCAGGACCCTGCCCGGAAGCCGTTTCCCATCTCATCTCATCTTCTGGATTCCCTGCAATTAGCTCCAGTTTCCAAAGTCAAAGGAAAACCAAATGAGGGCAGGTCACATCGCTTTTCCTGACGTTTAAGTGAATCCATCACACAAATTGAGTAAGAACGAGACAGATGATGACATTGCGTCCGACGGTGACAGTATGAACGATCCAAGTTAAGAAGGGGCAGGGGCGGCCGGTGGCTCAGTCAGGCAAGCATCTGGATGTTGGCTCAGGTGTGATCTCAGGGTCGAGGCATCGAGCCCACGTCAGCAGGGAGTCTGGTGGAGACTCCCTTCCCCTTCCCCTCCCCCACTCTCTCTCTCTCCCAAACAGATAAATAAATCATCTTTAAAAAAATGGATAAAGGACCTGAATAGACATTTCTCAGGGGAAGACACGCAGGCGGCCAACAGACCCCTGGAGAGACGCGCCGTCCCTCGTCAGCAGGGAGATACGAGTCCAACCCACAGGGAGACACCACCCCACTCCCGTCCAAACGCCTGTCGTCCAAATGACAAGAAATCACAGGCGTGGGCAAGGACATGGGGAGGAAGGACCCCTCGTGCGCTGCCGGTGGTGACGGGAACCCAGGCAGGCACTCCGGAACACGCATGGACGTCCTCGAAAATTCTATTAAAATGAATTCTATTAAAAATAGAATTACCACGTGACCCAGCACTTCCACCTCTGGGTGGAAATGAAAGGAAATGAAAAGTCTCTACTGAAGAGGCATCTGCTCCCTGTGCTCCCTTTGCTCCCTGCAGCACTGTGTGCAGCAGCCCAAGTGCCAGGGTCCACGGGGGATGAATGGATAAGGAGGGGCTAGTAGACAGACAGGTGGGCAGGTAGACAGACAGATGGGTAGGTAGATAGATAAGCAGGTAGATAGGCAGATGGGCAGGTAGATAGACAGATGGGCAGGAAGACAGATAAGCATGTAGGTAGGTAGGTAGCCAGGTAACCAGGTAGGCAAGTAGGTAGGTAGGTAGATAGCTAGATAGATAGACAGACAGACACACAGAAGGGCAGATAGGCAGGTAGATAGATAGACAAGTAGATAAAAAGCAGACAGGTAGACAGGCAAGTAGGTAGATACATAGACAGACAAGTAAATAAACAGAAAAACAGACAGACAAATAGACAGATATAGATAGACAGGCAGGCAGGTAGATCTAGAAAGAGAGCAGGGGGCCCCCAGGGCCGGGTGTCTCCCCAGGGCAGGGGGGTCCCCAGGGCAGGGGGTCCAGCACAGGCTGTCACTGAGTCCGGGTGTGGGAAGGAGGGACCCCAAAGCCGTCGGGGGCGTGGAGGCCCCAGGGGAGTCCCCCGTCCCCCCATCCAGGAGGCTGGCAGGAGCCCGGGACCCCTCCAGGGGCAGCTCCGCGGGCATTTCCTGGGCGACCCTGTCCAGCTGGAGCTCCCCAGGCTGCGTGGAGCCCCTGCCGTCAGCCCCACCGGGCGCAGCCTCGTGGGTCCCGGGGCCTGGAGTCAGATTCCCACCCGGGATGCAGGCGGGGCTCTGAGGGCCGCCCCACAGGGGAGTCATCGCCACCCGGGCGTAGCAGCTACAAAGACCTCAGCTTCTACCTCCATGAAAAACCCCGTCAGAAGCGAAGGCCCCTGCTGCCCGAGGCCTGGGTGGCCCTTGCGTCCTGCGGCAGCCGCGGGGGCCCTGGCGGACGGTGACAGAGCCGCCGCGGGCCCCTCGGGTTCCGCGCTCGCAGCCTGCTGTGGCCCGGCCGAGGCCCGTTGATCTGTCGGGCTTCTACTCGGTAAGGCCTACGATGGAGACGGAGACGGAGCCGGAGACGGAGACGGAGACAAGTGGCTTAAGGATTCTGACGGAGAAAAGGAGCGAGAGGAGTAGGAGGCAGAGCACCTACTTTCCTGTTCCAGAGTCCCCCTGACGTAGTCCAAGGCTGTGGCTGAAATGCAGCCAGGCCTGATGGTTTGACAGAAGGGACTCAGGGGGGAGGGAGGGAGGGAGGGGACGGAAGGAGGGCTTAGGGGAAAAGGGAGGAAGGGGTGAGGGTAAGAAGGAGGAGGAGGGAGGAGGAGTGATGGGGGCAGGAAGAGGAGGGAGGGAGGGAGGCAGGGGGACAGGAAAGGGAGGAGTGAAGGGAAGGGTGAAGAGAGGAAGAGAGGAAGGGGGAGGGGAGGGGGGAGGGGAGGGACACAAGTAGGGCTTGGGAGGAGGGAGGAAGGGGTGAGAGTAAGAGGGACAAGGAGGGAGGAGGAGTGATGGGGGTCAGAGGGAGGGAGGCAGGGTGAGGGGAGGAGGGTGCGGTGAGGGGAGGGGTGAAGGGAAGGAGAGAGGTTCCCATCAGTTACTGGGGGAACCGGGCAAACCTCGCTAATGAGGCCATTTGCTCACCCGACCTGGGGGCACGACTGGCAGGACACGGGGAGCAGGGAGGCCGGGCCTTTGCACCGGGGCTGTGTCCCGGGGGCCCTGCTCACGCCCGTCCAGCGTATCCACAAGCCCCGCGGGTGTGGCCGGGCCCGGGCCACCCTGCAAGGGCGCCAAGCCCATGGGCTCACCCACTTGCTCACGGATGGCCCAGGCGGGTGGGCCTCGAGGTGGGAGGGGGGCTGAGGCCCGGGGCATGCGGCCGAGGTTAGGGACCTGCTGACAGGGGTGGGACGGGCCTCTCTGAGCCCCGAGACTCGGCCACGGTCACGGGGGACAGGGTCTGGGGCGTCGAACGCCGTCCACACGCACAGGCTGAGTCCCCCTAGGTTCACGACCTCTCACGACCAAAGGCCGCCCTGGCCGCGGTGTCCCCGAGGATGCAGCCGCCTCCTGGCCTGCACCCGCCCCGGCGACGCGTCGTCAGCCCCGTTCCCCCCAACACACGGCCCGGGGTTCAGGCCCTGACGGCCTCTCGGGCCCCGTCACCATCCCCGACCCGTAAAGAAACAGGGGCCCAGATCCTCCCCAGATTTCTACATTTTAACTTGCGCCGTTGAATTTTTATGTTTTGCTTTGAGAGTAGGTGTGGGGCGGGGTGGGGGGTGCAGAGGCATAGGGAGGCAGGGCCCACGCCCAGCACGGAGCCGCCGGGGCTGGGTCCCCCACCCAAGACAGTGACCTGAGCCACTGAGCCACAGTCGGGAATCGGAAGCCTAAACGCCGGAGCCCCCGATGCCCCAGCGCCCCCAGATCTTCGCCCAAAATCTGCACACCTGTAGTGATGACCAGGTAAGCTCACAGGTGGGGGGGGCCTGGCTGACCTCACGGCCCCCCAGCAAAGCTTGCCCTTGGTTTGGGGCCACCTCCTTCGGCAGGACGTGCCTGGCTCTGCGCAGAGACCACCGCCAGGGTGCCGCCACCCGCCCAGCGCCCCGGGGCCGTGTGGGGCGCCCCGAGAGCCAGCAGAGCTCACAAGCTTGACCTTCTGTGCCCTGAGCGTGTCCCTCCATGTGAGGGGACGGGGCCCCCCAGCTACCGACGGTGTCTGCACCCCTAGCGACTCCTGACGGCACCCAAGGCCTCAAGTCCCAAAACGCATCCTTCCCTTAAAGAGCGACCCCGCCTCACAGGGCACGTCCACACTCCACACGGGCTCGCACGCAGTGCACGGCCTCCCTCCCCCCCCAGCCAGCACGCCTGGCCATCCATCCGTCCATCCGTCCATCCGTCGGTCCGTACCTCCTCCAGCGTGGTGTCTGAAATCCCGAAGCCCGTGAGCCGCAGGCAGGGCAGGTTGTGCTCCAGGGCCCGGAAGAGCGCCCCGAAGCGGGCCCGGTCCGTGTCCCGGGGAAGCCCGTAGACCAGCTCGCCCGGGCGGCTGTCGCGGAGGAAGGCATGTGGGACGTGGCTCTGTATCAGGGCCGTGGCCCGGGCGAGGTCCTGCGAGTCGTCGGCCCCCAGCACAGAAGGCTACCCCGAGAAGGGAAGGAAGGGGGCTTAGTCCCGGAGCGCCAAGTCTCCACCACCCGCGTCACGCTTGAAATGACAGGCACCATTCAGGCCACAGGCGTTCGGGGGATACATCTTAGGTTTTCCCTTAAAATATGCAGAGGGGCGAGGCTGCTGGTCCCCGGGGAAATGGGATCCCCCCAGCAAGGCAGCGAGCCACCTCGGGACAGCGGGATGCTCAGCCCAGGCTAGAGGAAGCTCAATGCAGGGCCACACCCCGGCACCCCGACCCACACGACCTCTCAGGGGCCCTGCTGCATCCGCCTGCGCGATGGGCCCTCCCCGTGGGAAAATGCTCCCGAGCATCTGGGCCAGGACCCCGCACTCTCTCGGGTGGGGGCTTCTGACTCCGCCTGCACCCCCGGTGCTCAGGATGCACTGAGGCCCCAGAGGGTAACCACCTGGCTCACCCTGGGGGACCGGGATCTGGGCTGCTGGGCACCCGGGACTCCGTGAGCCCCTTCGTCCGGGGCCACCAGGGAGCTGCCGTAGCCGAGCCCCCTCCCTGGACCACCAGGAGCCCCCCACAGGGACGCTGTGGTCCCCATATCCTGCTTCTCTCTGGCCCCGGAGCAGCCTTTCCTGCACCTGCCCTGGGGCCCGGGGCCTGGTGCTGCCCTGCGCCCCGACCGTCCCGCGCCCCCTACCTGCTTGGTGAGCGTCAGGAGGAGCCCCTGGCCGTAGGCTTCGGTCAGGCAGGAGGGGGGCCCGCAGAAGCGCAGCCGGCCCTGCTGCAGGACAGCCACGCGGTCGCTGAGCGCCTCCGCCTCGTCCAGGTGGTGGGTCGTGAAGATGACCGTGCGACCTGCGGCCCAACACAGCGGCGTCAGGACCCGCAGCTCGGCGGCCCCAGCGGGTGAGGGGGGCCCCGGAGACGATCCAAGGACCCTCCCTGACTCCAAACCAGAAAACACTGAGCCCGAAGGTCGGGAGGGCCCAAGCCACAGCTTGGAGGCCGTGCTTCGGGGCAGGCGCCCCGGGGACCTGATGCTGTTCCCCCACGTCCGCCCCCCCCGGTGACCCCGAGGGGCCAATGATGCGCACGGGGTGATGCAGAGGGACAGGAACACGTGCCCCAAAATGGGGGGACGCCTGGTGGCTCTGCGGTGGAGCGTCTGGCCTCGGCTCAGGGCGGGACGCCGGGTCCTGGGATCCAGGGGTCCCTGCTCCTCGGGGAGGCTGCTCCTCCCTCTGCTCCCCCTCCTGCTCTCATGCACTCTCTCTCTCTCTCTCTCTCTCTCTAATAGATAAAGTCTTAAAAAAAAAAAAACTTAGGAATAGTCTAACGAAGACAGTGAAAGGGACTGTGCGCCCCCCACACAGGTGTATTGGGTCCAGAGCTGACCCGGGATGGCCTCGGGGGGACGCTGGGATGCCTCAAGACGCGCCCTAACCTCAAGGACAAGGATCACTTTTCGAGACGCCCCCTCCCCGCTCCTCCCTCCCAAGGTATGTGCCCCCCACTGCCCCCCACCTGCACCTGCTCGTTTCAGCCTCAGTAAGGACCCACCGCGGTTGACCAAGCGCCCGCCCACCACCGGCAGGGCCCTACACCACTGCCGCAGGTCACCTGCGTGTCCTGAGGCCCTAAGGGCAGGACCCCGGACGCCCCGGGGACGCTCATCCCTCCCGGGTCTGCAGCCACAGACGCCAGGGGCGTGCGCACCTTGGGGCTTCCCCACGCGCTCGCTCGGGGGTCTGTCCCTCCCTCACGTCCAACAGGTACACCCCGAGGAGCAGTGCAGGTGCAGCCAGGTGCTCGGCCTGCCCGGCCGGAGGCGGAGCACAGGCGGATGCATCCCAGGAGGCTGAGCAGGTGGATGCATCCCGGGAGGCGGGGCACAGGCAGATGCATCCCAGGGGGCAGGGCGCAGGTGGATGCATCCCGGGAGGCGGGGAGCAGGCGGATGCATCCCAGGGGGAAGGGCGCAGGTGGATGCATCCCAGGGGGAAGGGCGCAGGTGGATGCATCCCGGGAGGCTACACAGGTGGATGCATCCCAGGAGGCGGGGAGCAGGTAGATGCATCCCGGGAGGCGAGGCGCAGGCAGATGCATCCCAGGGGGCAGGGCGCAGGTGGATGCATCCTGGGAGGCGGGGAGCAGGTGCATGCATCCCGGGAAGTTGCGCAGGCAGATGCATCGTGGGAGGTGGGGAGCAGGTGCATGCATCCCGGGAGGCTACACAGGTGGATGCATCCCAGGAGGCGGGGAGCAGGTGGATGCATCCTGGGAGGCGGGGAGCAGGTAGATGCATCCCGGGAGGCGAGGCGCAGGCAGATGCATCCCAGGGGGCAGGGCGCAGGTGGATGCATCCTGGGAGGCGGGGAGCAGGTGCATGCATCCCGGGAAGTTGCGCAGGCAGATGCATCGTGGGAGGTGGGGAGCAGGTGCATGCATCCCGGGAGGCTGCGCAGGCAGATGCATCCCAGGAGGCAGGGCGCAGGTGGATGCATCCCGGGAGGCGGGGAGCAGGCGGATGCATCCCAGGAGGCAGGGCGCAGGTGGATGCATCCCGGGAGGCGGGGCGCCCATGGGGACCGGCGGTGGGTGAGGGGCGGGAGGGGACCAGGGACAGGACGGGGGGGACCAGGGGTACCTGGGGCGGGGGTGGGGGTGGGGAACCAGGGGTACCTGCGGCTGGGAAGCCGGGGGACGGGTCCGGGGCTCTTCCCGGGGACCCCACCGCCCTGATGTGACTCTGCACCCCCAGGCCCTGCCAGCCTCGTCTGCCCTCGAGCCGACCAGTCAGCGCGGCGCCCGCTCCCCGGGGCCCTCCCTGAGCCTCTCTAGAACCCTGGAGTCACCGCTCACCCTCCAAGGGCCCCGGGAAACGAGGGGTAACCACGGAGGTCGTGCTCCTGAGATTTCCACCGGCAGCGCATGCCACAACCCGGGCTGGAGACCCTGGAGCATCCCATCACCTCCCCCATCCGTCGCCGCCACCTGTTTCCTCCACCCCGGGGCTCCCCCTCTGTTCCCACGTGTCTCCCCAGGGCGCACGAGCAGGTGCAGGACGGAGGGGGCTGCGGCTCAGGACCCCAGGACCTGGGGCGACGCGTTCACAGCTCAGGTGGGGCCCAGGGTCCGGTCCAAGCGGGGAGCTTCCCCCTGTGCCCCGGGAGCAGGGGCCCCACGCGGGCCTCGACCCCAGGACCCGGGATCACGACTTGAGCCACGGAGCCCCCCAGGCGCCCCCTCTCTGTGTCTTAAGCAGCAGGTCTCCATGTCCCGCAGGAGATGGAGGCATCAGAAGGCATCTCCATACACAGAAGGTCGGAGAGCGCAGCGGGGCGGAAACCCCGCCAGCCACTCCTGCACCCGACAGCACCCAGCTAGCTCTCCCGGTCCTTGCCACGTGTTTCCCAATTACAGTGTCTCTGCGTGAAAGGCCACGTCCACGCAGCTTAGGTGTCAGGGTCACAGACAGAGGCAGACGGCAGAGCCCGTCCCTGACGTCACCCAGACACACGGGATAGAGCAGCGGAGACGCGTGGGGCCCAGGGTCAGCGCCCAGCAGGTGCCCGGGGAGCACCCAGGCTCCCTCAGCAAGCGCAGGACGCGGGTTCCCGGCCACAGCCGCACCCCCGCCCCGCAGCCTGAGATTCCAGGAGGAGGCGCAGCCCGGACGGGGACAGTGCAGCGGAGATCACGCGGGCCAGGCGGTCACAGAGGGACACCGGCCCCGGGGGGCGAGCCCAGCACGGCACACGCTGCAGGACGCCGCCTCTGGGGCGCCCAGTGGCTCCGTCCCACGAGCACCCCACTCTTGGTTTTGGCTCAGGTCGTGACCTCAGGGTCATGGGGTGCCCCAGACTCCTGCTCGGCGCGGGGCCTACCTCAGGTCGCCTCCCCCCACGAGAGCCCCGCTCGCTCTCTGCAGTAAAGATCTTGAAAAAACTTCACGACGCACCAGCTCCGCCTGCACCTTTGTGACCGTTCCTTCCGAAAGCAGTGATGGGTCCTCGCGGGGCTGGCACCCGGCCCCACGCGGCTCTGCGGCCTCCGGGGACGCTCTGGAGGGCGCCCTGTCCTACCTTTGCGGTGCTTGAGGAGGATGTCCCAGATGCCGCGGCGCGAGCAGGGGTCCACCCCGCTGGTGGGCTCGTCCAGAACCACGGTCCGCGACGCGCCGAGGAAGGCGAGGCCGATGGACAGCTTCCTCTTCATGCCCCCCGACAGGACGCGGGTCTGTGTGTGTTGATGCCGCGTCAGCTCCACATCCTCCAGGGTCCTGCAAGGAGAGCTCCTCGCTCTTGTCCCCGAACGCCTAAAGCCTTCCTTGGCTTCGTCCACCCGCCGGGACCGCCAGCGACTGGGGACTCGGCAAACCGGAGGCGCCGACGAGGCCCAGAAGCCACGGGCGCTCGGGGACGAGCCCCAGCCACCCTGGCCTTCGGAGGGATTGCGCCAACGGGCCGCGACGCGGGGGCCGCAGGACCCACCCAGGGCTGTTTGGGGAGAACAGTCGTCCCCCTCCCAGGAGTATTTTCTTAAGGGACCTAGATTTCCATGGGGCACTGCGGGGGCACGTGGGATGAGGCGGCCGTGCGACAGTGGAGGGCCTGTGGGATGCTGGGAGGGGCCGTGGGACGGTGGGGGGGCCCATGGGACGGCGCGGTGGGATGCTGCAGGGGGGCAAGCAGAGGCCCACCCACCGCACACCACGGGGCCACCTGCACAAACCTTGTGGCCCGGCCCACACACAGCTACCCGCCTTCCCAGAGGAGCCGCTCCCTCAAATGCCACCAGCAAGGGACAAATAAGAGCAGCCCTCCTGCGCACACAGGTCCCCTGCTCCTTCCCAGGGGCGCGCCATGTGGGCATCCAGGTCTCAGACACAGGAGAGTTTTGGAAGGGGGCAGGGGGACCCAGAGGCCCTGCACGGGGCGGGGGCAGGGGGACCCAGAGGCCGTGCACAGGGTGGGGGTGGGGGACCCAGAGGTTGTGCACGGGGTGGGGGCGAGGGACCCAGAAGCCCTGCATGGGGCGGGGGCAGGGGACCCAGAGGCTGTGCACAGGGTGGGGTCGGGAGACCCAGAGGTTGTGCACAGGGCAGGGTCGGAGGACTCAGAGGTCCTGCTTGGGGTGGGGGTGGGGGCGGGGACCCAGAAGCCCTGCATGGGGCAGGGTCGGGGGACCCAGAGGTCATGCACTGCACGGGGGCAGGGGACCCAGAGGTCGTGCATGGGGTGGGGGCAGGGGACCCAGATGCTGTGCACAGGGCGGGCGGGGGGACCCAGAAGCCCTGCATGGGGCGGAGGCAGGGAACCCAGAGGCCGAGCACGGGGCTATAGGGCTGGACAAAACCCCGAAGGCCGCCCGACTCCACCTTCACCACGTGCAGACCACGAGTCTGTATTTTAAGCCGTGAAGCCTGCAGCCATCCTGCACATTGGCCCCTGCAGCGACCCGGAGCCCCCGGGAGGGTCAGCCTGGGACACGGGTGTCGTCAAGCTGCCGCAGGCCCGGCTCCGCCTCTGGATGGTCACGGGCAGGAGGGCGCAGGCAGGGCTGGCGCTGACCTGTTCACCACCCGGCGCAGCGTCCGCTGGGTCCAGTGTGGAGCCTTGATGGCGGCAAAGAGCCGCAGGTGCTCGAGGACGGTGAGGTTGTCCAACAGGACGTCCCGCTGTGGACACACGCCCAGCTCCCTCCTGATGGCGGCCAAGTCCGTGTGCAGGCTCCTGCCGTGGACGAGGACGGCCCCAGACGTGGGCGGGTGGAGGCCGGTCAGCACGGATCTGCCGGAGAAGCGCGTGAGCTCGGGGCCCCGAGCGGCCGCTCCGGATGCCAGACCCGGGGGCCGCCGGCTGCACCCCATGGCGCTTGCGGAGTGTCGCTGGCTTCTCCTGGGAAGTGGGGGCCCGTGACGATGCTTACGGCCCCAAACCTGAGCCCCTAGAACATGCCGGTGCGCGGGCGTTCAGGATCATGAACCCAGCTTCCGTTACAAGGTAAGGAAACCGGCGCCTGGGGGCTGAGTCGGCGAGGCACCCGCCTCGGGCTCCCCTACGACCCGGGTCCTGGGGTCCAGCCCCGGTGGGGCTCCCCGCTCAGGGGGGCGTCTGCGTCTCCCTCTGCTGCGCCCCGTTTGTGCTCCCTCTCTCTCCAATAAGTAAATCTTTAAAACCTGAGGAGACCTGAGGCAAGCAGAGCACGAGCCCGCCGCCCACGGGGCGCCCCCGCCCGCCCGCCACCCCACGGCCTGCATGCACGTGGAACGTGTGACCTCCAGGGACCCCGCGGAAGCTCGCCGCCCTGACCCAGTCAGAGGGAGCCGGGGGACGGCCTGGCTCTGCTGCCTGCTCAGAACCTTCACTACTCAGGGGTTTGGGGCCGTCCTCACGGTTCCGAGACTTTATAGGCACGCCCGCCGCCCCTAGCTCGTAGCAAATCCCAAATCCGCCCCTGGCTGCTTATGCACAAGACTAACAGGTGCATCCACGCAGGAGTATCCGTGGGGAGGACCATAGCAGCCCCGTCTACAACCCCGCAAACCTGGACGTAAGCTCGGCCACCACCCACAGCAGGTGTAAGGATGAGCACACGGCCCCAGAGCCCCGCGCCGGGCGCCCAGGGGCGATGCGTCACGGCCACCATGAGCCCCAGCGTCAGCGCCCCGAGGGCACCAGGGAGGGCGCGGCTCCCGAAAGTGCTCTGCGCCGGCGCCCAGCTCACGGCCCGCACAGGCTGCAGCTCCGCCAACCTCCCCAGGGACCGAGCCGCGCAGGCTTCAGGCCTCCTGGGGGTAGGAGAGACGACGCACTCGCAGGCCCCAGGCGCCCGCGCTCCGCTGTCGGCGGGATGCGGGGCGCTGGCTCGAGTCTCCGGGCGCCCGAGGGCTCCCCGTCCTGAGCTGAGACACTGCGAACGCTCGGCGGGATGGGCAGCTGGACTTCAGCTCCGAGCACAGAGCAAAACTTCCCTTTTTTTGACTTCTATTGGAGATTTCTGTGTGTTATTTTGCTACTTTGCTTTAGAAGCTCAAAGCAGGGGCCTCCGGGCAGCTCAGCGGGTGGAGCCCCCAACTCCTGCTTTTGGCTCAGGTCCTGATCTCACGGATTTGGGATCGAGCCCCACGGTCTGGTTCTTTAATCAAATCTGGAGCCATTGGGCCCCAAACCAGAAGTCAAGCCGGGACTCAGGCAGTGGAGAACCTTGCAGACATCCCTCCCGATTCAAGTTCCCAGAGACAGGAGAGCGAAAGGAAGCGTGGCGGGGGGACGGTGCGGCGCCCCAGGACCCACGTGAAGACACAGTGCGGCATCTGCGGGGAGCGAGGGGTCGAGGGACCCCACCCGCCCGCTGTCCCGGGGCCCCGTGGGTCACCACCGCCAGTGCCGAGCGGCTCAGGCCCCGGGGCCGTCCGTCTGTCCCGTGTGTCGACGAGCGTGGGGCGGGACTCACATGACGGTGGTCTTCCCTGCGCCATTGGTCCCCAGCAGGGCGGTGATCTGGTCGCTGTGGAACGTGATGCTCAGGTCTCGGATGGCCGCCTTGTGGGGCTCGTACTCCTTGGTCACGGACACCAGGGCGACGCCCGGGGGGCCTCCTCCAGCCGCCCCCGCCCCGTCGTGTCGCGAGGACCCTGCAGACAAGATGCCGACTCACCCCGACGGGTCCCGGAGCCCCCGGAGCCCCCAGAACACGGCTCGGCCCTGGCAGCGCAGCCTCGGACGCGGATCGCAGCTCACAGAAACGCACCCAGAGGCGCGAGTCCCTTCCCCACGGAAACCAAGAGGCCAATTACATCACAGCAGAAATTACGGGGCGGCCGGGCGGCTCGGGGTCCCTGCAGGGAGCCTGCTTCTCCCTCTGCCTGGGTCTCTGCCTCTCTCTCTCTCTGCATCTTTCATAAATAAATAAAATCTTAAAAAATATAAATGGAAGCGCCGTGATGGGAGCCTGTGCTCCCTTCCAGGGGCTGCCTCTGAAGTCCCGCCTCCACGGGACGGCCTAGGCGAGGCCTGGGGGAACCTTCGTGGCGTCTCTGTGAGCACACCGGGCAGCTGCCCCCTTCACCTTTGTTTCTCACCCACTCATGCTAGCACCCAAGCTTTGTTTTGCGGCCGTGGAGCAGGTGCACGCGCGCACAGAGGCTCTGCAAACAGCAGGTGATGGAAGGACCCCAGCGCTCTGGCCCCCGGCCCAATGCCACCACCGGGGGATCGTTCCTCGGGACATGGCCCCGAGCCGCGCTTCTGAGCCCAGCACGGACCCCGGGGCAGCCGGCAGCCAAGGCAGGGGCACAGTTGGAGACTCCAGCCCCACGAGAAACAGAAGGTAAGTAACCGGAAGGGAAGACAGACGCGCCTCCGACGCGGCTGCTTTACAGACCTTCCCTGTCGGAGTCCTCGTGGGGGAAGGACAGGTCAGGGCCAGGCGCGCGGCGTCCTCCTGCTGCTAAGCCACACAGACTCTTCCAATATGATGCAGTAAAGGGGAAATACCACGGTTTCCTTAAACCGAAAGCTCCTGAAAAAAAAAAAAATAATAAAACATGATGGAAATCAGTTTATTTTTGGGCAGCCCCGGTGGCTCAGCGGTTTAGCGCCGCCTTCAGTCCAGGGCGTGACCCTGGAGACCCGGGATCGAGTCCCACGTTGGGCTCCCTGCATGGAGCCTGCTTCTCCCTCTGCCTGTGGCTGTGCCTCTCTCTGGGTCTCTCATGAATAAATCAATAAAAAAATAATAAAATAAAATGTCAAAAAATAAATAAATAAAATAAAAACAGCGCTGAACAATCGCCGCACGTCCCCGGAGTAGAGCTCCGCGCCCTCCCCCTGCCCGGTGACGTGGTCAGTTGCACACGTGCACAGAATCCTCCAAGTGACTGGGAGCTGAGGCCCGAGTGGCCCTGCAGCCACGGAGACATGGGCGATACTCACCCAGTGTAACCGGAGGCTCAAGGACACGACCACACACAGATGGGGCGAGTGAAGGAGGGTGCGGGGCTGGGATCCTACGGGCTGAGCCGTGTCCCCCAAGGTTCCCGCGGACGCCCGAGCCCCCAGCTGCCCAGAATGGGGCAGCTTTGGAGGAAGGCCTTCAAGAGGTGCCTAAGGCCAGGCGAGGCCCCGGGTCAGCCCTCATCCCATCCAATGGACGTCCTCACGGGGACAGACTAGGGCAGACGGGGAGCGAGGGCAGAGGGACAGGACGGGGCCATCAACCAGCCTCCTGCGGCCTCTCCCGTGCCAGCCACACGGCCAGTGTTGCCACGCCCGCCCCCGAAAACATGCACCCGCAGGCAGGATGTTCTCCAAGGCCCGAGCCAGCAACCAAGCACCCCAGGCGGGGAGGGATGAGCAGCCTTGGATAACCATGGCCTATGCCACACGCTCTCCCCCTGCACCTGCCGGAGGCGACCACTCGAGTCAGGGTGTTGTCAGCACCCCTCCCTCCCGGGGGGCAGGGGCCCAGCCCGCGGCAGGACATCGAGGAACTGCGTGCAGCAGCCCCCGGGAGCTGCTCCGCCGGGCACAGGCCTGCAGCAGCTGACGCACTGTCGCCCGAGTCGAGCGGGGAGGCCCGGCACCTCGGTGCTCCGCCGAGGGACCCGCTCGGTGACCAGCATCAGCGCCATTGACAGCTCGAGGGCTGGCGGGCAACGGACCCAAACACCTTGGGCGATGAGCGTCTGGATGAGCAGAGGCGAAGGGGCACCGCCCTGCGCTTGGCTTTCCCTTCCAAGTGCAAACGCGCCTCTGAGCGTCTACCAGCCCCGCAACCGGGGGTAACCGGGCACATTATATGTGCAAAGGCCCTGCGCTCCGAGGGCCTGTCCTCCAGGGGAGCCGCCTGCTGGCACGCAGGCCCGGGGGCTCCTAAGCCCTGGCCCCCAAGGCCCCGCAGGGGTCAACACAGAAGCCGGTGAAACCAGGCAGACGGCGCGAAACCAACTTTAACTGGAAGCGCATGGAGGAGAGTCTATGAAACAAGAAGGCTCAGGGCGGGCGAGGTGTGCGCGGGGAGCTCTGCACAGGGCGGCCTTTGGCCCCGAACCCCGCGGGCCTGACCCGGCCTCCCGCCAAGGCTGCAGGGCGAGAAATGTGGGTGGCTGCACCCACCCCGCACTGCAGGGACGGGACAGACGGGGGATGGGGAGGGGACCCCACCCACCAGGCACTGCAGGGACAAGACAGACAGGGGACGGGGAGGCAGGGGACGCTGCCCACCCCGGCCCTGCCGTGAGGCCTTCCAACCCACCCAGACCCGCCCACAGCGACGCTTCCCGGGCTGAGCCACCTGCAGGGGTGCCCATGGCTGTGCGAGCGGACTTCGGGGTGGCTCCGCCAACAGGCCCTTTAAGTTGCAGGTGTTACTATCACTGGGGCCTGGGGAGGCCGGGAGACGGGAACCCGCCTGGAGCAGGTGGTTGGCTGCTCAGGCCCCAGGGCAGGCGCACAGGGCAGGGGCAGGACAGGCGCAGTCGGGAGACACAGGGAGGGGACTGAGGCCGTGGCCGCTGCTGTGCCTGCTGTGCAGGAGCAGGTGAGGCAGGTGAGGCAGGTGAGCAGGCTCCGGGGCACAGGGGCCCCTCCTGGCTGCGCGTCCCAGCCCTGGGCCATGAGGGCAGCAGCCGGAGAGCCCACGGGGCGGCAGCGGGGCGTAGCCGGGTTGCCGGGTGTGCACAGAACAGCGAGCTACGTCTAGGACGTAGGGGCCAGCCCTGGGGACAGTCCCTCCGGGGGGGGGGCACTGAGGCCCAAGACGTCAGGGTATCAGGAGCACCGGCGATAAGAAGGCACGTGCTTAACGATGGGAGCACGACCGGCCGTTCCTGGGAGGGGTCCGCGGGGCTGGGTGTGCTGCGGGTGCCCGGACAGCCCAGCCAAGAGAGCTGCCCCTGACCTGCCCCCTGGGAGGCCCGTCTCGCACAGCCAGGCGGCGAGGAGCTCAGGTCCTGGGTTCGGGTCCCGCATCGGGCTCCCTGCTCTGCAGGGAGTCTCCATCTCCCCCTGCCTCTGCCCCCCCGTTGTTCCATCTCTCTCTCTCTCTTTCTCTCTCTCTCTCTCTCTCTCTCTGTCAAATAAATAAATAAAATCTTTTAAAAAAGAAAAGAAAAGCCACCTCCAGCAGGCGGGGCCTAGGACCTATGAACCCGGCGCCCTGGGGCAGCTGTAACGACACCGAACCTCCCAGGAAGGCACTGAAAACGCATTTCGTTTTCTGGTGCAGAAACGCCCAGCGTTTCAGGAAACCACGTCATCGGTGCGATGCCAACGGGACGTCTGTGGAGACCCCAGGCAGCTCAGCAGTAGCCGCTCGCGTGGCTCACGACGCACAGATTCAGGACAAAGGATTTGCGACCGCTTCGAACCAACTCAGAACCAAGTATTTTCAGAATTGGCAGTTTTAGGAAACGCGCTACGCTCCGTTAATAAAGGTGTTTGAGAAGCTACGTCCGGTTATCATCATTCTGCGTATTTTTTAAGTCGCTCAGCAAAATAATAAAACATCATGTCGTAGAGATTCCGCATTGAGGTGAGGGGCAGGGAGGACCTGGTTACGTCTGACGCCACCTGCAGGTGCCTGTGCCTCGGCTCTCAGGGACGTCACCCGGGGCTCCATCCCGGACCCTGAGGTCATGACCAGGGCCCCGTGCCGAGCTGGCTGAGCCACGCAGGTGCCCCCACCCCATGTTGGAGCCTGAGAAGTTATCTGACCCCACACTTTCGAGTAAGACCCAGATCATTTACAAAAATGTCACTTTTACGAGCAGCTGGGGGGCTCAGAGGTTGAGTGCCTGCCTTCGGCCCAGGGCGTGACCCTGGGGTCCTGAGATCGAGTCCCGCATTGGGCTCCCTGCATGGAGCCTGCTTCTCCCTCTGCCTGCGCCTCTCGTGAATAAATAAATAAAATCCTTTTTTTTTTTTCAAGTCACATTTATCCACTTCCCTTGGCTGTAATGTTTCCTCCCACATTATTCCTAGTTTAATTAAATTATCCCCGCATTTCTTATCACATACAAAAAACTCTGATTGCTTAACATTAGTTTTCATGACAGTTCTCATCCCGTTTATCTCTGCCATGTGTATTCCTTGCTTCTAGTACCAAACGGCGTTGGATCCTTTTCCTTCCCTTAGATCCGAACCTTGTCCTCGGAAGTAAGGAAAGCGTCCGAGTACCTCCCTCCTTGTTCTAACAGTCGTGCCTCGGCGCTGAGAGTTTATATATTATTTTTTACAGATCACTTTCCTTTTCTTTCTTTAACGTTACACTTAATTTACATTAAACTTTCAAATCAGGTTGGAAGGCGGCCTCACTAGCTGCGGATCCCATTCCAGGAGAGTAAAGGAGCGATGGAAATCATCTGTCCTAAAAGGAACGCGTCGGGTCAGAGAGCTCCTCAAAATCGCAATCCCACTTAGGAAAGCCCATCAGTATTTTCTGGCAGTTTCCTTTTTTTTTTTATGATTTATTTATTTATTTATTTATTTATTTATTTATTTATTTATGATAGTCACAGAGCAAGAGAGAGAGAGGCAGAGACACAGGCAGAGGGAGAAGCAGGCTCCATGCAGGGACCCCGATGTGGGACTCAATCCCGGGACCCCAGGGTCATGCCCTGGGCCAAAGGCAGATGCTAAACTGCTGAGCCACCCAGAAAGTCCCCCCTTCACTATTTTCAACAATTTTTGACCATTGTCATCAATTTACATTTCTCACTGCCCTTGAGAAGTATTTCACCGGTTGAAACCAAATTGCCTTTTTAGTATTTTTTTTTAAATGATTTATGTGGGTTCCACTCGACTTTCCCAATAGAATGCTTCACCTGAAGCGGTATGAGGCATATGAACTTATACACTGATCTGGAGACAATCAACACACTTAAAATGGTAAACGCCCACGTTGGGGAACGTGGCACCCTGTCCGCTTACTCAGCTCTACTTCACGTTCGCCGATCTTTAAAGAGGAAACGTGTGGGGATGGGGGATGGAGAGCATCCCAAGCAGATGCCGCGCTCAGCGAGGAGCCTGACGCAGGACTCGATCCCGTGACCCCGAGGCCACGACCTGAGCCACCGGGGCGTCCCTCGCCAGATGTGTAGTTTCGTCCTTGATGCATACCGTCCTCTACGCTAGACTCGCACGGACACATCCTACTGCTCTTGGGACGGGCAGCGTGGCACGGTTGCTGCCGACACGCAGCAGCACCTCCAGGCAGCAGGTCCGCGTGCCTGAGACGGACCATCGGATGCCCCCGCCGGCTCGGCAGTCTCGCACAGGACCTGCCTGCGGCGGTGGCCTGTCTCCGTCTCCGGGTTTGGACACAGCTGCCTGCTGCGTGTGCTTCCTTCCCCCAGGGCAGAGCCTCGGCCCCAACGTCTATGCCCGCCCAGGCAGCGCAGCCGACCCCAGCTCACCCGTCCTCCCTCCCTGGGCCCGGTCTCCCCCCCGCTCACCTTCCGCAGGACCTCGGGGAGGGGCCGCAGCCCGAGGGCCTCCCCGGATCCCTCACCAGGGCCCCGCGTGGGCGCCCATTACAGACCATGTCCCTGTCCGCGTGGCCCGGCCCCTTTCCTCACCCACAGCCGGCCTCCCCAGCTGCCCGCCCTGAGCCCCCGCGGGGTCGCTGCCTCCTCGTGGCCGCAGCGTCCTCGACGGCACAGAGCCCCGCAGCCCCGCACCCCTCTGTCTCCCACCCTGTGGCTCCGGGAGCAGCCGCTGCTACAGGAAGGGGTGCGACCGGCCCATCACAGTATACAGGACAGCATCCCGCCAGGAGCCCCGGACTCAGGTCCCCGGATTCCCGCCCACACCCCCGGTGATCGCCCTGTGGACCCTGAGCCGCCGGCGACGTATAGGGACACTGACACCCCTCGCCACTCGCTTTGTCCCGGGCGAGCCCTCACTCCCCGAAGCTCAGCTTCTCTCCTCCGGGGTCATGACCCTTCCACTTCCACTGTGCTTCGGTCTGCGAGGACCGTCTGTCCACCTCCTTCCGGCCGCCTGTCCCTGGGCAGCGACTCCCCACCACCCTCCAGTCCCGCGTCCCCCCGCGCCCCGACCCTCTGCTCCTGACACCTCCCGCCCGCCGACCAACCACTACTGTCAACATCACATGCCCCGAACGCCATCCGGGCCCCCAAGCGGGCGAGTCGCCTCGTCACACCCGGCGCTTCTCGCTCTGTTTCACCTTTACCTTGTAATTCCTCAGCTCATTTTTTTAAAAACTTATTTTCCAGAACCCACCCTTTCATTCCTGGAACTTAATATTCCAAACTCAGACACGTTTCAGGTATGCGTTCCCTCTTTCACCCTTGGAGGCCAAGGAGGTCTCTCCCCTGCTTTTTCTGCAAAATAACTTTGTCGGCGGCACATTCCATCTGGGTTCCCTGTCATCCTTCAATTAACGCGTGAGCTCTCCGCGTCTGAAATACGTTTTTGTAAATAGAACGGACGGGATTTTTTTCTGTCCCTTCATATTGAATCTATAGGATCAGAGTCAGTCTCTCTCTCTCTCTTTCCTTCGGTTTTAGTTCTTGACTTTATTTATTTATTTATTTATTTATTTATTTATTTATTTATTTATTTATTTATTTTAGTTCTTGACTCTAAAGGCGAGATGCCATTTGAAAGATTCAGGTGCTTTGGAAAACACAGAGACAGAATCACAAGTAATTTCAGCAAGGGCGTCACATGTCATTAAAGCAATTCCTGCTAAAAATATAAAATAGAGACCTTGCAAAAGCAGTGTCTGTCCAGCCGGCACGTGGCACGCCCACCCCTCCCCACTAGCCCAGCGAGGGAACCGTGACCGTCGGTGGGTGACCCCGGGCGCCCCCGTCCCGACCTCAGGTGGCTTCACCTGCCACTCAGGACTCGAACTTTCACCGTCCCCTCGACGATACACCGTACCGGCCCCCTTTCTGAGCCTGAGGTCAAGAATAAGCAATCATTCTGATATTCACACATACTGATTGAAACTGGGTTTAGGGCTTTTTTTTTTCTTTTTTGAAGCTTATTTTAGCATTTTTTTTTTCACTTGCAGAATTCTTACCAGGAACCAAGTTGTTCAGGTACCATCCACATACGAAATAGAGGCCTGAATCGAAGAGGATCATCCAGCAAACCCAGCCGAAGGTCATGCCCATTTGTTCCGGGGGCTGGGACAGGTTATCCCACTGAACCCCTAGAAGGAAGGACAAGGTCAGGGTCGGAATCGCACATGCCGTTGTGGGGCTGACTGCGGCAGCACATTCCCACGTCCTGGAGGCTCAGAGCAAAGCTGAGCGCAGCCAAGAGCTGCAGGTCACCCCGGGGATCGCGGGTCTTCCAGCAAATCATGAGGCTGCTGAGCTGCACGGCGATTTCCAGGCTCCCGGGGGGCCTGGCGTTAGCCACAGGCCAGTCTCGGACATGTGTGACCGTGTGCAGCGCCGCATCCCTTCTGCCCCCACTGCTGCCTCCCCCCATCCCGGCCTCCGCCCTGCACGCCGCCCGCCCGCCCGCAGCCGCCCGACCCCACCAGTCTGACTCACTGATCTCTGTGCCGCGGAGCATCCCTTACCTGCCTCTTGCCCTTCGAGGAAGGTGACGAAGAACACTCCTTGTCCAAAGGCGGTGGTGGAGAGCAGACACTGCCCGCGGCACAGGGAGGGGGAAACAGCGTGTTAGCGCGTGTGCGGACCCCAGCAAGCACGGCGCTCGTCCCCACCGAGGTGGGTGGGCTGCGGCTCTGGGCGCCCACGGGCATGCGGGCCCTGGGCGGCCGGGCCCAACGTCAGCCCGTTCTGGAAGCAGCAGAGCAAGCTAGTTGTGAACGCGAAAGGGGCTTGTGTCTCTGCTGCGATGCTCCGAGCACCGCAAGCCCAAGACGCTGCACACGGGAAAGCGTGCAAAATAGCAGCAAACGGAGCGTGGCGACTGCCCCTTTCTTAGGTTAAGCGAACGCGCCGGAGCAGGGGCAGCACCCGATGGAGCACGTGCACCATTCGGCACTGGAAAGGCCTTATTTCCATTGCAAGGTCCTTTGTCCACAAAAAAGTGCCCTGGGAAAGCGTTTTACGCTTAAGAGGATCGCCGTGTACCAGAGTTTGATTATTTCCAGGGCAGGGATGGGGGGTGGGGGGGCTAGGAGACATCTGAGCGTGTAACAGGGGCACCAGACGCTGCACACTGCAGCACGGAAACACGCACAACCGTACTTGGAATTCACGCAGGTGATCCACAGGTTCTCCTACATGTAAGGAGGTGGGGCTGGGGGTGAATGGTCCCCGTGTTTCATGTTAATGGTCCAGCAAACAGCTCGTTAACACTCAGCCGAAATTATTGGTTATCAATTATTGGTTACCAATCACAGCAGGTGTGACATAAGCTAATTGGAACTGTGAGCACCTATCGATGGATAAAATGCTGATTACAGGCAGCATTTCGGGGCACCCGGGGGGCTCAGCCGGTGAGGCATCTGCCTTCAGCTCAGGCCATGATCTGGGGGTTCTGGGGTCGAGCCCCACATCGGGCTTCTGGCTCCGCGGGGACCCTGCTTCTCCCTCTGCCTCTGCCCTCCCCCTGCCTGTGCACACATGCGTCCTCAAATAAATAAAATCTTAAATAATAATGATAACAAAGGCGGCAATTGCTTGTCAGGCACACGCATCGGTGCTGTGGGGAAACGGCCAGCAGGAGCCCTGGAGGTGTACGATGTGTACAGAGGTATTTCACGCAGAGACTCCGGACGAGCAGACAAGGGACCCCATCCCCATGGGAGAGGGTACATCAGCTGCCACCTTGACCTCTGCCGGCCTTCAGGGAACCCCACAGGAGCCCCGAGGGTCCACCATCCTGGGAACCTTCCAAATGCTCCCTCAGGACTCTCCTCACACCTCCCAGCAGGCTGCAGTTTGGGGACCTGGCCTGACCTGCGGGGGGAATTGAAATACGGGCTGGTGCCCTGCAGTTGACCGTCCTCAGAGCCACGCGCATGTCCCGTCCACGAGGACGCAGTTCCCTGCTCCCTCCCGGCTCCGTGCTCCCCAGGCAGCTCTCATCAAACAGGGAATGGGCACCTCTCTGGTCCAGGCACCTCTCTGGTCCGTACATCACATCGAGCACGGAAAAGAATTCTCGTACTTTTTCGGGAGGTGCCTTAAACGGTGGAACAATTGTGACGTTGCTAGTGGAGGGATCCTTCCACCCGACATGACGTCATCCCTGATGCTCCAGGAGAAATGCTTATCTTTTGCTTCTAAAACAGCTCTGAGGGTATCCCCAGGGGGCTCAGCGTGCGCCTGCCTTCGGCCCAGGGCATGACCCCGGGGTCCCGGGATCAAGTCCCGCGTTGGGCTCCCTGCGTGGAGCCTGCTTCTCCCTCTGCCTGTGTCTCTGCCTCTCTCTCTCTCTCTATGTCTACCATAAATAAATAAATCTTTTTTTAAAAATAAATAATAAATAAATAAAACAGCTCTGGAAATCTACTGCTTTCCATCCGGCAAACAATGAGACACAGAGGTCCTGTGCTGCCTCTAAGGTGCTACCAATTTCCAAAAAGTGCTGCGGGGACCGACTGCTGGGTGGGTGCAGCGGTTGTGTTGTGCGTTTCTAAAAACAGCAACAGAACGAAACAAAAACCCCACTTACCAGAAACATCTGAACGATGACACTTAATTGGTTACGGAGAACCAGCAGCACGATGTAGGGCAGGAAGCTGATCATGTACACCAGGCTGGCCCACAGGGCTGCTGTGTTCGCTCGGCTGAAGAACGCACCCAGGAGGTAACTCAGCATGACGACCGACACCCCGAAATCCAGGAGAAAGAGGAAAACGATGCAGGCGTTGCTGTGGGCGAAGATGCCGCTCGCCTTCAGAATGACGGCCAGCGCGGCACTGCTCAGGGCCAACGTGGCCACGTTCTCCAGGAACCAGGCCAGGAAGAGGACCGTGGGGTGCACCCCCATCATCCTCATGTACTGCCGAGGAGGAAGGGAGAGCACGGTGATCACCCCAAGGCCGAGAAGGAGATGAGACCCGGGTGAGGCCGCACCCGACGCTTCCCTGGAGCCCGGGCCCCGGTGTGGCGGGCGCCCCGGGGACCTCAGGGCTGGGAGCCTGCCCCACGCTGCCTCGTCCATTTGGTCGCTGCTGGTTTTCTTTCTTCCACACCCTCCCCCCTTATTTATTTATTTATTTATTTATTTATTTATTTATTTATTTTTGGTTGTTTTCCTTCGTTTTTATTTTTCATCATTTTGGCTCTATTGGTTGGGTTTAATGAGGACAAAGAGCGCAAAGCAGGGAAGGGGGACCGTGGCCTTCCCACGCCCGGGCTGGAAGGCTTTCCACACAACGACGCGGCCTGAAGTGATGGTAACGGAATCACATCGGTAAACCCATGGGTTTTCAGCCCAGAACTCCCCGGGAGGCCGCGGGTGTACGGCTGGCCACTGGCAAAGGAGACCAGGTCGGTGCGGCCGGGCCTCGACCCCAGCCCCCCACCCGGGGCCCTGCTGGAGGGGGAAACACAGAAATGCAGGGATAAGTCGGTTCTAAGTGCGCGAACAATGCAGGAAGCAGCTGCACCAAAGGACAGGAGGCCAGCGGGCAACGTGCACACCGGTCCTCCCCGGACACCAGCCTCCACCCGGGACGGTCATCCTTAAAAGCAGTTGCAACTGTTCCAAGTTTTAATGATGTTAAAGCCAAAACGGCGAGGCTGCCCGCGAAGGAATCGCCCCGCAAGTCAAGGCGGGAAGTGCGCCCTTGGGCCTTTCCGGGTCATGTAAAAATTGGCAAGTGAGCAACCTGGCCACCCGTCCTGGGCTCCCTCACAGCCCCACAGGAAACACCTGCTAACCCTGGCGGGCGGGAAATGCTTTCCCTAGACCCCCCGCCCCGCCCCGGGCATGGGGACCCCGGCTGAGGGGGTGGCTACGGGCCAGGACGCCCGCCCACCCCCGCCGATTACCTCCTCTATCTGGATCTGTCGCTCGTAAACCAGCCTTCGGACCATGCTGGCCACAGACACCATCCACGTCAGCATCATTATCAGAGGGAAGAAGAAACCGACGTTGTTCAAGAATCTGCAAGGGAAGGATCCCGTGAGCGTCCGAGGCCAAGGGGCGCGTTCCGCTCGGGATCGGGTCCCATGTGCCTGCTTTCCCTGTCGTCCTTACAAGCCTCAAACCCTTCTACGGAGCAATAGCTCGTGCGGCCACTTCCACGGGCCTGTGACTTAGGTCGGCTGGTGGTGTCCCGGGAGGTGTGCAAAGTCACGAAGGACGCTCGCTGGCTGGAGGTCCCTTGAGCGGCCACTGCCCCCGCCCCGTCACTGCTCTCTGACACACTCCTTGGCAGAGCGGGTGGGAAGAAGGAAATCGGCCGTTACCCCATGATCACAACTTCCCCGTCAGGGGAGACCAGTCTATCTCCCATCGACCGTCTCCGGTGACTGTGGATGATCGCCTACAAGATACCTGACAAGTGGCCGCTCGAAGTCTCCCCACCGTGGGGCGCCCGGGGGCCCGGTCGGTTACGTGCCAGACTCAGCTTCAGCTCAGGTCATAAGACAAGACCCTCACTGGGCTCCACAGTGAGTACGGAGCCCGCTTGTCCCTCCCCTCTGCCTCTCCTCCCGTGCTCATGCTCGCTCGCTCATAAATAAAATCTTTAAAAGAAAGAAAGTCTCCCTGGCTCTTCCTCCCCACTCACTCCCCGACCTCACCCACGAGCTTCCCTGTCCAATGCAACTTGACACGGCCGACCTCCAGAAGGCCCGTTACGGCCACGCCTCACACCCAAGGAGCATTTCTCCATCATTTTCCTTCTTGACTTCTTGGGGGTTTGGTTCCAGTGACTGGTCCCTCCTTCCCTTCTTCCTTTTGCTTCTAGAACCTGACTTTCCTTCTGTCTCTGTCCCTTCACTGTGACTTCCGCTGTAAATACGGGATTCCCACCCCAACCGGGGCCCCGCCTCCTCACCCCACGCCCCCTGAGCTCTGGGCCACACACTCATGATTTGATCCATCATGGGGGCCGCCGAGAGGGGCAAGCCATTTGATGGGCCATGTGGTCCGTGAGCAAACCAGAGAAAGGTCCTGTCATGGAGGAGCCTGTGTTCTGGTGGGGCTGGGGCACACCTGACGTAAGCCAGGATGAGAAGACACACGTGGTCGAGCATGTGGAAGACCAGCACTAGCCCTAGTGGGGAGGAATGTTATCTGCAACAGGGTAGTTAGCCAAGGCGTCCGTGGAAGAGACATCAGAGGGCAGAACAGGTGGAAATGAATCCTGCAGAGATCGCAGGAATCTGAAGTCAGGTTAGGAGGTGGAGGCGGCACATGAGCGGGGCCAGAACCCTAGGAGGACTTTGTGGGTCTAGGTGACAGCAGGTTTACTCAAAAAACAAAGGAATTCCACGAAAGAGTTTTGGAAGGAGGGGAGGGAACCTATCAGGTGTGTGGTTTTTAAGCAGAGCACTGAATGCAGTGACGACAGAGAAGTGGAGGTGGCAAAGCCCAGGAGGAGAACGTGGGAAGGTCACAGTGGACGTGCAGCAGTGTAGATGGACAAGGGTGCAGACAAAGATGCTGACCTGGGGATGGGACCGGCTAGCGAGGTCCCTGCTGCAACAGCCTTGAAGGGACCCCCCCCCTCCAGACCTCCCTTCAGAGTGTTAACCATCTGCCCTTCACACTGGGTGGTTGGGCCTGTTGGGGAAGGCCTCCCACTCCTCGGCTTGGCAAAGACAGGCCACGCAGCAGGAGCCAAATATTTGTCAATGAAACCGTAAGTGCATGAAAAAAAAAGGGAAGGGGGATTAACTTATTTTTATTCATTTTTCTACCTAAGATGACTATGCTGAGCCATCAACTTTGTGCATCACATTTTAAAGCTAAATATCAGTTAACTTGTATGTTATACGGTGAAGCTAAATAGGTAACTCACACGCTACTCAGTTTCATGAATTTTCTGGGATTTTTTAGTCCTTGTTTTTCATAGTGTCCAGTGCAAGTAAAAGTCTGTGAACGGGAACACCATACAGTATATACCCCTGTATACCCCACAGGTGACATCACTTCTCCCGGGCTAGCCCAATTTACCACAAAAATGAAGCTTGGATCACTCGTAAAGTTAGAAACAACTAATACAGAGTTTGGGTGCGGGGGGTTGAAAAGAATCTATCTACGTGTTCGTGAACTTTATCTTTTTTACTTAAAAGCACTGGAATTGATGGCTATCGGAGTCTGTACTTCCAGCAACGTCTTACAAACAGCCAATTAGTATCACACACAAATATTAAGGTTCCACCCAAGTTACTGCCCAGAAGTCACACTGGGTGGGGATTCTCTGTGGGTCTGGGGCTATGATGTGCATGTCCTATGGACCCTCCACCTTTGTAAAGGAGAAAGTCATGACAGGTCTGCAGTGGAATAAACCCAGTTCTGGAGTTCTTACAGCCACTACCCCGGAGCCAGAGAACGTCCAGACACTCTGCACGTACAGCCTGAGTGAGGCCACTTGGGAGAAAGTGTGTGGAGTGAGAAATGGTAGTACGTGGCTGTGTGCCTCTCCCTTGCCTAATCTGCTGCTGAGAATCAGCCCCTAGTCAACGAGAAGGGAAAAATGTTTGTTCTGATTTTGACAAATGCTTGGAAGTATTTGAAACAGCTGCTAAAATAATCAAGGTCAAGAAGGAGTCACACAAAGTAGGTAAGGGAGATACCAGTAGCAAAGCCCACACTCTGCAGATCTAGAAGGTGTCGTCAAACTGCTCTTCTTAAAGTCCTGGGCACGATCCAGGGTACAGCATATGGAACAGGATGTGTTAAGTGGATGCCAAGCTGCATGTTAAGGGGAGGGTGGTACTAGAAGCCACTCCTGCACCCAGACCCTACTGTTATGCGAAGAACACATGTATCTGCAGGAAGCTCTCAGCCCTTGTGGCCACAGGAATGTCACCTGGTCCTCACCACTAATGGGACCCCTTGCAAACGACTTGTCAGGAATATCCAATTCATTCAGAACGAGTAACAACAATAAGAACACAAATCCAGCACATTTATGTAAGGGATAAAGGTGGTTGAGACCCACAGTTAGTAACAAATGAAAAAAATAAACCCAAAAGATGGTACCGTGAAGCAGATGAAAACAGTGAACATATTTTTTGCTATAAATGTAAAAATATTTAAAAAGGGAATTCCATACATTAAAAAAACCACCCTGTAGCAGAATTGTTACAATTCAGTGATGAGGTGGCAAGACAGCAAGACGAAAGGAAGTGTGTACTGGAAAAACCTAGAAAGAAATAGAAGGAAAACAGTACCCATCAGACAAAGATATAATTGGAAGAAGCACATGTCGATACTGCATAAAACGTGGTATGGGACCATGAAAAATTGACGTAAGAAACACAACGAAGAGAATCAGAAGTGATACAAGGCATTTTTTTTTTTGTAAAGTAGGAAAATTTTATGGATAAGAAATGCAGGGAAAAGAAATCCGTGCAATTGGAGACTCTGAAAAAGATCTGTCAAAATTTCCATACAAGGAAACTTAAACCTGAATCTACACATTGAAAGGTCTTATCCTGCACCATGCAAAATTATCCTAGAATGGTCAACAGTGAAATGTATCCCACTAAATTCACTCAATTTTTTTTAATTCACTCAATTTTGAAGTCACCAGCAACTCCCCAAAATTAACAGGTCAAATAAAAGCAGGAAAACATCAAAGTGGCCTCAGATTGCTCCATAATCGCATTCAAGGCCACAGATAATGGAGTTATTTCTACAAGATACTTGAGGAAATACTGAGTGAAGGATTTCATATCCAGCCAAGCTGCCTTTCAAATATAATTCATTTGGGGAATATAAATAATAGTGAAAGGGAATAGAGGGGAAGGGAGAAGAAATGGGTAGGAAATATGAGAAAGGGCGACAGAACATGGAAGACTCCTAACTCTGGGAAATGAACTAGGGGTGGTGGAAGGGGAAGAGGGGAGTGACTGGGTGGCGGGCACTGAGGGGGGCACTTGAAGGGGTGAGCACTGGTTGTTGGCAAATTGAACACCAATAAAAAATAAACTTATTGTTAAAAAAAACAAATATAAAACTGCAAAGAGTTAAGGATGTAAGAACGCAGGTTGTATGACCTCATATGATCATCCTAAAGAAATTACTAGAAGACAAATTTTGGCCCACCCAAGGATGACCGGTAAATTACAGTATTAGGATAATGCTCAGCAATGAACATGTGGTTCCAGTAAAAGAAAGACTAAAACAAAAATGGAAATTCATATGACAAGACAGACAGGAAATGTTATGTTCCCTGAAACGTAGAAATGATACAACAAACGATAATTAGAAGGTTAGGAGAAATGAATCAGAGAGAATAAGTTGGCAAGTGTGAAAATTAGAGGGTATTTGTTCAAAGTTCACAGATTATAAGTAGGTGTCTTTCATGGTATAATCTAAGACACTGGATAATATCAACGAAAATTGCATGATGGAGAAGAAAATTTACTGATGGAGAAAGAGAAATTACTTTGCTTTTATTTCACATCATAAAAAAATAAAGGGTTGATATTACTCATATGATGTTGCAACTATAAGATATCCACTAGAACAACAATAAAGCATCACTAAATATGAGGTTTCTTTTTTTTAAAAGATTTTATTTATTTATTCATGAGAGACACAGAGAAAGGCAGAGACACAGGCAGAGGGAGAAGCAGGCTCCCTACGGGGACACTGATGAGGGACTCGATCCCAGGACTCCGGGATCACACCCTGAGCCCAAGGCAGATGCTCAACCGCTGAGCCACCCAGGTGCCCCTAAATATGAGTTTAAAAGCAAAATTACAAGTATAGAAAAATACCTAAGACTATCTATACAAGGAAGTTCACTTCATCCTATTACACACCTACTGTCACCTAAATAAGAAGGTATATGAAACATACAAGAGACACACCCAAAACAAAACATTTCAGAAAAGTCTAAGGGCAGAGGCACATGGCACATCAAGCAAATGGGAACACAGAGATGTAGGGAAGAGAGCGAGAGGGGGAGAGAGAAAGGAAGGAAGGGAAGCAAGCAGGGATCATCACATTAACTTATGTGCACGAAGCATTAACTAGGACTCCAAAGACAGTAGTTCACATCTGTGCTCAGCACAGGAAAAGAGAGAGGGACAACCAAGTAGGAGGGGGACCATGACCTATGTGCCTTAGTCCAGGACACATGAAAGGATGCACATCAAGGAAAGAGAATCCCTAAATAACAAAGTGAATATGGATCGATTCTGTGCTCCCAAAAAAAGAAATTAGAAATTCTTCCCAAGGGCCCAAGAATCATTCACAAGAGGAGATTATCTATTAGCTGACAGGGAGAAATGCTATTAATTCAAAATGTGGACGTGATAAAGATGCTTTCTGAAGTCAATGCAAAAATTAGGGTACACCCACAGGAGGTGGCAGTTAGCATAGGGTGCCTTTTTGAGTGTTTGTCAATCTGATTGAAAAAAATGCTATCACAGAATAGTTTCTATTTTATTTTTTTTTAATATTTTATTTGAGAGAGAGAGAGAGCACAAGCAGGTGGAGTGGCAGAGGGAGAGGAGCAGGGAGCCCAATGATGCTCAGTGCTTGACCTGATGCTAGGATCATGACCTGTGCCAGAGGCAGCTACTTCACCAACAGAGCCACCCAGGTGCCCCTTATTTTTTTCTTATTAAAAGTACACTTAGTAACTTTGGAAATTCCCGAGGACTTCCACTTGGAAATTAATAGAAACTTTACTCAAACAGTTCTTGGGAGACGAAGACCATCGGCACCCATATTCCAAGTATTCAGAGAGAATCGATAAATAAAGTCCAAATATAGTTCCATGAAAATGGAAAAAGAGAAGCAGAACATACCGAAGGCCCTTGTACATGTAATGTATTTTAAAACTGCAAAAATAAATAAATAAAAAAAAAATAAATAAATAAATAAATAGAATAAGATAAAATTGCAGCATCGGCCTGACTCAGGTGGTGGAGCACGTGACCCTTGCTCCTGAGGATGTGAGTTCGAGCCTCACGTTGAGTGAACACCTTTTCTTCCTGCCAGGAACCCAGGAGCCCACGGTACCTGACACCTGGCAAGTGCTGGACACACTGTTTTCCAAAGAACCAGCGCAGGCACCTGTGTCTTAGCAAGATTCATGACGTCCGGTATGTGACATGCGCATCACCACGACAACGCGTGGAAGAGCAGTTCGAAAACAAAACAAAATAGAACTGACGTGTAAGAAGAGGGTATGAAGTAGGATTTTTTTCCCTCTGTTGTCTCAACCCTTGATATTCATTTGTTTATAAAACTCACAATAAAAAAAGAAACATATAAAAGTCAGGGAGGTCAGAATAGGATTCCATCTGCCCCCTACTGTCCACACCGCATAAATCAACCAGGTGTTTTCCAGATGCTTCCGACTATTCACTCCTAGTCTGGAACTCAGACAAAAGTACCTTCAGCCAAAGTCTGCAAACAGGAAATCAAACCGCTGATTTACTAAGCATCTAGGAAAGGACGCTCTGATCTTCAGAAACATTCATTGGCACCAGCTCTTTTCCTGAAGGTGGCGAATGCTGGATTTACATTCTAATGACCCCTTGTCTAGCGTCTCCTCTGCCTGCTGCTGGCCTCTATTAGCCGCAGCTGCAGCCACCGAGTTCAAAGAGGACAGGAGAGGGAAAGAACCAGAGGGACTGGCTTTTGTTTTTCTCACTCAAGATGCAGGGCTTGTGTCCAAAGTGCAGAGCGGCCTCCACATCCCCAGCAGCTCGGCCTCTGCCCGCTGCTCCCCTGCCTCCCTCCACGGCCCCCAGATCGCCCTAGGTGCTCACAGGCAGGTCTCGTCCCCTCCCCAGGTCTGGTTTTCAGCAGCACACCACCGCTGTGCCCTGCAAGCCAGTGAGGTGGGCCGGCGGGCAATAAGCATCCCGATCCCGGCAGGGATCCCCACCAGCAAGCGTCACATCACTGGCCCGAGGTCTGTGACCAGCAAGAGGAGGACCTGGCTCCAAAGGCAAGTTTTCTTTCTTTTTTAAAAATATTTTATTTACTCATTTGAGAAAGAGACTAAGTGATGGAGAGAATAGGAGTAGGAAGGAAAGAGGGAGAAGCAGGCTCCTGCTCAGCCAGGTCAGGATCTCAAAGTTGTAAGACTGGGCTCCAGGCTCAGCAGGGACTCTGCTTAGGATTTTCTCTCTCCTCCCTTGCCCCCCCCCCCCAACTCCCTCACTCTCACCTTTTCTCTCTCAAATAAATAAATAAATCTTTGAGAGAGAGAGAGAGAGAGAGAGAGAGAACAGGCCCAAAACATGGGTCACTTGTGCTGAGCCACATCAGCGAGCGAAGCCCAATTGCAGCTCCAGCCACCAGTCAACCTGGAATCACCTGGTCAGCGCTGCAGAGATGCCCCCTGTGTTCCCCTCGGAGGGTAACCTGGCCTGAAACAATGTGCTCTTTGCTAATAATATCCTCTGAATGTTCTCCTTTTGCCCTGACAAGCCTTTCCCTTTCTCCCGCTCTGGGAGCTTCTTCGTATTTGCCACATGAGATGATGCCTGATGCCTGATTCGGGAACCCTGAATAAAGCCCATTTGATCTTTAAATTTACTCAGTTGAATTTTTCTTGTTTAATAGACTGAATGTCACTTCCCTGGCAAGGCTGCCCTTGGCCACATTAATAATTCCTCTGGAAGCCTTGCCATCCTCATCCCACACCAGCAGGGCTCTTACCTCCCTCCAGGGCTCAATTCAAGTGTTTACTTTATTGTATGTGTAGACCCTGCTTCCCTCAACTTGGGCTTGGGAGCGGGTGACTTCACCTGTCCCTTCACTGACCCACCCGCGTCTGGAGACAGACACATAGTACATAGTAAATAGTCAAACAAATGAGTCCATTAACGACTGTATAACTCATTCTGCAAGTAGCAGGAGCTACTAAAAACCTCCCACAAGCGTGGTTGGGGGTCGGCACCATGCTTCAGAGCCATCACCCTGGTGGCCGAGGACCAGGGCCTTATAGGATCTCTCCACTGGGCCTCCACCTCCCACAGGCCCACCGAGCCTTCAGGTAAGGACATCACTAGAAACCAGACAGAACAGAAGGATATATGGCGATGAGGGCCTCCAAGACTTGACTCTCAGAAAATGAGGCTACTGCTTCTCGTGCTTCAAAGGACTAAAACAGAGGCTTCTGAGAAATCGTGAAATCCTACGGTATCCGAGGAGGGAATGAGTAAAAGTGACCCCACAACCCCATGGTCCAGGGCCGTAGACAGACACATGGCTCAGGCAGCGCAGGGCAGGAATGTGTCGACCCATGGGGCTGCAGGTCCTGTGATGACCCTGGGTCTATAGACCATATACCATATATTCCAAAGTATACAATAGAATATTACCCAGCTGTAAAAAGAATGAGATCTTGCCGTTTCCAATGACATGGATGGACCTAGAGGGTCTTATGATGAGTGAGACAAGTCAGAGAACAACAAACACCACGTGATTCTCCTTCTATGTGGAAAGTAAAAAAGACCAAAATAAACAAACAGCACTAATAATAAAGGGAAAAAAAAAAAAAAAAAAAAACAGAAACAGATTCATAACTACGGAGAACAAAGTGGCGGTTTCCAGAAGGGAGAAGGGACAGGATGGGCGGCATCGGTGACAGGGATGAAAACAGACAAGCTTCTCGTTATAAACCAAGTAGGTCAGGGAGACAGAAAGTACAGCATGGTCCATACTGTGTGACAATATATGATGACGGTGGGGACAGATGGCAGCTACTCTCAATGTGAGTAACGACTGACGGACAGAGTCGCTGAGTCACCGTGTCTCCCTCCAGCCTGAGGCCTGAATGGGTCCCATTCACAAGGGGTGAGAAAGCACATGGGGCCCTTCCTCCTCACAAAGCCCATTAGCCGAGCACCATGGTCGGCTCGGAGGGAAAGCTGGCCACCACGCGGGCCACCTCCGACTTGCCATGAGGACGTTTGCAGAGATGGGGCCGTTCTGCGCAGTGCACCCTCCTGGGGGCAAACCCCAGGCTCCCCTGCACCAGAGGGAGGGAACCTGCCCCTCCTACTTGCTCGCCCCAGCCCCTCTTCCAGGGGGAACATCGACAGCATGCTTTGGAGCTAGAGAGAGGCTTTCAGAATCCCATCTTCCCGAGATTCGGCTAAGGGACAGCATCATAAAAAGTCCATTTCTCCCGGTATCTGGAAACGGGACATTCATCCCCACAACGCCCTGGCACTGGGGCTGTTGTGAGGTTTTTACACAACACTTGGCCAGAAAAAAGCCATTTTCTCAAATTTTGCTCTAGATGATATTTTCTCCAAGAAAAAATAGTTCAGGAGCAGAGAAGGAATGGCTGAAAACATCCAAAGCCAAAACGATCATCACTTTGAAAGTAGTCTTCACTTTACAAAGATGGAGGGTAAGGGGCTTTCAGATGATCCGCATAGCGAGGCAGTCCTGGTTCCAATGGCACCCTGGTCATCTGATGACCTCTGTCTCCAAACGGTGTCTTGCTCCTGACCCTCTGCCTGGGCACCGCGCTCTGACACCCCTAGAGAAGCAACCACGCGGGTGCAGCCTGTGCTCAGGCCGCCCCGGGAGGGTACCTCCTGAGCAACCAGGTTTTGCTTCATGAAAAGGCTCCAGGGAGCCGTGGTGCGGAAGGTGTGCGGCCAGGCAAGGAGGGAGCGAGGCAGGTGTCCGGTCAGGGGGCGTGGCCCCGGTCAGGTGGCTGCTGTGCAGCGGACCCTGCTCTGTGGCGCCCCTGGAGGGCGAGCATCTACTGCCTGCCCCATCACCGACAGGTTCCAGGTGGCCCCTCTGCCGGCCTCCCTTCACCCCCTTCTTCTGTGCTCCCCACACCTGCCTCCCGGGGAGTCTCGCTGGGACACAGGACGAGACGCTCCAGGAAGAGTATCCCTCAGGGCTGAGCCCACCCGTGCAGCACTGTGGCTGCCGAGCTCTTGACCACCCGGCCACACCTGGGGGTCCGCGTCCAGTGGGGCACCCCCTCTGCTCCACTCTGCAAGCCCCATCTGGCCCAGGCCCCACTGTCCTTCCAGTGATGTGCTCCAGCTGCTCCAGCCCATAACCGACCATCCCTTCTCTCCCACAAGGACATCACCAGCCAGGTCAGGAGCTAACCCCAGGTGTCCTCAGATGGCCTCGCGAGCCCCTAAGCCACCCCCACGGCCTCTGAACCCTCCCCCTCCCTGCAAGCAGGCCGACTGACTGTTCAGGGTCTGCATGTGAAACCTGTGAATTCTGTTCAGATTCCTCCTGAAGGGTCTTTAAAGCTACGGACGCCTGGTGTCAAATGTGACCTTCCGCACCATCCCATAATCTCCCGCAGTTCCCCCTGGGAATGGGTCACCCGGATGCAGGAAGGCAATCATACGCAATTAAACTGAGGCGTGGACTTCCCTTAAATGCTCTTCGAAACACCTACAGGGGAGTTCGGAGACATCCTCTGCTCAGAGATCCAAACACAAAGCACATCTCACTGTAAAGCAGGAGCCCGCGGGCGGGTGGCTGTGTGGGGCCTACTCACAGGTCCCTGGTGTGGCACGGGTATGGGATAGCCTGCGTCTGCACGGCCGGCTCCACGGCCTCCCGCCCCGTCTGCACCAGGATGATGGCTCTCTCGATCATGTCTTGCAAGGGAACAAAGATGTAGTTGTACTTGAACCCATCGGCCGGTAGGTTCTGAGGATGAAACTTCCAGAGAGGATTTTTCACCAGATCTGTCCTCATGCTGTACAAGATGCTGGTTCGGATGGTGTAGGTGATGTGGGGGGGCAGCCGCACAGGCCGCGTCCCCTGGTCACGGTCGGCCAGCGAACTGTTGAATATGATACCTGCCGGCAGAAAAGGGAACGGGGGTCACCATGCGCTCAGGGCGGCTCCCCCACGGCCCGAGCAGGTGGAGGGAGGCCAAGCCCCACAGGCCCCCAGACTCAGCCCCATGCCCTCCAGGGAAGGATCCGCGTCCCGGGGGGGCAGTGCAGGCAGGCACCCGTCCACAAATCCATACCGTTACCGTGTGTCATTGATTATTTGCAACAAGATAATCTGTACCCAGAAAAATTTGTACCAAAATGATTTCTTTCGCATTTTTATAGAACTTGGAAAATGGCACCAGGCTGTTCAGATAATCTTCCGTTTTCTGAGAACGAGGCAGGGGAGGAACAGGTTTGCAGGGTTAGGAGGAGGATATTGGGGGATGGAAGGGAATGTGGTCAACGGTGTGGTGACAGCGGCGAGCGACGCGGGACACAGAGAGTTGTCGCATCGCATGATGTACCGAGGCCCAGCTGGGCTCCAATTTCAACCAAGGAACTGGTGCCTTCGGGTTATGGATCGATCACTCGAATGCAAACACAGGGACCGTGTCGGGCATACGAATTCTCTGAGGGTCGCACACCACGCATGCTGGGGGTGGAACGGGATGCTCCGGGGTTCACGCGCGCAAGTCCTGGCGCCCAGCAGAGCAGAATGCGAGCGCACGAGGAGACCGCGTCCTCAGCGAGGCCAAGGGAGGAGGAGCTCCTCAGGGTGGGCTGTCATCCAGGACATCCAGGTGTCCTCGGAGGGGAACGTGGTCCCACACGGAGAGACCCCGGCATGAGGCCCAGACGGTGGCAGTGGACACACCGAGGGGAGGCTGGAGCACGGTCCCCTCGACCTGAGAAGGAGCCGGCCCCGTCGACACCTCGACCACAGACTTCTGGCCCAAACCGTGAGAAAACAGATTTCTGTTGCTGAGACCACAGCCTGGGGTCCCGTGTCACGGCAGCCCTCAGCAAATGCACGCAAACCCAAATGAAAGAATAACTCCGTGTTCATTCAAGACCGGAGCACGCTTGGTGTGTATCCTGGACACGGGCACACGAGTGACAGCGGGGGAACTGGCCGTGGCCTGCCTCCACGTGCCCCCGGGGCGTCAAGCTGCTGCGATCAAAGTAAAAGTGAGGAGGCAACCAGAGCATGACTTTAATCGGGGAGATGCAATTTATCAAGTGAGATTTTACCGTTAAAACAACACCATGAACTAGTAAAACAGGTGCCGCGAATGGCGGGCAGCCCGGGATGGGAGACGCCAAGAGCCACAGCTCACCGCTCAAAGTGAGTCTTTCTGCTTGGTTTTGTTTTAACCGGAAAGGACGTCTTTTCTTTTCAAGCCCCCGTCATACGCGGCGGGGGAGACCGACGCAGAGCGGCAAGCGCCCTGGAGCCTGTGCCTGCCCGAGTGTGTTTCTCGCTGGATACTTACTGGCCAAGAAGTTGTTGTGTCGCATGAGTTCCTGGGCTTTCGCCTCCAGGCTGGCGACAGACTCCAGGGCCTGGAAGCGGTTCAGCGCCACACAGGAGGAGAGGTTGACCAAGACCCGGCCCAGGAAGCGGATGCGTCCGGCACCCCCACGGGCAAACACCTTGTCCAGCTCGCCTCCTGGGGACAGAGTGCAACAGGACATGACCTTCTCTCAGCCCAGCGAGGAGATAAATCCCTTCAATGGAGCACGTGACTGGAGAGTCACACTTCGTTCCTACGGAAGATGTGCTATCTATTTGCTGAGTGCCAACTCTGCCTTTTGGGTTTTGGTTTTGGGTTTGGGTTTGGTTTGCTTTTGTTTTTTTGTTTTTGTTTTTTTTTCTTTTTTAAGTAGGCTCCAAACCCAAGGTGGGGTTCGAATTCATGACCCTGAGATCAAGAGCCTCAGGCTTCACTGACTGAGCCAGCCAGGTGCCCGGTTCTGCAGTCCTGTGATGCTGATCCATTCATGGGGATGAAAAGAAGCCATAGAGGGACAGAGGGCGGGACCCAGGGACACCAGGTGGCCAGCAACATGCAGAAGAAACCAGGGAAAGCCCGTGAGCAGCACAGAAGGCCTTGTACACAGAGAACCCAGCCAAACAATGCTAGTGTCCCAACCTGGTGTCAAGGAATTCCAGAAAACAAGCCCTGAGCCACACAGCAAGTGTTCTGTGAACACCACCCACCCGGTCACATTAACTCTGCAGGAACAGCGATCTGGGATCAAGGAGCGCTGACGCCAAGGAAAGCCAAACCTGGTCCAGCCTGCCCAGGTGTGCGCGTTTGAAATGGACACGGAGCCGGGATTGAAGCTGGCAAGGTCTGGGCCTCCGAGGCTGGACGTGGACCATTCACCCGGACCGGAGACCGAGGGGGACTCGGTACGTGAGGTCGGGCTCCAAGGAAGAGCTGGAGCACCGGACGGAGAGACGTGGAAAACCCAAACAATGCGGAGTGGGGCAGTGTGGGCGGCACACCCAGGACCCAGCCAGGGACGGGGGCGGTTACAGATGTGCTCAGCATACTGGGGTGGGAGCAGGGAGATGCCATCAGGCCCGCCAGGGACACCGAGGTCATGCGTCACCATGGGCTGCAGCAGCGTGCTTGAAGCCTGCTGGGGTGGACCACACCCTCCTCTCCGGCCTCGCCCCTTAGGGGACTCCCAAGAAGCAGACTGCTTGGGACGTCATAAGGGACAGGAAAGGCCCAGCCAAGGGGGGGTGACCGCACACGGAAACACACCCACAACACACACACACACACACAGCAAATCAGAGCCGCATAGACACAGGGCAGTATAGAGGCCAGGCCCGTCCCTCAGCCGCGGGACCCGCTTCCACAGGACCATCCCTGAGCCGTGGACGCCGACAACTGGAACCAGAGCCAGCAACGGGGATCCATCAAGAAACGGAAGCATGACAAGAACCTTCTAGAAAGGACCCCAGGTGGAGATGATTTCTAGTCTTCACAGTAGAAGTATAGACTATGCTTTACAGCACGTGTTGGTCGACATTCTCGCTATGTCTTACTTTACTCTTTTTTAAAGATTTTATTTATCCATGAGAGACACAGAGAGAGGCAGAGACACAGGCAGAGGGAGAAGCAGGCTCCATGCAGGGAGCCCGATGTGGGACTCGATCCCGGGACCCCGGGGTCACGCCCTGGGCCCCCAGGCGTCCCTGCTCCTAAAAGGGTGAAGTGGATTCGCTGTGAGCAAACCCTACCGGTCACTGCGAGAAACCGGGCAATGCCTCAGGGGGTGCAGCCATCGCCGCATCGAGGGAAGGAGCGAGCACACATCAGGCAGGACCAGGGCGATCCTGAGCCCACCCTGCAGCTCAGCGTGAGCCTGGGGTGGCCCATTCACAAGTGTCCTGTGCGTGAGCCCCTGGGGTCCTCGTGGTCCCCCCACGGTCCGGGTCGACCCCTAGCTGCAGGCCCTGTCACCTGTCCACCATGTGGTAGCAGGTAGTGGCCCCCCCGCAGGCCCTGCTGCACCTCCGGATGCCCCCAGGCTCCCACTGATGCCCCCCCCCCCCCGCCGTGCCCACTCCCCGGGCGCCCCTGGGGCGGCCTCAGCATCATCACTTCCCTCCATGCCGGTCCGCCTGCCCGTCTCTCCTCCCGGCTTCCGGGCTTCACCCGCTCAGCGTGGACCCGCTCTGACGGGCAGCGTGAGCCCCAAAGGCCAGAGATGAATGAGCAATTCCCTCAAGGTCTATCCCTGTCACCTCGATGCGGGTGGAAAAGAGCCGTTAACGCGTCCAGGCTTTGGCACTGTCCGTGGCCAGGGAACACGGTTAAGGCGGTTTCATGCACCCTGTCCCGGCGGCTGAAACGGGACGGTCCCAAGGAACGGAGAAGCGGCCTGAGCCCCGGCCACTCGCTGCCGCTCTCACTCTGCCCCTTCCGGGTCCCAGGCCGAGACACCGCGCAAGGACCCGCCTCCACGGGCCTCTCCGCGCAATGAGAGGCCACGGGGGTTCAGTTTAAGGGAAGTCCCTCGGTTTGGACCACATCTGCTGTGGGGGTGCAGCGTACCGGGTCATGGTCAGGGTCAGGCCAGGGTGTCCACCCCCACTCCCTGGGGCAGCTGTGTCTGCTTGGCCCTGAGACCCTACGTTTCATCCTCATGGAACGCGGGCGATCATAATCTGCTCTGCGGTGTTTTTCTAAAGATCACCTGAAATAAAACGCCCGTCAGCCGTCTGGCGCTCACTGTGTCTGGAGCACGCTGAGCGCCCGCCGGGGTGTCCACTACCGCAGTCACTGATAGACTAGAGAAAACCCGCCTGCAGCAGAGGCACAGACGGAGGGTGCTGCCTTGATCCCAGCAGATAGCGGCTCCTCGGATGCCCGCTCCAACGCCGCCGCACGATCAGAGCTCTGCTCCGCATGGTGGGCAGACTTCCAGATCGCCAGCCACCACCTCCACCCCAACCGAGACAGAGAGCTGGGCACCCAGGTTATGTGCTGTGGAGACACGGATGGCAGGGTCTGCACGGCTGGCTCAGCTGACACAGGGGCGGAGCTGACGCCAGCACCCCCCATCCCGTGGCCCTGGGGACTCCAGCGGGCACGGCTCCGTGCAGCAAAAAGCCATGTGGTGCTTCTCGGGTGCTTCGCTGTGGGCCCTGAGCGCAGGAGAGTGGAGGGTGGCCGAGGGGTGTCCGCAAGGAAGAGACGGGATCCCCAAGAGAGCCCTTCCAGGAAGAGAACTTTGTGAAATGAGTGATTTTCCTCCCCAGGAAAATGTTACCATCTTCTAGCCTCTTTTGTTTTTATATAAAATTATGTCTCTTTTTTCCCCCAGATGCCGAAGCAAAAGTGATGCATGCTTTTGGGGGGTGCACCAAGTTTGCTCTGTGCCTCTGTGGGCCCCGGCACACTGCCAGGAGGCATCCACGCCCCGGGGTCTGCAGACACTGTTCACACACGCACGAAGGCTGGGTGCCTGTGGGTGGCAGCAGCCACGGCGGATGCCCCGTGGGCGTTCGCTCCCCTGTTTCCCAAGCACGGTGGGTAGAGGCTGAGTGCAGAGGTTCCCGTGCACGGTGACAGGCCCCGGGAGCCGTCAAGAGCCAGACACATGAGACACACGGGAGGCGGTAGCCAGCTGGGGGCACAGGGACGAGTAACATCACCCCCGCACGGTAGCTGCCGCAGGAGAGCTCGGGAGTGGTGGTGGAGAAGTCAGCAGGGCACGGCTTGGCCGTGGGAGCAGTTCCCAATGATTCTGTGCTTTATGCTGGAAAGTGGGGTTTTTTTTAAGATTTTATTTACCTGAGAGTGTGAGAGCACACGTGGGCAGTGGGCGGGTGAGCGCAGAGCAGTGGGACAAGGACATGCCAACCCGGGAGCCCGATGCAAGGCTGGACCCCAGGATCCTGGACCGTGACCCGAGCCAAAACCAGGAGCCAGACCCGCCTAAGCTGCTGGGCCGCCCTGGCGCCCCTTGCAGTGGAAAGTGGCTTTGATTGGCGAAGTTTCTCTGTCGTCGCCCGCCATGGGAGGGAGGCCGCTTCGCCTACAGAGCTGTTCGGGAGACGGGGAGCAGCCCGGAGCAGAGACCTGGCCTCGTGGGACCACAGGGCAGGGGACACATCCTGGATGCCAGGTGGCCAAGCTGCCAAGCAGACACAGCCGGCGGCTTGCAGATGAACCCCGTGGCCTCGTAGAGTCAGGGAACTCGGGGTACCAGTGGGTTGCCTCGGGTTTAGACAGACAAGGGGCCCCGGGGGGCTCAGGCGGTGACACGTCTGCCTGCGGCTCAGGTCATGGTCTCAGGGTCCTGGGATCGAGTCCTGCATTGGGCTCCCTGCTCCATGGGGCGTCTGCTTCTCCCTCTGCCTCTAACCACCCTCCCCCTTCACCCCCATGTGCTCTCTCTTTCCCAAATAAGTAAATACATCAAATTCTTTAGAAAGCAAATCAGGAGACACAGGATGGCGCCCCAGCCATGGGGCGGGGGCGGGGGGGGGGGTGTCAGGTGTCAATAAGTCCAAACAACTGCAGTCGCACTGACAGCGGGTGCTCTGACCACCGTGGCAGCTGGAAACCGGCAACACGGAGATAAATGGAAAATAATGGAAAATAACAGGTATTTAGAAAGTGAGCTAATCAACTTCCAAACGGCCCAAGGATCAAAAACAGCTACACGGCACTGAAGCTAAGAAAGTGGAACGTAGCAAAACGCGCGAGGGGCCACGAGGCCGTGTCCGGGGGGGAGCGTGTGGTCATGAGCATGTGTGTGTCCAGGGGGAAAGGTGCAAATCATAGATCTAAGCATCTCGCTCAAGAAGCTACAAAAAAAAAAAAAAAAAAGACAAATCAGTCAAAGGACAGAACCAAAAACAGAAAAGCGAGCGAAACATCAGAAGTCAATGAAATAGAAAACAGAATTAAAAAAAAATTTTTTTAAAACACAGAATTATCACTAAAGCCAAACATTTGTCTAAGAAAAAAAAAAAAAACACTAAGAAAACCGATGACCCTCCGACAAGAGCAATCAAAAAATGAAAATTAGAAGAGGGAGAGAGAGAGGGGAGCGCACGTTGAAATCTGTCGCTGAAGCGGAACATCCCACACATCGCTCGGCTCTGACAGCGACTCTACTGAGCCACGGGGGCTCCCGTGAGCCGCTGGGCCCCCCTCGTAGAAGCTCCCGGGAAGGCCGCGTGTTCACAGCAGCGGGGCCACTTGCGCCTCTGCCTCGGGCAGGACACCCGGATCCACTGCAGGGACCGCGGCTCCAGGAAGTCCAGAAACGGCATCAGCTCTTTAAAGGTACGTTTTAATTACTTGAAAAATGACTCGAGGCGGTGACATTTATCTTTAAATGTCGTTAACTTGGGGCGCCTGGTGGCTCGGTCCACTAAGTGACCCACTCAGGTCGGATCTCAGGGTCCTGAGTTCAAGTGCCATGTTGGGCTCCACACTGGGCCTGGAGCCCACTTAAGAGATAAAATGAAAGGGAAATCATTTAAATACCAGTAATTTTTCTAAAGGAGTGAATTTAGCACATTTGGTTCTCTCCTAACTGGAAGTATGGTGCCTCCTGCCACCCCCAATCCCTGCGAGCCCCCCACAAGCCCCTCCAAGCCCCCCACAAGCCCCCCAGGCTCCATGAGCCCCCCCAAGCTCCCCACGACCCCCGCAAGCCCCCTGAGCCCTCCACAAGCCCCTCCAAGCCCCCCACAACCTCCCCCAAGCCTCCACGAGCCCCCCTGAGCCCCCATGAGTGTTCCCGAGCTCCCCACGAACCCCTGCGAGCCCTCCACAAGCCCTTCTGAGCCCCCCACAAGCCCCCCCGAGCCTCCCCGAGCCCCCACAAGACCCTCCAAGCTTCCCACAAGCCCCCCCAAGCCTCTACGAGCCCCCCTGAGCCCCCGTGAGCACTCCCAAACTCCCCACGAGCCCCTGCGAGCCCCCACAAACCCCTCTGAGCCCCCAAGGCCCCCCGAGCTTCCATGAACTCCCCACAAGCCCCCACAAGCCCCCCTGAGCTCCCCATGAGCCCTCGAGCCCTCACAAGCCCCCCCAGCCCCTGCAAGGCCCCCGTGAGCCCCGATGAGCCCCTGCAAGCCCCCGCGAGCCCCCCACAAGCCTCCGAGCCCCTGCAAGCCTCCTGCTGGGGGGAGGGGGGTTGGTGGAGCCACGGGCACCACCAGCCCCTCCGCTGCTCAGCCACAGAGCTGTAGAGATGCCCTCCCACGCTTCCCCCGCCCCCGGGGACCCTCCTTTACTCCCATTTAGCCCCCGACTGGGCTGGGCCCCTGAGCACAGGCCTGGGGGGCACCTCACAAGCCTCGATCCTGTCAGGGTGCCTTCGCCCCCACGCAGCCCCCACACGGCCCCCACACGGCCCCCACGCAGCCCCCACACGGCCATGTGCGCCCTGCTGGACGGCCAGTGGGTCTCCAGGTCCCGGCCCAGACCCCGACTGTCCTGCGGGCTCAGTACGCGGTTGCCCGACCTCTAGATGAGTCCGTGCCCTCACTACGGATGCGCGGCGTGAGCGTGGTGGGCTCCCAGAGCTTTCTAACCCGAGCTACGAATCTGCAAGCCGACGTAGCAGCTTTCAATCGACTGTAAACTCAGGGCCACTCACTTGCTCCGGAGCTTACGTGCAGGCTCCGTGACTCCTGCCCTCACGTCAGAAGCTGCCGTTTCGGCCAGTCCCTTGCTGCACAAGCCCTGACTCAATGATAAATCAGAAAACCCCGGGTACGAGCCACCTCAGGGCATACCCAGCCTTGCGGACGAGCCTCCAGAAGCCCGAGAGGAGGAGCGCAGCCAACATCACTCGGAAACGGGGAGGCAGGACGAGGGCTGCCCGGGGGCGGGCCCCCCTCCCACCTGCACCCGCACCCGCACACTCACCATATGTCTGAAGCTTCCCGCTCAGCGCGTCTAGGTCAAGGTGCAGCTGGCTCTCCACAAAGCTGCGGACGAACTTGTTCCTCAGGGCTTCCTAAAGAGAGAAGCCCGGCGTAGAGACCACCGCCTTTCCTCGAACGGGAAACACCTGCTCTACCCAAGGTCTCGCTCGCACTGTGGGGGCCGCTCTGAGAACCAGCAACGCCGGCCCTCCGCTCCAGGACGGGCCCCGGGGGCTTGGAACGCCCTGGGTCGGCCTGGGTGCCGGCAGCCCCGGCCGTGCCAGGGGGCGAAGGGACAGTGAGTCACTCCCCCCGTCCGGCCTCCCCCGCTGCACCCAGGGCTCGCTGGTCCGCACGGCCCTGCTCCCTCGCCTGCTGCCCGCACGGCGCGGCACGTCACCGAGCCCAGTCGCAGCATCCACCCGCAGGAGGACCCGGACACCGCAGCCTCCCCTGCGCGCCCAGCAGGGTCTCCGGGGCCCAGCCCGACTGCTTTACAGCTGGCGACTGGCTGTTGGCTCCTGGTGCGGCCAGAGTCCCGGCCTGAGGAGGGGTGGGGGGAGGACCAGTCCCAGACCACACAGCGCTGTGCAGCCAGACCGGGAACGAGAGCCCGTCGGGCCGGCCTTCACCTGCCTGTCGGGAACACATTGGGAGCACAGGAATCAGGCCAGAGGAGCACGCACGGGCATGGTGCCCACTGGCAGGCCCCAGGGGGCGGATGGGCACATGCTCAGCCCGGCTATTCCATGGCCTGCTTGCGTGAGTCCTGAGTCCACGGTCGTTGGGTGCCGGGGAGGCCAGCGTAGGCCCCACGCCCCAAGTCAGGGGCACATTAGGGTGTTGGCCCACGAGGTCAGGGAGCCAAAGCCCAGCCCTTAACAGACCCCGGGGGACAAGCCCACACACCCCTCAGAAGACACAAGGACGCAATCGTGCCCCCGCTTATGCCACTTGAAGAACGAGCAGCCACTGGTAGACCATCCGTCGTGCTCGCGACAGCGGCCTGTGGTGCAGAGCAAGCCTGGCTCCCCTCACCGGCCCCACGTGCTCCACGCCGGGTCGCCGCCTCTGCCCACCAACAGCCCCCAATGGGCATCCCCGATGGGCAGCGCTTGCTTCCCAGCTCGTCCTCCCCGCGGGTGCCCCCCCCTCACCTGCAGCTGGCTAAGCATCTGGCCGCTGCCGCCGCTCTGAAAGATGCTGGAAATCTTCAACAGTGTTTCTGCCAAGGTCGTGAGCTTGTCCACGAAGTGGAAGGTGTGATTTGCCTGCAAAACCAAGCGTTGGCGGGTGTGACTCCAGGCCTGCGGCCCTGGGGGGCGGGGAGGGGGGTGCTTCGGGGCTGTACGGGGACGCGGGGAGACAGCTGCGGCTGCACCAGCCAGCGGGGCCACGATCCGCCACTGCCGCCCGCAGCCGTGAACCTCCCCAGGGCCGGGTGACCCACCCGTGTCCCGGCCTCCGAGGCGAGTCCCCAGACCATCGGCTGCCTCCCACCGTCCCCTAGGGCTGAGCTCCCGGGAGCAGCAAGGTCCCCAGCACACGGCGGCTACGAGCAGTGCTGCACACCCACACATCCTCCTAAAAATACACACTCGGCTAACATCCACGCCTTGGCTCCGTGAAACCCAACGGCAGCATCCCTACGGCACGCACCTCTGCGGGGGCTGGGAGCTGGGACTGAGGCAACCAAAGGGGAACCGTTAAAGGATCTTAAATCCATAAACAGAGGAGCGCCTGGGGGGCTCAGGAGGCTCAGGGTGGAGCGCCTGCCTTTGCCCAGGCGTGACCCGGGGTCCCGGGATCAAGTCCCGCATCGGGCTCCCGGCATGGAGCCTGCTGCTCCCTCTGCCTGTGTCTCTGCCTCTCTCTGTGTCTCTTGTGAATAAATAACATTTTATTTATTTATTTTTATTTTTTTTACTTTTTTTTAAATGACTTCAAGGACATCTGGGTGGCTCAGGCCCGCGGTTTTGAGTTTGAGCCCAACATTGGGTGTACACGTTACTGAAATAGATTTTTTTAAGACTTAAAATAACAACAACAAAAAAAAACAACTGATTTGGATAAAAAGAAAACCAATAAGTACATGGGCTGCTTTCCTAAATACACAGCAAGATCTACAAATCTCTGCTCGTTCCAATTTTAAATGATCTAATACAAACTAAAATAGCAGGGGACATTGAAATATTAATATTGTATGAATTCAGATACTCAGAATAACCAGAGATGATTCTTTTAAAATAATAATCATCGATACTTGATAGAAAAAAATGGTCTAAAAATTAAAACTAACAGTTGAATTTAATAGTATTAGGAAACAAAGCTACCAAATATGGAAAATCCCTAGGACATGCCCAGCGGACCGTGTTTAAGCCGCAGAATGCCATCCGGGCGACCCCAGCCCCAGAACCCCAGGGAGGAGGGCTGTGTCCCCGAGCCAGGGCGCCCAGGGTGCACCTCACACCACTCTCCCCACAAAGAGCCAGGAAATCACAAGCTGAAAACGAGGGAAGCAAGGACCTGACACCGTATTGAGATCCTTCGGATGTCGAATGACTGGCAAGTGTTTAAAAGCAGCCGCCAAACACGACAGGAGGGTTAGCACATAACAAAACAAGAAACCCGGGGCTTAATATTTCCCCTTTTTTTTAAGATTTTATGTATTTATTGGCAGAGAGAGAGCATACAAGTCGGGGGGGGGCAGCAGATGGAGAGGGAGACGCAGAAGCCCCATTGAGTCCCCGACGTGGGACTCAATCCCAGGACCCCGGGATCACGACCTGAGCCGAAGACAGACGCTCACCCACTGAGCCACCCGGCGCCCTATCATTTAATTCACTCTTATTTGCAAGGCAGTGGCTTCTTTGAACCACAGAACACTGAAAACATTTCCCCTTTGATTTAAGAAATCTCGACACCGGACGTGGGACTCGAACTCAGGACCCCGAGATCAAGGGTCGGATGCCCTTTTCAACCGAGCCAGCCGGACACCCCCTTAGTTTTAAAAGTTGGAATTTACAAGGGAGCTGTGATACGGTCACGTTCTATGAAATCCCCGGAACACCCAGAACCCCTGAAAGCTTAACGAGGAAGGGTGTCCGGGGGCTCCGGTGTGTGCCCAGGCCTGTTACGAGCGTAGCTCTGGGAGGACGAGCTCCCGGTGGCTCTCTAGACCCAGATTCAGCAACTATCCCTCCAAAGTAACATTTTCAAGACAAAGACCGAAGTCACTGACGACATGCAGAAGGCAGGGAGCTACATGCAGCTCCCGAGCCGAGTCACAACCTGGGGTCATGCAAGAGCCGCTTGGAGCAAAACAAACTAACGCAATGGCTCACGCGACCACACGCCAGCACTATCCTTTTCCTTTTCCAGTCAGGACCACTTGAAGCTTACACGCGTGTCCTCAGGAGAACACAGGGTCCTCCCGACTGCATGTCCATCCCCCTGAGGGCCTTGAAAGGTGCCTGGGAGCTTCCTTACAAGCCACCGCCCGACTCGGAAACAAAACACAGATTACAGCACAATCTGCTCAAAAGGACAAGGACATGCAAGTATGAATAATCACCAGTCTTGCAGTGCCTGGGGGTGGGCGCCACATAAGGCCCGGAAGGAAGGACCAGCAGAACTGTGTGACCCCAGGGCCGTTCCCAGGAAGCTGATCTCGCCTCCTCCCCGGAGTGAAGCTGACAAAGCCTCACTATCAACCTGGAAACGTCGACTACAAACACATCGGCTCTGACGCATCCTTAACCTCCAGATGCGTCGAGTCAGAGACCAGCCCTCATCCTCCACATTCTCCTGGACCCACGGGGACCGGGCTTCTGTGTAATCGTCCTCACGGCAGAGGCTGCTCCACACAACACCCCTGTCACCAAGTGTCCTTTAGGAGCGGGACCCGCCCCACAGAACAGCAGGAGCAGGCAAAGGCCACCAAGAGCCGCGATCTGCACACGAACACACGTGCATCGTTACGAGCCTTTGAAGACCGCTTCCCAGCATTGTGGGTACGGTCAGTAAGATCCTTGGTCATTCGGACTTACCTTTTTTTTTTTTTTTTTTTTTTTAAGACTTATTTATTTACTAAAAGAGAGAGAGAGAGAATCCTTCAGCAGACTCCCGGCTGAGCGCAGAGCCCGATGCAGGGCTCCATCCCATGACCCTGAGACCGCGACCTGAGCCAAAATCAAGAGTCATGCGCTTAACCGCCTGAGCCACCCCAGAACCCCCAGACTTACCTTCTGGATGACCTTGTTAATCTCTGGAGTGTTTGGTGTGTACAGTATTTTCCCGTGTAATATAGGCTTGAGGAAGGACCACACCAAAGCACCATTTGGAGACTGTAGAATTTCCTGATAGAGGTTCAAGCAAAAAGGTGCTGGGGTAATTAGAAAAAAAAATAAAAATAAGAAAGAGTCAGGATACGGGATGCCCAGACTAAGAGCGACGCTCCCTTGCATATCCATATGGCGTCGCACTTTACAACGGGTGAAACACACTGAGATCTATTTTTCATGCCACGATTCTGAATTTGGGCAGTAAATATGAGAATGATCTTTCCTGTTGCTGGCTTTAGTGGCTCCCGTCTCATAAGAAATTTCAAGATACCTTGGTCATTTCAGTCATTGGAAAGAGAGGACAGCGTGACCTTGACACACTCAGCAATATGAGCACTGACAAAGGCACCGGCAAATAGGAGCAGAAATGTACCTGAACTTTAATCTAGAAAACTGTCAACACTTACAGCATTGAGAACAGAATCGGGTTTTTCCTATGAAATTAGCTTTATACATCGCTCCTGAATTTTCTTCCCTGCACCTACGAAGCAGTGTTGACCTTACTGCTTGTGATATAAATTGCCTTATTTCCACTCTGACACTTTCTCCCTCAGGATGGCTTCCACGTTGCTGTGTGCTGATTGGTTTTAACTGAAGGTTTACTCGACTGACCTAACCCAATAGGTACCTACTGGAGGTAGATCCTCCACCAGCATAAGGGTTGTTAACCAAATATTATGAGGTTTGTGCGTGTTTTGATTTTTATGTAGCCCCCATGCTCAGTGTGGAGCCCAACACGGGCCTCGAACTCACGACCCTGAGATCAGGACCTGAGCTGAGATGAAAAGTCGGACACTCAACTGACTGAGCCTCCCAGATACCCCAAAATATTATAAGGTGTTAAGCTTGTGGTGAATAATACTTCAGCAGAACTGGGGCTTTCACCCCTGAAGTCGAGTATTTATATTTACGATGAATATATCTTAGCTTTGATACCAGGATTCCTGACGTCCAAGATATGAATAGTGCCTTCGTGATTATTCCCACTGTTAATTTCATCTTCCCAAATTCTCCATTTGAAAAGGAAAAAGACCAGCTCTTTTTATTCAACAATTGTTGAATTTTTAATCAACTGCAATAAAATTGATAGAAACTCCTGAGATATAAATTAAGAGCATAACTACACAATGAATTTTAAACCATCATGTCTAAAAGCTGATCTTACTAATATTTTTTTTAAAGTCACAGTTTAAATTATCAGCATAATTGAAACAGTAATGATTTCCATTTCAGAAAAGACATAAACATATAGATGTACAGAACAAGAAATCTGAAACCAAGACTCCTGACATCGGTCACTTGAGAGCTGAGTGACCTTAGGTAAGTCACTTAGCCTTCTCTGAGCTTCTAGTATGTCATGTAGAAAAGGAGGGTACTAATATTGTCCATGGTTAATGTGACAGTCATTTGAATTACGATGTATGAAAAAAACAAGAAAGACTGGTCCTCCATGGTAGCTGAATGACTGGATGGATGAATGGTTGAGTGGATGGATAAATGGATGGATGGGTAGATGGGTGGATGGGTGGATGGATGGGTGGATGGATGGATGGATGGATGGATGGATGGATGGATGGATGGGAAGGTGAATGGATGGAGGGATGGAGGGATGGATGGACAGATGAATAGGGAGATGGATGGATGGATGGATGGATGGATGGATGGATGGATGGATGGAGAGATGGATGGGGAGGTGGGGAGGTGGATGGATGGATGGATGGATGGAGAGGTGGGGATGGATGGATCAGTGGATGGATGGATGGATGGTGGTGGATGGATGGGGAGGTAGATGGATGGATAGAAGAATAGATGGACGATAGGTAAGTGAACAGAAGAATGGATAGATGATAGGGCGGGTGGATAGATGGATGGATACATGAGTGGATGGATGGATGATGGAAGGGTAGACAGATGGATCAATGGATGGGTAGAGGAATGGCTGGATGATTAGATTTGATAAGCAAGTAAAAATCCTCAGGAAACCCAAATGCAAGAAAAAAAAGAAGAAATGAGAATTGAGAGGTAGACAACAAATTATCAAATATTAATAACATTAACGTGTTTCTGCTGCCAAATCATGTTATATTTGGCAGGTGTCCCAATGGTCCATTAGCTGGTGAGCGCACTGGTGCACACTGTCTGTGAAGTAGCTGTGAGGGTGCTGCCATGGGGCTCCCCACCCTACACCTCCAGTTCCACAAACCACCACTCTCCTCCTCTTCCCAGTCCCACAGACACTCTCTCCATCCCAGGCTCGCTGTATGTAAGCATCAATTCAAACATCTATTTCGTACGTTAAGTAAAGTGATATAAACCTATAATGCATAACTGATAACTGATGGGGAGCATCTCATACACGGGGGCAGGTGGTGGCCAGAATGCTAACACGGCCACCGCTGGACGGCACACCTTGACCTGTGGACAGAGCTCATGGGTATATGGCGGACGCCGGGCCCAGGCTGGCTCCACAGGTGACGTAAAGGAATCCTGGAGGTATAAGGAAGGTCCTAACCAGCTGACTTGGAGTTTATCAAAAAGAAGATTTCCCTGGCTGAGCAATGCAATAAAAACCACTATTAAAAATACCGGAAGCCGGGATCCCTGGGTGGCTCAGCGGTTTGGCGCCTGCCTTCAGCCCAGGGCGTGATCCTGGAGACCCGGGATCGAACCCACTTCGGGCTCCCAGTGCATGGAGCCTGCTTCTCCCTCTGCCTGTGTCTCTGCCTCTCTCTCTCTGTGTGACTATCATAAATAAATAAAAATTTATAAAAAATAAAAAAATAAAAATAAAAAATAAAAAGACCGGAAGCCCCAGAGTTGGACACTCCTGAGGCCCCAGTGCGTCTGGGACCCCGGCTCCCCTGCACCGGGGAGGGGCCTGGGCTCCCCTGCAAACCCGCTATGTCCTGCAACTGGGGAAATGCATGTGGCTTCCCCCAAATCTGTGGAGCTCAGGGGCAAGGGTGGTGGATGGGTAGGTGGCCTCCTGCCCCACATCAGGGGGACACGTTCTAGGTAGGAAGGCCTGGAACGTGCTGGGGGGCCTGGGTGTGGACGGCTCAGCGTCCCCCACCCCCGCACACGCACACGCAATCTCGTCTGGGAGGCCACTCTTGGCCGGTGAGCCCCCACCTTCCCCCAGAACGTTCAGCACAGAGCAGCGCTAAGGGCCGAGACCCTAAGTAACCGGATCAGACGCAAACAACCGCCGTCTTACTTGCGTCCTCAGGAATGTTGAACTTCTCCTTGTCCCCGCCCAGGAGCTCGGTAACTTGAGGCAGGTTCATGAAGGAGTTGGAGCCGCTGAAGAGCGACTCTGGCTCCTGGCAAACCTGCTTCACCACGAACTGGAAAGAACCGAAGGCTGTGCTCCCGCCCCGACCCTGCTGTGGAGCCTGAGAGCGGGAGGAAGACAGAGGGCATATGAACAGGGGCTCCGACCTCCGAGGGGAAGGACGCACCAGATGCTCACCGCGGCCCCGCGTGCAACCTCTGCTGCGGGCTCCTCCGACCTGGGCACGCGCGGCCTGTCACGCGGTGGGGCCTCTGCGCACGCAGGCGCCCAGCGCATCCCCGACCGTCCCGCGAGGGATGAACACTCCCTCCGACTACCCAGCGGTCTCCTGGGCTGTCTCCTGCCCCGTCACCGCAGGACGTGACGGCGGTGAGCACAGCCCTGTCCCGCCTGGCCCGGCACTGTCCTGCGCATCCGCTCCCCGCACGCACCCGTCCCGGCGGACGGCGGCCAGCAAGGGCTCGCGTCACGCCACTGACCGCATTCAAGTCTCTGTTTTCATCGGCCGCAAACAACTTGCAATTTGTGAACCAATTATTTATATGTAAATACACGCCCCAAGGTTTTTTAAAGCGCTTCACCCCCGGAATTGAGATAAACGGGCCCTCGGAATCTTGTTCGTGCGGAGTCGGTGCGGTGACTCCCGACTTCACGGATGATGCGTGAGCACCCATGGGTGGACGCGGCTCAGCGAAGCCTCCGGGGGATGCCCGGCCCCGCGGGGCCACAGAAGGCACTCCCGCCCCTGTATGTTGCCGCACGCGGACTTGAGATGTGAAGAAAGAGATAAACAAATGCAAAGACGCAGCAAATCGGAGTAATGCCCCGGGCGCCCCGAACACACACCCACCTGGTCAAAGTTGGGCACGTCGGGCACGTCCAGCAAGGTGGTGACTTTATACGTGCGGAGGAACTCGGGGAGCTGCTCCAGGATGTGGCCTGCTTTGGGGAGCAGCTGGCTGAGCCTGGAGACCACGTCCAACAGAGCGCCGAGCGCGCGGCGGACTTCCAACGGCATCAGAACCTCAAAGCAGAAAACACGACACCAGATAACCGACGTGGCACTTTGGAGGGTCCAGAGCTTGCTGGAGCACGGGCGGCCCGGCTACGTGACCTCATTCTCTCTGGAACGAGGGAGAGGACTTCGCTTTGCCATAGAAAGGTCCTCCTCATGCCACACCTGGCTCGGCTCCCTGGCGCATGCTAGGCTGCACCCGCACATCCCAGCGCACGCCAGGCCTGGATGCGGTCTCTCGTGAGAAATTCAAACCGTTTTCAACATATTTCTCTTGACCTTGGAGGCGCCTAAACCGCGGACATTTAGGAGGGTGCAGAGGCGGCCGTCCTTACGGGGGAACCGCCTCCACGTACCGCTAGAACCGCGCGGTTCGGTCCTCATCTGGACACGTGGCCGCCTGCTTCGTGGACGAGTAGACGCGAGCACGGCGAGGAGCCTCATGTCGGAGTCCACGGGCCCTAGGGACAGCAGCGCCCCTGGAAGCCTCCGCGCCACCACCGACCCGGCCCTCTGCGCTGTCCGGGTCCCGGGGGGCGGGGACACGTGCCTTAGGAGCTGCCGGCCTCGGGGAGCAGCGCCGCGACGCGGGGTTTGTTGGGTAAATGGATGAATGAGGAGCCGCGGCCTCTTTCCACGGGAAGGAGGGAACCACGGGGGCCTCCTCCGTCCACGTTCATTTGCACACTGAATTTTTTGGGCTTTGGGACCCAGGCCGAGGCCCTGTCACTGCCACCTGCTTCTGCTCATCAGCGTCTGCACCTGCGCCTCGGCGGCGGCGGCTGCGCGCTGACCTGCGGGCCGGAGGCCACTGCTCCTCCACCCCCCAACCCCCGGCCGGGCTCAGCCCAGGCTCGCTGGCAGGCGGGAGCCCGTGTCTACTGGCCATCGTCGCCGCGGCCTGCAGGGGAGGCATCCGGGCGCCTGTGTGCCAGAGACAACAGATGGGGCCACAGCACTGGCAGCCTCATGGGTCCTGCCCCGGTGTCGGGGAGCGGGGGGTTCGGGCGGGCGAGTGGGTGTGCGGGGCCCCGCATTCCACCCAGGCTGGACTTCCCCCCACCTCCCCTCCCGCAGAACCGGGTCCCCTCGGCTTCCGACAGCCAGGCACCCGAGGCTCCGGCCCAGGACGCGCACGGTCAGCGGCGCCCTCCTCCTTCTGCCTGGGAGCCTGGCCCCAACCCACACCTCCTCTCGCTCGCTCCTCAGGGTTCCTGTCTGGAAGCACCGATCTCAAGTCGGGGGCCCCTGAGAGCATCTGCGGGCCCCAAGACACTGGCGTTGGGGCCGCGGCAGACTTGGGGCGCAACGAACGTGGGACCAAACCACGCACACGTCAGCGGCGGTGTCCATCCAGCCTCCTGGGCAGGGTGGCCTTGCACAGGGGGGACCCTCAGGGGAGCTTCCCTCCTCCTTACAGACTTTTACGTGCACGCGATCTGACATTAATTAGCATTCGATCTCAGAACGTGTGCGTGTGTGACCCTCACGGACCCACGGGAGGGAGACCACAGAGGAGATGGGGTTGGGATCGAAGCCCCCAGCTCCAGCCTCCACAGCTGTCCTCCGGGCCAGGCACCCAGAGCCCCCTCGCCGCCCTGACACACCTGTGGCATCTCTGAGCAGCCCAGGCGTCAGCAAACCACCCCTGGGGGACTCGAGGACCCAGGCCTGTCCCTACGGGTGGGGGCGACTCCCAGACTCAGTGGGGACAGAGGACAAGAAGAGGTGGAGCCCAGAGAGCAGTCGGTGGGGGGTGAGGGCGCCCCGGGTCAGCCGTGCTCCCTGCCCACGGGGGTGGGGGGTTCAGTGCAGGGTGAGGGCGCCCCGGGTCGGCCGTGCTCCCCACCCATTGTCATCCCCGTCCCACACACTGTCCTGGGATGTCTCAGAGCCCCCTCCCCTCGCCCCACTGCGAGCAGGAGTGTGGGGGCAGGTGTGAGCTGGTTCCTGGGCACCAGGGCCACGGACGGTGGGAGCGGCTCCCGCCTCGGCCAGGGTGCTGGCCCGGCACAGGAATCCGCTGCCCCAGTGGTGCCCTCGGAAGGGCCCTTAAAGGGGCGGGAACCCGGCCCCAGGGTTTAGGTGGGGCTGTTCCTCGCACTGACCACACCGACTGTCACCGTGTGGTGTCAAGTGTCCCAAGGGGCCCGATTCCAGGACCGGGGGTTGGGAGGGCCCGGACGGCGACCTGAGCGCTTGCATCCCGGGCACCACCCCGGAACCAGCAAGCACGAGACCCGGAGGTCAGCTGGGGACCCGCACCTGCCGCCCCCGCCGGGGACAGGTCAGTGCCGAGGGGCGCCGTGCGCCGAGCCAGGCCCCCCCAGCAGTCACCCCCTTACTTTGTAAATGAGCCTCCGCAGGTCCAGGTTCTGAGTCAGGGACACGACAAGCGCGTAGGCCCGGGGCCCGGGCAGGCCACACAGCTCCCTGGCCGCCCGCGCAGACGTGGGGTCCTCCGGAAACGCCAGCAGTGGGCGCAGGATGTCGGCGTCGCACCTCCCAGACAGAGCCAGCGCCAGGGCACCGGGGAGCACCTGTCGGAGCAGGAGGTCAGGGGGCGCAACCGGCCCAGAGCCCCCAGCGAGGAGCCCCGACTCCTCCCTGGCACACAACCCCCACCCCCCAGCACCCGGCCGCCCCGGCACAGAGCCTCTGCGCTCGCCCCCCTCCCCCAAGGCCTGAGGATTTACCCACAGATACATGGAGCCCCAACCTCTGTTGGGTCCTCACGGTTTGAGTGGGGACGTTCCCGCCACGTGCACAGACGCCCCGTGTGACCCTCCGGCCTCCCCCCTGCACCGCGGCCCCACCCGGCCGCTGACCCTGCCCCGTGAGGCCTCCGCCTCTGACCTCCGCCTCCCTTCCTCCCTCATCTTTCAGGGGAGACCAGCTCACAGGTGGTCACGGTTTTTGCTTGTTTTTTTTTTTTCTTAGATTTTATTTATTTATTCATAGAGACACAGAGAGAGAGAGGCAGAGACACAGGCAGAGGGAGACACAGGCTCCATGCAGGGAGCCCGACGTGGGACTCGATCCCAGGACCCTGGGGTCACACCCTGGGCTGCAGGCGGCACTAAACCGCTGTGCCCCCGGGGCTGCCTGGTCACGGTTTTTAAAACAAACAGCCCGCTGCTCAGGAGGGACCCGGGCTGCCCAGCACCGCTGCTGGCCCACCCTGGACCCCGTGGGCTCCTGGACCCCCGGACCCCCTGACCCCATGCACCCCTGGACCCCATGGATCCTTGGACCTGCAGACCCATGGACCCTTTGACCCCCCCCCAGACCCCTGGACCTGTGGACCCATGAACCCATGAACCCCTGGAACCCGCAGATCCCATGGACCTGTGGACCCTGTGGACCCTGTGGACCCTGTGGACCCTGTGGACCCGCGTACCCCTGTACCCGCCACAGGGAGCGCATCTGCCGTGTCCCTGCGCGGGGGCGGCCATCCACTAGCGGCCTGCGCAGCGGGATAGGCACGGGGCAGAGTCTCACAGACGGACTTCCCGGTGGTGTGGACGCTGGGACGCACAGAATCGGGCAACCCGCTGGGGCCAAGAAGACCCCTGGGAAGAGACGCCGCCGTTGACTTATCAGGGGCCTTCCTGTGACACCTAAGGAGCCCAGGGAAGTCAGGAAGGAACGGGAGACACCGGGTATCTGTGTGTGGGGGTGTTTTAAGGACTCGGCCCAGGTGCTCAGCGGTCTGAGCCCCAGACCCATGGGATGGGCGGGGCAGGGGCTGCAGATGGAAGAACTGCCGCGGGAGCTGGGGGCAGACTCCTCTCCTCCTGGGGTCAAAGGCTTTCCCCTTACAACCGTCAACTGATTGGACAAGGCCCACCCACATGGTGGTCTTAGCACACCGACCTTGGACGTAGACGTTCATCTGCCCTCGGGAACACGTTCACGACAGCAGTGACGCTGGTGCTTGACCGAACACGAGGTGCCAGTCGGCGGCCTCCCAACCGGACGCAGACGGCCAGCTCGGCCTCACTGCGCTGGTGACGACGCGCCACTGGCACGAGGACCCTCAGGAGGGACAGAGGCTCCAGGGGAGGCCGAGGGCGCTGGGCCCGCACCCACTCTCCCTGCTGAGCCGCCCCCACCTGCCCTCTGCCCCCCACCCCAATCCCTTAGCGCTTCAGGAAGGGCACCTGGCGGAAAGGGAGGTTTCCAGTGAATGAATGAATGAATGAATGAATGAGGGCTGCTGCCGTCTGTCCGGGTCTGTCCAGGGCCCTCGTGCCCCTGACACACATTCCCTGTGGCCACCTATGAACCTGATGTGACAAATCTGCACCCTGGCTCGGGGCAGGACCGACGAGCCCAGGGAAGAGGACGTGGAGGTCGCGGCCACGGCGCTGCCGGGAGCCGGGCGGCCCAGAAAGTACCGGGCCCCCCAGCGCCGCCCGGTCCCCGACGCAGAGCCATCCCAAGGACCTGGGGACACCGGCGGGTCCGGGGATTCATGTAGCGAGCGAAGCCTAGTGGAGTCGCAGGAAGGCTCCCCCCCTCCTCCCACCACCACCCCGCCCTGGGGTCTGGACACCCAGGGTCTGGACAGCAAGGGCGCCAGGTGGGACGGGGTGGGATGGCCTGCGGCGTGGAGCGCCGGTGACACCTGCTGGCTGCCGGGCGCCGCCAGCCTCTGCTCCCATGCGGGAGCCACAGGGACCCTAACCCTGCTTCCCCACCAGGCGCCCGGCTGCACCTCGGGTCCGACCCCACGCGGACCAGGTGTTCGGGAACCGCCTCCGGCAGCTTCCCGGGAGGACAACGGCGCGACTCGCCACAGACGACTGATGCCATCGCTTGAGTTCCGGTTTCCTGGCTCTGCCCACTCTGCCCTAACGCAGGTTATTCTGAAGGACGGGGCGTCGGGGGGCAGCAGGCTCCGTCCCAGAGCGCTGCGCCAAAGCCAGAGTCGCGGTAACACGAGTCAGCTGAAGCTTCTGCTTTCCCGGGGACGGAAGGCTCATGTCCGTGCTGCGGCCTACTAAGTGTGCAACAGCAGGACGTCACTTAAAATATATTTCTGGATTAAAAAGTACTTTATTGGGACTCCCGGGCGGCTCAGCGGTGGAGCATCTGCCTTCGGCCCAGGGCATGACCCCAGGGTCCCGGGATCGAGTCCCACATCGGGCTCCCTGCACGGAGCCTGCGTCTCCCTCTGCCTGGGTCTCTGCCTCTCTTTCTGAGTCTCTCATGAATAAATAATCTTTTTTAAAAAATTAAAATAAAAAATTAAAACTACTTTGTCGCTCCAAACCGCTAACCACCACCTGCGCTCACAGCGAACCGTAACCACGGCTCACAGGCGTGTGTAACAATTGTGAGAGTCTGAGACGCTGCAAGCACTATGGAAACACGACAGATGGGACACGGGGGCGCCGCCAACCCTCAACTGCGCGCCTGTAGCCGATGCACAATAAATAATAAATAAATAATTTAAAATAAGTAAGTAAGTAAATAAATAAATAAATAAATAAATAAATAAATAAAACCAATGTACCCGGAGGGCTTGCCCGGGACCCCGCTTAACCAAAATCAACGTGAGATTAAATGTCACCGGGGCCCCGCTGGCTGCCAATAAACACCTTCACTTGAGAGCCGTCGTCACGGCTTCTGGAAGGTTCTCAGAGCAGAAAGTCAAATGCCAACTGCAAGCGCTTGAGAGGCCCCTCAGAAAAGCTCGAGCTCAGGCTCAGGCGACTGCAGCCCGGAGACGTGGACTCGCTCTTCCAGCCTCTGCACACAAACGACGGGCGGCATCGGGCGGCTCGTGCACCCCCCGCCCGGGTGCACTGGCCTCGTCGCCACCGCGGTGACAGGACGCAGCTCACCACCCGACCGCTGACACGATGAGCCTCCCTCCACACGCCCCCGGACGGCACACGGGTTTGCGTGTTGTTGAGAATTCTGCAAACCCCACGTAAGCCGGCAGGCCCCCGGGGTGCCGTGCATGTGGGCTGGGACCAGCGAGAGTAAACATCAGTGCCGAGTTACCCTTTCCAGCCCCAAAAAGACAATGCCGTGACATTAGAGATGCCAAGGTCCTGGCATGACAGGGACGCCTCCCCTTCCTTCCCGCCCGCAGCCACCGACTGCCCCGCAGACGATGACAGGGGCCGGGGACGCGGCCCACGGCACCAGGCTGGCCGGGAGGGGGCAGAGGCACGGCGGCCCACACCTGCAGACCCGAGACACCGGCCTCTAGGATTCTGTGGATAGTGTCGTCGGAGATGTGGATGGAGGAGCGGAGCTCGCCGGTCAGCCTGGAGGTGTCCTGCATCAGATCTTTGACTTTTACATCTGAAAAAGCATCAAAGGGAGGAGATCCCGTCATAATTAACGTCCGGGCTGCTGTGACTACAAGGGTCCCCGGCGCAGCCTGGCTAGGATCACCAGCCCGGGGTGACGCTGGACAGAGACGTGCCCTCCCTCCAAGGAGCGAGGCCGTTCACCCCAAAACACACGCCCGGGCCGTGCGGCTCCCCGACCGTCGACCACACTCCCGGAGCCCCGCGCCCCGAGGGATCTGCCCCGGAGAGGCCTGCTTCCCGGGCACGGAGGCCGGCGCCTGCAGGCCTTATCCCGCTCTTTCTACCAAGCGGAGGATCAGGTAGGGAGTTTCCCAAACGCCCTGCACAAGCGTGTGGGCGCATCACGGGCGCTGAGAACCGTCGGCTCGGCGGACGGGAAGCTCCCTCCCGCTCGGGGGTGCCAGGACGTCCCCGGGCTCCCCTGAGCCCGAACTCGCCGTCCCGTAGCGCGACTTCCCCTCCACACGGTCTCTGCCGATGGCCCACGTCTGCGGGGGCGGGGGGGGGGGGGGGGCGCCCGCCCTGGGTGACGACGCGGACCCGGAGGAGCCGCCTTACCCTCGGCCGCCGTGACGTTGCTCAGGAAGGTCAGCCCGGGAAGCCGAGCCCGCCAGGCCCTCTGGAAGCCGTGGGCCAACCTACAACAGCAGGAAGCCAGAGCTGACGCGAGTGACATGGAGCAGCAGAAGCGGGGGTGAGCGGGAGCCCCCAGGGAATCACCCAGCCCACATCTCCCACTGCCCTCCGGGTGCCGGCGCCCACGGCCTCCCCAACTCCAGCAGGGTCCCCGGAGCCCCGGCGGCGACGATGCCTCATAAGCGGCTTCCCAGGAATGTGGAAAGGTCACCTAGAACAGACGGCCCCGGCCCGTACGTACGTGGGCACGAGCCGCTGAGCCGCGAGCAGCGGCGACGGGCACTCACAGCCCCGGCCAGCCGCGGGCTCCAGGCCGCCCCTGAGACGCCGCAGGGAGGCGGACAGGTTCCGGCCCAGGCTCTCACAGCTCAGCCGAGGGGGCGAGGACCACATCGTCCGTATTTCCTAGAGAAACAGAAGGTCCAGTCAGAGCGTGTGCTCGTGGGGCTCCCGTCCCGTCTCCTGGCGCTCGGCCGGCGCTCAGCACACCCGGGGCGGCCGGCCCGGAAGGAAGGTGTCCGAGGTACGTCGACACGTAACAGAGTATTCCTGCCAAACGTGGCTTCTGACGCTTTCCCTCGAAACCACCAGGAGCTTCCCTCGCAAAGGAGGCTGTGACTCGCGGGGCCACGCGGAGACCGCGGAGACACACACCCCGCGAGGGGACTCCGCTGCCCGGAGGCCGTCCTCGCAGCCGTGGGTGCGGCCGCAGGCGGGTCGGGCTGGGGCTGCAGGTCTGAGCCCGCGGGAGCCGCACAGGGCCGCGCACCCCGTGCTCCGCGGGGACACTGCAGCCCTCAGGGGGTAAACACGGCCGGGACCCGGGGACGCGGTCAGAGGCCTGGGCCGACCAAGTCCACGAGCTCCACGTCTGGACTCCCTGCTTCACAGTCCAGCGCACTTTGTGTCCCGTCTCTGCTGAGCTCCGTGCTGAGGGCGGCAAGGAGCCGGCGAGAGCTGGTCCCCGTCCCGACCACCGGCTCCGCGGGGCGCTCCCTCCCGGGGACCCCTACGCCAGCGCCGACAGCACCCCCTAGGCTGTTGGCCAGATGCCGTCTGCCGGCTGCGGGGCCCGGGGCACCTTCCAGCGAGCCGGACGACGGTATTTCGGTTCCTAAGAGCCTCGCTCCTGCAGGCCTGGCCCCGCCCTCGAGGCCCCGCGTCCCAGAGGCAGGGCCTCCAGCTTCCCCTCGGACGGCTCGGTCGCCGCCAGCCAGGGATGAGCCGGGGCTTCAGGGCAGCCGAGAGTGAGGACCCTGCCCCGCGCGGCACTCCCGAAGCATCTCTTGGGGCTTCTTCGTGTGGATCCACGTTATTACGGGTCGGAGGTCCCCTCGGCCCGGGAGGGAGGGAGAGTCGGACGGTCCCAATGCATCGGCCGCCCAGCGGCCCGGGCGCGTCACCCGCTGCTCCCTGGGCCCCACCCGGGTCACCAAGACGAGGCTATGGCTGGCCCACCCGGCGGCCGGCTCCCCGGGCTCCCCGCGCTCCCCACTGCCCTTGCTCGGAGCCCACGACGGGCTGGGGAACGTTCAAGAAGTGGCTCTCTGGGGAAAAAAGCTCTTATCGGTAGAATTTCTCCACCTCTGTGGTATACCCAGCGTCAGCATGGCCGCGTTCGGGCCCCACAGCGCTGGTAACAGCTGCGTACGGGGGCAGGACACCGACCACGTCAGGAGCCCACACGGCCACGCTGGTCAGCCGAGCATCTGCCTCCGGCTCGGCGATCTGGGATCGAATCCCGCGTCCGGGCCCTGCTCAGCAGGGAGCCTGCTCCTCCCTCTGCCCCTGCTCTTGCTCGTCCCCTCTCTCACTCCGATAAGTAAGTAAAATTTAAAAAAAACACTACAGCAATTAGGAATTGTGCTGTTGAGGCTCAGGGGCCAGCGTGTGGGGTTCCGGAAACCCGACACCCTGCGCAGGAACGCCTGGGCCCGCCCCCAGGGACCCTGGCCGATGCCTCGGGGACGAGGGCCGCGGGCTAACAGTTCAGCTCAGACCCACCGGGCAGCTCCGCACGGCCATTTGGGTTGAACGAGCTCCAGGGACCCACCCGCGGGGACGACAAACCTCGTAGTGGTCCAGCCCCCAGGCGGCCACCCGGAGGACAGGGACAAGGAGACGCCGCGTCCCGTCTTGCTTGCAGCTCAGAGCAGCGCACAGAACGTCCCTGGTCAGAGAAGGGTTATCTGCAGGGGAAACACAGGGACAGACAGGTCAGCCGGAAACATCCGGAAACCCCCGGAAACCCCCGGAAACGGAGTTACAGATTCATCGACATCCTGAGATCATCAAAACGCACATTCGGGGTAGGAAAGGGGAAGCCATGGCTTCGGAGTCGCAGACGTCTGGGTATTTTTAGGGGGTAAATGTTCAGAAACGGTGCACCTGCTCCCCCCACGGCCGGGCCCCCTTCCGCAGCCCTTTGGGCAGGTCCCGGTGCAGCGGGTGCGCCCGGGGCCATCTCGGCGCCCTGACCGCCCTGGAGGGGCTGTGGGCAGCACCCTCTGCGACTCCCAAGGTGCCCCGGCTTGAGGGCGCGTTATCCCCACGGTCGGTCGGTGCGAGGCCCCCGGGACCCCCCAACCTCGCGGCCCAGCCCCAGGTCACGGGGCCCCTGCTCAGGGGACACGGCAGGTGATGGCGGCGACGTCTCACGGTGCGGAGCCCTGCCCCTGGGAAGCCGCCCTTGGCCGTTACCGAGGTCAGAACCGCTTCACCGAACTTCACGGCCAGGGCTCCATTCGCCCGGCACACACCGCACACCCGCTTCCTCCCAAATAGCCTAGAAGAAACATTTGAACGGGGACGCCCGGGGTTGAGCGTCTGCCTCCGGCCCAGGGCGTGACCCCGGGGTCCTGGAATCGAGTCCTGCATCGGGCTCCCCGCAGGGAGCCTGCTTCTCCCTCTGCCTGTGTCTCTGCCTCTCTCTCTCTCTCTCTCTCTGTGTCTCATGAATGAATAAATAAAATCTTTAAAAAAAAAAAAGAAAAGAAACATTGCAAACTAAAGGTAAGAGTAAAAGCTCCCGCCGGGCACCCATGCCTCCCAGCCCCACAGCCTTGCACATACTACGGGCTTAAGATAGTTTGTGACTTTCTGGAATGTTCTTCCTCCCAATGCTTTTTAACGGCTGATGTGACCAAAACCCTCCAAGCCTGTCTAGGAGTTAGTGGGACGGTTTGGGGCTCAGGGCCGGGCCCCGACGAGCAGGTGCAGAGGCAGCGCGGCCGAGCTGCCCCCCGGCGCTGCAGCCCGGACAGGCCCGCGCTCACCCGAGATGACCTGAAAGGACCTCTGCTCAACGTCCCAGGAGAGGACGCTGACCCCCGCGGGTTTGCCGGCGCCGAGGGCCCGGGGTTGAGCGCACCGGCCCGGCAGCACCAGGGTCTCGACCCAGCAGTGGCCCCGGGTCGGCTCGGCCCCGTGCCCGGACTGCTCACGACGGTTCCACGGAGCAGCTCACGAAGCCCCTCGACTCAGAGACTCCGGCACAGCCCCCAGGCCCGTCCCCAGGGCCCGAGGCTCCTGCTCAGCAAAGGCCGCCCTGCTGCACCCCCCCCCAGGCTGCTGTCCCCCTGGGTCCCCGAAGCGGCCAGCCCGGGAGCCGCCACCCGAGGGGACGCTCCTCGGGAGCCCGTGTTCCATCCCGGGAGACTCTCTGCTCCGTGAAGACGGCGGAGCCCGGGCCTTGGACACCACCTCTGCCCTCCCATACGGTGTCCACGGGACTCGCCCATCTCACGTGCACCGCAGGGAGTGGCCCAAGGACACTGCTCGCTCCCCGTGCTCCCCCTGCAGCCCCTGCACAACCCACAGCCTTCCCCAGCACCAAGCCCGCCCCTCGGCGCCCCTAGCGGGCAACTGCACGCCCTGGGCAACCGCACAGGGCCTTTGCCCGGGGCTCGTCCCCCGTCGCTGCTCGCCCCAGCCGCACCTTCGCACCCAAAAGGCACCTGCTGAACAGTGGCGCCTTGTTCATCACCCAAAGTGAGAGGTGTTGTCAGGAGCAGCGAAAACTTTAAAATACTTTTTTTCTGGTTTTGCAGAAAGTCCAGTTGTGCTTCTTACATGATCACATTGTTTCTCCAAAATAATTAAAAAAAAAAAATTTAAACTCCCGGTGACCCTTGAACAACACGGACTTGAGCTGTGTGGGTCAGAGTTACACGTGGGTCTTGGCTGCACGAGGGGCCCGTACCCCGCTCCGTTCAAGGGCCTACAGGACACGCAGCGCGGGATGGACCCAAAGCCATGCTGTGCGGAAGCGACCACCCGAGAGCCGCATTTGCTTAGTTTCTCATTAATGTCGCTATTTCCCGGATTTTGAGCACACATCTCCCGACCGTAAAACCTGCAAAATGTGTCTCCTGAGTAACGTCCCCCAGAACACGGCAGCTTCTCCCTTTGGGACAAACGAATCCCCTGCTTTGAATGAGACACGACGGCGTGTTCAGGAGTTGCGTTACCCGAACCTGCAAGGGCGTCGGGCGCTCCGGTGAAGCACCACTGGCCGCGGCTCTAGGCCGGGTCCAGGTCCACCCGCGTTTTCCTGCTCTGAACTGACCAGCCGGGACGGGTGGGCGCGGCGGCCGGGCAGGGTCAGGCCGGGGGCGACTGCGGGCTGCCGTCAGGGCTGTCATGCACGCTCCCGGGCACGCCTGCCGCCCTGTGGCCCCCCAGCCCCCCACCTGCTGCGGCGCTCCTCCTGGCCCTGGACACGTCGGATGCCCCGCTCTGGCTCTGCAGCCCCACTGGCCTCAGGGACCCTTCCCGCCGGCCACCCCAGCCTCCTCTGCTGGGGACAGCCCCCGACCGCTGCGCTCCCAGGTCCTGGCAACCCGCTCCCACTCCCCAGCTTCGATCTGGCAATTTGGCAAACCAGAAGGTCAAAGAGGCCCAGTCCCTCCGGTTCCGGGAGCCCGTCAGGCCACACGCCCCGTCCTCCAGCGACAGTTCTCAGAGGTTTCAAGTAGTCGATCTGGAGCCCAGAAATGACGACTTTTCTGGTGGTGACACCAGATGGACACGCAAACTACGTGTATTTTGCAAAATACTACGGTATTTTGCACAGCAAGTCACGGCCTGAGCGCTCTTCCTTGTGTGTGATGCGCGGCAGGGACCCGGGCGCCCACCCCAGATCCTCACCCCACCGAGCCGGTCCCACCCTCCTGATGCAGGTGACAGGGACGCCGGGCCAGGATGTGCCGGAGTTCCCTTGAAATGAAATCACACGTTCAGAACTGACTGTGCGGCCAATGCAGTGGCAGGTCCGCCCCCTTAACAGCTGCGCCGCAGAACACGGCCCGGCTTCCCTGCAGGCCACTGAAGGCCACTACGTCGGACCCTGGCTGGTACTCTCTGAGAAGCACCAGGATGACTACGTGTCTACAGGTGGCCGGGTTCAAGGTCAACCGAGCATTCGGGACGCAGGAAAAAGATGCAATTTGCCGTTTACCCTTGCAGGCTCCCTTGCACCGAAAACACCCACGGCCTAAGTGTCCCGAGATAGTGAACGCTTGATACACAACAGAATCGCCAGCGTTTGCAACATCTCTAATCGGAAATAGAGATTTACTTTTAGGAAAAGGAAAAAATAAATCGACACGGGTGTGCAGCTGGAGACAGATAGCAGGGCCTCCGCCTGGATGCACTTGCGTGATCACAACGGGCCACCGGCTTGCCAGGGCGGCCACACTGCGGACGAGGGGACGCCGCTCCGGTCCCTGCACCCTGAGGCCTAGCAGCACTGAGGGCCGTGCGGCCCCGCTCGGGACGCGCCGCAGGGGAGCGGCGAGGGGCGTGCACAGGGGCATCACCCAAACAGCGGCGGTCCAGGCCCGGGCTCAGACCCACTGCGCACGCTGCACAAAGTCTAACAACCCGGTCACCCTGTCGGGCAGCTCACGTGTGCCCCACCTGCGTCAGGACGATTGCACGTGGGCTTGCAGCCGTGGGCTTGGCCTCCGGATCTCCGCAGATGAATCAGCTCACTTACGAGATAAATACAGGGTTCTGCGGGAGTGCAGACGCGTGCCCGATGCCACGGAGACAGAGCTGAGGGAGCCGCAGATCCTGCTCCCCGGGGAGGGAGGACGTGGCCATGGGGGGCTACAGAGGACGGGGACAGCATGGGGGTCTCTCCGCACACACGGGTGGAATGTGACTTCCGTGCCGGGAGCACGGGAGAGAAGACACGGTTGCTGCTCTCAAGGACCACTGACCCCTAAGGATGGAGGCGCAGGAGTAAGGGCAAGACAACCGCACGCGACAGCTTGCTTGGCGTGGCTATGGCAGACAGAGAGGGAGGCCTTCCTCCTGGAAGAGCGGCCCTCAGCCCCAGGCCACAGTCCCCGGCCGGCCCTCGGGTCGCGGAGACGAGGATGCATGGACCACGAGCAAAGACAGAGACCGAGAGGCCAGCTCAGGGGCAGAGACGGGGCTGCTCGCCCCGGCTGGGGACGGGCACAGAGACGAACGACCCTCGCCACACGCGCACCCACCTGCAATGATGATGAGCACACGTAGAGCCAGCGCCATCGCCTTCTGCAGGGTCTCGACGGCTCCCGGGGGCTTCCGCAGCTGCTGGAAGACCTGACACACTGCCACACTGAGGGATAAAACAGACCGCGACCTCACACGGTGCTCGCGCCATCACTGCCGGGTGCGAGAACCGAAGTCCTACCCGCCCCACGTAGGCTCCAGGCACCCACGCAGCAGGGCCAACTCCGAGGACACACGGGGCCCCTGTTCTGCAAGCACGGACTCTGCCCGGGAGGCCAGACGCTCCTCTGATGAAAAGGGTCAGAAATTCAGATTTACCTCTTTTTTGTTTTTCTTGAACCCCAAATAGCTCTTGTCCCACTCAGAGATGAGCCAATACCCTTTCCAAAACCCGAAAGCATCCTCAGCATCCGACACAGCTGAGCAGATAAACCACACCATCCGTAAAGCCACTTGCAAAGGAATTTAACGAAGTCTGTCTGTTTATTCTCTTTTTCTTTTTCTTTTTTTTTTTTTTTTGACACTGTGGGTCACATCTCCTGATGGAGAGCACAACTGCCCAAGGAAGTTTCCTGAAATTCCTTGGAAAGGAACATCCTTGGGCAACCCGGGTGCCTCAGCGGTTTAGCACCACCTGCAGCCCAGGGCATGATCCTGGGGACCCGGGATCGAGTCCCGTGTTGGGCTCCCTGCATGGAGCCTGCTTCTCCCTCTGCCTGTGTCTCTGCCTCTCATTCTCTCTCTGTGTCTCTATGAATAAATAAATAAAAAAATCTTTAAAAAAAATCTTAAAAAGCACAAAATGTCTACGTGGTTCTACGAGCCGATTGCAGGTTCGAGAGAGCGCGACGCTGTTCGATACTTTCGGAGGTAGAGCAGAATAACACAGAGTCCTCCGGGGACGCAGGGGGCAGTGGTTGCTCTAAACTTGGGAATGAACAAAATAAAGAGGTTTTATTTTTGGATATGATAAAAATATAGTTGAACTGGAGAATATTTGGTGGGGGCAGGAAATGGTTATTCCTGAATTGAGTTTTAGTGCCATAGAAGGACAGACATAACTATCATTTCTGGCCAAATCACCCATGACGGTGTGTAGAGCCCTATGCTAATCAGCAGCTGGTATTACATATTTTGGTAAATTGTGGGATTTTCGTTACTACATTTCAGTTGTGCCTACAAGATCACTGACCCGGAAGCAAGAGTGATGATTTCTTTTCAATGTACAAAGGCCATGTACCGTCTCGCTCAGTAGGTGTATTGTACTGCAAAAGACACCGAATTGCCCCAAAATCTGGGCTTCTCAGCCTCCAAAATGAAGACTGTGGTGGGGACCAGCATTTCACAAACTAGAGCACGCTCATGGATCACCTGGGCATCTGGGTAGACCGCAGGCCCTCGGTGGGCAGGTTGGGGCATGCTGGGGACCTGCTCGCAGGTGAGCTGCCGGCCCCATGAGCTCACACTACAGAGCAAAGGGCTCCACCAGGCCTCAAACCCATGACCCCTGGGATTACCTATTCTGAACATTTTTTTGTCTTCCCCATTGAAGAAGCCAATGATAAAAAGAGTGAAAACAGAGAAGGAAAGCACTTTATGGCTAAGATATGGGGAACCCAGCCTTGTGACCTTAGTGGCCACACAGCCAGGTCACAGCCAATTCGTTTCCAGTCGTGGGGCACAGTGTAAGCTCCGTCCCCAGAGAAATGGCAACATCAGATGGAAACTGGAGTTGGTGGAGTAGAGGGATTGCCGGGACCACCTCTGCTCACATGGAAATTCACAGCAGAGCCTAAAATCTGACGCCGTGTGGCCTGGGATCAGAGGCAACGCAGACGTGAAGCGAGAAGCTCTGAAAGCCAGCATGCAAATTTTGAAGCAGCGATAGTTCTTCCTGCCAGGAGACCCTTGTCCCACTGACTGAGGAAATCCTGCCAAGTTACCAAGGATGCTGCATTCAAACTGCAGCCCTTAGCGGCAGAACCAACAGGGAATAGGTCAGGCTCTCTGGCCGAGGAGCGAGGGTCTGGTGGCACCTCCCATCTCCCTGTGGGACAATGAGAAAGGCAGGGACAGGCAGGGACCCTGGACCACCCAACTGTACAGTCACACACAGGAAGGATGACGTGGACAGAGCCGCGTCTCAGAGACTCTGCACACCCAGGACACAAATCCTCCAGCCTGAGGCAGCAGAAGCTTCCAGAACGTGACCAGGGCTCCCCTGACCTGCCTCAGGGTTGAGGGTAGTGCTTGGAGGTGGATCAACCTAAGGAGAGAAAAAGCCAGGGCGCCTGGCTGGCTCAGTCGGTAGAGCCGGCAACTCTTGATCTCAGAACTGTAAATCTGAGCCCCATGTTGGGTGCAGAGATTACTTAAAAGTAAAATTTTTAAAGAGAAAAGAAGGTAAATAAATAAATAAATAAATAAATAAAAATTAAAAAAAAAAAAAAAGAGAGAGAAAAGAAGGCAAGAGCAGCCTGTCCCTTTCCAGGGATGGTGACAACTAAAAGCACAGTTTTCAGCCTTATATTCCTATTGGCCTATCAGAGAGTAGGACCTGTGGGAGCCCGAGTATATGAATGGAGACACTGGGTATGTACCTCACTCAGGACAAGTGAATACAGTAAGAAGAAGTTTTTACTTATGAAAATGGAATAGTGAAAAAATAAATTAATTTAAAAAAAGAAAAGAAAAGAAAATGGAATAGTGTCCTTTCAAACACTCTTGGGTAAATCCAAAACACGTTTGAATGCCGAATCACCAGGCAAGTCGTGAAGACGCTAGACTCAAGGCACCGGGTGTTGAAGGAAGCCCCAGTGGGCAACCAAGGTAAAGTCAAGAAGCCTTCCTAACCTGATTCCAGGCCATTCCTACATAGTCTTGTTTTACAGTTACTGCAAGGAGGGGGCGCAAAAAGGAGGTGAATCAGGTGTTTTATTACCTTTGATCCATCAGCGGGACGTCTTGCCAGTAGTCCACCAATTCAATTAATCCCTTCAGGTACTTCTCGAAACCTGACAACGGTTCGAGGAGGTAAGAAAAATCAGGCATCGGGACCGTCTCTTCTTTTCCCACTGTGATCTTCTCTCTGGTGGCTGCATTCATAAAACTCTCAAAAATGGGCTGGAACACAGTTCTCATGGAATTTATCCACTGAGAATCGTTGAGCGGAAGGTCTTCCCCCACGAATGCCATCCTCCTTAACAGGACCTGGACCGCTTCTTCGAGCTGTTGATGCGTTACATCCTGAATCAGAGAGAAGTTGGAAAACAAAGCTCCACTGGCATCATCTCTTCCACCGGAGACCTCTCCAGCTGTCTCTATGGCTTTCAAAAGGTGGTCTGGATGCTGAGCGAATGTCAGCGACAGATTAAAAATACTCCAGTCGTCCTTCTCTAAGTCATTCCAAAGAGCTTCCAAGGTGCGACCAATCACTGTTCTCAAGTAAGTCCCGATTTCCGTGCTGTCTTGTGAGAACATTTCATTAAAAAACAGGATCACTTCCCGGGTTCTTTCCCATTTCGTATCTTGAGGGTAACTACGCGTGGGAAGTGGCTTCGGATGTAAGAAGTCTATCTGGTTGATGATATTATTTATGGGATCTAAGCAATCCAAAATTTCCTCCCATAGGTTAACAGAACCCATAGCAGATATTCGAGTCCCATTACTGAAAGCTGCCGTAAGATGCTCCATGGTTCCCAAGTGGCTTTTCACAGAAGTTAAAAATTCAACAATTTCTTTCAAAATATCAGAAAAGTCCTTGGACTGGTTCACATAGGAGAATGTGCTTGAAGAAGTGTTGACAACATCAGCGTCTTGTGAAATAGAAGGCTTGACGCCGATCATCCCAAAAGCCAAGTCAATAAATGGCGTCAACAAGTCATTTATATTTTCGGACGTGAAACGGTCTACATTCTGCAAAGCAGTTAATTCGTTCACAATATTTCGGACTCTTTGCTGCAAAATGGAATAGAGACTGTCGAAGAACTTCATAGTGTCACTGGTATTGGAGATGGAATGGGTTTCAGACATGGTGGCCATCTTCCTGGCAACTTTCTGGGCTCGCCCCACAAGTTCCACGGCGGAGGTCACTGAGGCGGCAAGATGGCTCATGTCAGCGATGTCCCTCACCAGCATGGTCAGGGTATCCGACATTTCCAAGAGGGGGCCTGGGGCACCACTCTCTCCACCAGCTCCTGAGATAACACCCAGCAATCTCTCAGTAATTTCTAACGTTGCTCTGTTTCTTAGAGGAAATGGATTATTTGCAAAGGGAAGCAAACCAGTTAGATTAGCAAGTATAACTCCTCGGAGCGTTGGACACGAGTCACGGAAGCCCTGGAGAGGAGAGGTTACAAGCTCGTCCATGAGACGTGCTAGCTCTATGGAAGCTTCTCTCACGAGCCGAAGAGCTGATCTGAGATCATGACTTAGTTGGAGGAGATCCTCAGAGCTGTTCATGTGGAAGAGCAACCGACTCACGACCGCAAGGAACTCCGAATTATTTTCAGTCTTATTTTCCCCTGGGGTTTCCCTTAGAAGAGCATTAAATAAATCTCTCATGAACTTCGCTCCTCGACCTTTATCAAAATAAAATTCTCCATTGTCTAAAATAAATGAACTTTTGATTAGACGATTTAGAGTCTCCTTTAAACTCAAGAAAATGCTCATCAGACAGTCTTCTTTTGAGGTGGTAAGAAATTGATCCAGTGTCAGAATTTCTAGATATTTATCCTTTGGGACAAAACTGTAAATAAATATTTATTGAATTTCACGTTTAGTAGTGGGGAGATTAAAGCCTAGAGTCCTATCTTTGTTTCATAGTAGGAACACGGACAGATCACACTGGCTACAAGGTGACACGCTCACTCACATTCCAGATGAAAATTAGGATTTCAGAGCCAAATAATGAAAACGACGGAGGAATTTCACAGGTAATCCCATTATGATGCCTCACACCTAGCCACTTCAAAAGCCACATACTTTCAGTTTTAGAAAAGACAGGAAGATGAGATCAAGATAAGCTGCTTCTCGCTGCAAGAGGAACATCTTTCCGAATGTTCCAAGTCCCAGCAAATCGCTCAGACGGGGGGTGGCGCTGCGATGTGTCAGCGGGGCGGGGGGACAGCCCATTCCATGTCACTCCTGGAGGGTGAGAAGGTGGATTCCCTCACAAGAGTAGAGGAGGACAGGAAGCCAGTGGCCCTACCGCAGCATCAACAGGTGCTGCTGGGAAGTGATTCTGCAGGTGCGATTAAAACCTCTGATGAGTAAACTCTGACTTAGTGAAACAGTGTCCTGAGCGGACCTGACTCCATCAGTTACAGGGCCTTCGGAGCGTGCCTAGAACCCCCCTGACCCAGCAACTGCTCTTCCCAATCACCACCCCCGAAAACCTTTTCCTGTGGGCAGTACGACCCCCCCCTTGGGATCCCACCTGCCTGTGAGCATGCCTTCCGACTCTGCACCTGCTTAGCCCGCGGCCAGAAAGGACAAGAGCCAGCTCCTTCCTTGAATTAAATCCTTGCTCTGACTGGGTGTTATTCTGTATGTTGGCAAATTGAACACCAATAAAAAATAAATTTATTATTAAATAAATAAATAAATAAATAAATAAATAAATAAATAAATCCTTGCTTTGCCTCTATTTCTGTGGTTGTGCCCTGACTGACACAGACATCACAGAACGAGCTGGGATATCCCTCCAACCTTTTCACTGGCAAGCTTCAAATAGAATGAAAAAATAATGTGACTATCAGTTTTAGAAGTATTTTTAAAGACTTTTTTTTTTTTTTTTATTGAGAGAGAGAGAGAGCACGAGCAGAGGGAGAGGGAGAAGCAGGCTCCCCGTGGAGCAGGGAGCCCGACACGGGGCCCGATTCCAGGACGTTGGGATCATGACCTGAGCCAAAGGCAGATGCTTTACCAACTGAGCCACCCAGGTGCCCTCAGTTTGAGAATTTTAGATTAATTGGCATGAAAATATTTAAACCCCTCACTGGTGATGAGACAGTTACTACATCTATTCTAATTATGAGCATGTATATGCATACACATATATAAAAACTAATGCTTAAGTTCCACATAAAATAGAACTTCTATAACTATCTTCAGAACCCAAAAATGTAAGAAAGCATTAGTGATTAATGGCCAGGGGCTAGGTTTCCATAAGTGCTTACTACTTAGATGACAATCATCAAAATTATTTCGCTTTGGTATTTTAATAAAATGTCCATTAAAACATCCAAGGTGATAGGTATAAAAGTGCTGTTATTGGTATTTATATGCTTCAGGAAATAAAAGTCAACTGTAACATAGAATAACCTCATTTACTACACAAAAGTAGATGGGCGCCTGGCTGGCACAGTTGGTTAAGCATCCAACTATTGATTTCAGCTCAGATTGTGATCTCAGGGCTGTGAGATCGAGCCCCTTATTGACTCCATACTCCGTGCAAAGGAGTCTGCTTGAGATTCTCTCTCCCTCTCCTCCTCCCTCCCCCACTCAGCATTCTCTCTCCCTCTCTTTCTCCCTCTCAATAAGTAAACCTTCAAAACAAAAAAAAAAGTGGGGCAACCGGAGTGGCTCAGCGGTTTAGCACCGCCTTTGGCCCAAGGCCTGATCCTAGAGACCTGGGATCGAGTCCCACATCGGGCTCCCGGCAGGGAGCCTGCTTCGCCCTCTGCCTGTGTCTCTGCCTCTTTCTCTGTTTCTCATGAAGAAAGAAAAGAAAAAAAAGAAAAAAGAAAGAAAAGAAAAGAAAAGAAAAGAAAGAAAAAAGAAAGAAAAGAAAAGAAAAGAAAAGAAAAGAAAAGAAAAGAAAAGAAAAGAAAGAAAAGAAAAGAAAGAAAAGAAAAGAAAAGAAAAGAAAAGAAAAGAAAAGAAAAGAAAAGAAAAGAAAAGAAAAAGAAACCCTTAAAAAAAAAAAGTAGACTCACCTCATCTCTGCAACAATGTCTTTGTGGAAGGCCTTTAGCAGAAGAGATATTTTGTCCTCAGAATTTTCCTCTAGTAAAACTGAGAAGAATGTTTTCAAAACCTGTTCCACGGAATCCACCATGCTTCTTGGAGGCAGGATTATTCTCTCACCGTTTTCTGACAGCGTCTGGTTCAAGGTGAGCTTGATGAAATTCATTATGTGAAGGTCAGTATCACTTGAATTTGAGGCTTCCTCTGGAGAACTCCCGGCTAATGTATTGATTGAGTTAATTAAGAAACTTTCAAAAAGGAGTGGAACAAGGGAGAAATTAGTTAGCTGCTCTTGGCTTAACAGTTGAGTAAGATGGGCAACATCAAAATTACCTTCCCTAGAGATGATTTTGAGTAAACCCAAAAAGGTAGCAATGTCTTTGATCAACAAAGCTAGATCATCAGGTGAACTCCCATTGGCCATAAGAAGAAATAATGTTTGAATCATTTCAGAGTCATCTTGGTTTGCCCCTTTATGAAGCCAGTTTTTTATGACCGACAGAAAATCTTCAGTGATTTCTGATGTCTTCAATGACGACCCCAGGCTTTCAAAAAAATGGGCGAGTTGCAAAGTTACGTTTTGAAGAGTCTCTGAATTAATCATCTGAATTTCTTTGATAATTTCAGAAAGCAGGGGTCTGTTAGGAAAGTCGTGGCTTAGATCTGTCATGATTTGTTCAAGCTCAAGCCTTAGTTTCTCAAAGTAAGAAGAGTTGTAAGCCGCTTCTCTTTTTTTAGTAAAACTTGATGATGCTTCTGAACTACTGCCCGTCAGGTTGACATCTAGAAATGTCATGAATGGAGGATCTAGGGAACGGGTACTATTTTCTGGTTGCTGATCCCCAGAAGGCAATTTCATGATCTTTTCCAAAATTAAGGAAATCTTATTTCGAACAGATGCCTCTGTGCCCTCACTAATGTTAAGGATCTTGTTTAAACTAGCTAGTTTATCAAGAAAGTTTTCATCTAACTGAATTTTTGTAAAGTTAACGTTTTTTAATTGTGCTATGATCTGCGAAGCAATTTGCTTTATGGGGCCACTGGGACAAAGTTCGGAGATACTGTCATTGCTTTGATTTTCAGAAGACGGGACATACGGCAACGCTTTATGCCAAAATTCTTGCATGGTTTTCACAAGCGATGTTTTAACATGGAAGACCTCAGAGAGCTCTAGAAGAATGGAATTCCAGTCCACTAGTTCACGAATTACACAGACCATCTTCCTAGAAATCTCCTCCTGCGAGCCTTCATCCGGACACTGCAAACCTACCGGGGGAGAGAGGTGGAGGTGGTTGAGCATACTGGCCACTTTACTATAAAAGGAAGACGATGTGAGCTCACGGGATTTACAGGCGTCTAACTTGAGGCTCGGCTGAAACCCAGAAGCTGTGTGATTCCAGCACCAAATCACAGGAAGGCAGGTTAAAGCCGCAGAAAGAATTTCCGGTTTCTCTGATATTAATTCAACTGTGTCCAAAAGAGTCTTTATCACGATAGCAAAGTCTTCCTTGGTGACACTGGAAATGCTTATGCCATGAAGGAGAGTGAAGTTGTAGACATCCTTGAGGACTTCGGTGAGGTTTTTGTCGACTCCCCTCTGCAGGAGCCTCACGGCATGAGGAAGCACATAGTATGTGTCTACCACAGCGTTGACATCATCCTTAGGGAACAAGCGTGAGAACTTCAGCAGATGATTGACATTCCAAGCACGTGAGCTGTCCACAAATTTTTCCACCAAGCCAACAAGCAAGTTGGCCCCCAGGCTGCGAGTACCTAACCTACTGACATTCTTCAAGAAATCTGTTAGGCTTTCACTCACTTGCTCAAGTTGGTTGACCAGCAGGTCTATGTCCATCTTCTTGAGAGTGCGCAGGAGAGAAGCTACCTTCTTGAAAACCTGAATGTCACCCGGATCTTGTGGGATCTTATGAAGAACTGAGGGCGTCAGGGAGTTGAACACATCTCTAATCAGTTGGATACCAAGACCTACAGCGTTCATGATTTCATGAGGAATTATTTGTGGTGGATTTTGGAGGTCATGAGAGAAGTTGAAGGCAAGGTAGCTGGCTAATTGATAAAACGAATTGCCCAAGCTGTTGACGTCCTTTTCTTTTGGACTGGTAGCAAATATATTTAAAAACTTTACAGACGTAGAAGAGGAGTCATTTTCTAGGATGTTACTGGAAATTTCTTTCATAAGTTTCTGAATTTCCTTCCCCAGAGCTACTAAATGCCGCCAAAGATCTGTAAACTGGCTAGGTATGTCATCTGACAGTTCTACGGGTCTTAGAATTAATTCAGTAAAACGTTTCCAGTTGGACTGAGATATAAAGTCAAAATCTCTTGTCAAGTTGTTGATAATCATCCTTACTTGGTTTGTGGAACCATTTAAAAGAGTTAGTAAGATCTCAAATTTGGGTACCTTTTCCTTTTCAAAGATTGCAGTGAGCATTGCATTCAGAAAGTCAGTTACATTTTTCAATACGATATTCACACAATTTATGTCTGACTTATTCCATGAGCAGGGAGATTCCTTTATATTTAGAATCCAAGTAACAAGGTTCAATGTAGAGTTAATTTTGTCTCCCACATCTCCGAAACTCCTCCAGTTACCCTGAGGAGAGCCTTGTGCAACACCGGAATTATACATCATGTACAGATGGTTCATGAGGTCTACCCAGGCAATGCATCCCTTCAGGCTGCTAATCGTGTCCTCGGAGGAAAATGTGGAATTTAGCACAGCCAGAATACGTAATGTCCTCTGTGATGTATTTACATGTAAAAAGCCATCTTCCAAAATAAACTCAGTAATGTTTTGGAAAATATTGGCACAGGACAATAAATCTTGGTCATGTGACACATTTTGAAGCAATAACATTGTTTCTCTGAGCTGGGTGAGGACACTTTCAAATTTCACTCCATAATCTGTGACATCATTTGACAGAAAGTGATTTATCAGTCGTACGTTTCTGTTGATGTATTCTGAGGTATTAGTGCTTAACTCCATGAAAACATCAAGCAGAGAATAGAAAAATTCTCTGCTTGCACTTGTGTTTAATGGAAATGTCTTTAGCTGATGCAGGGCAGTTTCCATGGTGAAAAGGGATTTCCCTACTTGGCCAGGGCTAAGTGACTTTACCCAAACTAATGCATCACCTAATACTACCCAGAGATCTCTGAGGGTCAAAAAATCATCCCAATCATGAAAGCCATCAGCTTGAGTTACATTCTTAAACAAATCCAGTATGAGTCTGGCAGGGTGATGGGTGGGAAATATTCCCGGGCAGCTTTCAGAAATTTTCACATCACTTTCCAATTCATCCAGAAGCTGAGTGAGACCAACATGAAGAGGAATGAAAACATTCATGTCAAACTGTAATATCTGAGATAGGTTTCCCAAGATTTCAGTCCACATTTGAAGCCATGAGGCGGTACAGTGAACAGCCGTTAATTCATTGAACGTACTGCCATTTGCTGAGAGGTTTGAAAGAATTTGTGTCCATGGAAGGATAAATGAAGACCCTCTCTCTGTTGAGTAATCCACGGAAGAGATGTTCTTATTATCCAAAGCAAAGCATTCATCACCCGACAGGGCTTCTACTGATCCGTTGAAGAGCTGGCTCATGTATTGAAAGAAAGAAATACGGAAATCTTCATCTACCATGAGCAGCTGCTTGAGGCCTGTCAACGTGGCATGGATCACTTCCAGTTCTGGGCCCTCTGTAGACACCAGGGATTGAGCTTGAAGCTCCAAGTAGTTAAAACTTGAAAGCAACTGCTGACAATAAGATCCGTCAGAAAGTCCCTCCAGAACCCCTGTTGTCTCGTATAAAAATGCAAATGCTTTACTGATGTTTTGGAAATTAAATTGCTTTATGATATCCAAAATGTGTTTTGAGGTTTGTGCAAGAAAAGATAGCAAAGACTCTGTGCTCTGAATGCTCAAGAGTTTATAAATATGTTGGAAACACGAAGAATAAATCCGCAGAAGCAAAGCTGAATCTTTGTCGTGGAAGACATTTAGATATATCTGAGTCAAGATTGTATCAACTTCTCGTTTTTCAGGCTCAGAAAGGGCTGAGAAAAGTTCAGATGCATTCCTTATAGCATAGACTGTGTCCAGAGCTTTGGAGACTTGTCCCTGCTTCAGAAACCCGAATTCATAGAGACCACTTATCACAGTTTCACTTACATGTACAAAGTCCATTTCCACAGCTGGCGATTGAGGCCAGTCTGAATGGAACAACTGGGAAAAGTTAAGGCTCTTGCTAAGGACCCTCGCATCTTCCGGGACAGAAAAATTAAGAAGTGTAGACAAGGTTTCCAATTTCATTCTTTCTCCTTTTGAAATGCCATACATCCACAATTCCAGGAGCTTGGGATTAATTTCAAAAAGTACTAATTCCATAAATCTTAAAATATTGTTTGATTCCTTCTTTATCCAGAGATGTTCAAGAGTTTCTATTTTGTCAATCATTGCTTTGCCAAATTCCAAGAGTTTCTGACTATCAATAGCAGATGGGTCTCTCTTTAAACTTTGTAAACGATTTATCCACAAATGGCTCGTGTTCAGAAGAGTCTCAGTGAGGGATGGGGGGTCATGGAATTTGGGCATACTGGGTGAGTCAAAAGGATCAGGCAATAATTTCTCCAAAAATCCCACAAAAGATAAAAAATAGTCTATTTGCTCGTCCTCAAGGGGATGCAACTTCTTTTCCATCATAAGAAGTTCCTTTGTGGAATTCAAGACCCTACAATAGTAACGGAATTGTCTTAGTACCCAAAAATAAATAAATAAGTAAATTCAAGACAAATTCAACTTACTGAATTTTCAAAGTAATACACTTATCTACAGCAAAACATAATTGGACTATTTGCTACACAATATATTTTGCAACTGGAATTAAGTTAATTTGAACATCTGGAAGTGTTTTAGAAAACCACAATTCAGATGCTCAAAATCTGGGCAGCCCGGGGGGTTCAGCGGTTTAGTGCCACCAACTTCAGCCCAGGGTGTGATCCTGGAGACCTGGGATCAAGTCCTGGAGACCCAGGATCGAGTCCCCCTTCTGGCTCCCTGCATGGAGCCTGTTTCTCCCTCTGCCTGTGTCTCTCATGAATAAATAAACTCTTAAAAAAAAAAAAAAAGATATAACTCAAAATCTGCTTCCTGCACCAAAAACAATAAATTTTATATTATTTTACTCCATGATTTCTTTTGTAAGATCGTTAAAGCTAAGTTTTCTGTGTATGTCAGAAGAATCTCAGGATTCGATTCCTGTTGTGTCTCCCAATGTCTTGGCTACAGAGGGAGTCCAATGGCAAAGTGTGTCAGAAACTACCCCCTATGATTTAAGGACAACTACTGGAATGGCCTGTTCTGGGAGATATTCCAGTGCTCCTTAAACAATGCAGTACTTCCCACCACTAGAAACTCATGATTGTAGGTCATGTACCTTCTCTCCGGGTGTCTACTTGTGAAATACAAAGAGTTCTCAGAGGAGCAACTCAGCAGTTATGATAAGTCCATACCCGTAATACAAGTCCACACCTGGAAAAGTCACTAACTCAGGAGCCACCAGCCCACTTTTTAAATCACTGGGGCTCTATGTGTTTCAGAGTTTAGAAAGATGACATAAAGGGCACATGGGTGCCTTGGTTGTCTGAGCATCTGACTCGTAATTTTAGCTCCTGTCATGATCTCAGAGTCATGAGATCGAGCCCCAAATGGGTCTCCGTGTAGAGCATGGAGTCTGCTTGAGAGTCTCTCTCCCTCTTCCCCGCCCCTCCTCCGCTTGTGCTCTCGACCTCTCTAAATAAAAATAAATAAAACCTTAAAAAAAAAAAAAAAAAGACATGGTGCATGCACCAGGCAGAGGAATAGGGAGAAGCAGACTCCCCGCTGAGCAGGGAGCCCGATGTGGGGCTCGATCTCATGACCTTGAGATCATGATCTGAGCCCAAGGCAGACACTTAACCAACTGAGCCACCCAGGCACCCCTCGGGGGCTCAGTCAGTTAAGAGTCCAGCTGTTGTTTTGTGCAGGTCCTGATTGCGGGGTCATGAGATGGAGGCCCACCTGGGGCTCCACACTCAGTGCAGAGTCTGCAGCAGACTCTCTCCCTCACCCTCTGCCGCTCCCCCCAGCATTCTCTCTCTCTCTCTCTCTCTCTCTCTCTTTCTCAAATAGATAAATATATCTTAAAATATACATGATAGCTAGGGCACCTGGCCAGGTTAGTTGGTAGAGCAGACAACTCTTGATCTCAGGGTTGTGAGTTCACGCCCCACATCGGATGTAGAGCTTACTTTAAAAGAATAAGTAAAATGAAAGGCTCATCCTTTTAAATAAATAAATTAATTAATTAATTAATTAATAATAAATAAATAAACAAACTATATACAATGTCCATAATTATACATAAAAATCTCCACCTCAGTGCACATGCCAAAATAGCAGAGCCTCATACAACCTGGCAGTGCTTGTTCCAAAGGTCATTTCTCTCCCCAAAATCTCTAGAACTACCAGAATCTTAAATCACTGATTCCCTGTCTAACGTAAGCAACTGGATGAGAGTATTATTCCAACATTCCATCTTCGGAGCAGGTATTATAAGTTACGCTTTGGAAAGAAAATCTTATTATTATCGTCTGTATTTCTCTTCAAAATCCATGGAAACATGAGTCATTACATTGTATGGAGCAAATATTATCAAACACCTAATAGGAAACGCCGCATCAACAGCCACATCAGGAGCTCACATTTTAAAGCAAGTGCTTATTGGGCCCCCGGGTGGTGCAGCATGTTAAGCGTCCCACTCTCGACTTTGGCTCCGGTCGTGATCTCAAGGTTGTGAGATCAAGCCCCTCATCAGGCTCTGAGAGGGACCTGGAGTCTGCTCAAGATTCTCTCTTCCTCTCCCTCTGCTCCTCCCCCCAACTCACACTCTCTCACGTTATCTCTAAAAAATAATAACTACACAAATAAATAAGTAAATAAAGTGTTTCTATAAGTAGGTTTTGTCTTTAGATAATAGTTAAATCGAAACCTGGAAATTAAATTCTGAAAACTCACCTAGAGATGGAAGCAGCTGGAGACTTGAGGAAGTTACTCAAAAATGTGAAATAATTATCCGTGATGACTTCCCAATCCATGTTTTCTCCATAACAAGGCGACTCCTCAGAGAAAGCTAAATGGAAAGGCATTTCATATATTGATTTTTAGTTGGACACAACAGTCAAATCTGCCAAAGTGAAAAACACTATAGTGGTTCGGTTAATCCTGGTTGAAAATAAAACAAAAGGTTTGAAATCCTTGAGAGTTGGCTTCCACTTCTGGCAAAGGTCAAATACCACTGGCCATCAAGCAGCATAGATGGTGATCCATAGAAAACAGAAAGTACAGAAGGTGAGACCCAGGATTTCTAGAAGTTTGGTCTTTTCTCATTTTAAACAAGCTGTTTCTGGGGCTCCAGGATGGCTCAGGCGGTTAAGCATCTGCCTTTGGCTCAGGTCATGATCCCGGGGTCCTGGGATTGAGCCCGGACTCAGGCTCCCTGCTCAGCTTCTCCCTCTCCCTCTGCCACTTCTGCTTATGCGTGTTCTCTCTCTCTCTCTAATAAAATCTTTTTAAAAATAGGAAAACAAAGTAGCAAGCACAAAATAAGGATAAATCATGTTTGAAAAAAATAATAAAATAATAATGTTTGGCATCAAAAATCACTGGGCAGGGGATCCCTGGGTGGCTCAGCAGTTTAGCGCCACCTTCAGCCAGGGCGTGACCCTGGAGTCCCGGGATCGAGTCCTCCGTCGGGCTCCCTGCATGGAGCCTGCTTTTCCCTCTGCCTGTGTCTCTGCCTCTCTCTCTCTGTCTCTCATGAATAAATAAATAAAATCTTTTAAAAAAAAATCACTGGGCATATAAAGAAGCAGAAAGATGTGACCCATGGTTAGGACAAAAACATAATCAATCAAAATAACCCAGAACAGTATGCCATTGGCACAAAAATAGACACATAGATCAAGGAAACAGAATAGAGACCTCAGAAAATAAGCCTGCACTTATAGGGTCAATTAATCTGCAACAAAGGAGACAAGAGCACACAATGGGTAAAAGACAGGCTCCTTAACAAGTGGAGTCGGGAGTACCGGCCGCCACATGCAGACGAGTGAACTGTCCACTTTCTTACACCGTGCACAAGAATAACCTCAGAATACACCAAAGATCTAAATGTGAGACCTGAACCCGTAAAACTCCCGACAGAAAATCTAGGCAGTAAATTCTTGGACAGTGGTCTTAGCAATATTTTTTTTGGATCTGTCTCCTCACGGAAGGGCCACAAAATAAAACTATCAAGACTCCATCAAACTGAAACGCTTCTGCACAGCAAAGGAAACCCCATTAATAAAACAAAAAAGCAACCTACTGGACTGGAGAAGAGATTTACGGAGGATACTTCCAGTAAGGAGCCAATGCCCAAAATACATAAAGAACTCCTTCTACTCAACAACAAAAAAACAATCTGATTTAAAAATGGGCAGCTGACCCCGGCAGATATTTTTCCAAAGACAGACAGATGGTCAACAAGCAAGAAAAAACAAGCTCCGCATCACTCATTATCAGGGAAATGCTAAAGAGGGGCCTCTGGGGGCTCAGCTGGTTAAGGGTCTGCCTTGGGCTCAGGTCACGATGCGGGGGCCTGGGATCCAGCCCCGCGTCGGGCTCCCTGCTCAGGGGGGAGCCTGCCTCTCCCTCTCCCTCTCCCTCTGCCACTCCCCCGCCTGTGCTCTCTCGGTCTCCCTGTCAAATAAATACATAAAATCTTTAAAAATAAATGGAAGCCAAGTCAAGGGTTGAAGTGAAGACCGAATGAAAGAACTGAAACAAAACACAGTAAATGTTGTGATTGTCAATATTATTGAGACTTCCGAACCCAGACTTCTCACTGAAGGTCACTCTTTACAGCCAGTGTTTTTGGAAAAACCAGCAAAATAACGAAGCAAAGCTGCAGCGCAGGACAAGAACCCAACAGGAGTGTCAGCCGTCAGCCCAGCCCTGACGGCTGCCAAGTGCAGAACTCGTGTGGCCTGCCGCAGGTGGAGAGACCCGACGAGGGGGGGTCTGACACCGACCTCCACAGCCGGGGGTCCCTGGCGGCCCCTAAAAGCACTAGTTGGGGTGTGGAGGGTCCTCAAAAAGTCCCCAAGAGAGCAGCCCTGCTGGGTATTCATCCAAAGGCCACGAGAGTAGATTCGAAGGGGCACCCGCCCCCCAGCGCTGCAGCAGCAGCAACAGCCAAATAGAGCAACAGCCCCGTGTCCCTGCTGAATGCTAAGGAGGTGGTGCAGGCACCCACTATGGAAGACACCAGCCATCGAAAGGAAGATCTTGCCACCACGACAACGTGGGCAGAACTGGAGCGTGTTCTGCTCAGCCAAGGAAGTCACCCAAAGGGGGACAAATACTGCAATTCGCCGCATACTAGGAGCAAAGGGAAGGGGAGGGAGACAGACCCTTCACTGTAGGGAAGGCCTGCTGGTTGGGGGGGGGGGGAGCGGGGGATGGGGACAAAGGAGCGCACCCGTCCTGATGACACCAGGCGATACAGGCAACTGCTGGATCGCCGTCTTGCACACCTGAGACTAGTATTAATTATCCTGTAGGTTAGCAAACTGGAATCTAACAAAAAACTAAAAACAACAACAACAAAAACCAAACGGCTGTTTGAGGAGGATGGACACGATTAGGGGGACGTGAGCACGGAGCAGGGACACAGCCTCCCGGCCCCACCGCACGTGGAGGCAGCAGGTGTTCCGAGGGGAAGCCGTGGTGTGCACGGCGCACGGACAACCAGGGCCAGCGTGGACCCCGGGGCGGGCCGGACCCAGGCCACCAGCCCTCCACCAGGTGCCACCCCGCCAGCATCTTCCCAGAAAAGGAGGCCTTTGGAACGAGAGAACACCCGCCTGTGGGTCGCGCAGTGGCAAACGCATCAAATTTGCATTTGAGAGGATTTTGGGGTTTGAGGACGCCATGGAAACAGGGGAGCTGCCCGGCCCGGGGTGCTGCCCCAGGAAGCAGGGTGAGCCGCACATCCGGGCCCCGGAGGGGCTGTTAGGAACGTGGCGTTGTCATCACGGTGGCAAGTGATACCTGGCGAGCCTGTGCTCCCAGCTCCCCTTTAGTCGTCTCTGAGGAGCAAGGGGGCCACGAATGGGGGACAAGTGCCCACATTCCCGTAGTGGAGGCCCCGACTCACCAGGTGGGTGGTTCGGGAGCCTTCCATGCACGTGCACATAGCAGACCAGTTCACAGGTCTTGCGGATGAGTCCCAGGAAGGCTCCCCGGTAGGCTGTTTCCTCCAGGGACAGCTGTACTTCCTCCAGGGTGTGAAATACCCTGCAACAGAGGAGTCCAGGGACAGCTGACGTCTCCTCGTGGTCCCCCAGAAGACACACCAGTACAGATTCATCCAAACGCAAACATACACGCGCGCCGGGCAGTCCACTCGGTCAGAAGTTGGAACCTTTGCGACAGTTTCCTCAATAGCTATCTGACTGCTTACGGATTCCCTCAGCCTGATTTGAAAAGTGAGGGGAAACCACTCGCAGAAACACACGGCACGTAAGACCCAGCAAATCAAGAGAATAGAAAAGCGGAAAATAGAAGGACACAATACGGAATCAACTGTGGAGTCCGGAACCTTGTGAAAGATGAAGTCAATGGTCAACCTTTAAAAGACTTGTTTATTGTTTTTTGTATTTTTATCTTTTTTTTTTTTTAAAGATGTGCTTACTTATTAGAGACGGGGAGGGGGGCGCATGCACACGAGCAGGGGAGGGGCGGACGGAGAGTCTCACGTAGACGTCCCGCTCAGCACGGAGCCCAACATGGGGCTCGATCTCACGACCCTGAGGCCACGGCCTGCGCCAAAACCAGGAGTCAGGTGCTCAACCTGCTGAGCCACCCAGGCACCCCTAATTTTTTGTATTTTTAAATATTTTCCAATAGTACCAAGTAGGTCCGTCTTTTTTTTAGGTTAAAAAAAAAGGATCATACCTCCCCTCGAAACAGAATATACTAGAAATAGAGGATGCTACGTTGACCCCTATGGAGGGCAGCTAGCCCCCCCCCCCCCGGGTCTCAGCTATTCTGCTGCACGCGGGCTTACACTGCGGCGAGAAGCGGGTCCCGACAGTCCGCGGCAAGGTCACCGTCCCCGGGTGAGGCAGCAGTTCCCAGCAGGCGCAGGAGCCTCCGGCAGGAAAGGACCACGGCCGCCAGCTGCGCCTCCACCTCCGGCCAGCCCAGAAGTCCTCCGGGTACTGACACTGGCATATCTGTGCGCCCGGTGATGACCTCTTGCAAAAGGTGACCCTTGACAGGAGAAGAGACGCGCTGTGACCCAGGGAGCCAGGCCGGGTGGCGCGGAGAGGCCCTCCCCGCCGTTCACTCCCCACGGGCTCCCTTGAACCGTGACAGAGACGTGGCTGGTGGGCCTCTGAGGAGCCCCAGGGCCCAGGGACCATCCTGGATCCGAAGCCCTAGCCCCGCACCGCGGCTCACCCGGGACAGGCAGGAGGGACTGCGTGCCCAGCGCCGCTGTGGCCGGACCCGTGTCCCCGGAGCTGTGCTGCAGGTACCCCGGGCTGGGCTGCGACACCGCGTCCAGCCACACCCAGAAGGTGCAGGTGCCCCGGGCAGCGGGCAGCGCAGCCGACGGGGTGACAAACGGAACCGGTTGCAGGGAGGAAGAAATGGTAGCCGCTACTGGAATGTTCCGTGCTCGGTGGGAACGATCACCTTTCCTAACAAAGCACTCCCCACTGTTGAGCGCTCAGCAGGCGGCACGAGCAGGGAAGGCCGGCCGGCTGTGCCTCCACCCCGGCTGCCTGACGCCTGGAGACACGGGCCGTCTTGACATTTGCAGCTGGAGCTGGAGAGGACGGGGAGCCGGGAAGCCAGGGGAGCACAGGGCCACGTCGGAAATGTGGGGGCTCCCGGTCAAAGCTCGCTACTGTTGGGAGGTCTGGTGGGATGGGGGCCCGTGCCCTCCCGGTGTGGCCAACGCACAGGCCGCAGGGGCAGCTGGCACCGCACAGGGAGCCAACCCCTAAAACGAGCCCGGGGGCTTCCGCGGACGAGATCAGAGGTGGCTACTCACCGCATCCTCTGCTGACCTCAGGAGCTTGTTCAGGACGCTGGTCTCGTTGGAGAAGCCGCGGGGACACGGGAGGGCCGCCCTCCCGGACACGCTCGCGTGCAGGCGCCCCTGCCGGGACAGAGGGCACAGTGGTGACGCCCAGAGGGGCTGGCAGGGGCACAGCCCGCGTCAGCACCGATGCAAACTTCAATGTAAGACCAAGCTCTTGGAAAACGCGCCCGTTCCGCCAGCGCAGCCCACGGCGTGGGCCAAGCGAAGGGCCAGGAGCCTCCCGAGTGTTTCACCAAACCTGTCTGTTCACAGGCCGGGCCACGCTTTACCTGCTCCTGCTCCCGAAGCAGGGACTCCTCTCCCGGCTGCTCCCGTCCGCCCGGGCCGCCGCCGCTGGCCGCCGCCTCCAGGCACGCGAGGGCTCCTGGGGGGCCGCAGAGCGAGGCATCAGGGCTCCCCACGCAGGCTGCTCCCCGCCTGACCCCCACGCACGGCCGTGCACGGACACGGATGCAAAACCCCGCACCTGCGCCCCCCCACACCTGCCACCACACGCTTCATGAGCTTGCCCAGAGAGGGAATCAGAGAACGCGTGATGCGCTCTCACGCTGCTGAAGACCCGGAGGATGGCTTTCCAAGGGACCCCACGTGTGGCTCCTAGCAAGCGGTGCCAAGAACAGCGGCGAGCTCACCTTGCACGAAACGCAGCTTGTGCGCTATCGCGTTCCCGAGGGCCGGGGAAAGGGCGAGCGGCCTCCTCGGAGCCGGCCTTGGTGGCAGGTCTCGAAGAACGTCCTCCAGCTTCTGTAGGTGCAGCAACCTGAGGGCACAGGAAACAAGAGTTTCAGATGCCGACTTATGAGTGGTGGACGGACGCCCCGGCACGGGCGAATCAGCAGCAACCGAAGAGTCTGGAAGGTTCCAGAAGGATGCCCAGCCCGCAGCCCAGCTGCACCCCTGCAGCCGGGGCCGGGAGGGAGGGAAGCAGGCGGGCACTGCTGCAGCCCCGGAGCTCCCCAGCGGAGAGGTGCGGAGCCCACGCCCCGGAGGCCAGGCAGTCCGGGAGCCGCCCCAGGAGCTGCAGCGACCTCCCCTCCCCAGAGGCTCTGTGTGGCCCCAGGAGGATGAGGAGGAAGGAGGGAGGGAGGGGGGAGGGAGGGGGCAACCCAGGAGAGCAGCTCCAAAGACAGACGCTCTGAGGTGAGAGGGGCTGAAACTGGGACCAAGTGTGCGAGTGAAGAACCAGGTGGGGGTCGCACCCTGGGAGCAAGCGCCCAGCAGGTGAACGCAGACCCTCACGTTCTCCACAAACACGCGGAATCCTCCTCCAGGAAGAGTGTGAGCAGGAAGGAGAGACACAGAAGATGACGCTAGTGGCACTTGTGCCAGGTCTACAAGGCTGGAGCCTGACCCCGCTGGCCGCACCTGGACCCTGCCTGGACCCCACCGCCACCCCACCCGACCACTGCCTGACCCCACGGGCCCCGCCTGACCCTCACCTGACCCCGACTGAACCCTGCCTGGACCCCACTCCCACCCCACCTGACCACTGCCTGACCCCGCCTGGCCCTGCCTGACTCCCCCTACACCACCAGACCACTGCCTGGCCCAGCCTGGCCCCGCGCAACCCCAGCTGGCCCCACCTGAACCCCTACCCTTCACCTGACTCTGCCTGGCCCCGCCTGACCCCAATGACCCTGTCTGACCCTGCCTGACCTGCTTGGCCCTCACCTGACCCCACCTGGCCCAGACTGGCCCTGCCTGATTCCCCCCACCCACCCAACCACTGCCTGGCCCCACCTGACCCTGCCTGACCCCACTGGGCCCTCACCTGACCCCATGTGACCCCACCTGGCCCCGCCTGGCCCCACATGACCCCGCCTGGCCCCGCCTGGCCCCACCTGACCCTACTTGGCCCTGCCTGGCCCCAACTAACCCCACTTGGTTCTCACCTGACCCCACCTGGCCCTGCCTGACCCCACTTGGCCCCCGCCTGACCCTGCCTAGCCCTGCCTGGTCCCACCTGACCCCACTTGGCCCTTCCTGACCCCACCTTGCCCCGCCTGACTCCCCCACCCACCCGACCACTTCCTGGCCTTGCCTGGCCCTGCTTGACACGGCTTGGCCCTCACCTGCCCCCACCTGACCCTGCCTGACTCCCCCTGCCCCACCTGACCACTGCCTGGCCCCACCTCGCCCCACTTGGCCCTCACCTGACCCCTGCCTGATGCCCCTCACACCCCATCCAACCACTGCCTGACCCCACCTGGACCCTGTCTGGACCACACCCCCACCCCACCCGACCCCCACCTGACCCCATCAGACCCCACTTACCCTCCCCAGACCCCACCCAACCACTGCCTGACCCCCACTGGCCCTGCCTTACCCCACTTGGCCCCCACCTGACCTTGCCTGACTCCTCCTGCCTACCCTGCCTGGCCCCGCCTGGACCCTGCCTGGACCCCACCTGACCCCACCTGGCCTCCACCAGACCTCACCAGACCCTGCCTGGCCCTGCCTGACCTGCCCACATCCCACCCAACCACTGCCTGACCACACCTGGCCCCCACCTGACCCCATCTGGCCCCCACTTGACCCCTGCCAAACCCCACCAGACCCCATCTGAACCCACCTGACCCCAAGAGGCCCCCCACCTGATCCCCGCCTGGCCCCACTTGACCATCACCTGACCCCACCTGATCCCACCTGATCCCACTTGGCCCCACCTGACCCGACCTCACCCTCCCGGACCCTACCTGTCCCCCATCTGACCCTGCCTGACCCCACCTGGACCCACCTGACCACCCCTCCTGGCCCCACCTGGCCCCGCCTGGCCCCCCTGCCCGTGCCCACCAACCCCCCTCTACCGCATCTCATCATCCTGGTGCAGGAGGTCCAGGCAGGAACAGGTGCCACCAGCTGCACACCCGCCTCTAATGACCTGCGTCCTTGGTACCAAAGGGAGACTTGTTCAGTCTTCCGGTTGGAAGCTGTGATGTGAGAGACAAGCTGTGAGCAGTGGGCGCCAACGGGTGGGAGCAGGAGCCTGAGCCAGCAGCTTCCCACCAGGGACAGGGGGTCCTACCCGGACCGGAGGAGCCCGGGCAAGCGAGGTGCTGGGGGTTGGGCAGCTGCCGTCTACAATGACACCGAGCGCTAGGAAGGACGCGCCGGGCGATGCCAGGAGGGGACACGAGTCCAGCGGCCGGGGCAGGTGTCGGCCCGGAGGACGGAGCTGGGACCGCACCACGGCCGCCCCCATGACCCCTGCTGCAGCGGGGCTCGCGTCCACCCAGGAGACAGCCGTCTGCACAAACACGGGACGACACGACCCAGGAGGGCGGTGCGGCGGGGTGTCCCAGGAGGCAACTGCTAAGGGGAGGAGGCGGCGGGGCGGGCTCAGGCGAGATGAGGACAGAGTCGTGGGTGCCGCGGGAGGCGTGAGGGAACGGGGAGCCGCCACTAAGCGCGGGGCGTCCTCAGCCCGGGGTCTCCTGCCTGCCCTACGCCCAGCAGATCCTTCCTTCCTTAGAGCGGAGGGCACAGGGCCTCTGGGGTCCTGCACGGAGCCAGCAGTGGGCAGGCTCGTGGGGACGGGTGGGCCCCCCTCCTTCCCACCTGCACGTGGGCAGAGGTGGCTGGGGCGACCCCACCTGCTCCTCGGAGCAGGACCCTCTCTAACATCCCGATCCTGGAGGAGGAGCCAAGAGCCAGAGTGCCCCGGGCTCCCCGTCCCTGGGCCGTGGGACCTTGGTTCTGCTCGTCTGACACGTCCCCAGCCACCCGGGACGTCCCTCCTCCACACACACGCGGGGCCGCCGACGGTGCAGGACGCCCCCGCTGCAGCTTCCCGGCTGCTGGCTGCAAACCCTCCGGCCTCCGTGACGCCGCCCTCACCGGCCCGGCCCGGCCCGGCCCGCCCGAGCAGGAAAAGACGCCTTACGTGTTGGGAGCCGAGTGGTTGCCGCCGGGGCCAGCTGCTGCCACGCTGTCGCCGAGGACGAGGGGCACGGCGTGCAGAGCGCCCGCCCCCTGCCGACGGCCGAGGGCCTCCAGGCCGCGGGGGACCCCCGCCGGCACCTGCCGCCAGCGCCCCAGCACCTGCGAGCAGAAGGGACAAGGTTAGCGCTGCGGCCGCGCGCTGCCGCCCAGAGCCTGTGCCGGGGAGGCCGCGACGGGCCCCGCGATGACGGCCGGACGGCGGCCCGTTCTGGAGATGCGGCCAGTGAAGCGCCTGCTACTCGCCGTACGATTCGATTCCTACCCAGGAGTTAAGGGTTAAAAACGGCATCGAAGGACGCGCGCAGCTTCACGGGGCTGCTGGCTCCCGTCCTCCGCCCGCGGCCACCGTCAGGAGCAGGGCGCCGGGGGGCCCAGACGGCTGCGCGTCCCACTCGGTTTCGGCCCAGGTCATGACCCCCGGGGCGTGAGATCGAGCCCCGGCCCCTTCCCCCCAGGCTCTCTCACTCGCTCTCTCTCTGTCTCTCTCTCTAAAATAAATAAATAAAATCTCTTTTAAAAACGGAGAGGGAAGGCCGTCATCACAAACGTCACTAAACCAGCGACGCGGACCCTGAAATCGGACACCTTGGGGACGGCATGAACACGTCGGCGAGCTCTGGTTTCGCGGTGATGACACGCGCCCCCCACATGCCCCAGGCCCACCCCTGCACCCAAGCACCGGGGGCGTCCAGGCAGCCCCCGGGGACCCCACACGCCACAGCCCAAGTCTGGCTCTTGTCACGACCCGTGTGCGCCTCGGAGGAAGACACGCTTCCTGGTGACCTTTGTGCCAAGGCCGGTGGATGCACTCGGGACGCAGGCGCTTGATGGGGGGGACGTGGGGCCCCCGGGGCTCGTCCCTGCAAGGGACTCACCACGAAACAGGAAAAAACGTTGGGAAGGGAATCGAGCTGTGGGCTTAGGGCTTCAGTGAGCGAGGCAAGCTCCGGTGGCCGGGGGCGCAGAACCACAGCAGACGCCCGCAGCTCATGGGCCGCTTCGCCAGAATGAAGTCGGACGCTGCACATCAGCCGAATCGCAGTCGGAGAGACGGGGAGGCACGAGGCGGGTGTGGACCCGCGGGTGGCTCGCGGCGGGACGGCACCTGCTGCAGACCTGGGCCAGCTGACCGCGTGCAGCAGGTGCCCGTGCCCGGACCTGCAGGGCGGACAGCCCCCGGGGTGACCCTCTGGGGGGTCAGGACAGGACGGAACGCACGATCCGCTCCCAGGCCCCCTTGTGGGGATCTACCAACAGCAGGAATCACATTCACTGGCCGTTTCTTCCAGAGTGTTCCCTCCCGGGAACAACACCACAGCCTTGGCCAAGGAGCCGCTCTGGTCCCCGCTCCACGGAGGAAGTAACGGGCCGACGAAGGGTCACCCGTCCGGTCAGTGGGCAGGAAGCCTTCCAGAATTAGGTTTTTCGGGATCGTCTATAAGCGCACAGCACAGCTTCCCCAGGCCCAGGACCCGGGACGAGTCAAACGCTGCTCGTTGTCACCCTCCAAGCAAAAGTGAGCACCAGAGCAGCCCCGTTCAGCTGGCACCTTGGAGCAACAAAGCTGCTTTGCCAGAAACAAACATTCTCTCTCCAAATTACCCAAGAGGGACGAGTCACAGCACGAGTCACACTGGATTTCTAGGTCAGAAGCAGGTCGACATTTTGGGTTTTATTAAGGATTTTATTTATTTATTCATGAGACGCAGAGAGAGGCAGAGACACAGGCAGAGGGAGAAGCAGGCTCCCTGCGGGGACTCGATCCCGGGACCCGGGGTCACGCCCTGGGCCGAAGGCAGGCGCTCACCCCTAAGCCCCCTGGGCGTCCTCAGCCTGACATTTTGAACCCAAATCTCCTTTATTTCTGTAAATGAACTTGTACACGCAGTTTCTCTGCCTCTAGGAGGAACGCAGACACCCCGGTCGTAGCCCTGGGACCCCCCTGGGCCTTCGGACTGCCGGAGCCGCGCAGTAAACGTGTGTTGTGCGGGGCCACCATGCAAGAGGGACGTGTTCTAGCAGCCAAGGGAGCTGCGCACCTGGGACATGTGCCCGGGGACCCCCGATCACTTCCCTTGTGATTGTAATCTCAAAACCTTGCCGTTCGATTTTTTTTTTTTTTAAGATTTTATTTATTTCGGCAGCCCATGTAGTTCAGCGGTTTAGCACCGCCTTTGGCCCAGGGCGTGATCCTGGGGACCTGGGGTTGAGTCCCATGTCCCCTGCAGGGAGCCTGCTTCTCCCTCTGCCTGTGTCTCTGCCTCTCTTTCTCTCTAAGTCTCTCATGAATAAATAAATAATATCTTTTTTAAAAAAGATATTGTTTATTTATTTGGAAGAGAGTGCAAGAGAGAGAGTAGGAGCCGAGCGGAGGGCGGAGGGAGGGAGAAGCAGGGTTCTCGCTGAGCAGGGAGCGCGGCACGAGACTCGATCCCAGGACCCGGGACCACAATGACCGACTGAGCCACTCAGACGCCCAATCCTTACCCTTTTCGGTAAAGTTCTATACAGTTTGACTCAAACTCTGTTCTAAATTAATAAGAAAGCAGGGTGCTGAGTCTGGAGAAAATAGGGTCCCATCTGCCCCCTGAGCTTCCAATTGGTAGACACTGCGGCGCCCGTGACAGATGCCAGGACGCAACGGCCAGTCCCACGGGACGTCAGGGGTGGATGGCATTGGGCCGGGTGTGGGATGAGAACAGGAGACCGCGGACTGGCCACGCCGAGCCCGCCCGGTGAAAGAATGTTCCAGACGCTCGGCCGCACAGCCGTGAGCGGCGGCCCCCAGCCCACTACACACAGGTAACCCGGAGGTGACCCAGCCGCTGGGGAAGTGCGACGAGTGGCCCCAGGAGGCGCGCCAAGTCCAGACCCAGATGCTAGCAGGAGGTGGTGGTCTCACGGAGCCCCCGGCCCCTCACCGGCAACCACGGGGCCCTGCCCCAGGCCATCCACGCAGCCCACGGCGACAGGCGTGCGCCTCCCGCGTCCTGCTCCACCCCGAGGGGAAGTGCCAGGCAACACGCAGAAGTGACAAAGGGACGTGCAGGCGCCAGGAGTAGCAGTGGCGAGCGGGGCTCCAGGGTCGCACGTCCAACCCCTTTATTTGATGCGGTTTGGAAAGGAGGCTCCTGCCCGCGGCCCCCATCGCCGCTGCCACCCCACTGCTGGCCTGAGAGCGAGAACCACTACGGCTCGTGCCCCTGCTCCCGGCGCCCTGCCTTCGGGGCCGGGGCAACGAGGGAAGGGGGGGCTCCTCGAGGCCAAAGCAGCAGGGCCCGCAGCGGCCAGGCAGCCCCGCGCTCACGGGGCTCCACGTCCTGCTGCTTCTCCCGCCCAGGCGCCCCCGGGGGAGCAGCCCACGGCGCGGGAAGCATCACGCGTGCCTACCTCCTGCAGCTCGGCTGAGTAATTCAGGATTTGTTCTGCGTGCGCTTCATCAAAACCAAATCGGGGCTTCAGGTCAGCCTGGGCCATCCGCGGACCCCACAGCAGCTTCTGCAGGGACGGGCTGTCTCCGGCCTCTGCAAGGCAACCAACGATTTGTATCCATCAGAGGACGTGGCCACGGCACGGCGCGTCGGAGCCATTCAGAAAGTGACGCCTCGCTCAGGTCTACAAGAGAAGCGAGTGACGCCCTCCAGGCCATCAGGTTGGAGAAGCAAACAGAAGCTACGCCGGGGGCCGCGGCGCAGCAGGACAGCCACCTCCCGGTCGTGGCGACCCCGGTCTCCAGGAGGAACACGAGAGCATAGCTCGAGGACTCTGAAGCTCACATCACTGTAACTCCGAGGTCGCCCCTCCGGAGGTTCGACATCACTTCTGGGAGCACGTCGCCAACGTGAAAGCCTCCACCTTCCGCGGTGAGCCCTCCGCGACATCCCAGCCGCGACACTGTTTAGGATCGTGACCCACAAGCACCTAAAGGACCCCGAAACCAAACCTTTCTCACCGGCGTCACCTCTTGGGACCCTTTTACACTAATGCTGCAGGCCGACCGGGAAGCCCCAAAATCCACGACTCCTCGCTCTCTGTCTGTTGTCTTTACATAAAGGGGGCAAGGTCGGGTTCTGAGATTTTTAAACGTGGCATTGGCTGTGTGTCCAAGAGGTGGCACCCCCGAGGCCAGCATTTCCCTCACCAGGTCCTGCCCACAACACATAGGTAGGTGCAGTGATCGTCCTCTTTGGGGGAAAAGGAATCACCATGTGTCACACTTGAGCTGCAGTCTTGACCCAAACCCAGATCTGATCCCGACCCTGCACTGTAACCACTGATCTCTCCTGCGCTCAGGATGGGCTGGAATTACAGAATTCTAGAAAGGAGAGGAAAAAGAGACAGCGGTGACCGAGAGGTATGAACTATAAAATCATTCCAGAAAGGGGGGGACAGCAGGGCTCGGACACCCAGTGCTGAATGGCAGCTCAGATGGTGGGAATTAACAGTTTCACTGAAGAACAGTTTCAGTTTCAAGAACAGAACAGTGAAGAACATCTCGATCTGCACGTGAGGCAAAGGGATTTTTCTTGGGACAAGAGGAAGGAGGACAATTTTTCTTCACCCCGAGGTGCTCTGCAATCGTGTGCCTCAGCTCGGACTCCCTGGCAATTGACAGAAAATCAGTTTGATGAGTTTGTTACAACCGAGGTCACCAGGGAGGTGGCAATGAGGTATTTAGTGTGTCGTCACCTCCATCTCCTGGGTTTTGTTCTGAGGGTTAAGGACTCGTGCTTCCTGCTGGACCCACTGCAGGAGAAGTAAATTAGACGTTAAAGACCAGTCTTCCCTCTTGCAGAGGCGCAGATCAACTCTCCTGCCCAAGGAGGCCCCTCTCTACGCTGAGTCCGCAGCCACGGGAAGAACCTGGATGGGATTGGGGTGATGGCGGGTGTCCCATCAGGTTGTTCCAAGGAGCCAGAAAAATCTAAAAAGGTTAGAAATCTCTGTGTAACCACTGTACTGCATGGTTCAGGAGACAGACTTAGAGAGTTGGGGGCGGGCAGAGAGAATCTGATCCTGGGCTCCTGGCCCCAGGCGCCGGCCCCCAGGCCAGCCCTACATCTGCACTAGGAAGGTCTGTCCAAAATGCGGGTCTAACTGCTGCCCCTGAGTCCTTCTGTGATCTGGCCCAGGATCTCACCCACTGCTCCAGCCACAATGGGGATAAAACACGTGGGGCCCTCGCCAAGGCCGGGAGCTTCGCACACAGGTTTTCCTGGCACGGCTCCCTTGAGTCTTTGATGAACTAGAACTCCTCCTTTAAAACTTCTCCTCACGCTTCTCCTGAGAAAGATGCTAGGTCCCTCCTCTCCAGGCTTTGTTTTTTCTTTATTGACATATTTCTCTCCTGTACTAAACAAGACTTCCCTCAGAGCAAGAACCATGTGTTATTCTGCTCTTTATTCCCACTCATGGGACAATGTTTGTTTCATAGAAAGTACTCAATAAGTGTTTACTGAGTGAGTTAAATGGATGGATGAGTGAGTGGGTGGATGGGTGGATAAATGAATGAATGGGTGGACCGGTGGATGGATGTGTGGATGGATGAGTGGGTGAATAGATAGATGAATGGATGGATTATGGACAGATGGTGGGTGTGTGGACAGATGAATGGACAGATGTGTGGATGGGTGAGTATTGGACAGATAAATGAATGGATATGTGGATGTATGAATGGGTGGATAGATTTATGTATAGATAGATGGGTGAGTGGGTGGATGGATGGATAGGTGAGTGGATGGATGTATAGAAGCGTGGGCAGGTGAATGGATGGATGTTGAGATAGATGAATGGATGTGTGGATAGATGGGTAGGTGGACGGATGAATGAATGGGTGGACAGGTGGGTGGGTGGATAGATGGATGGGTGGATGGGTGGGTGGGTGGATGGATAGATGGGTGTATGGGTGGGTGGGTGGGTGGATGGGTAGTTGGGTTGATGAGTATCTAGATGAATGGATGGATGTGTGGATGGTGGTTAGGTGAAGAGATGGATGAGTGGATGGATGTGTGGAGAGATGGGTGGGTAGGTGGATGGATGGATGAATATGTGGATGGATGATGGATAGATGAATGTATGAATTCTAACTCCACAGTTTGCTCCCTGAGTTCCCCTTACAGAAAGAGACAGAAATAGAGGAAAAGAAAGAATTAAAAGTAGAATACTCAGGTCCAGTTGGCAATTCAAGAAATAATGCCCTGAACAGAGAGTAGAATAGTAGCTACGGGAGGCTGGGAGGTAAGAAGTGGGGAGATACTGGTCAAAGGTACAAAGTTTTAGTTATAAGATGATTAAGTTCTGGAGATCTGCTGTACAGCATGGTGACGACAGTCAATAACAGTGTATTGGACACGTGAAATTTGCTAAGGGATCCTACATGTTCTCACCAAACTCTCATTAACTGCAGTGTGGTAACAACTGCACAACCATCACATTGTACACTTTAAACATACAATTTTAGAGGTGCCTGACTGGCTCAGTAGGTAGAGCATGCGACTCTTGACCTCGAGGTCATGAGTTCAAGCCCCATGTTGGGTATAGAGATTATTTAAATAAATAAGACTTAAATATATATATATATATATATATATATATATATATAGAGAGAGAGAGAGAGAGAGAGAGCTGGGTAATTCCATTGCCTTCCTTGTGGAAGGGGCTCGTCCATTTAGTTAGCAGACCTTCCAAATCCACACTCGCTGGCCTCTTTTCACCAGCCTTACTATTTTTCAAATATTTTTTCCCAAATAGGATCAGAGGAGAGAGGAAAAATTCCAATCGCAGAACCAATGACAGGTTTAATCTTGGAGGGGGACCAAAGAAAAGAATTTTAAAATCAATCATTTTTTATTAAAAATAACCCATTAATTAGTCTCATTCATTGGGGGAATATAAAAAAATAGTGAAAGGGAATAAAGGGGAAAGAAGAAAAAATGAGTGGGAAATATCAGAAAGGGAGACAAACATGAGAGACTCCTAACCTGGGAAACGAACTAGGGGTGGGGGTGCCTGGGTGACGGGCACTGAGGGGGGCACTTGACGGGATGAGCACTGGGTGTTATTCTATATGTTGGCAAATTGAACACCAATAAAAAATAAATTTATAAAAAAAATAATAATGACCCATTAATTGGCAACAGCCACAGAATTTCAATAATGGTAGAAAATCAAATTCAGGTTTGAATTCCAAATTTTCAGTCTGTTTCTCTCTTTTATTAAAAAAAACAGTGGATTCCGCTTTGCATTTGACATGTTCATCAAGCCATCTTTTTTGAAGAGCATTTTGGCTCTACGGTGGCTGTCGTAAAGGTAACCAGGGGAACGCTTGAAATTTCTCACGAGCTCTTGGGCACACATACCAGTGGTGGCCACTCCATGTTCCTGCAGAAATGTCAGCATCCAGATGGTCACATTCAGCACGTTTTCAGAAACCGTGGAAAAAGTGTGATTGAGTGGCAGCCAGTCTAAATCTTCCAAAGTTGCCAAGGAACTAGAACCAAAGGAAGACCAAAGCAACATGAGCTGGTTGTGCCCACGGAGCAGCGCCTCCCAGCCGGGTCCCAGCTCTTTGAGGGATGTGGCTGGGCCACTGACACACCAGCATTCGCTGTGGCTTTACACGTGACCCTAAGTCTCTGGCCTAGGGAATAATGCTCACTCAGGGAGCTGGCCAGGCCGGCTGGGGTCCACGGTGCCGCCACCTCCAAAAAGCAAGTGGGCAGACACCTGGCCACTTCCAGCTCAGAACAGCAGGTTAAACTCTGGCGGTGTCCTCCTGGACACTGAGCACCCCAACCCCCCACCGTCTGAACCTCTGAGGATGTCAGGGGTACGATCAGCGGCAGCCAACCTGTTTCTCAGAACAAGGGGCTTCGGGTAGTGCCCGTATATATATATTGTGCTCATGTAATTCTTTAAATAAATATTTAAAATTTTATTTTATAAGTAATTGCATCAAGTATCATTCTAAATGATCAAGCTTGTAAACTACAAAATCCATTCAGCTGAAGTAAGAACATGTCTACATTTTAGCAACCGCAGACCGACCAGACCTAAGTTGTGCTTCAAACAAGTTATTTCCCTGTAGCTTCTCCCTAAGGAGAATCTCTCAAGGTCCCTTTGGCACCCCACGACAACAATATAGACCATTAACAAATGATCAGTTTGCATGGCACCACATGTACATACTTATTTCTAAGATTTTATTTATTTATTCACGAGAGACACACAGAGAGAGGCGGAGACCCAGGCAGAGGGAGAAGCAGGCTCCATGCAGGGAGCCCGATGCGGGATTCAATCCCAGGACCCCGGGGTCACGACCTGAGCCAAAGGCAGACGCTCAACCACTGAGCCACCCAGGCGTCCCCCAAATACTTATTCCTGAATCTAAGGCAGATTTTCTTCTTGTTTAAAGAATAGTAGTTGTTTAATTGTGTGTGTGTGTGTGTTTTTAATTGATGTGTAATTGGCTGCATGCAGATTTTCTTGACATCGTGTCGCCAAAGCAAAATATAGAAGTAAAACTAATGCTGGAGCTGATATGGCACCATAGCCGTCAGCAATATCCCGTAATTTCACATCCCGTGTCTCTCCAAGGAGCCCGCTCACGGCCCCGGCCAGCGCAGCCAGTGGGAGCGAGAGTGCAGCCAAGGGCACACCCGCTAGATCCAATGTGTAAGTCACAAAGCAAACCAACCAACGGTCAAAATATGCTCCGTTGTCCTTCGTTGACAAATATGCCTTCATAGCAGCTTGGAAAGTCATGTTCACATTCAGAATTTTCCGATCCTCGGGGCACCTGGGGGCTTAGTCAGGGAAGCGTCCGCCTTTGGCTCAGGCCCTGATCTCAGGGTCCTGGGATTGAGGCCCGAGTCGGGCTCCCTGCTCAGCGGGGTGTCAGCTTCTCCCTCCCTCTCTCCCTGGTCCTCCTCCTCACCTGGCCGTGTTCTCTCTCTCTCGCTCGCTCTCTCTTTCTCAAATAAATAAATAAAATATTCCTTAAAAATAAAGTAAAATAGCAACCACTACAAATGATGATTTGAAGGGGCACCTGGGTGGCTCAGTTGAGGGAGCATGCGGCTCTTGACCTCAGCATTATAAGTTCACACTCCGCCTTGGGCAGAGAGGTTATTTAAAATTAAAATCTTAAAAAAAATCACAATAGAAATAATCACTTGAAGACAACGGGAATGTACAAAATGATATGATGTCAACTTGCTTAAAACAGGGAGAGTGGGGTCTGCACAGCATGTCTGCCCTCGTGTGAAATATCTACACAGGTAGAGGACGAGACATGGAGATGCAAGACTCCCAGCCACTTCAGGGTGCCGTGATCCCAGACTTCTTTTCCTTGTATCAAGCAAGAGAGCTACCCAGAGAGAGTTTTTCCCCATAAAAACTTGAGGAGGAGGGCAGCCCGGGTGGCTCAGCAGTTTAGCACCTGCCTTTGGCTCAGGGTGTGATCCTGGGGTCCCGGGATCGAGACCCACGTCGGGCTCCCTGCATGGAGTCTGCTTCTCCCTCTGCCTGTGCCTCTGCCTCTCTCTCTGGGTCTCTCATGAATAAATAAATAAAATCTTTTTAAAAAAGAAAGAAAACGTGTGGAGGAAACCGCCCACACACGTGCCCCTGGTAGGTCCTGCACTTACGTCGAGGCCGCGTGGAGCAGGTGCACCCCCCCACGGATGTAGTCTTCAGCGCAAACGTCGTTTGCTTGCAGTCTCGGCAGCAGGCGGAGAAAATCCCAGATGTGGGGCTGCTGGTGGAGTTTCTCCAACCTCAAGATCACCTCCTCGGTCTTATTGAGATCCATCTGTTAGGAAACAAAATACCAGGAGTTTGCCCTCTCATGATGTTCATGATTGAAGTAGGGGGGCTGGGTGGGCCGCAGGAGCCTCTGGGAGGTTAAATACTGTGTAGATAATGGGGCGCCTGGGGGCTCAGTGGTTGAGCATCTGCCTTCAGCTCAGGTCATGATCTCAGGGTCCTGGGACTGAGCCCCACATGGGACTCCCCCTCTCTCTCTCTCTCCCCAACTCCTGCTCTCTCTCTCTCTCACTCATTCACTCTCTCTGATGCATAAATAAATTTTTTTAAAAATTTTAAATAAAAGTCTAAAAATGAGAAGGAGGCCAAGAATTAACAATGTGCATTCCAGTCGGTGGGTGTCAGAGGGCTCCCTCCCCAGGCAGAGCTGTGCTGAAGGGGGGTAGAACCCATGTCGCTGAAGCCATAAAGCAGCTGCTTTAAAAATGAGCCTTGGGAGCAAGGGAGGCTGGGATGCCGGGGCAAGACGGGGAGGAAACGCATATTCCAACAGCCCGGCCTGTGGAACGGACACTTCGGAACATTCTAGATGCCTGAGCTTTCGACACCACATGCTAGCAATGGCAAAGCAAGCCGTTAGCAATGGCAAAACTGAGCGTGGGCCCCCAGAGCATCCCGGGACCACTGACCTCCCCCAGGGGTCACACCTCCGCCCAGAGCGGCACCTCTGCTTGCGAGAATTAGAACTCGCCTTTCAGCCCATCTCCTAGGGTGGGCCGGGCCACCTCCAGTGCGGCTCCCACACCATGTGGCCAAAAACTCATTAGGAGGAAGTGTTTGCGGCCCAGTCAGTGGAGCGCGTGACTCTTGATCTCAGGGTTGTGAGTTTGAGTCCCACGTTGGGTGTAGATTACTTAAAAAAACAAGTGACTGAAAAATAAAGTAAAAACCAGTGCTTTGAACTTAACTCTTAGGTCTCTGGAGACTAAGTTTCAAACTTTTGTTAAAATATTTACTGCTAGGGACGCCTGGGGGGCTCAGCGGTGGAGCGCCTGCCTTCGGCTCTGGGTGTGACCCTGGGGTCCCGGGATCGAGTCCCACATCAGTGTCCCTGCATGGAGCCTGCTTCTCCCTCTGCCTGTGTCTCTGCTTCTCTCTCTGTGTCTCTCATGAATAAATAAATAGAATCTTCAATAAGAAATACTTACTGCTATCAAACTGGAGCCGTGAGAAGAATCTACAATAAAAGAGATTTCAGATGTTAGTTCAATAAGCAATCCGCAAGCATTTGCTGGGCCCCTATTTGTTCTAAAATCGAATTAGCTATCACGCATCCCAAAACACGATGACACCCAAGCCGAGGAAGAAGTCTGAAGGAACTGGTCCCTGTGCTTCATCTGCTGTCCCTCTGTATCCGGTATAATATCTTATAAAAAAACAATAAAGCAGCTGGAGGTCTACGGGCCACTCTCGCAACCAGGAGGGGTTTGTGGGAATCTCAGATTTGTAGTCAAGTCAAACAAAAGTACCTGGGGACCCACTACTCGCAGTTGGAGCCTGCAGTGGGGCTCAGAGGACCGAGCCCCAACCCGTGGGGTGGTTGCGTCAGGTGAAGGAACCAGCGGGACACAGGGGAGCGCGCGTGCGGTGGCAAGCACACCCGACTGTGTCACAAGTGAAGGTGTGGGTTTTCTTTGGCGCGTACGCCATGGGAACAGCTCAAAGTAGCAACACACTGAAAACAAAGTGGAAACTAAAGTTCATCTCAAAAAACATATTAGTTCTTGGGGCATCCGGGTGGCTCAGTCGGTCGCGCATCTTACTCCCGATCGCAGCTCAGGTCTTGATCTCTGGGTCATGCGTTCGAGGCCTGTGTTGGGCTCCACACTGGGCGTAAAGTCTAAAAAAATGGTTCTCTGCTTCATAGAATATTGAAAACCTCACTTGAGAATCACAGTTTAGGGGCCCTTGGGGGCTTCAGTGGGTTAAGCATCTGCCTTCCGCTCAGGTCATGATCCCCAGTCCTGGGATCGAGTCCCACATGGGACTCCCTGCTCAGGGATCGAGTCCTGCTGCTCCTCCCTCTGCCCCCCCACCCCCGCTCGCTCTCTCTGAAATAAATAAATAAAATCTTTAAAAAAATAAAGAAAACCACATTTTATAAAAGTAGAATGATCTTGTGATAGTGCTTAATACAAGGCTTCCATCACTTGAGTCTGGAGGGATTCTGGTCCTTTGCTGACACATTTGGGGTCATTTGTGAAACCTGCCCGTCTTCATTACATTCCCTCATATATAATCCATGGGAAGATAAATATATATATATAAAAAGAACACCTGAGGCAGGAATTTAGAGTCACCAGATTTCACAAATGGAATCACAAGGTGGCCGGTTACATTTGAATTTCAGGTAAACGACACGTACTTTTTCACCATAAGTACGTAATTTTGGAGACAGGCTTATACTGAAACATTGTTTACTGTCTCCCCAGAATCCAAATCTAGCTCAGAGCTAAAATGCAACAGCACCTGGCGGCCGAGTGCGGCCTGTGTCGCGGTCCACGCCTCCCCACGGGTGAGCCAGGCTCCAGGAGCCCCGCATCCCATTCTGCTGCCGGAGCACGCGGGGACACCTGGAGTCGGAGCGCTTAGGACGCGGGCACACGTCCCGTGGACCAGACGTAACAGGCCCCGAGGCCCTGAAGCTCTGTCTGCAGAGCTGATCCTCCAGGACCTTAAAGCATCACTAACACTGACAGACCGACCCAGCTCCCCCGGAAAGAGAGAGAGACACGGGGCGGGGGGGACCTGCAGGGAGACACCAGTGTGCCGTACCCCCTCATGGCCGCACCCCACTCGCCGGCGCCTTCCCGGGCAGGACGTTGGTAGAAATCGGCCTCACAACCAGCCCCGGGTGCTGGGCCTCAGGCACAGACCCAAACCACACAACCTGGTGCCATAAGGCAAACTAAGGCGTAAACAGGATTTTAGGGACCTTCTGGGCTCGGCCCGTGTCCAGAGGGGGCCCAACAGGCAGAGACCAACTTGCCTGCATCCTTGGATCCTCCTGCCCACAGTTCCCGCAGGATTTTCGCCCTGTCCAGGATTTCATAAATCCCCTCGGCAAGGTCCTGCATCTCCTCCAGGAAGGCCAGGTCGTTGACCTTCTCACGACGGCCAGCGGTAGCCCCGAATCTGGAGGAACTTCAAATAAGGAAAATGAATAACGCTCCGCACAGGATCACGTTCCCGGAGGGCTGCCAGGGTTCTCGCTCTCCGCTAACCCCCCCACCCCCTGCGGAGCCGGCTCCGTGACCTCCATCCCCAAGGGAAATGACCATTTTATGAGAATTACAAAAATCTCCGCCAACTGGAAGCCAGAAAGCCGTCCTCAATCCACTGCCCGTGACGCTCGAGCACTGCACCTGTGCAGGAGCGGGCCACGCGCTCGGTTTCCTGGGCCCGTGTCGCCCAGCCCGGCGGGGAGGGGCGCTGGGGCGGGCCTCCGGGACGCAGGTGCACAGGCGCACGACCCACCGCGGGGCCGGGAGGGGGGCCGCCGGGACACCCGGAGAGGATGCGGGACGGAGGCAGAAAGGCCGCGTCCAGAGGGACTCGAGCTGGACCGCCTCCCCGTTCTCTCTAGCTGGAATCTGACAGCGAAACGGCGAGCCACGGACGACGGGGGCCAGAGCGAGCAGGTGCGAAGACTCGGGACGGGAAGGACCCTGTGTGGGCCCCGGAACAGGAGCTGGGACCGGCTTCGCCAGGACAACAGGTGTCTGCACCCAGCGTGGGGCTCAAACTCACAACTCCAAGGTCAGCAGTCGCTTGCTCCACCGGCTGAGCCAGTTGGGCGCCCCGTATGTTCTTTTTCTAATTATTATTTCAAAACCACCTTAATTGTCCATAAGACCAGATTATGAATTATTACTAGCATGACAAATGTTTGCAGGAGAAAAAATACATAGAAAGTCCCGGGTTACAGGGTTGTTTATAGCAGCAACATCCACAAGAGCCAAACTGTGGAAGGAGCCTCGGTGTCCATCAAGGATGATGGATAGAGAAGCTGTGGTCTCTGTGTACAGTGGGATATTCCTCAGCCATTAGAAACGACTAACACCCACCATTTGCTTCGATGTGGATGGAACTGGAGGGTATGATGCTGAGTGAAATAAGTCAATTGGAGAAGGACAAACATTATATGGTCTCATTCACTTGGGGAATATAAAAAATAGTGAAAGGGCATAAAGGGGAAAGGAGAAAAAATAAGTGGGAAATATCAGAAAGGGAGACAGAACATGAGAGACTCCTAACTCTGGGAAATGAACTAGGGGGGGTAGAAGGGGAGGAGGGCGGGGGGACGGGGGCACTGGGTGACGGGCACTGAGGGGATGAGCACTGGGTGTTATGCTGTATGTTGGCAAATTGAACACCAATAAATAAAAAGAAAATCCTGAGTTAAATAGTGATGTGTGTTGTGTGTGTTGTGTGTGTGTGCTCACTGGTGTGTGCAGGTGGGAGAGAAAGCGAGCAAGCAGGAGAGAGCGAGCGTGCCCAGGGAAATCCCAGAGGGGCCGTTGGATTGGGGTGTAGAGAATTTCCATCCTCCTGAGTCCAGATCCGCCTTTGGCCTGTTACCAAGGAATGTTTGACCAGCAAGGTGCAGAATGGCGGGGGGCGGGGGGCAGGACTCACAAGAGGCCACTGCCAGCTGACCAGCTTCTTTCTCAGCCCCCAGACGACTAACGAAACGGCCCTCCCAGAGGACCAGGAAGCAATGGTTGGTTCTGGCAACACTCAACAGGTTCCCAGCCAAGAGTCTGAGGATCCCAGAAGCCCGAAAAGTGCTCAGGCCCACCCTTCAGTTTCCCCATGAACGTTCCCCTGGCCTCAGAGTCGCCCTCAGAAAATCCTGTTTATTTCATCTTATTTTTTTAAGTAGGCTCCACGCCCAGCATGGAAAGCAGGCCTCAAACTCACGACCCTGAGGTCAAGACCTAAGCTGCAATAGAGTCAGACACTCAACCGACTGAGCCACCCCAGCACCCTGCAAAATCCTCCTTAAGACAGGATCCTGGGGAGCCTGGGTGGCTCAGTCGGTGAAGTGTCTGCCTTTGGCTCAGGGAGTGATCTCAGGGTCCTGGGATTGAGCCCGGAGTCGGGCTCCCTGGTCAGCGAGGAGTCTGCTTCTCCCTCTGCCCATCCTCCAGCTCGTTCTCTCTCTCTCTCTGTCAAATAAATGCACAAAATCTTTAAAAAAATAAAGCGGAACAGGATCCTAGTATTTTCCACCCACCAGGGTTGGTGAGGGTCAGCACGGGGAGCGTATGTAAGATCTGAGCCCCGAGTCCGGCCCCCCGCGCTCTGTAAATAAGAGCGAACGGCAGTGCTAACACGCGACACGTTTCTAGCCTGAGCTGCAGGGACCAGGGAGCAAGAGAAAGCAGTGGAGTAATTGTTTCCATCACGATCTGCGCTCATTTTCCTTATTACTTTACAATTAGGTGGGCTCTTAGAGAATTAGGATTAATTCTTAAGGCAACCAGATCCAAAGGCAAACATAATTCTAGGAACACCCTTGGGTGGCTCTCACACTGCTCCCTTTCCAGGGGGCTCCAGAGGAAAGACGTGTAAGTCGCCACCGTGACTGTCCCCTGCTGGCGCACAGGGACCTTCCCGGGAGAAGTGGCTTTTGAAACCTGCCGTAGCCTGGGTGTAAAGGAGCGTCTGAGCTTGCGGCAAGTCCACCCGCCGACAGAAAAGCAAGAATGGTCTCCCCGCCGCCTCACTCTCAGTCCGGAGGCGTCCTTGAAGAGCACCCACAGGTCCGCGACACACGGTTGGTACAGAGGATGGGGTCTACACACGACGGGATATTACTCAGCCGTCCCGACAATGAAATCTTGCCACTTGCAGCAACGTGCCTGGAGCTAGAGGGCACGACGCCAAGTGAGCTAAGTCAGAGGAAGACACATACATGGCTTCACTCCTGTGGAATTTGAGAAACAAGACAGAGGATCACAGGGGAAGAGAGGAAAAAATCAAACAAGACGAAATCAGAGACGGAGACAAACCATGAGAGGCTCTTAATGACAGGAAACAACAGGTCGCGGGAGGAGAGGGGGGACAGAGTCGCAGGGGGGCCCGGGACGGGGTGAGCCCTGGTGAATCACTGACCTCAGCCTCTGACACTAACAACACAGCACATGTTAATTAATTGAATTTAATTTTTAAAAAATGTATAAAGGATCTCTGTTCAGATCTCTTCCAGAAAGGACGCAGGCTGCACCGCACATTGGCTGTCATCAAGGAAAACAGAATCCGTGTCCACAGCACCCTCTTGGACTCCCCCCGCCTCCTTTGCAGGGGGATCCCCTCCCGGCCCCCGCCCCTGAAACTCGGAGGTCTTGGACTGTTTCCCGGGTTCTCTGGGGAAAGAGCTGCTGGAGAGACCAGAAGTGAGTCCACAGTCAGATGGGGAGGGAAACGGTCCCAACTGACAGCAAGACAGTGTCTGGGGACACGAGACACGGCGGAGTTCATGTAAATTCTAACCACTTCACGACTCAGTGGGAAGAGACTGCTCCCCATGGCCCGACGGCTTTGGCGCTGGTGCAAGAAATCTCTGCTTACCGGCCTTCGTTCTTCAGGGACACAGGGCAATTTTCAGCTGTTTAAAAACTACCGATAAAATAACTGTTAAAAAAAAAAAAAGAACTTGTATGGAAACATAAATTGAAACGCTCTTCAGTAATAAGAGCCAACAGCTGGCGCACCCAGTACGGTGGGTGGAACTTAAGAGCACAGGCTCAGCAGAAAACAGCAAACCAATCTCCTGAAGCTATAGTCTATGTAATTCAACTTATGTGACCTTACGTAAATTTACCTAAACTCTGTAAAGTATACACGATATAATGCATATATAATTATAGCTCCAAATGCGAAGAGTATGGAGGCAGAGAACACGCTAGAACTTGAAGGAGGGGTGCTCACAGCTATACAGGGAGAGCCTGGAGATTATCTGTGATCAAACCAATACAAGATATTGATTGAACACAAGATGCGTATTGATTGTGGTGATGGTTACATGAACCTACACGCAAGAGATCAAACTGTCTAACAATACACACGGGGGAGTGCAGCTAAAACAGGTGAAAACAGAACAAAACCTACAGTCTACTTAACAATAATATGGCACCAACGTCAATTTCCCAGGTTTGATATTGTTGAACAGGATGTCACTATTTGAGGAAGCTGAACTCAAAGTCCTATTTTACGACTCTTTAAAGTCTATAATCACTTCAAGATGAAAGTTAAAAAAAAGTCAAAAAATAAATGACAAACTCACGTAAGATATTTACAACTTCTATGACAAAGGGTTTAGCCCCTTTGTATGTAAAGAGCCTCTGGAAATCAAGAATAAAAATAACAATCCAAGAGAAAAAAATGGACAAAGGACACAAGTAAACATTTCTTCGGAAAACAAGGATAAACCGCACATGGAGATATAAAAATAGGCCCGACATCCCCATAATGAGAAAAATGCAAATAAAACCGCACTGATAGATCATTTCTCATCAGGAACGATGAGAAATCAGACTGACAGAAATGTAGAAGTCCATGCAGACCGCTCCCGGTCTCACCACGGGGGGAGAGATATCCTCACACCTTGGAAGACAGAATGCAAAATACTACAACCCCCATAAGGAGCATCTGGGAAACACCATCAAAATCACACATGTACTGGTCTCCTGACTTGTAATTCTGCTCCTAGAAATCACTCCCGCAGACACACATGCACAAGCATGAAATGGCAGGAATCGTTAGAAAAATACAGCAAGGGGCGCCTGGGTGGCTCAGCTGGTTGAGCGCCTGCCTTCCTCTGGGGTCGTGATCCCGGGGTTCTGGGATCGAGCCCCACGGCGGGGGGGGGGGGGGGGGGGGGGGGGGGGAGCCTGTTTCTCCCTCTCCATCTACCTGCTGCTCCCCCTGCTTGTGTGTGCACGCTCTCTCTCTCTGTCAAATAAATAAATAAAATCCTAAAAAAAAAAGAAAAGAAAAATACAGCAAGATGCTAGAGTTAATAAGTCAGTCGTGTAGAAAAGTGAAGTAAAAAATACTCCACTTACATGAAAAAGGCAATAAAGAGGAAAACCAGAGTACACAAGAGACGATAGAAGCAGAAAGCACGTGCCGGTATATGAATCCAATATATTCAGGGTAAACCGTCTGTAGGTTAGACAGCAACTGTCAGGACGGGAAAGACAGAAGTGGCCAGGCGCCATCTAGGTCATCGGCGTGAAGCCACGGGCAGCCAGAAAGGAGAAGGACGGAGGAGGACGGTACGAGACATTGGGCCGAGGAAAGCTCCGTCTGCACAAACACCACACGACGCCGACTTCAGACGTGGACGATGCCCAGGGCAGGGCTCGCACAGCCTAAGTGCTGGGGACACTGCCCGGCGCCACCAAACCCCTAATGGTCCCGCGTGCGCACCGACCGCACGGCCCCAGAGTAAACGTGGCAAAGCACCATAGAACTGAAAGAAATAAAAAAATCTACAATCAAGATTTCGATTTTGATTCCTTTCTTGTTATTTTGCAGGAGAAGCGGAGCCTCGACGAACTAGAAAAGACCTTCATCACGAGCGTCCCCTGGCCACCGTGGAATTGCGTATGGATTAGTAATAAAAGGCCTCAAGGAAAACGTCCCAATGTTTAAAGGTCAAGCATCTGACCTGCAAGTAACCCACGAGTCAAAGCAGAGCCCACAGCATTCAGTGTGTGTTTTGAACTTCGTACAAATGAAAATACGTCCCATCAGGATCTCTGACGGCGTGAAGCTACACCCGGGAAGAAACGCAAAGCTTTTAATATTTTTTTTAAAAAGATTTTACTTGCTTATTCAGGAGAGACACAGAGAGAGAGAGCGAGGCAGAGACACAGGCAGAGGGAGAAGCAGGCTCCATGCAGGGAGCCCGACACAGGACTCATCCCTGGACCCCGGGGTCACGCCCTGGGCCGAAGGCGGCGCTAACCACCGCTGGGCCACCCAGGCTGCCCGCTTTTAATCTTTACATTAGAAAAGGTCTAAAATCAACGACCTGGCGATGAACATGAAGAACGTGTGTGAACAGGAACACGTGACACTTCCCAAGAAAGAAGAGGCGTCCAGGCAAGAAAAGCAAGAAGTAAAACTGGATTTCCCGGCGGCGTGGCCTAAGGGATCTGTTACAAAGCCACCAGCGGGGATTGTCCACATTAAAAAATGGTTAAACGGGGGCGCCCGGGTGGCTCCGTAGGGGGAGCGTGTGACCCTCGATCTGAGAATCACGACTCAAGTTCCTCGTTGGGCATGAAGTCTACTTAAAAAAGAAAAAAAGAAAAAAAAGTTCAAGATCGGTAACCACCAGAGAAATGTAAGTGCTGCAGTCAGTGGGTGTCTGCCCTCAGCTCAGGTCAGGATCCAGGCCCTGGGGTCCTGGGATCGAGTCGTGTCGGCTCCCAGCTAAGCGGGCGTCTGCCTCTCCCTCTCCCTCTGCCCCCCCCCCCGCTCGCGCTCGCTTGCTCTCAAATAAATAAATAAAATATTATTTTTTAAAAGATTTTATTTATTTATTCATAGAGATGCAGAGAGAGAGAGAGAGGCAGAGACACAGGCAGAGGGAGAAGCAGGCTCCATCCCGGGTCCCCAGGATCACGCCCTGGGCTGCAGGCGGCGCTAAACCGCTGTGCCACCAGGGCTGCCCATAAATAAAATCTTAAAAAAAAAAAAAATGAAGCTCTTATATCACCTGATTTTGAGGCTTTCTCTACAGCTGAGACTATCTGCCCCTGGCGAGTCTCAGGGTCGCTGAGACGTGAGAGCAGGAAGGACTACAGGGTACTCTGAGTAGCGGGCTCCCCACCCTCCGCAAAGGCACCAACGCGGCGTGACGGCAGAGGACAGGCTTTGCCGCGCGTGGAGCACCGGCGAGCTCCCCGGGGCACACGAAGCTCATCGCTCGCCCCACGTCAAACACAAAAATCAACTCAAAACGGACCGTGCACCGAAACAGAAGCTAAACCTGTAAAATCTAGAAGCAGGAGGAAACCTGCCTTCCTCTGGGAGGAAACCACGATCTCCCAGGAGGTGAATATTTCTGTTGGGGAACAACAGAGAAACCCAAACCCAGACAAAACGAAACAGGAAAGGAATCTGCTGCTCCTCAAAAGGCAGGTCACGAACTGGAAGAAAATATTCACAATACAATTCTCCGATGAAAGGCTTGTATCCAGAATATGTAAGGGACAGTAGGAATTCGGTAAAAACAAAGATCACAACTTAACGATTAATTGAACCAAGAGTTCACGCGAACAGACACGGGGAAGATGCCCCGACTGGTTCCCGCCTGGGGCGGGCGCCCCCATTGCCGCATCAGATAGCAATTGTCAGACACCAGCAGGTGCCCAAGAAGCCAAGTCACTGCCGACACCACCTGCCCAGTGGCAGCCCTAGTCCCCGGCCCCGCCCCAGCCCGTCCCAGCCCGTCCCAGCTGGGTGCCAGCAACAGACCGCCCCCACTGCCTTAGGTTAAGTGGCTAGGACGACGCAGGGAACTCGGGGAACACGTACTTACCTTTGCCAATTTATGATATGACAGGATTTGAATCAGAGTGGGGTGGACCAGCTGCCCTGGGGGACCTGGGAGGTGCCAGGGCCCAGCCACCTTGCCCCCAGCCTCCCAGCTCCCCAGCCCCCAGCTCCCCAGCCCCTCAGCCCCCCAGCTCCCCAGCCCTCCAGTTCCCCAGCCCCCCAGCCTCCCAGCTCCCCAGCCCCCAGCCCCCCAGCCTCCCAGCTCCCCAGCCCCCAGCCTCCCAGCCCCCCAGCCCCCAGCCCTCCAGTTCCCCATCCCCCCAGCCTCCCAGCTCCCCAGCCCCCAGCCTCCCAGCTCCCAGCCCTCCAGTTCCCCAGCCCCTCAGCCCCCCAGTTCCCCAGCGCCTCAGCCCCCCCAGCTCCCCAGCCCCCCAGCTCCCCAGCCCTCCAGTTCCCCAGCCTCCCAGTCCCCCAGCTCCCCAGCCCCCAGCCCTCTAGTTCCCCAGCCCCTCAGCCCCCCCAGCTCCCCAGCCCCCCAGCTCCCCAGCCCTCTAGTTCCCCAGCCCCCCAGCCTCCCAGCTCCCCAGCCCCCAGCCCCCAGCCTCCCAGCTCCCCAGCTCCCCAGCCCCCAGCTCCCCAGCCCTCCAGTTCCCCAGCCCCCCAGCCTCCCAGCTCCCCAGCCCCCAGCCCCCCAGCCCCCCAGCTCCCCAGCCCCCAGCCTCCCAGCCCCCCAGCCCCCAGCCCTCCAGTTCCCCATCCCCCCAGCCTCCCAGCTCCCCAGCCTCCCAGCTCCCAGCCCTCCAGTTCCCCAGCCCCTCAGCCCCCCAGTTCCCCAGCGCCTCAGCCCCCCCAGCTCCCCAGCCCCCCAGCTCCCCAGCCCTCCAGTTCCCCAGCCTCCCAGTCCCCCAGCTCCCCAGCCCCCAGCCCTCTAGTTCCCCAGCCCCTCAGCCCCCCCAGCTCCCCAGCCCCCCAGCTCCCCAGCCCTCTAGTTCCCCAGCCCCCCAGCCTCCCAGCCGCCAGCCCTCCAGTTCCCCATCCCCCCAGCCTCCCAGCTCCCCAGCCTCCCAGCCCCCCAGCCCCCAGCCCTCCAGTTCCCCAGCCTCCCAGCCCCCCAGCTCCCCAGCTCGCCAGCCCCCAGCCCTCCAGTTCCCCAGCCCCCCAGCCCCCCAGCTCGCCAGCCCCCAGCCCCCCAGCCCCCCAGCTCCCCAGCCCCCAGCTCCCAGCTCCCTGGCCCCCAGACCCCAGCCCCCCAGCTCCCCAGCCCCCAGCCCTCCAGTTCCCCAGCCCCTCAGCCCCCCAGCCCCCCAGCTCCAGCCCAGAAGCTCCGAGCCACATCCTTGAGAGTTTGCAGGAAGGCCTCCGGGTGGGGCCTGCTCCTACAACACCGGATCCCACCTGCGGGGGGGTGGGGGGGGAGCCTGGCCTGAGAGTCCCACCCACCCCCAGCCCCGGGCAGGTCCGAAAGTCACCGTCATTAACACAACAAAGACCCCAGGGCCAAGTCCTGAGCTCCAGGAAACGCCAGGGATTTGGAAGCTGTGAGCCCGAAACGGGAGGAAGACCAAACCCTGAAGGAATATTCGGGCGGCCGCGGCCCGTCGCCCCGCATCCCGACAGCATCCACGGTGGGAAACACAAGGTAAGACTACACCCGACGGCGTGACGTGGAGCCTGGCCGTAAGGAGGAGGCGCCCAAACACCGGGAGGCGGCGGCAGGTGGAGCACCGGCGCCCTGGTTCGCGGACGTGAGGAGGTGACTAGGTGACCTGGCACAACGCTTCGGGGAAACTGGAAGTGCCTCAAAGCTCGAGGGGCACAGTGCCCGTCTGCCTTGGGCTCAGGGCGTGCCCCCGGGTCCTGGGATCGAGTCCCGCAGGAGCTGCCTCTCCCTCTGCCCGCGTCTCTGCCTCTCTGCGTCTCTCGTGAATAAATAAATAAAATCTTAAAAAGATCCCATTCGCAACAGCAACCAAAAATACACGGTAACTAGGATAGTGTGAGCGGAGGTGTCCATGGCCTTCACGGGGAAATACCAACAAGCCCCGCGGGGACATTCACGCAACACCGACCAAAATCCCAGCAGCGTCCTCTCGGGGCCCTCGCCGACACGTGTGTAAAGTGCACGAGGAAGCACAGACACTATGGGACACAGGGAGGTAGGCGTGCCTGCCCGGCGGAGCTCCAGGAGGAAGGCCCTGAGCGCAGGCCAGGGTGGCTCCGTCTAGAAGGTTCCAGAGCCCACAGGGCACCAGGGCCACCTGTCCGCGGGCAGCTCCAGGGCAGCTCCACACAGATCGGTGGGGGATGGGAGAGCTGCTCCTGAGGGGAGATAAGGAATCGCTCACCGGATGAGAGAAACAAGTGCAACTGGATCCTCACCCCACGCAGAGACCCAAAGCCTGGACGAATTCAACACTAGGGCGAAAGGAGCAACTGTACTTAGAAGGAACGTGCGCGGGCGCCTGGTGGGCGCATGTTGGGTGTCTAGGTGGGCGTGTGGTAGACGCCTGGGTGGGTGTCTAGGTGGGTGCGTGGTGGGTGCCTGGGTGGGCGTGTGGTGGGTGCCTGGGTGGGCACCTGGGTGGGGTCTAGGTGTGTGCGTGGTGGGTGCCTGGGTGGGCACCCGGGTGGGGTCTAGGTGGGTGTGTGGTGGGTGCCTGGGTGGACACCTGGGTGGGTGTCTAGGTGGGTGCGTGGTGGGTGCCTGGGTGGGCGTGTGGTGGGTGCCTGGGTGGGCATCTGGGTGGGTGTCTTGGTGGGCACCTGGGTGGGTATCTAGGTGGGCACGTGGTAGGTGCCTGGGTGGGCACGTGGTGGGCACCTGGGTGGGCGCATGGTGGGTGCCTGGTGGGCGTCTAGGTGGGCACCTGGGTGGGTACGTGGTGGGTGCCTGGTGGGCGTCTAGGTGGGCATCTGGTGGGCACCTGGGTGGGTGCCTGGTGGGCATCTAGTGGGCATCTAGGTGGGCGTGTGGTGAGCGTCTGGGTACTCAGCTGGCTGAGTACCTGACTCTTGATTTCTGCTCAGGTCATGAGCTCGGAGTCGTGGGAATGAGCCCCTGTTGGCAGGCTCCCTGCTTCTCTGCTCCTTCTCCTCCCCCTGCGTGCTCTCTCTCTCTCTTTCTCTCTCTCTCAAATAAATAAATGAACAATATTTTTTTAAAACTAGGATATTAACATGTTATAAAAATAAAACCAGCTTTCCTGGGGAGGAATTTACAAATGAAAGTTAGCAGAACACCCCTGCATCCCCATGAGAATCAGAGAGCGCCAGGGAGGGACCCGGGGAAGTGGGCGGCCTGGGTCATGGGGAGGAGGGACCCAGGGACGTGGGCGGCCCGGGTCATGGGGAGCATGTCCTGCGGGTCATGGGGAGCACGTCTGCAGGCTGGGCCAGGGGCCTGAGTGCTGGGAAGGGCCTAGAAATGAACCCCAGGACCCTGCGGTCTTTGCTCTGTGGCTCCTCAGAGAGAAAACTATAAAGGGGGGCGACGAGGCCTGAGGCGACAGCGGAGCTGAAATCAGGGCCCCGGCTGCAGCCTGACACGGTCCGTCCAGCGCGCAGCCCAGGCCCCTCTGGCCAGCGCGTGTGGACAGGCGCCAGCGTCCCGAGAACGGGTCCTGAGGCCCCCCTCCCAGCACCCCAATGCTGCCCCTTCATTTCCAAGGTCACAAGGGGAGGAGGGCACAGGCAGAGTCGGGAGCGGGATCCACTGCAGGAGCCCCTGGTCGCTAGGCCCCGACCAGGAGGGGCGACTCCGACCTGCATGCCATGGAGGGGCCACGGAGGAAGCCACTGGGCATCAGCGTTCACTAGAGGGGACCTGTGACCTCAGGGCTGGGGGGCAGCCCGCAGAGTGAAGGGTGCAGAGGGCACAGCACCAAGGGGAAGGGGATGACATGTGTCCAGAAGGACTGAGGGGGAAACAGAGGCAGGACGGAAGTCACTACATTTCCTTACCGCCTGTAGCCCGGTGACACGCCCTGAGCCAGGCAGGGGGACCCTCCTCCAGGGACTCAGCTGCCCCATCCTGGCCCGACCCCCAAGACCCCATGAGTCTGCTCCAACACAGAAACGTCCCCTTAGAAACTCCCTTTACCTCTAAGCCCGCAGGGTCACCCCGAGCACCTGGCCCACCCACGTCCACCCGAAGGGGCTCAGGGCTCAGATTGTGTTAGACGTAATAACTGACCTTCTCCCCCCACCAGCCCCCCACCCGGGGTCCTGGAACGCGGCTTCCTCAGGGACTCAGGCGCTCCCTGACCCCTCCCGGCCTGGCCTGAGAGTCTACAGTCTACAGCGCGCCCTCCCCCTGCCCCCGGCACAGGCCTCTCTCCCTGGGCTCCAATAAAACCCTGTTTGCACCAAAGCCATCCCAAGAACCTTTTCCGGGCCCTGGGCTTCGAGCCCCGGCGTCTCATCCACGTCAGGGACGGGGTCAGGGCCCCCACAGAATCTCCTGGACTGCCCGCGTCCCTCCTTCTCAGGGCGAGGATGAACTAGCCCTGGGAGGAGGCAGAGGGTCCGGCTGCTCGTAAAGGACCCCGGAGCGGCAGAATGGGGGCGACTAGGGAAAGCGTGCAAACCGTGGGGCGGGCAGAGGTGACCCTCGAGGACTCGGGGACTGAGAAGGAAGAAAGGTGACAAAGCCCAGGGCCGCGCAGTGAGGACGCCAGAGGGAAGGGAGGTGGGGAGCTGCCCACCCTCCTCCGCAGCCCCCTGCCCCAGACGGGGCGAGGGCAGGTGGGCCTGGCCACACACCCGGGAGAGGCTTCCCCCAGAAACCCAGGCGGACCCCGTCCTCGGCGCGGGCAGCTCGGGATCTGCTCTCAGGGCGACTCCTCCTGAGCCCCGACCGCCCCCCTGGAGCCCAGGGCTGTCGCTCCCAAAAGCCGTGCTCGGGAGCACCTCCCACGGTGATGCCATGTGGGATTCCCACCCAGAGCGAAGCTCCGGCCTGACCCAGGGCTCGGAATTCCACACTAAACCCGCCACGATGGGGCTTGAAGAGACCCAAGGGGAAGCTTGCTCTCGCGGGTATAAACCCAGCCGCTTCTGAGCCGCTCACCACAGGCCCATGGACGGATGGAGTCTGCGCGGCCCTGGGGTTCAAGGGCACTCACAGGTGAACGGGGTGGGGGGTGGACAGGCCAGCAGCCTGCAGCCGGCGGCCAGTGTCCTCCCCACCCACCTGCGGCCCCTCTGCCCCCCACCACGTCCCCACACCACCCACGGCCTGCGGGTCACTCTGCCTGCGTCACTTTGTGCGTTTCAGACCCGCCTCGGCACCTCTAGACGCCCAGAGCCACTCCTCCCTGGCTACGACGTTCAAGGCTTCCCGCTGCCCTGCCTGGCACGGATGGCCCCAGGACGGGGTATGACACGCTGTCCAGGGTCCGGACGGTCCCTGAGTATCGGCTAAGGGAGGTGGGCGCAGGGAGGTGGGGGGAGGAGAGCAGCTGTGGTCACCAGCGAAGTAAGAGCCGGCGGGCATTGTCCTCCAAACTCAAGAGCCAGGAGGCCGGTGAGGGAACCCTAAGGGTCAGAGACACCAGGAGGCCCCAGATGCCCAGCAGTAAACAGGGCTACTGTCTGGGGGCAAAGCCCACCTTTCCCTACTGGGACAGACCCTAAGGGTCCATTCTGAGTGAGGGGGAGGAGGGGGAGCCCTGGGTGGAGAGGAGGAGGGGGCAGACGGGGAGGACAGGGAGGACAGGGAGGACGGGAGGAGGGCAAGGAGGAGGAGGGGGAGGAGGGGAAGGAGGGGGAGCCCCGGGTGGAGGGGAGGAGGGGGAGGAGAGGAGGGTGGAGAGGACAGGGAGGAGGAAGAAGATGGGAAGGAGGGAGAGGAGGGGAGGACGGGGAGGAGGGGGAAGAGGAGAGGGAAGAGGGGCAGGAGGAGGAGAACGGGGAGGAGGGCGAGGACGGAGAGCAGGAGGGGGAGGAGGAAGAGGAGAGGGAGGAGGGAGAGCCCGGGGTGGAGAGAAGGAGAGGAGGGAGGACAGGGAGGAGGGGAAGGACAGAGAGGAAGGACAGGAGGAGGAGGGGGTGGAGGGGAGGGAAGAGAGGCAGGAGGAGGAGGAGGGGAGGAGGGGGAGCCCCAGGAGGAGATGCCACCGAGCTGAGCCCCCCAAACTCCCAGAAAGAGGGTGTTACCCCTTTAGTTGCTGCAGGAACAGAACGACCGCTGAGTATCTCGGGTTGACGTCCGGCAATTTCGAAATGACTTTCTCTACGTCTCACGTTTCGATTACGCGTCTCCAGTACAGGCAGGTAGGTGAACGTCGCACGGGGTGTGTCACGAGTCACCCAGAAGCCTGCAGCTCCCTCGGGGTCGTGGGGTGGAGGTGCAGGGGTGCTGTAGCGCCCCTCCCATGCGAGTGCCTAGACAGGCCCGGCCTGGAGGCTAGGATGGAGCCGACCCGAGCGTCAGCCGGCGCAGCTGAGCCATCACCCTTCCCCATCTCTTCTGGAGAAGTTTCCAGAGCCTCTGTGTACTGAGTCGTCTCGTAGGGAACCCAGGGGCTCCCACCCTTGAGGCCTTGGATGCTGAGCGACCCCCATCCCCAGGCAGCCCCAGAGTGGCCCGGTCACGGAAGCCCACCACCCCGTGTGAGCTGGTGAATGCCCCGCGGGCCGTGTGATCTCAGCCACGGACGGGACGGAGAGCCCAGTGGGCAGCTCGCACTCACACCTGCCGGTGGCACCTGGTGCCACGACCGCAGTTGACTGCGCCGGTCGGTTGGAGCCAGACTGTTAAGCTACGGAAAACAGTCGCGCGGGTGGTTGCAAGTCCACAGTCCCTCGTGGGTCCAAGAACAAGCGGCAGGAGGCCGCCCCAGCCTGCCGCGGGCTGCCAGGGAGCACACCAGCCTTTGGGTGCTCAGTTCCCGGACTTCAGGCTCTGTGACCCCCCAGGGCACGGAGGCCTCACTACCAGCCCCCACCCCGCCCCGGGCCCCCCAGGCCACTGAGGCCTCACTTCCAGCCTGGCCAGGAAGCTGGCTTTCTCTTACCTCCGAGGGCCCTCCGAGGGCGCTGGGGAGCTCACGTTCCTGCAGGTGGAGCCGGTGTTGCAGAGCAGGGCCTGCATGAAGGGGAGGACACCGCGGCTGGGCAGGTCCCGGGCTTGCAGAAAACCTGAGTGCGAGCAAGGAAGAAGCGCGTCTGTATAAGTGGGGGCCGACGCGGATGCCTCCCCGGTCAGAAGGGAAGTGTCTGAGATGCTGTAATTATAGCATCAACCCGTGATTCACTTGGTCTGGGGGCGCCCGGGGGCTCAGTCAGTGAAGCCTCTGCCCTGGGCTCAGGTCATGATCCGGGGTCCAGTCCCCGCTCAGCAGGGAGCCTGCTTCGCCCTCTGCCCCTCCCCCATCTGGCTCCTGCTCTCTCTGATAAATAAGCACCATCTTTAATAAATAAATGAATAATAAATAAAAGTCTGAGTACTCAAAGAAACCTTGCCCCCAGGCAACCTGGAAACTGCGGATCTAACGGGAGGCAGCTAGTAAAGCCTTGGCGGAGGGCCCTTCCCGGGAATCTGGTTTGTTCTGGGAAATGACCGCACTCCCCGAGGCGCGGAGACCCCCATGCCCGCGGTCCATTCCGCACAATGCTCTGCACGCAGAAGACAGCCACCTAACGTTGGATCGTGAATCAATGACTGAATGAACAAGCAAATGACAGGAAGAAAGAAAGAACAAAAGAAAGGAAGAAAAGATGAGCCAGCGGGCTTCTAAGCTAGAGAGGCCAACAGGGTTCTGAGCTAACACAAGGCCCAGGGCGCTGGGGAGGAGACCAGACACAGCTCTGGGGTCGTAGCCAGCTAGTAAGAAAAGGCGTGTTTCCCTAACATGCTCTGTGCCACCAACCCCCGGGACATGGCAGGGATGCCGGCCACCACAATGGGCCGTCAGCGGGCAGAGATGGAGGACTCCAGTCCTGGCATGCGGAGAGCGGGAAGGGTGAGGAAGGGGAACAGACGTGTGTGCGTCATCTCTCTCTTCTTTTAAGATTTTATTTATGTATCTGAGAGAGAGCGAGAGCAAGAGAGATCACAGAGGCAGAGGGAGAGGGAGACCCGGACTTGCCATTGAGAGGAAAGCCCGACCCCAGGACCCTGAGATCATGGCCTGAGCCAAAGGCAGACACTTAAGCGACTGCGCCCCCCGGGCGCCCCGCGTTGGTCATCTCTTGTGTGCCAAGCCCCGCGCTGGCCACACGCTCACTGCTGGCTTTCTCACTGAGTCCTTGGGCCGTTCTTGAGGCAGGTAAAATCACAAAGGCGAGGTCGCTGGCCCAAGCCTACACACAGCCGGCGAGTGCACACAGCTTCACAGTGTGGTCTCCGGGCCCTCTGAGGCTCTCCTCCCCACCAGTGCTCTTCTGCATCAACGTGTGGGAAGCGCTGCCAGACCTCCCCTCGCCACTTCTTTGCTGGGACCAGGCTCCCGATACAGAGTGAGGGCAGATGAACGCTCGAGGACCAGGTGTAGGCTTTTACCTAAGGACCACCACAGGCCGCTCTTCCCAGCTGCGAGGACTGAACTAGCACCACTAGTACTTTCAATGTTTTGTTATTTACAACGAGACCACTCAAGGACATTTTGCCACTAGTGACTTGGGCCTTCATGCTGTACGGTCTATGGCTCCGCTGTGCCCTTAGGAGGTGACCATCCTCAGCATCATACAAACCTCCTATGGATCTGACCTGCCACTTCCCTGCTTCTTAGTTGTAAGGAATCCCATTTAGTTTCACTTCTCCCCAAGCTGCTTGCCCTGTCCAGATCATTCCTCTCCTGCACACCTTAGTCCAACAAAGGATCACATGCCAATTCCCCAGGAGCCTTCTCCTCTGTGCTTACATGGCCCCTCTGCAGAATCCCATTGTGACATTTTTGCCAGTGTGTTGTATTAGTCTGGCCTGACGGCACGCTCTTTATAAGGACACGGAAAATACTCTTCTCTATCTTCAGCAAGGACTTGGACACAGCAGGCCCTCAATACATATTTGCCAAATGAGTAAATGAATGAATTTTGTTGGATAGTGATGTGCTATTTTAGATAAAGCCCATCCCTTAATAGTCCTTTATTCATTAACATTTTCAGAATTAGCCACATTATCCATATTTCAAGTGGCATAAATCCAGTAGATAAAAAATAGGCCACCATTTCATAAGCAGCAACGCTGCTAAGATTTCAAACCAGATAAACACAAGGGTCTTTCTGATAAAGCCCTTGGAGCAGAAGTTAATCGGTAATGGGTCATCAGTGCATCACCACCATCATTGCCATCATCACCATCACCATCATCAACACCATCATCATCACCCTCACCATTATCACCATCATCATCACCATCACCACCATCACCATCACCACCATCACCATCACCATCATGACCATCACCATCAGCTATTATCACCACCATCATCATCACCATCACCATCACCATCACCACCATCACCATCATCACCACCATCATCATCACCATCATCAGCACCATCATCATCACCATCATGACCATCACCATCAGCTATTATCTCCACCATCATCATCCCATCACCTTCATCACCACCATCATCACCACCATCATCACCACCATCATCACCATCATCATCACCATCATCACCACCATCATCAACACCATCATCACCACCATCATCACCATCACCATCACCATCATCACCACCATCATCACCACCATCATCACCATCACCATCATCATCACCATCATCACCACCATCATCAACACCATCATCACCACTATCATCACCATCACCATCATCACCATCATCACCATCATCATCACCATTATCATCACCATCATCTCCATAACATCTTCATCATCACTATCACCAGTATCACTACCACCACCTTCCCCACCACCATAACCATGATTGCCACCAGTATAATGTTGGCAAACTGTGAAATGTACCTCCCACTTTTACTTCTACTCTTTATATACGTATAATATCACATAAACCTATGCCCAAAGAGGCAGTTTAGAGGAATTAATCTATGTGCTAGATGGAGCAGACATGTGTGAACCTCATTCTTAAGAGAAAAAAAAACATAAACTGATGCTTATAGCACATACCCCAGAAATATAGCTATTGCGATATTACAATAAATATTCGTTCACTCCACACAGAGTTCTGGGTCTATAAAGAACAGAGGAAAGAGAGCTGCACTTTTTTCTCCAGAGGGCTGTATTTCAACAAGTATAGCAAAAGTGACACTTACAATTGTCTCTGTGTCTGGGAGGTTCTTGAAAGCGAAGCACTGTCAGAATCATGAACAGGATGCATGGCCAAAAGAATTCAGCAAGAGAAAGGACCTGGAGAAGATGTCCAAAAAAAAAAAAATATATTAGAAATTGAATGAACTGCAAAGTACGATGGTATCCCCCTCTCCTGAAGGATGGTACACTGGCCAGGTCAGGCCTCCTTTAAAGGAATTCCTTGTAAAAAAAAAATAAAAAATAAAAAAATGAAAAGGAACTCCTTGTCATTCCTACTGCGCATCTCTGAAAACACTCATTTGGGACAGGGACCCACAGAGAAGGCCCAGTTCGTCACTACATCCAGACCCACGACTGTCAGCTCCTCATACTTCTCCCCAAAAGGCAGGTCTTCTACTTCTTTCCTTTTTCTCCACATTCTTATTTATGGTAGACTTCATGACATTAAAGAAATTAAATAAATAACTTCATTCATATTTCTCCTATTCCAACAAGTTAACTATTTTTCTTTTTATTTATGTATTTGTGTATTTATTTATGTATTTTTTTTTTTTTTTTTTTTAATTTTAAGTGGGCTCCACGCTGGGCCCAACATGAGGCTTGACTCACAACCCTGAGATCAAGACCCGAGCTAAGAGTCAGATGCCCAACTGACTGAGCCACTGAAGTGCCCAATATTTTCCTAATTTCTTTAATATTCCTGCCTTTTCCATCCAAATAGACATTTTCCCAGAGAGAGCAGTAGCACACACACACTCACCTCTTTTTATGAGTATTTTCTTTTTTTTCTTTAAGATTCTTATTCATTTATTTATTTGAGAGAGAGAGAGAGCCCAAGCAGAGGGAGGAGAAGAGGGAGAGGGAGGAGCAGACTTTCTACTGAGCACAAAGCCCGACTCAGGGCTCCATCTTACGACCCTAAGATCATGACCTAAGCTGAAATCAAGAGTCGGAAGCTCAACCTACTTAGCCACCCAGATGCCCCTTATGAGTATTTTCTGCTGTTGCTGCACGAGGTTCACAACTAGCATCTTACTGATGGCATTATGTTCTTACCTAATGGGTATATCATAATTCACATTCTTCCATCAACAAATATTTTTTGCATATAAAAAATTTTTCTTTTGAAAAAATAAAAATCCTCCTTAAGATTGGAACAAATTCAAAAAAAAAAAAGATTGGAACAAATTCCTAAAATTCAGATTATTGGAGTCAAATCTCTTCACGTAGAAAAAAAAGAGGTACAGATAAGGATTGCAATAATTTGCATGGTCCTGAATTTTCAAAGTAAAAAAAAAAAAAAAAAAGGAACTACCATTGATACATGGAATTTAATTATCTAAGAAAGAGATACCCAAGGTAGAGTTCAGTGAAAAACTAATTAAGAGAAAATCTTCAATTATCACCAGTTTATTCTTATTGTCATCATTCTTCCCTTGATTTTTATGTTGGATAATGTTCTCCTGTAGACTTCCATTCATCACACAAATAGAAAACTTTATAACCAGACACAAAACAGGCTAGGCATTCAATAACGCATGAAGAAAAACCTAAGTCGGCAGATTAGGAAGAGAAGGATACTCAGTCTAACACTTAAGAAGGTTATTTCAGATGCCAAGTTACTATGCTTTGAACCAAAACAAACGTCTAATCTCTTCAATTCCTTTGCTCTTTGAACTGCCTGTCCCTAATCTTCCCTGTAATGAAACAGCATCTAAATGCATTAGGTGGGGTGCATGTGGCTGGGAGCCATAAAGGTGAAACACTAGTGAAAAGGTTCCCACCCCTACTGTAATTAAAGAAGATAAGAAGTCGCCACCTTTGTAATAGCTCATGAGATAATATTGTTTGTGCCAGAAAGTGCTTCATTATGAAAAGTTCCTGACCAATTACTGAGCCCAGTATCATACATCCTGATAACGGGGAGGGTGTCTGCAGGAGGCCACCACCTGACTCAAAGGATGGTAATTAAACCAGAAGGAGAGGTCAAGAACGCTCAGAAGACCACAGACCGTTCCGGTCATCTTCTCTGCAACAAATAATCATTTCCTGAAGAATGGGAGTAGAGGCGTGGTGGGGGAGGATTCCCTAATTAACTCTGGCTGAATACAAATGTGCAAAACAGAACACGTGCCTCAAATGCAACAATGACTTGACATCATTAAGAAGAATAAGTACATAATTTTTTGATTTAAAAATTTTAAACAACATGTGATAGCCATTTTTTAAGATAGAGAGGTATAAAGAAAACAAAATGGTTTATAGACCTAGATTCATAGAACAACTTTTGATATTATAAATAATTACATATTTGCATGGTTAGCAAATGTTAAAAGTACAGAAAGAATATAACCACTCTCCCAAAGGATAAATTATCTGAACAGTTTCCTGAATTCATTTTTTAAAAACATATATAAGCAAGGCACCCAGGTGGTTCAGTCGGTTCAGTATCCGACTCTTGGTTTGGGCTCCAGTGGTGACCTCAGGGTTGTGAGATCGAGCAGGGTTGGGCTCCACGCTCAGCGCAGAGACTGCTTGGGACTCTCTCCCTCTTCTTGTATCCCTCCTCCCTGAATACACACTCTCTCTAAAATAAATAAATCAATAAATGTTTTGAAAAAAAAACATAAATAAGCATAACTAATGGTTTTGGAAAGAATCTTTCATATCAGCACTTATAGATCTACCTCACCATTTTTAAAGAGCACCTGATAATCTACTGTAGAATTTAATTTATCCAACCAGTCACCAATGGAAACTTGGAAGGTTTTCTGTTTGGGGCCATTGCTATCATGAGTTTTCTGCACGTGTTTGGCTGCCTTTGGTAAGTATATTCATGGAGTACCACTGCCAAGTGAGATAACCAAGTAAAAGTGAGTTTGATTTTTTTTTTTTTTTAAAGATTTGTTTATTTATGATAGAGAGAGAGAGAGAGAGAGAGAGGCAGAGACACAGGAGGAGGGAGAAGCAGGCTCCATGCGGGGAGCCCTACGCGGGACTTGATCCCGGGTCGCCAGGATAGCGCCCTGGGCCAAAGGCAGGTGCTAAACCGCTGCGCCACCCAGGGATCCCCGTGTTTGATTTTTAATTTGGATAAACACAACCAGCAGGCCCTCCGTAAAAGCTAAGCCAGTCATCCTTCCCTCCAACCACCCTCACTGGCACCCAAGATTAACAAACTTAAATTTCTGTCCATGTTTTCTCAAAGTGATATGCAAAAAGAATTTTTCTTTAATTCTTAACGTCAAGTATTTTTCATAGGCTAGTATATAATAACTCCTGGTCCATTAACTCCTTATTCCCTCTGTCCATGTTTCTATTACATGTATAATATACACTAAAGTTACAGTCAGACGCTAAACGGGCTCTTTGTGCTCACTAATGCACAAACAGCATTCTACATCCGACAGGTTCAAACTCAAGGATACTTGGTCTAACACTGAAGAAGCAGTCTTACTATCCCAGAACCCACTCGATGCATTTTTTTTCCTGTCTGCTTTTTCTTTTTTTTTTTTTCCTAAACTGGTCTGTACATCATTGCTTCCAATTTTCTTTTTTCTTTCTTCTATTTTTTTTTTTTTTAATTAAGGGACTCCTTAACTGGTCCTTTGTTGGCTTAAAGTATTACAAATATTTTTCTTCAGTGTCTTATTTGCCTTTTTATTGTCAAAATCTCTGATGTACCCAATGTACCAAACTTTTTATTTCTAGCATCTGGATTATTTTCTTCCTGCACATAGAGACCATCATCATTTAAGGGGCCTTGTCACGGCCAAGTTAAAGTAGTCAGTGGCAGCTGTGAAGCTACAAGTACTTACCTGTCCAGTCCTTAAATAAATGGAAAATCTCCAATAACGAATGGAAATAACAGTGTCAAAAAAATAGAACTCTATATGGTATAATTGGGAAGTTTCTTGGAGATCTTGAAATAAAAGAGAACCTCAGTTAAACTTTAAAAAACTGTATCTTGGGTCATTACAAGCCAATCACCAGCTGCTCCGAAAAGCACAGGTAGGAAAAAAAATCTTCTATTGTTCCGACTTTGAAATAACTCTGGTCAGAAGAGAAAAGTATCCAAACACCCAGTTCTGCTGTGTCACTGCCCATTGTGAGCAAGTGAATCACCTCCTTTCATGAGATTGTTTCCCTGGAGGCACGCAGAGGCGGCCGCTCTTTGTCCTCACATTTTTGGATCATGCTTTCCTTCTCAAGTGTCCTCACTATCTTGTAATCTTGCTTGACATTTCTAATCCCATCGCTGCTGAATGGGAACGCTTCCCTCTGTGGCCCACAGCTCAGGCCCACCAGGAGATGGCAAAAGTGCCCAGCTCTGCATCCCAGCTTCCACATCCCACAGTGGCCATGGCCGTGACTCCTATGGACCCCCTTAAAAACCAGCTGAGAGGCAGCGGCATTTGCCAAGACCTTAATACTACATACGCGGAAACATACATGTGAAATATTGAAACTTCCTCACAGATTTTTTTCTTCTCCCAGACAAAATGAGAAGAGAAAAAGAAAAGAAGGTAGAGAGGAAAAATAGACAACTTGTCTTTCTAGAATACAAAAACTACAAAAATGCCAAGAAACGGGTCTCTAGAGCAAATCAAGCAAGACTACTTCAGTCCTGACCCCACCCAGCACCTCCAAAGCTGTAATGCTGCAGCCTGCAGTCCCAGGACCCTCCCCAACATCTGCACCTGCAGGGTGAGCACCCCAAAGGCCTTGCCTCTCTCCTTCCAGCAAGAGGCAGGGAAATGCAGCTGCAAACAATAAATGAAACACAGAGAAGTGAACAATGAGTCTGATTCTGCTGGAGATTTCACGGTTGCACATATTCAGGTGGAAAGAATCCAGAGTTGAAGAACAATTTCCCCAACTGGATGCAGTGAATATGGTATAAAACAGGGGACAAAATTCCAAAGCAGAGCCCAGAGCCCCACTGGTGTAATAACGTCTGCAACTCATCTCACTGGTGGGTAAGCCCCCGACTCATCTCCATGCTCATCAAACCATCCCTCCTGCGTAGAAAATCTGCATATACAGGGTGTGCTCAGAGATGGCACTAGAGTTTGGAGGAGAAATCAGCCTAGTCTTAGATTTATCAAAAAGAGAGTCGAGATCAAATAAAACACCCAGCTGAACTCTCAAGAATGAATCAGATTAAAAGAAAGAGCAGAACAGCTGTCTGAACATTCTGGATGGGAAGAAACAAATAAGCAAACCAAAGTCATAAAGCATGGCTGGAAAGTAAACAACACAAAGAAAATGAGGAATTTCTTTACAACTGTTTCAGAAAGAAAAACAATAAGAACATTCAGAAAACAAGAGCTCCAAAAAAAAAAAAAAAAGAATGTAAATGAAAAGAGAGGTTGCAGCTAAGAAATACATAACGACAGAACCATCACTGCTGAATTCTAAACCATTTAGAAACCACACAAAGAGATGACAGTTAAATTTTGATTTCTGCATTACAGAAACAGTTTGTGATAACAACAGTGATTTTCTTTAAAACACTTTTTTAAAAATTTTATTTATTTATTCATGAGAGACACAGAGAGAGAAGCAGAGACCCAGACAGAGGGAGAAGCAGGCTCCATGCAGGGAGCCCGACATGGGACTCGATCCCAGGACACCAGGATCACACCCTGGGCTGAAAGCAGGCGCTGAACCGCTGAGCCACCCAGGGATCCCTCTTTAAAACATTTTTTTTTTCTTTAAAACATTTTTAAAGGGGCACCTGAGTGGGTCAGTTGGGGAAGCGTCTGCCTTGGGCTCGGGTCATGATCTGGGGCCCTGGGGTGAGCCCTACTTTAGGCTCCCTGCTCAGTGGGGAGCCTGCTAATCTCTCTCCTCCACCTCTGCTCATGACCTCTCTATCTCTCTCCCTTTCTCAAATAAATACATGAGATCTTTAAAAAAAAATTTTTTTTAATATGATAACCAACCAAAACGGCCCTTAAAGAAAACTGACATACATATATTCTCAATCATAAGAAAACACAGATCATTTATTAACCATGAATCCCAAGGGGGAAATATCTTGATGATGAAATTCAGCCAATATAAAAATGGGACAAATTTTAAAATCCCACAATGTCCCTTCGGCTTCCAGTATCACACCAAGGAGAAAAAACAGGATCCCTGTCATGAGAACATGGTTTTTGTTGCATGCTGGTCGTCCAGAAAGTAATCTCCAGAGCGCTGCGATGAGGAGAGGGACAAAAAAATTAAAGAGAAGACAGAGGTCATAAGTTGAATCTTTAAGTATGAGATTTAGTTATAGAAGAGAGTCCCCCCGCCAAAGGGAAATGAAGAGGCTACAGGCAAGGCAGTATTCAAATAACAAATGTCTGAGAATTTTCCAGAACATACAAAAGACACAAATTCATTGATAAAGGAAATATAACATTTACCAGGAAACCAAATCTACTTTATTTCTTTTTCTTTTTCTTTTTTTAAGATTTTTTAAATTTATTCATGAGAGACACAGAGAGAGGCAGAGACACAGGCAGAGGGAAAAGCAGGCTCCATGCAGGGAGCCCGATGTGGGACTCAATCCCAAGACCCTGGGATCACGCCCTGGGCCGAAGGCAGATGCTCAATCCCTGAGCCACCCAGGCGTCCCCCAAATCCACTTTCAAAACCTCAGCATAACTAAGTCCAAGAAAAGATTTCAACAGCAATTCAAGAAATAAAGCCACACTATATCAAAAGAATAGACTTGCCAAGGACTCATCAATAGCAAGAAACCAGAAGAAAATTAAGTATCTATAGATTGCTTGGAGAAATTCGGTCCATCTAGAATTGAATATCCAGAAAAATGATCTCTCATGAATGACAGTAAAAGAAAACTTCCAGTGAATTAGAAACCAAAGTTACCCAACTGGAGACGAATGCTAAAGAAATTTGCAAACAAGAGGCTTAAGTTTCAATAAATGCTTGGATTAAACTCACTGTTTGAAAGACAAGAATATTCAGGCTTCATTTAAGAAAACTTTATGTTACTTGGAACAGATAAAATTAAAATATAAGGACACAAACTGGTTGAAGTAAAGAGATGAAAAAGAGGGTGTCTGCTTGGCTCACTAGGAAGAGCATTGACTCTTGATTGCAGGGTTGTAAGTTTGAGCCCCACGTTGGGTGTGGAACCTACTTTTAAAAAATAAATTATAATAAATAAATATATAAATTAATTTAAAAAAAACAAAGATTTATTTTTTAAAAAGAGTTGAAAAAGACACACAAGGTAAATATTAAAATTAGCTGGTCAAATCAGACAAGAGGATTTAAGACAACATTTTTAGGTATAGGAAAGATCACTATGTAATAACAGAAGTTATAGAATAGGAAGATGCAATAATTGTATGCATTTATAAACCTATTAAATATCCTCAAGAAATAGAAAACAAGTGATAGAAATGCAGAAGGAGACCTTTAGCAGCACCTTGGCTGGCTCAGTTGGTAGAGCAAGAAACTATTAATCTCAGGGTCATGAGTTCAAGCCCCATGTTTGGTGTAGAGATTACTTTAAAGTAAAATCTTTTTTTTTAAAGATTTATTTATTTATGATAGACATAGAGAGAGAGAGAGAGAGGCAGAGATATAGGTAGAGGGAGAAGCAGGCTCCATGCACCGGGAGCCTGACGTGGGACTTGATCCCAGGACTCCAGGATCGCGCCCTGGACCAAAGGCAGACGCTAAACCACTGTGCCACCCAGGGATCCCCCTAAAATAAAATCTTAAGAAAAAAAAAAAAGAAATTACAAATTTACTTTCATAGGAGAAAGTTCAATACTTGTCTCACAATAATTCCCTACACCAGCAAAAATCACCTAGAAAATGTATTTTTTTTAAGTAAGATGCCACTAATATTATGAATAAAAGTATTAAGGACCTTGGGAACAAAATCTAACCAAAATACATGCAATTATTTGATGAATAAAATCATGAACTTTATTGAAAGACACCTGAGAGAAACTAAATAAATGAACAGATGAACATTCTCAATGCATTAGAAACTTCAGTATCAGAAAGCTGTTAATTCTGCCCAAACTAATCTATGCCTTCTGTGCAATTCCAGTGGGATTCCAACAGGTTTTTGCTTGTTGTATTTTGATTTTGCTGATACCAATTTTAATGAGCTGGTTCTAGAACGAATCTGGGAGAACGAAGGTCAATATTCAAGACAATTTTCACCAACAGGTTGAAAGGATTTGTCCTCCCACATATCAAGACTTCCTATAAAATGATGGGAGGACTGTGTGCTATTAGCTCAACGTGCAGAGCCTAACCCGAAGAAAGGCAGATGGAGCCAGGAACAGAAGCCAGCATGTCGGAAATGTTATATGGGAAAAAGGTGGCCAGTGGACCAACGGGAGAAAAACTTCTCAGAACACGTGCCAGGTCATTGGTGATCTGTTGAGTAGGGGAGTGGGGGAGGGAGGGATTCAGTCCTGAGCTCTCATCCTAGAAAAAATGAGAAAAAGAAGCTAAAATGTTAACAAGAACACATAGAGCATGTCTTGTCTGTCTTAAGAAGAAAGAAAAAAGCATGAACAACAAAGGAAAATTAAAGCCATATTAAAATTAAAATCTCTGTTCCTCAGAAATCTATTTTTTTAATAATAAATTTATTTTTTATTGGAGAAATCTATTTTTTTAAGATTTTATTTTTAAGTCATCTCCACACCCCACCTGGGAATTGAACTCACAACCATGAGGTCAAGAGCCCCATGCTCTACCAACTGAGCCAGCCAGGCACCCCCAGAAAAACTATTTTTTTAAAGATTCTATTTATGTATTCATAAAAGACAGAAAGAGAGGGAGAGAGGGGAAGAAGCAGAAGGACCCTGATTCGGGACTCGATCCCAAGACCCTGAGATCACCAACCTCAGCCAAAGGCAGACGCTTCACCGCCTGAGCCCCCCAGGTGCCCCAGAAAAGCTACTTTATAAAGTGAGACAAGGCGCAGAAGTGAAGAATCTGCCTCAGCATATATAATTGACATCGTATCCAGAATATCTACACGTTCCTACAAATCAATGCGAAGAACAACTACCCAGCAGAAAACACTCAAAGGATCCGAGCTGACGGGAGCGATTTACGAACACCTTGCGGAAGCTCGATGTGGGCAGACCTTAGGGAGGTACAAGTCCAACGCCAACAAGACACCATTTTACAGCCTGTAGTTTGGGAAAAACTAAACAATCTGACACCACCAAGTGTCGGTGGGAACTTTAGAAAACAACCTGATGACATTAATATATCTGAAGACGAACAAATTATATGACCACACACTTCGACAACCATATAATAAGTTGAACCATATTAATTTATCTATATGACATTGGTTTGAGCCTATAAAGAAGGTGCAGGGCGTCTGGGTGGCTCAGTCGGTTGAGCATCTGACTTGTTTCAGCTCAGGTCAGACCTCAGGGTCCTGGGACGGAGGCCCCGGCGAGCTTTATGCTCAGCACCAAGTCCACTTGTCCCTCACCCTCTGCTCCTGCCCCCGCTCGTGCTCTCGCCCTCTCTCTCAAATAAATAGATAGATAAATAAACTATTTTTTAAATTAAATTTAAATTTAAAAGGTTCAAGCTAACAGTTTTTTTTTTAAAGATTTTATTTATTCGTGAGAGACACAGAGAGAGGCAGAGACCCAGGCAGAGGGAGGAGCAGGCTCCATGCAGGGAGCCCGATGTGGGACTCGATCCCTGGGCCCCGGGGTCACGCCCTGGGCTGAAGGCAGACGCTGAACCCCTGAGCCCCTGGGCGCCCCTCAAGCTAACAGTTTTTGAGAAGGTAATTATATGCAGGAATTGAGAGGAATGCTTCCATTATTCGTGAACAACAACAAAAAAATGGCAGTCATGCAAAAAGCCAGGAGAATTGATCATTAAATTGTTTTGCACTGGAATAATAATAAGAGTCAGTGTACTTTTTCACTCATTCCTTCCTTCCTTCCTTCCTTCATCCCTTCATCAGGAGGTGCAAAGCGAGTGTCAGGCACTGGGGCAACACCCTCGGCCCAGTCCCGCCTGCTAAGATGCAGCACGCGCCGTGGGAGCATCTGTGGGAGCATCCGTGGGGGCATCCGTGGGGGCGTCCGTGGGGGCGTCTGTGCACAGGCTCTTGTGGAAACGCCCGGGTGAGCTGGAGCCGTCCTCACAGCCTGGCCGCAGCTGGTGTCCACAGGCCCACGTGCAGCATCCGTCCCGCCTCCTACAACCAGCGAGGCCGCTCGGTGCCAGGTTGCGCACCGGGCTCGGTCCCCTGGCCTAGTTCCCAGGCGGCAGACAGGGCCTCGGGCCTGCGCTTCGGGCCAATGGAAACCGTCCGTGGGAAGGCACAGTGTCCCGGACTCGGGAAGGCAGAGGCCGGGGGGGGGGGGGGCTGAGCCCCAAGGCCGAGCCGGGGGGGCAGCTCCCTGGGGCCCAGGGCGTCAGGGAAGGAAGCAGAGCTGAGCCAGGAGCCCCCTGGCCGGACACAGACAGGCGGGAGCATGACATTCGCTGTGCTCTTGGGGCCTGGGCCGTCCCCGAGGCTCTATGAGGTCCTGCTGCAAAACACCGCGTGGCAGTGGGGCCCCACGACCCCGGCTGGAGCCAAGGAGCCCGGCGCCTCGCTGGCCCAGGTCCCCCCCAGCTGGGGCACCCGCAGCCACCAGGCCCGAGCCACCCGCGGCCTCGCTCTCTCGCCTCCCCGTGTCATCTGCTCTTACGAATTTTTGAGCTTCGTGTTGAAAAACACTCGTGTCTTAAATGTTCACTCAGTACCTACGCTGGGTCTCCCAGCACAGGCTCAAGCACGCTTGGAAACACATGACACAGTGACCTTCCGGCTAGCACAGGCAGGGAGGGCCACTGCACGAGGCAGGGGGCAGCCAGGGGCAGCCGGGGGCAGCGAGCTCCGGCCCAGCGTCCTGAGATGACCTTGACAAACTGAAGCTCCGCAGAGTCCCCCCGGGTGTGTTTTAAGTAGATGGAAGTCCAAACAGAGCAAACTCAAATCGAGCGAAACCAGAAGCAAGTAGACTGTTGGTCAAACCTGTCGGTAAGTAAAACATACTTCCTGCAGGTTTGAAACCATAAAAGACCTATTTCAAAGGAAAAGGAAAGGTGATACTGTAAGATACACAGACTACACCGGGCGGTACACGTACAGAAACAGAGGCAAGGGCGGCTGGGCCCGGTGGCTCCGTCAGGGAAGCGCCTGGACCTAGCTGGGTGCGGGCTCCCTGCTCAGCGGGGAGCCTGCTTCTCCCCCACCCCTCACCGTGCTGTGTGCATGCTCTCTCTCCGCCAGATAAATAAATAACATCTTCAAAAAAAAAAAAAAAAAAGGCAGGAAGGAAGACGGAGGACAGCTACCTGGGGCGAGGAGGAGGTACTTGCCATCAAGGTCTCAACAACCAAACCACAGGAGAAATTCACCAGCCTCCTAACTACACAAGTGGAAAAGAATTGAACCGGCCATTTATTATTTTCTTAAAGATTTTATTTATTTATTTATTTATTTATTTATTTATTTATATTTTATTTATTTTTAAAGATTTTATTTATTTATTCATGAGACACAGAGAGAGGCAGAGACACAGGCAGAGGGAGAAGCAGGCTCCCTGCAGGGAGCCCGACGTGGGACTCGATCCCAGGACCCCTGGGTCACACCCTGGGCCAAAGGCGGCGCTAAACCGCTGAGCCCCCTGGGCTGCCCAAAGATTTTATTTTTAAGTAATCTCTACCCCCAACACGGGGCTCAAACTCCCCACTGCGCGATCAAGAGTCACATGCTCCACCGACGGAGCCAGCCCGGCGCCCCTGTGGGCAATTTTCATAAGGGAAAATCCATATAAACATGTTCCTTTTTATACAAACCTCTCAAAAGAGAAGGTTAGATGACCCTCAACACACCCCTGGCCGTGCGGGAAGCCCTGCAGCACAGACCACCCGCACCCACACAGGCCACCACGGGTGCCACGTGCCTCGCACAGCCCTTCGGAACAGTGTGCGTGCCTCTGGCTCAGACGTCACCATTTGGAATTCATTGTAACCCCATTGTGTTTGGGGTGGGCCGGCCCGCCTCGCACGAAGGTCATGTTTCATACAACGTGACGAAAGGGGGCACATTCACGTTGGCAAGGCCCTGCTTGCTGGCAACAAGGGAGCCCCGGCGACAGCAGCCCCCGGCGGCACAGAGACCCAGGTGGGGCGTGCAGGTGACCAGCCCCAACCTGGCCAAGCAGGAAGGAGCTCCGCAGTGTCCTGCCAGGCGGGCGTGAGCCTGCTGCCACCACGGTCCCCGTGCCCCGGGTGCTCTCAGCCTCCATCATCCGTGAGGTGGGACTGAGACGTCCTGCCCTGCAGGGGCGTGGGGAAGACCACACAGGCCTGGGGGCCCGGCTGGGGAAGCTAGGATGTGCTGGTTGGCGGAGGGAAGGACGCAGGAAAGGCCTGGGGTGGAGGAAAGAGCCCGGGCTCGCAGATCCTCCCTGTTTGACCTTCCTCTGTGGGTCCCTCCGAGCAGCCTCGTGACCCACACTCTGCCTGGATCCCTACGTCTGGGACAGAGATCAGGATGGGTGGCGGGCACACACCTCCTTGCCCCGTCCCCCTCATCCCCAAGAGGGATTGTTTACAGAAGGGGGCTCTCTGGTGCACGGGTCAGATGGCCAGGATCTCCAGCTCTGAACCCACAGGGTGACAGGTACCTGTGAGCACCACCTGGGGACAAGCCCTGGCTACCTCTTCTGGGACACCAGCAGGGAGGGCCGGCGGCTGAGTGGCAAAGGCAGAGCCGACCTCAGAGCCCCAGGGTGACAAAATCAATGCTCCTCAATCTGCAGGGTGCCCAGGACCCACCCTGGGCCTCCAGTATAATCTCCTGAAACAAGCCTGAGGTGCCCCCTTGCCCCGGTCTCTGGCCTTATTATTTCCAGGAGGTTGGTTTTGTTTGGTTTTGTTTGGTTAATCTTTCTTGTAATTGGAAACCCAGGCTTATGTGAGGTCAAAGTAAATAAACCCGGGGAAACTCCAGGTTTCCTAGGACTCACATTCCTGAGTAGGGAGGAAACACCTCCCTGGGAAGAAGAGGGCTCCCTTTTTGGGTTTTGGTGGTTTGGTTGTTGTTGCTTTTGTTTTTTGTTTTTTCATGGGAGTCACACAAATTCACCATTCTGATGGAAATCTTCCAGAACCAGGGGCACCTGGGTGGCTCAGTCCGTTAAGCCTCAGAGTCTTGATTTCAGCTCAGGTCACGATCTCAGGGCCCTAAGATAAAGCGCCTGTTGGAATCTACACTCAACAGGGAGTCAGTCTGCTTGTCCCTTTGTCCCCTGCCCCCCAACCTCTCTCTCTCAATAAATAACATTTTTTAAAGATTTTATTTATTTATTCATGAGAGACAGAGAGAGAGGGAGAGAGGCAGAGACACAGGCAGAGGGAGAAGCAGGCTCCATGCAGGGAGCCCGACGTGAGACTCGATCCCGGGCCTCCAGGATCAGGCTCTGGGCTGCAGGCGGCACTAAACCGCTGCACCACCGGGGCTGCCCTCAATAAATAACATTTTTAAAAAAGAAAAAAAAGAAAGAAAGAACAAATGAAAGAACAACAGACTGGATACTCTCGCATCCTTAAACCCAGGCCTACAGTGAGCAAAACTCTGAATATGACAAGACCCTGTTCCAGGAGCGCGCGCTGCCCTTCAGAGCTGGCCCGTGTGCTCTGCTCCATGGAGCACCCGGAGACAGCCTGGGGGAAGGGGAAGCTGAGGGTAGGAATTGGGAGTACGGGAAGAATCATCTAAATGAAAGAAAGGGCCCTGCTGGTATGGCGCATGTGACCAGGAGCAAAGCAAACAAACCCACACAGCGTGTGTCCCTTCTAAAGATACAGAGAGGCGTCTGCTTTTCAGTAATTCACTTCTTTTTTTTTTAATGTTTTTAATTTATTTTTATTGGTGTTCAATTTACTAACATACAGAATAACCCCCAGTACCCGTCACCCATTCACTCCCACCCCCCGCCCTCCTCCCCTTCCATCACCCCTAGTTCGTTTCCCAGAGTTAGCAGTCTTTACGTTCTGTCTCCTTTTCTGATATTTCCCACACATTTCTTCTCCCTTCCCTTATATTCCCTTTCACTAAGGATAAACATTATATGTTCTCATTCATTTGGGGAATATAAGTAATTCACTTCTGAGTGCTTTTCCTGGACCACCGCGCTAAGTAAGCTGAGACGCACCTGACCAACCTTCCCTGACCCCGCGTGACCTCGGGGTGGCCGGCCTCCTCCCCGAGGGCCAGGGCCCGCACTGTCCCAGGACAGGCCTCACTTGCTCAGGCCCCCAGGCGAGACAATATTGGTAAATGACTCTCCGCCACCTTCTTCAGGACCAGGATTCCATGGCCGTGACTTTTAACTTTTTTCAAACCATCAAAGCACGTAGAGGTTCTTAGATCCCTGATCCCTTCAGCAGCACGTGCAACGTCAGTCTGTGCATATAGTTCACGTTTGAACAGTCTCATCTCCTCTAATATAAAGCTACTCTGCTATTTTTTTTTTATTTTATTTTTACCTAATCTCTACAGCCAGCAGACTCGAACTCCCAACCCGAGATCAGGAGTCCCGTGCTCCACTGACTGAGCCGGCGGGGCGGCCCTGCGTACAAGGCAGCCTATTGTCAAGAGCCAGCCTTTGGTCTTTTATTCAAGCTGCCAGCAAAGGGGTCAGCTCCTGACCTCTGACCCTCCGGTTCCAATCAAGGCTCTTATGGATCTTTGCAGTCAATCTGGCAACAAGAAATCGGTGGGTTGTAATGACACAAAAGCAGCCAGCGTCTGTCCGCCTCTAAGATCGAAACAATTTCCAGAAGAAGTAAGAGCTACTTACTCCTGGGATTGGAAAGCCAGGACTTCCTGCAATTTCAGAGGAACCCAGAATCGTGGCAGGAGACTGTTTCCGAAGGGCAACTATTCCTTGGCCCCAGGTGAGCTTGGTAGCAGGACAAAAATGCAAAGATCTCGTGCAAGGAAAACACAAGCTCGTGCACAAAAGCTCCGCGGCTTGAGGTCGCTGGCGCTCGGCTCGGGAACTGGTTCTTCAGAGGAAGCCCGGTGCTCCTGCTGACACGGCCCTCGGATGTTGGGCCCGGGGTGGGGGGCTCCCCAGGGCACCCCTGTGGGAGGGAGTCCGGCTTCGTGCTGAGCGGGAGCCCGAGGGGGCGGCGCCAACTCAGCCCCAGGGCTTCCTGGGAGCTGGCCCGAAGGAACAGCCCTCGCCTGCGACGGAAGCGGCCACGCCCGGCGACACGTGCCCCGGGCCTGGGACGGGCACGGCGCCTTATGCGGTGGCCGAGGCCCGGCGGCAGGCGGGAGCTCCCTGTTGGACCAGGCCTGGCGGTCCTGGTGGAGCGACCCTGGCAGCTCGGGCCAATGCCGGCCTGGTGTAGGAGGCCCGCAGGCCCCACAGAGCCGAGCACGGTCCTAGGTCCTGCTCGTGCGGGGGCCCCTGGGTGGGGGGCGGGGGGGCGGAGTGGCGGAGCAGCGCCGTCCACTGTGCAGGTGACGGGTCAGCCCCGCTCTTCACAAAACCCAGAAACCCCCAAGAGTTGCAGCACGAGGAGACATCCAGCAGCAGACACTTGGTTTCCATTCTTTCTTCTTGTTGTTGTTATTACATGATTTTTAAAAAGATTGTATTTATCCATGAGAGACCCAGAGAGACAGGCAGAGACAGAGGCAGAGGGAGAGGCAGGCTCCCTGCGGGGAGCCCGATATGGGACTCGATCCGGGGCCCCGGGGTCACGCCCTGGGCCGAAGGCAGATGCTCAACATCTGAGCCCCCCGGGCGTCCCTGTTATTACATTATTAAAGTGAGGAGTGTTGCATCAGACTCATTTACAGTTAAAATGAAATGTGAAAGCACGCAGACAGACTTGCGCAGCAGGGCTCCTGGCCGGAGGCCCTGGGCCGTTTGCCACCGTTGGCCAGCTTGCTTGCGGATGGCCCATGCGGGTGCTCCTGGGGCGCCGGCTCTGGATGTGCTCAGCCCAGTGCCTCTGACCCAGAAACCAGCTCCAGGGAATTCATTCAAGAGGAATGACCTAGCCCAAGATGTGTCCCTCATGCATAACAAAGATGTCAGGCCTGACTGGTAAGAACCAGGAGGAACCTTACAGTCCAGCGTAAGCAGACGCTTGAATAAATTATGTGCATCCAACTGATGAACTATTTTGTGATAAAACCATTCAATATGAAGGCCAAACAGAAACGTTCAAAATGTTGGTCCTCCATGTTAAGTGAAAGCAAAAAGCAAAAGGCTATGGTTTCAATTATGTGAAAATAGCACATTGCATATGACCAACGACAAGAAAAGACCAAAGAAGTAGCAGCCACATTAGGAGAACGACATTTTTAAAGGGCTCCTCATTGTTAAAGTGTCCTCTGTGCAACAGACAAAGATCAGGAGAGAGCATGGGGGGCTCCGTCAGTTAAGCACCCGACTCTTGATGTCGGCGGAGGTCATGATCTCAGGGTCACAAGACCCAGCCCTGCATCAGCCTCTACACTCAGCGCAGAGTCTGCTTGAGAGTCTCTCTCTCTCTCTTCCTCTGCCCCTCCCCTGCTCACGCTCTCCCTCCCTCTCTCTCTCTCTCTCTAAAATAAATAAATAAAATCCTTTTTATTTTTTTTAATTTTATTTTTTTTAAATCCTTTTTAAAAATCAGGAGTAGGCACCTGCGTGGCTCAGTGGGTTAAGCGTCTGCCTTTGGCTCAGGTCATGATCTCAGGGTCCTAGGATCGAGCCCTACATTGGGCTCCTTGCTCAGCGGGGAGGCTGCTTCTCCCTCTCTCTCTGCTCCTCTCATTTGTGTTCTGTCTCTCTCTCTCAAATAAATACATAAAATCTTTTTTAAAAAATAAAAACATAAAAAAATTTAAAAAACAAAAAAATAAAAAATAAATTTAAAAATCAAGAGAAAAAATAAATGATATTTAAATGGTTGTAAAAACAGTCTCCTGTTTCAAGTAAATTTTTTTCCCCAAGGAGAGTAGAAAGTCAGCAATTTCTGAAGCTAAGTATGAGGATAAAAACAAGGGGTAACCATTCATCCATTCTACACTATTCTATCTTTGTCTCAAGGGTCCATAGTAAAGCGTTTTCTTAAAGAACTACAATAATAAAATATAATGAAATGAAGATGAAACGTAAAAGTGCGTATATAAATTCATGTGTATAAAAATTATGTTTTTTAAAGGAAATATACGTGTGAGTTGTATTTTTTTAAAACATTAACTTATTTATTTCAGAGCAGGAGAGACCAAGAGAGAAGCCAACTTCTTGCTGAGCGACACTCGGAAGCTCAATCCTAAAACCCCGAGATCATGACCTGAGCTGAAACCAAGCCCGCAGAGCCCCGGATGCCCCTCACCAGGGGTGTGGTTCCATTTGCTCCCCTGTGAATGGCTCCTTCAGTGCGTTCGTTCACCCTACAGAGCCCCAAAGCCCACTTCTTATCGACTAGGAAACACTGTTCCAGGCTATGTGGTTCCTGCCCCCCACGGGGTTGCTGCCGGAGCAGGCCCTGCTGAATAACCTCGTGCAGGTACCACTCCCTCCCCATCTGCAGGATCGAGCCTCAGAGGCAGGCTCATTTTATAGGTACTTGATCCCCTGTTTTCCATGTCCCGAGCTACAGCTCCTTGAGGGCAGGGCACCCGTCGGTCTGGCTCGCCCAGCATCTAGCACCCAGCAGAGATGCCGGAAATACCGATTCCTCTCTTCCTTCACTTTCTCAACCAGTATGTACTGTCCACCTGTTTTGTGCCAGGTACAGCCTGGGCCTAGCTGAATACGCTGGCGAACGAGTCAGAACAAAACCCCCTGCTCCTGTGGATCTGAGATACCCAGGCAGGCTCCGGAGCGAGCTCACAAATCCGTCAATCCGCGAATCCGTGAATCTGTGGGATGCTGTGGGGTCACAAATACTACAGAGAAGAAGGAGGCAAAGGGCAGGATACAGGACAGCGCTTAAGGAGCCGCATCAGATAAATCAGCGAGTTAGATATTTCTAACCGGAGGTGTACTCAGCTCAGCAGCACTAAGCACCTTGACTGTGTTTGAACCACCAGAGCTCCCGATGCTGCAGGGCACACAGTCCCGGTGCCCGCCCGAAGCAGAAATTGTGCCACGCGGCAAACGAACTCCCACCCGTCACGTTCTTCCACAGAAAAGTAGGCTCAGTTCCTTAGAACTTATGTTGGTAAAATACGGCTTACAGGCCACGTGGCAATAAAACCCGGTGTTCGTGCATTGAAAAACACCTAGGCAGACGCCAACACATAAACAATAAAGCACAGAAGCCCTGCTTGTCAGTTCCTGATCTTTTTTTAAATTTTTTTTTATAAATTTATTTTGTATTGCTGTTCAATTTGCCAACATATAGAATAACACCCAGTGCTCATCCCTGTCAGTTCCTGATCTTAACACTTTCCTGCAAATTTCCGACTGAAGTCCTGTGAATCCTGAAGGCCTCTGCCTGAGAAAGAAATCACCCTTTTGACATTCACCATATTTGGAGGAAGAAAGAAGGCTCTCGATAATGAGAAATCAGCAAAATGAGATTCAACGCCAGTTACTGAGTTTCTTTAAAGGGAAGAAGGGGGCAGTGGGAAAACCCTACGTGCCGCACGCAGACCTTAAAATCTGAAAAGTTGGGCTGCCCTGATGGCGCAGTGGTCTAGCGCTGCTTGCAGCCCGGAGTGTGATCCTGGGGACCAGGGATCGAGTCCCACATAGGGCTTCCTGCATGGAGCCTGCTTCTTCCTCTGCCTGTCTCTGCCTCTCTCTCTGTCTCCCTGAATAAATTAAATAAATAAATAAATAAATAAATAAATAAATAAATAAATAAATAAATAGATAAATAATCTGAAAAGTCTGTAGCCACAGCTGCAGCTCCACCGCTGCTGGACATGACACTCACCGGGGTGCCGTTCAATGTGGCGGGGTTAGAAATACAGCAGAGGGCCTCCTGGGGATGCATGGGCGATTTCTGCATCATGAAAACGCTTCTGTAACAGCAGCACGAGGCTGGTTTGGGCAATTCTGAGCCGCTCAGGAGCACCTTGCAGTGTCGCTGGGATGCATTTCCAGGAGGCTGAGAACTGGCACCGAGGGCACAGGCCCTGCAGCCTCCTGCCTGGGGGCGGGGGTCGCTGCCTGTAACATGCTAGGTGTGCCCGTCCCTTCCACCAGAGGGGTCTGTGGAGGCCCCAAAACATTAGGGTCCAAATCCCCCCTTTAGTTTAGTTGAGGTGGGTATTTCTCTCCTAGCCTTGTTGTGACAAGACGCACCGCCTGGATTTGCCCGCGGTGGGACAGTGGGGCTCCTGTGGCCCTGAGGCAGGTTCTGACTCTGCCACCGGCCTCCCCAGGTCCCTGCAGGGGCCCCCCAGCGGCTCCCACCTCCTCTGTGCCCTCGCCCCCCCTCGGACGGGAGGCACGCTGCACTCACCGGCTGCCGGACTCTGCAGAGCCAATTCTTCCAGAGCAGGGCTCCGAACTGGCGCCCCGCCGGCCCCATGCCGCCTGCTGCTCCGGGCAGGCCCCTGCCGCCTTATATCCCTGGGCCTGGACCAGGGCCCGCCCGCATTAGTCAACCTCAACAAAAGTGAGTGATGCAAGACAGATTATGGTGGCGGGCATCGGATGTCCCTCTTGTTCTGCGTCCCTTGGGAAATCCTGCCCTTTCCCTGCGCCCGGTGTTGGGGGCTGGGTTACGGGGCGGCCTGGGGCCCTTTCCTGCGCGTCTCCACGAGCGCACCCAACTGGGGCGCCCTCGCTGCCCTTGCCAGTGGCAAGCGACTCTTCCTCCCTTCCCGGACTCGCCAGCTGTCACACGAGTCCTGGCCGGAAGCTTTCCCAGGTGGGAGGTCCCCTGGCAGGGGGAAGGAGGTGGGAGCTGCGTGGATCTCCCCCGTGGAGAGCAGGGTGGTTAGGCTCCAGGTCAGCCGGGCTGCTGCACCCCTCCCCGTGTGCCCCCGGGGGTCCATGCGTCAGGCGGAGGCAGGGCAGGCGGAGCAGGGGTCCCATCAGGCCCTGGGGCTTGTGAGCAAACCCTGGAGGACTGCTGGGACAGGAACGCGGGGCACTCGCCCAGGACAAAGGCCCCTGGCAGAGCACCCTGGGGCAGCCGTGCCCGAGCACCAGGCTCAGCAGGCCTGTGGGCCCCCCCGGGATTCTTGCACACACTACCAGCTGCAGGCGGCTGCGTGCCCATTGCTCCACCGTCCCAGAGGCCGGGGCTCCGGGTTCCTGTGGCCCCTGCTGTGGTCAGAGGAATGTCAGGCAACCAGGGCCTGTGGTCTTCCAAGTCATAAAGCAATTTCCACAAGCTACGAAGGCTCCATCGGGGGCTTTTGCAACAGGAAACAGGGACATAGGCTTCAGCAAAGGATTGACTCAACTATCCCATATGCCTTTTTTTTTTTTTTTTTTTTAAAGAACATTATTTAAAAATTTCTTACATGTCGGGCAGCACTAGAGGGAAGGCCGTCCCGGGCAAGGTGGGGCCCAGCGCACAGACCCCAGCGCCACGGGGTCCCCTGGCTTCACCACCCCCAACCCCATCATGTTCCAGAGGCATCGCAGGCTCCCTCCGCAGGTAATGCATTACGGGCACTGTCCTTATTATTACTTTTCTTAGCTCTAGCACAAAGCAAAGCCCCCAGCTATGGGGTTGGGTTTTTTGTTTTGTTTTTTTCTATTTAATGTTCATAGCAGCCAGTATTTTTGCATACATGCGTGTGATTCCACGCTCTGCTTTCGTGGGAGAGTGCCACGAAAGAGTTGACAGCACAGGGGCTTGGGGGGCGGGGGCTGCTACCCAGAGCAGTTTGCCAACATTCAAGGAGCTCTTATCTTATGTTATCTTATTTTTTTTATTTTATAGGACAGCTGCGCATAGAGGTGCAGAAGGAGAGAGACTCGCAAGCTCCATCTCACGACTCTGAGCTCATGACCTAAGCTGAAACCCAGAGTCAGACACTCAACCGACTGAACCATGCAGGCAACCCTCAAAAGGTATATTTTAGCATTTCCAATCCAAGGTGTATACTCCAAATAATTCAAAACAGACATTCAAACAAGTAGGTGTGCATCCACGCTCATGACAGCACTATTCACAATGACCAACAGGTGAAACAGTGCACACCGGATGCTCCGGACAGATGGACGTGTCCGGGATAGACACACCTGTGCGTAGAAAGCAGCCCGGCAGGTGCCACAGCCTGGGGAGGGAGGGTTCAGGGGGTCCTTTAAGTAGGTGTGGGCTTCCCGACGAAGACTTTATCTCCATGCAATCTCTCCGCCCAGCGTGGGCCTGGAACTCATGACCCTGAGATCAAGAGTCACCGGCCAGCCGGGCGCCTGCAGAGGTGCCTTCGAGTGCAGGCAACGAGGGAGAAGCGGGGAATGCACTGATCCTTCACTTTCAGATGGTTGATTCTTTGTTACGTGAATTTCACCTCAATAAAGGATGGTCTTTTAAAGATTTTATTTATTCATAAGAGACCCAGAGAGAGAGAGAGAGGCAGAGACACAGGTGGAGGGAGAAGTAGGCTCCATGCAGGGAGCCCGACGCGAGACTCGATCCCTTGACCCCAGGTCACGCCCTGAGCCGAAGGCAGATGCTCCACCCCTGACCCCCCAGGCATCTCAGTAAATGACTTTTTAAGTGAATTTTGCCACCAGTGTCTTGCCAGGCTCCCCCTAACCTATGGTGCCCTGCACAGGTCTGCATTTGGAGCCTGACAGGCCCGACCATGCTCCCGCCCCTTCCACCTGGCGTCCCGCCACGACCCCCAGGACATTGGGCAGTGGCTCCTGGAGCCCCACTTAGAGGAGCCAAGGCCGAGGTCTCCTCCCCAGTGGCTGGCGCTCGTCCCTCCTGCCGTCAGAGGCGGGCACGTCCACTCCATGGCGTCCTGCCTGGAGCCCCTGCAGCGTGGAAGGCGCCCCCGGTCCCCACACTCCGCACACAAGGACAGGGACACACACGTGGACAGGGGTTAGGGTCCCAGCGCCCGCCTGCTGGCGGAGGTCGTTATCCAGAGGCTGACCGGCAGCCCCTCACCCCCTCCTTGCTCTGGGAGTGTGTGTCCTATCTGCCTCCCCAAGGACATGGCCCCGAGGGAGGGAGCCCCTCCAGGGATCCCAGGGGAGGCCCCGAGGACTCTCACTGGGTTGCAGGTTGTAAAGAAGTTAGTGTTCTGTCGCCTTGGTTCCCGGGGCGCTGACAGCTGCACCCACCGTCCACAGTGGCCGCCTGTCTTCTCGGCAGGTGGCAGGTGCCGCCGTGGAAGCCCTGAGGCTGTGAACCAGCACTGCTCTGCCTCTCCCCGGCCTGTCCTTCCCATCCCTTCCCTCGGACCCCAAAGAGCCTTGAGAAGCCGCCAGGTGCTGGTGGTAACAGTAGGATAGGGGGCTGGGGGGTGGGAGGGGTGCAGGGAAGGCCGCAGCGCAGCGACCCAGAGCGTCCAGGGCCTGGGCCCGCCGCGCAGGAGCAGTCACTGTCCCCGCCACAGGGCGCAGCGGTGGCCAGGACCGGTGCCCCACAGGCCTCAGAGCGGGAAGAAAGGCATTTCTCTTTTCCAGTCCAGGTCCCCCAACGCAGGTGCCCCTCCCCACTCTGCTGCGGGGGCCCTAGGAAACAGTGGGAGCCCCACTCGTGATGAAGCCCCCAAGCGAGGAGCGGGATCGGGATGCAAACGTCCCTGTGCCAAGCCCGGAGGTGGGCATTTGGTCAAAGTGTGCAGAGTTCTCTCCGGAGGCTCCTCCCTCCTCCCCCTGCCTGCCTCCCTCTCCCCTGCTGGGGCCACAGGTCCCTTGGAGGACCCTGGGCTCTACCATCTGCCCCAGCCCACGGCGCTCCCACAGCAGCCGGGGACACGGCGGCCTCCTGCTGCCACCAGTGCACAGAGGAAGGAATGGTGACATCCCTACAGAGACGTAGACGGAGCTGGTGAGGGAGGAGCCGTGACCTGTCACCTGCTAGACCCCAAGACCTGGCCTTGACTGCCCACCTGCTTGAACGCACTAACTTTTGCCTTACATTTTCCTCTAAGCTCTTCTTTCCGGTTTCCTCTTAACTCAGGCAAATGAAACCAGAGACTACTGCCCACCCCCCCTCCCCCCGCCCCGGAGATGACGACTGTCCTGATGAAGCCCCCAAACACCCCCCAGGCCCCCCAGAGCGACCAGAGCCTTTGAGCTAAACCTGACTCACGTCTGTGCAGAGAGACCACGGAGGCACCTCTGGAATGGCCCACAGCCACCTCCACCTCATCCTAAGACTAGAATCTCCCCCCAGGGAGGAGCACGAGCCCCTTTGCATCACATATGTTGTGGGCACCCGAGGGCGCCTCTACCTAGGGTGACCCTCCACCTAGGGTGACGCCTGTACCTAGGGTGACGAGGCAGCCCGCTGCCCGCCAGCACCCCGACCCAGCCTGCTGCCCAGAGGCCCCCCCAAGCCCCCCTCCCTTCAGTGGCCGGCGTGCAGAGGGAGTGTGGGGTTCAAAGGCCGCAGTGCCAATAGGAGGGCAAAGCCAGGAGGGCAGCTCCTCAGCCCCTCTTGCAGCGGCCCCAGCAGTAATCAGGAAGCGGGAACTCTTCTGAGGCTCCCATTACGGGGTGTGGAGGGGGTGGGCTGGGCTCCCTCCTTTGGGGCTGTGGTTGGCTCCTAGAGCACGGTCCAGGCCTGGCAAGGAAAGGGTTGGGGTGCATTGCGGCCAAGCAGGATGGAGCCAAGCTGGGCAGGAGGTGGGGTGTTCAGCCCTCTCAAGGCCTCTGCCCCCTGCCCTTCTGTGCCTCAGCCTGCAGAGCAGCTGCCTTTGGCTCAGGTCAGGATCACAGGGTGTAGGATCGAACCCCCGCTGAGCAGGGAGTCTGCTTCTCCCTCTGTCCCTCCCCCTGCTCGTGCTCTCTCCCAAAAGAAAGAAAGAAAGAAAGAAAGAAAGAAAGAGAGAGAGAGAGAGAGAGAGAGAGAGAGAGAGAGAGAGAAAGAAAGAAAGAAAGAAAGAAAGAAAGAAAGAAAGAAAGAAAGAAGAAAGATAGAAAAAAAGAAAGAAGCAACATCATAAGGAGAAAGAGAAGGAGGGAGTCACGGATCCAACTGTGCCCCCAAATTCCCATGCCGAAGCCCTAACCCCGGGGTGATTTGGGAGCGAGGCCCCAGGGAGGTAATAAAGGTTAAGTGTGGTTCTCGGGGGCCCTGATCCACAGGACTGTGCCCCAGGAGAGGCAGGGACTCCAGAGGTGACTCTCTTCCCAGGCGCGCCGGAGGGAGGTCCGCGTGGACACCGTCTGCGAGCCTGGAGGAACGCAGCCTGCCCACACCTTGACCTCGGAGCCTGGCCCCGTCACCGGAGCAGACAGCGGTGCGCTGCTGAGGCCCAGCCTGGGGCCCTTGCTACCCCAGGAGGCTCACAAGGAGGCCGGGTCTGCGGTGCCCTGCGCGCCGGAGAGGAGGCTGGCTAGGGACTCCGCAGTCCACGCTTGCACCTTGGCCCGTAGGGAGGGCCGTTAACTCTGGAAGACACAGAGGAGTCACGGAGTCGCCAGAAGGGTCTCTGTAGATCAGGATGCTGATCACGCAGCTGCCCGGTTACCCCCCAGGCTGAGGACACCGGGCGCTCTGCGTGGACACGGGGTCACGAATGGTCTGTGCAGCCAACAGCGGGCCACGGGCATGAATCACTGCACCAGGGTGCTGGTTAGCCCCAGCACCTGCGCTTTGCCACCCTCACCTCATCCTGCAAATTGAGGTTTGTTTCTTGGCAAGGCGGCCAGGGCGCCAGGCAGGCGGGAGCAGGGAAGGAGCCCTGAACGCAGGGGCAGGGAGCAGAGGCCCTCGGGGCTGAACCCCCCACCTCCTGCCCAGCTTGGCTCCATCCAGCGCGGCTGCAACGCACCCCAACCCTTTCCTGCGAGGCCGGACCGCTCTAGGAGCCACCCACAGCCCCAGGGGAGCGAGCCCAGAACTTGAAATGTGGAAGATCACCGTGCACGCCCGCTGGTCCCTTTGAAAGGTTATGGTGATGCAGGGGAAAGGTAGAATTATTCCAGACTTTCAGGTAAAATTGCCTCTTTGTCTCCATTAAAAAGCTTCATTAAAATGACAGACAATGGGCAATTAGAAGTTTCATCCTTAAAAAAAAAAAAGTAAATTAAAAAAAAAAGTGTCATCCTTTATAGAACTTTCGTGGCCCGATTGTTTCTTATATGATTCTGATTTCTAAGCCTTGAAAAAGAAGTGACTTTGTGGGTAACTTTAAAAATTTACCTTTCTCTTGTCCTAAAATCCTATCTTGCTGATTTCAATTATTTCTCCTACATCTGAATTAATTTCTCTTCTTGCTCTGACCGAAACCCTTAATTCCAACGTGTCTCAGCTCCAAGAGAAAAAACTGATGGGAAGGCGCACGCTCGCCTCCTAAAGGCATCTGCTGCCCCTGAGCAAGTCCTGCGACCCCGACTAACCTTGAACCCAGCGCAAACCTGCACCCCTGGCCCCCGGAGGACGCAGCGGGGAGCCCACCTGGCTCCTGCACCTGCAGCCCTGAAAGCCAATCCCTGTTCACACGGACACAGGGTGGGGGTGGTGGGGGTGGGGGTGGCCTGACCTGCCTGCAGGAGGCTCCGCACTGTCCCCAGCTCCGGCCCCCAACCATGGCCCCCGCCTTGACGAGGACCCTCCCCTCTCCCCCCCCCCCCCGCCCCCTGCATCCCCCGACCAGGACCCTCCCCGCTTCCCCCGCCCCTGCTTTCCCCCACAGGGACCCCCAGGTCCCTTCCAGTCCCTCCGCTGTGGACCCTGCTGCTCCCACCCTGCGATCTCGGGGGAGGCCGGGCCTTGGCGCCACTGCACCTGTCACTGTGCGGTGCCCTCCTGCCTTCCCTGTGCGGCCCCTGGTCCCCGCCATGCGCCCTCCGCTGCCCCCTGGTGGCCGTGCCCCCGGTTCTGGCGCCACCCCCCCCACCCCCCCCCCACTTGCAGGCTCCTGGCAGCCCGGGGCCGGGGCAGGCTCTGTGCCCTGCTGCCACCCCCTGCCACCCCCCTTCCCTCTCCGCCACTCTGCTGCCATGAGGGCGCTGGTTCTCGGGAGGGCCGCTTCCTCCCAGGCTCCACGGTCCCGCACACTCGGACCCCAGTTGCTGCTTGTGGCGGGGACAGGGCAGCGAGGGTCCGGCTCAGAGGAGCTTCCCCTTGTTCTCCCCCAGCAATCCCATCCACTTGCCTCAGACAACTTGATCGAAGCTCCTAGAAAACAAAACCAATCAAAAAGCAGTAATATTCCTCCAAATTATTCTACCTTAAATCTGGTCTATGACCCTTTTACTTATAAGCCAGGATGGGGGGTGGGGGCGGGGAGGGCTGGGTGGTGCAGCCACTTAAGCATCTGACTCTTGGTTCCAGCTCAGGTCATGATCCCAGGGTCATGAGATCGAGGGTCCTGCTCAGCCGAGGCTGCTTGAGATTCTCCCTCTGTCGCTCCACGTGTGCGCTCTCTCTCTCTCTCTCTCTCTCAGATCAATAAGCCTCAAGGAGAGAGAGAAGCTAGGCCGCCATGCCCTGGTTGAGCACATTCCACCTTCTCTTCCACTATTGCAACCCAAGCGCCTGCACAGAAGGTAGACACCAGCTCTTGGAGAACCCTGAGAAGTACCCAGAGCAGACTTTCGGGTGGAGTCTTCGACGTCCAGCCAGGACCCATATGGCAGGAGGCTCCTTTCTGTTGGGAGCCGGGGTGACTCCTCCCATGCTGCCCAAATCCTGGAAGTGGGAACAGACATGCGGGTGAAACTCCAGGAAGGGGGCCTCCAGCCAGAGGACACTGCCAGGAGATCCCTGGGTCCTGGCAGGTGGCAGCGGCAGCTCAGGGACACTACAGCTGGGACACCGGGCAACGGGGAGCCAGGAAGCGCTCTGTGGGCAACGCGGCCAGAGAAGCCTGGGCCCCTGAGCCATGCGTGCCCGGAATGGACACAATCCACGTAGCGAAGGCTACAAGAACGGACTGACTGGGTGTTATACTGTATGTCGGGAAATTGAAGTTAAATGACATTTTTTAAAAAACAACTAACCTTCAAAGTAGACACTACCCAGGACCCCGACCGGTCCCCGGGTGGTACATGTGTGGAGCAGGCGAGAATAGTGCTGCAAAGCCTTCAAAATTTGAATTAACATTAGGTGCACAGAACATCGGAGATGCGGTCAGGACTTGCAGAGCGAGCCTGAGTTGACTGCCTGGTAAAACAGAATGAGGGGCGCCGGGGGGCTCAGCGGTTGGACATCTGCCTTGGGCCCAGGGTGTGATCCTGAGGTCCTGGGATCGAGTCCTGCATCCGGCTCCCACAGGGAGCCTACTTCGCCCTCTACCTGGGTCTCTGCCTCTCTGTGTGTCTCATGAATAAATAAATAAGATCTTAAAAAAATAATAAAACAAAATAAAACAGGGGCACCTAGGTGGCTCAGGTCGGGATCTCAGGGTCAGGCCCCCTGTTGGGCTTCCTGCTCAGTGGGGAATCTGCTTGAGTCTCTTTCTCTCTCTCCCTCTACCTCCCCGTCTCTCAGTCTCTCAAGTAAATAAGTAAAATCTGTAAAAAAAAAAAAAAAAAATTAACAAAAAAGCATAGCAAGCAAATCAACTTTCCCCAGATTTTAATAGGACCCAGTCTTAGAATAGTCCAAATGTCCAGGATAAAACCCAACATAGACAAGGACTAGAAAACCTAAAAAAAAAAAAAAAGAAAAGAAAAAAAGAAAAAAAAATTCTCAAGAGAAAGGCGACCAGTTGACGGCAGCCCCCGAGATGTCCCAGAGGTTGGAATTAGTAGAGTAGCTAACTACTTTAAATAAATTGAAACAACCCTGCTCCATTGAGTAAGCACAAGGAGTATTGAAACAATTGGAAAGTTAGGTGTTCTCAGCAAAGAATTGGTAGCTATAAAAAAGAACCAGATGGGAAATTTTAGAACTTAAATATAAAACGACAGATTTAGGAACAGCTGCCTGGCTCAGCTGGTAGAGCGTGTGACTCGACCTCAGGGTTGTGGGTTCAAGCCCCATGTTGGCTGTAGACTTAAAATCTTAATAAAATAAGATAAAATGACAGAAATAAGTAATTCCCCAGAGAGGCTCCGTAGCAAACTTGAAAGGGTGGAAAACGTCAGCGAACCTGAACATGGATCAATAGAAGTGATTAGGTCTGGACAACAGACGAACAGAGAGTGAAAATACGAACTCAATCTTAGGGTCCTGTGGCACGTGACAGTTCCCAACCTTCCTGTCACTGATGACAGAAGGACAGGAGAAAGATATTGGTGAAAAAAAAAAAAAAAAAAAACTGAAGAATACAAAGATGTGATGCAAAAAGGACAGCCTGCAAAAGGAAAATTGTGTAAATGCATAATTAGGTTTTATCAAAATGAAGACCTTTTGTTCTGCAAAGAGCACCCTCGAGGGAACCAACGGACAAGTCACAGCCTGGGAGGAGAAACCCTGCAAACCACATACCTGACGATGCGCTCACACTTAGAATATATAAAGAGTTGTGAAAACTCAACAATGAAAGAAAAAACTCCCAGGTGCCTGCATGGCTCAGTTAAGTGTCTGCCTTGGGCTCAGGTCGTGATCCGGGGGTCCTGGGATCGAGGCCCACGTCGGGCTCCCTGCTCAGCGGGGCGCCTGCTTCTCCCTCTGCCCCTTCTCTGCTTGGGCCCTCTCTCTTTCATAATAAATAAATAAAATATTTTAAAAATGATTCATTAAAAAAAAAAAAGAAAAAGAAAACCCACAGCAGATCTGGTCTTCATCCAGCCCTCTCTTGCCCCTCCAGCCTCCAAAACCCTGGTAGGACTGGTTTGTGTTATTCACACCCCCCACCCCGGTCCGCATCCCTCCCAAACCCATAGGTTGAGACCAGCCCCCATGTGATGGTTTAGGAGGCCTCTCAGGGGTGGTCGGGGTAGATGAGGTCCCGAGGGTGGGGCCCTATGATGGGACTGGTGACCTTGCAAGGTGAAGAGACCAGAGCCTATGCCCCCCAAGCCAGGACACAGCGGGAAGGCGGAGGAGGGTCCCCACCTGGCATCGAACCAGCAGGCGCCTGATCGTGGGCCTCCCGCCTCGGGAACTGCCAGAGGTCAGTTCCTCTTGTTTAGGGGAACCCCCCGAGATCAGAGTTTGGAGGCTCTGCTCCCCAGCCCTGAGCTCCAGGCGGCGCCTGACTGCAGTCTTGTCGAACCAGGGAAGACGATTGCAAACTCTGGACCGCGGGCTGGCAAGACTGCAGCCACGGTGAACGGGTGAACCCTGGGGAGGCTGCCGCACCTGGGCCCCCCCAGGCCCAGCCTGGTGATGAGACAGCACCCCTGAGGGGGCTAAGAGAGCCCCAGAATCGAAGTAGGCCTATCCCGGGACCCGACCAGCAGCCGGCGCCTAAAGATGGGCACTGCTGTCAAGTCAGGGCCTTGTCCTTGGCCCCGTGGGATCAGAGCCTCTGATCCTTAGGGTTGGGGTCGAGGCGGAGCTCCACGGGCCGGGGAGCACCAGGGAAGGCGGGTGCCTTGGGGTCGACTGTGGAGAATTTTAGCAGCCAGTCGGTAACCCCGTTCTGCAAAACTGAATTGACTCACGATCACACAAATTATGTGAAAAGCTGAAGTGATAAATCCTCAAAACTCACCACTTTGCAACGATCCTACTACTTTTTACTGCTTCTATTTTAGGTGAAATGTAAGTGGATACTTCTATTCACTGACTGTGTGATGCAAACCCCACCCCAACCCACCGTGAGTCCAGTGACCCACGACTTGGAGAGCTCGTGACCCAGCGTGCAGGAGGGTTTACACCCGTGGGAACCGGTGAACGCTGCTGTCGGGAGTTGGTTTTCAGGCTACTTGGGAGGGGACATTACATCACAGGCAGGAGGGTGGGAGCGTCTGCAGGCGCCGCGGGAGATGTGGTCCAGCACTTCACAGGGGAGGTGACTGCGTCCCTCCTGAACCTAGGTTGGCGCCCTGTGTGGGGGCCGCACACGAGGTCACCGGTCGTGCAGGTCACCCAGCTTCGGTGAGCGCCAGTACTCGCTCCTTCCCATCAGAGTTGGGGGGCTTTGGCTGGCCCCGGCGCCCCACTGTCTCCTGGGGAGGGTCCAGAGCAGTGCCCAAGGGTCCTAGGGCCCCGTCCTCTCCTCGTCCGCAGGACCCAGGGTCGCCCAATGCAAGCTCAGACTGGCAGCTGGCCCCTCTGAGCTCCCGTAAGCCCCCCGAGGCCCCACCGGCTCCCCACCTGCCGGGAGGAAGAGGCTCCCACCAGCGGAGATCGCCTCACAGACGGGCGAGCCCTACTCTGCTGTCAGTTAACCCTGTGTCTGCTGTTTCTTAATCCTCAGGCCACAGGGACACATTCTGGGGTGGCCCCTAGTGCCACCTTCACAAGGCCCATCCAGGTGTCTGGGGGTGACACAGATGCACCTGCGGCATCTCTGGATGTAGCACCGGGAGTAGTTGGGCACCTTGCCTGGGGACCCTTCTGCAGACTCACTGCCACCCACTTGGAGCACCTGCCGGACCCCCGGGCGGGGACATCCTGCAAACACAGGGAGCCCGGCCACCCTCCGTCATGGGCGGGGGCGGATCATATCGAGGGCGCCTGGCTGGCTCAGCCAGCAGAGCCTGTGACTCTTGGTCCTGGGGTCGTGAGTTCAAGTCCTACGATGGGTACAGAGCCTACTTAAAATAAAAAATTAAATATCTTAAAAAAATTTGGAATGGCCTCTCCATCTCCAGAAGGGACCAGATGTGAGAAGGGGAGCCGCAAAGAGGTTCAACCTAATTACAATTGTCCCTGGGCTTCCTGCATGGAGATAAAATTATGCCCAAGTGGTTTTCCAGAGAGCGAAACAGCAATGCCTTGTGACCCAGCAGCCCGCTCCTAGGGATGAGGTCTTGGACTCCAGGTGAGGCTTGGTGGGGCGAGGTCTGGGGCCGCGACCAAGAATCCTTGAGACGTCTGCTCAGCCGGAGTCAGCCTCGCCCTCTCCCTCCGCGCCCACCCCCCACTCGTGCTTTCTCTCTTTCTCAAACACACACGTGCATAAAATCTGTGAAAAACAGAAAAACACTGTGCGGGAGTCCCAGTAGGGAAGAGCAGAGCACCCGCGCGCTTCCCCTCAGAGCCCTCAGTGAGCTCCCCCCGAAAGGCCCCTGAGGGCTGGGGTCTGGGTCCCTCTGGGGCGGGCGGAGGCCATGCCCACTGACGGCAGAGGTGGGTGGCCGCGGACACGGTGCTGAGAACCCACGGCCATGAGGCATGTGGTCCAAGGAGCGGGGGATGTGTGGGGACAGGGCCTGGGGACATGTGGGGATGGGGCCTGGGAATGGGGCCTGGGGACCTGTGGGGATGTGTGGGGATGTGTGGGGATGAGGCCTAGGGATGAGGCCTGGGGACGGGGCCTGGGGACGGGGCCTGGGGACGGGGCCTGGGGACGCCTGGGGATATGTGGGGACGTGTGGGGACAGGGCCTGGGGACATATGGGGATGTGTGAGGACGAAGCCTAGGGATGAGGCCTGGGGACAGGGCCTGGGGACGCCTGGGGATATGTGGGGACGTGTGGGGACAGGGCCTGGGGACGTATGGGGATGTGTGAGGACGAGGCCTAGGGATGAGGCCTGGGGACAGGGCCTGGGGACGCCTGGGGATATGTGGGGACGTGTGGGGACGAGGCCTAGGGATGAGGCCTGGGGACGCCTGGGGATATGTGGGGACGTGTGGGGACGTGTGGGGACGAGGCCCGGGGATGTGTGGAGACATGTGGGGACACCTGGGCCCTGCCTTGAGAGCAGGAGCTGCCAGACGCAGCCTCCAGCACGGCTGCAGGACGTGTGCACCCTGCCTGAGTGAGCGCCCCAGGGCAGCAGGGCAGGGAGAGGGGCCACGTGTCATTGCTGAGCTGCTCTGCACTCAGCCCACCGCCTGGGGGACACTAGGAGAGCCTCCCCGCGAACCTGGAACCCCACCGTCTCCCGAGGGGCTGCGGATTCTCTGCGTCCTCTGCGGGGGGAAGTGGTCGCCGGGGGCCCCTCACCCTCAGGCCTCACGGAGCCGGGGCAGTCCCCAGGCACGGCCAAGCCCACACGGTCCCGTGCACCTTCCAGGCCACTGCATACGTGTCACGGCCCTCAGAGACACAGACCCAACAGCAAATACGGGCTCTCAGACACGGGGGACGTGTGTGCCAGTAATCCGTAGGGCGGCCTCCCAGCTGGAAGCCCAGGCAGGATTTCTAGGCTGCAGCCGTGAAGCAGAATGACTTCTCTGTGAAAACTTAGAGCCGCCCCCTGATTAGACGAGGCCCACCACATCGTCCAGGGGACTCCCCTTCACTTAGCGTCAAGCGATTCTTCGTCGACCACACGTGCAAACCACCTGCGCGGTGACCACTGGGCTGATGCGGGCACCGCGGTCTCGCCAGGTCGACACCCGACGCTGAACTCACAAGAACCCACAACGCTTTGCGAGGGAGGGTCTGTCCCATATGGTGGCTTCGGAGACAAGGAAGCAGAGACTCGATCTCGTGAACACGCTTGCAGCCTCGAGACGCAGTTGGGGGGTGGCCCTAGCACGTGGAGGGGAGCGGCTGGATGTCAACTGATTTCATGTTCAGGGGATTTGAAATGCAGCCTGAGCTCTGTGCCTTGCGTGCTGAGCGTTTTCCCCCGCCCCATCTCCGTCTGCATAACCCCAGCATCGCGGCCGTTCCTCAGCCACCAGGGGCGGTGGTCACCGGGAAGGGGGCCCGGGCCGGCAGGTGGGCAATCTGGCGCGTGTGCGGTCAGGCCGCCAGCTGCCAACCACGGCCCCCGGACACCCGCAGGGCCAGCCGGCCGACTGGTCGGGGGCCGGGGCCACGGGGGACCCTGAGCCCGAGGGGCAGTCCCCGCAGACGGCGCAGGCTACGGAGCAGGCCTGAACGTGCGGGGCCCGGCCAACCTCCGCCTGTGGCTCCGCCTCTCTCCGTGTCTCTCAGGAATAAATAAATAAAATCTTAAAAAAACAAAGCACCTTCCCGCAGCCATGTAAGCCCCCCCGGCAGCCGTCCCGGGACCCTTTCCGCAGGTCCTCGCTGGTCAACGAGCCCCAGCCCTGGCGCCCAGCACCTGCTCTCCGCCTCTGAGGATGTGACGCCCCAGGGCCCCTCGGAGGTGCATGCATGACCTTGTGCCTGGCTCGTTTCCCCAGGCACCGGGTCCTCTGGGTTCATGCCCGTTGGAGCAGGTGTCACACGGCCTCCCTTTCCAGGGTGAATAACACCCGCTGCACACGCACCACACTCGGCCTATCCTCCATTTGTTGAGGGGCATGCAGGGGTGCAGCACCCAGCTGGAGGCCGGGGGACAGGTGCGCCCAGGTCCCTGCCTGTGACTCAGGTGCTAATACCCAGAGAGGGGCTTGCTGAGCAGGCCTTGCCTGCCTGCCTTCTTCCTTCCTTCCTCCCTTCTTTCCTTCCTTCTTTCCTTCCTTCCTTCCCTCCTTCCTTCCTTCTTTCTTTTGTTTCTTTCTAGATGTATTGATTTATTTGCCGGAGTGAGAGCAGGGGGAGAGGCAGAGGGGGGAGAGGCAGATGCCCTGTGAGCACAGCCCTGAGATTATGACCTGAGCTGAGACCAAGAGTCGGGCGCTCAAGCCGCTGGGCCCCCGGGGCCTCCTGCATGTGTCCCTTGTGAGGCCTCATGATACAGTTTCCATCGTGGCTGCACCTTTTCACGCGGGGTCGTTCTCACCCAGAGGCTTTAGGTGAGTCCCGACAGTTCCGAGTCTGGGGAGCCTGGGAAGCCCTTGGGCCCTGGACGCGCAGTCTGCTGCTGTCCCAGAGAGCCAGCGTCTACACAGACCTCCCGCGCTCCCCGACTCCCACCCTGGCCCGGGCAGGGGCTGGCGCACCCCATGGTCCTGGGTGGAGCAGGGTGGTGGGGAGACCGAGGCAGAGCTCAGTGCAGGGTGCACACGTCCTGCACCAGGGGAGGCAGGTTAGCTACGTGATGAAGGTCACTGCTAAGAAAGCCATCCCGCAGTCCCTGGTCTCCACCTGGGTGGTGGAGGAGGGGAGCAATGTTGCAGGAAAAGCGGAGGGGGGCAGGTGCCAGGACCCTAGGGGGACACTACAGACGAGGGAGCTGCAGCTCGGCGCCCACGGGTCTGTGCGTGAGCACCCCCGCCGCCGAGACGGCACCCCGCTGCGGAGTGAGTGCGGCCCCTGGTCCAGGACACAGCTGCCCGGGCTCCATAAACACCGCATGGTTCCGCAATGGCCTTTCACGTCGCCCTGATTCTGGAACCGTCGGCTTGTCTGGGGTTTGCAGTGTCATTTATTTATTTATTCTTTATGTTTTATTTTATTTTATTGACTTGGGAGAGAGAGGAAGAGAGAGCGAGCACAAGGGGGGGCCGAGCAGGGAGCCGGGCGTGGGCTCCGACCCGGGGATCGAGGCCCCAGCCCAAGGCAGACGCCTCACCCGCTGAGCCACGCAGGCCCTGCTGCCCCGAGACCAGCCCCCGGGCACCTGTCTCACCGTCTGTCCGAACGATGCGGCGGCAGCGGCTTCCTCCGAGAGGCCCGGCACATTCATCCGACTGACTTCCCACGGCGCTTGGGTGCATCCTCGGCCAACCTGGGCGCCGGCTGGGTGGTGTCCACGCGGGTCTGTGTGCGCACGAGGGCCCCGTGGTGTGCGGGGCTGTGCCGGGGGCACCTGTAGGGCACAAGTAGCTCCTTGTAAACAACCCGCTGCCAGGAGGCCTGACCTTTCGGTTTTACAACGTAAGATCCACCGGGGCCTGTGCTGCGTGGAACCAGGAACGCGCAGCCCCAAGCCCTCGAGGCCGTCAGGGGCCCGAGCTCGCCCCTCCAGGAGCCCGCAGCTCCACTTCCTTGCACAACGGGGTGAGAGTCGCGGCCTGGCCTCCTGGCAAGCGGTCTAGGGTGCGTGGGGCAGTGGCCTGCTGGTTCCCGGGAGCGGAGCGTCCTACATTCGCAAGAATGTTTTCCTCCCAGCACACGTGATCGTCTGTATCTGTAGGACCAGCAGGATTTTACCGTTTAAAAAATTCTTTTCACAAAACTCTCTCTGGAGGGGACCCTGACTTGAGAGCTCCTCTCCTTAGAATTTATTTATTTATTTATTTATTTATTTATTTATTTATTTATTTATTACTTATTCATTTATTATTTATTTAATTATTATTATTTTTTTTAATTTATGATAGTCACACAGAGAGAGAGAGAGAGAGAGAGGCAGAGACACAGGCAGAGGGAGAAGCAGGCTCCATGCACCGGGAGCCCGACGTGGGATTCGATCCCGAGTCTCCAGGATCGCGCCCTGGGCCAAAGGCAGGCGCCAAACCGCTGCGCCACCCAGGGATCCCTATTTATTTAATTTTTTAATTTATTTTCTCTCCTAAGATTTTAAAAGTCTGAAAGTTTTCTCTAGAAATACTTCAAGCATCGAGGGGAACGTTCTCCAACAAGACCCAACCCAGGCTAAGCTAATGTGGTCAAAAAACACCCCACAGAAGCTTTTAAAAATTTTTGTTACTAATGCAGGATTCTTAGCCCCTGAGCTGCAACCCAATTCCCTAAATTCTTATGGAAGTGTGCACGAAGACTCTACAAAAGGAGATTTTCATGGGGAATTATTTTTTTTAATGTATTTATTTATTTAAGTAATCTTGCCCGAACTGGGGCTGGAACTCAGGCTCCTGAGCTCCCAGGAGTAGCGGGCTCTCCGGGCTGCGCCAGCCAGGCGCCCAGACTGTGACTTTATTTGCAGCCATCGTAGCCGCGCATCCTTAGGCTTTCAGGGTCCCGGTGGCCGCGAGGCGCTTCTTGATGAAGTGGCTCACGAGGCGCTGTGGCCGCTGCTGGTACTTGACCAGCACGTCATGCGGGCTACTGACCTGGTCCCCGTCCAGGCGGTTGAGCAGAGTGACACACACCACGGCCACTGCAAAGAGCAAGCAGCACGTCAGGGCGAAGCGCCCGGTTTCTCCCTGGATTCCCCAGGACAAGGTGTCCTCTCCGCTTGCCCCTGCCCTGTTCTCGCCTGACCCCTCCCAGCCTTCACGTCCAAAAGAACCTTCAAGAAAGCAAGGCCCTTGGGGATAGGGGCCTGGAGGCTGGGCCCTGGAGGAGGGACTCCGGAGACCAGAGGCACCTACCTGGGATGCCACACGCGCTGCACATGGCAGCCAAGACTGAAGACTCCATCTCGATGTTGCGGATGCCGGCCGCGTGGGCCGCCCGCAGGTAGTCCTGCTTGTCCTTCTCGGTGTAGGAGCAGAGAGCGCCGTCCAGACGGCCTTGGCCTGGACACGCGGAGATACGGCAGCGTTGACCACACGCGCAGAGGAAGCTCCTACTGCGTGCCAGCACCGCACTACGCGCCAGGGCACAGGGGCCCCTGGGATCCCACTGGCCATGCCCACCCTGGAGCCCACCCCGGCCGCTCACAGCGAGTGCTGTGTGCACCATGGAAACGTGGAAGAGGCGGGAGCCCGGGCAGGAGGGACGCCCCTCACGCAGAAGCCCCACCCGCCGCTGGGAGGGGAGGCCCGGCCCCTCACCTTCATAGAAGTCTGAGGTGCACATGGTCTTGGCCAGGACCGTGGGGAACTCCGGCAGGTCTGTGGCGCACTGCATCAGCTCCTTCGCCAGCTCCTGGTCCAGGTCTGTCCTCTGAACCACCCGCTTCCCCAAGACCATCTGCTCAAACATGGGCGAGAAGGAGGCATCCACCGCCTGCTGGGTGACGACCACGGAGCCAGGCTCCAGACCTGAAGGGAGCAGCAGATGTCGCGGCCACACGGGGCAGACGCAGGGGGCACGCACGGGGGAAAGCGCCTGTCTACGCACCAAAATACCGGGACACCCGCTAATGGTCTGAAACAGACTTCCTAGGGACCCATTTTTTGCATCAAATTCTTTTACTCAAATGATAGGTGTCACGCGTAAGCAGTGCAGAGAATACGGAAGAGAAAAGAGCAAAGAGGACGACACTGCCAGGGGGGCCCCCCGTCTCCACTACAGGTTCCGGGTCTACAGTCCTGGCTGCTGTCCCCTGCACGCCACCGCTCGGGTGACCACGGTGCTTCCCCGGTTCCTGCTTTATGCTTTCTCGTTAAGATTTCAAGTGACCGCAGAAGTAGACAAGGACGGTCTAAGGAAGCCCTGTGCTCCCCGCACCCGGCCCAGCAGCCCCCGACTCTCAGCCAGTCCCATTTGCCTTTGACCCTTGAGATACTCGGCTCCACATCCTAGGCTTCCCAGGCACACCTTCCCGGGGCGTCTCCACCTTGGGGGGACGTCGTTCTGCTCCTAGTCTTTGATCTTCTGAGCACTTTGGGTGAGACTGACCACGAGCCTTTCTGACACCGACCGGAATGGGAAACTGGCTGCTTCAACGTCTAGGGGCGGCGGCGGGGGTGGGGGGGGAGCCAGGGGATGGTCCCAGAGCCACCGGCCCGCCATCCTCCTGAACCGTGACAGTCCATCCCGCTCCCCGGCGTGTACCTGGCCTCTGTCTCCACCCGCTCTGCTAGGTTGGGCGGTGGATGGGGGGGAGCGACTCTGCAGTTGCTCCCACCTCCAGGAGGCTCAGTGGCGGCTCTCACTCCCTCGACGCCCCCAGAATGCGGGCTCTCCTGCTGCCCGCGTCCCCCTCCGGCTGTGAGCCCCTCAGGCGGGCGCCGCTGCTGGAGGCTCCCCAGGCCCCTCCCGGGAGCTCCCCGTGGGCAGCACGCGAGCACTGGAGCCCCCCCCCGCTCCCTGCTGTCTCCCTGCCTCCTGTCCTCCTTCCGTGCTCTCTGCGGCTTTCAGAGACAGGACAAAACACCGTGGTTGGGACCAGCTGGGGACCCTTTAGGCACCTTGAAGACACTTATCTTAACTTTGTCTGCCATCTGTCCCTTTGACTTTCCCGTCGGTTTCCTCCTACCGAGCGAGTCCTTGCAGGAATAGGGAGGGCGGAGGACAGGAGAGAGCGGAGACGCGGTTAGAAGGAAGAGAGAGAGGCAGGCAGCCGGCGGGGCAGCGCTCACCCCGAAGGACCAGGCCCTGCCCAAGCTCGGCCCCACGCCTTTCCATGACCTGCTTCTGGGGGCCGGGCTGCGAGATGCGGCTGGAGAGACATATGGCCAAACAAGCTTCTAGACATGCCTCCTGCTAACGAGCTCCCTCGGGCAAAGCTGGGCACTAGCTCGGAGATGCCAAGCCCGGCCCGCCCGGCGCCAGGTCCTGCGTGGGACGCTGGCCCCGGCGGAGGCCCCGCATGCTCACCGATCCCGCCAGACGTGCCGATGCGGATGACGGTGACGTCGGAGCAGCGGGCGTGGTACAGCAGCTTGATGACCTCGTGCAGCATGACGGACGTGGAGGGGATGCCGATGCCGTGCTAGAACCAGGGGGAGATGCCAGCGTCGTGTCAGGGGGCGGCCGCCTTGTGTCCCTGCGCATCTCAGGCTGACAGCCAGAGAGGACGGACTTCCAAACACACGTTTAAAACTATGAACACTTTGGGAGGTGCAAACGTTTGCCCAGGTCCACACAGGCAGTGCGGCCCACGTGCAGAGCCACCGTCTGCGGCGCTGAGAAGCTCGGTGGGGAACCAGCAGCCGCTTGTCTCTAGGAACTGAACCCGTCTCTGCACCCCGGGGCGCTCTGGACAGCTGGTGCTGGTCGACGGCTCGCCGCGTCCCTGGCCCCCCCGCCCCGGGGACACAGACGTGCAGGGGACCAGGCTGCACGCGGAGGGCCCGACCCCTTGCAGAGCCCGACCCCAGAGCCCACTGCCAGGGCAGGTACTCACGCTCACAGACAGCACGGGTCCCACTTTGAACATGGCATAGCGGTCGGTCCCCGCGCAGATGTTGGGATACTCAGCACCTGGGTGGTCAAGGCCCAGCTCCTTGGCCATGTACTTGGCGAAGGCCTCCATCCGAGTAGGGCTGCCCCCGACACACACGAACTGCAGCCAGAGAACACAGCCCCGTCAGTCCGGGCGCCGTGCACCGTCCTCGTAGCGGGGTCCTCCCTGGGGCCCCCGCCGACGTCAGTGTTGCCCGGTCTCACGGGAGACGAAGGTCCCTGGCCCCACCCAGAGCTACGCTGTCTGCGGTGCTTCTGCGAGCTGTTCGGGTGCCGGTGCTCTGGATGCTCGCTCAGTTTGAGAAGCACCGACTGGGTCATGGAACCAGCACCGGTGCAGGAGGCCCGGACAGTATAACCAGCCCCACACAACACGGGAACACCAGACCCTTGCTCTTCCGGGCTCTATGGCTGCACCGGCTCTGCCCATCGGGTGCACAGCTTGGTTGGTGTCCCGGAGGGAGCCTAGGTTTGGAATAAAACGATGTGGGCTCCTCGCCGTGCAACTGGGGCCCCTCTGCAAATGGGCTTCCGAGCATCACCTCCACCCACCGCCTGAGAGCCAGATGGCCCAAGCATGGAAAGAGCCAGGGCCCCGTGGGAACTGGGGAATCGGGAGCGATCATGTGGGTGGGTGGCTCTCGGGGATACGAAGCCTTTAATCTGCCAAGCGCCACATCTACGAACTCATTTTTCATTTTGTTGTACACAAGAAGGAAATGTAGGTAAATCAGTTTTAAGCAGTTTGATGTTGAAGGAATTATTAGTCTCTAAACATGACAAAAGAAATTTCCGTAGCCTAGAACAAATTGTAGGTTAAATTGTAATGCACGGAAAGCAAATAACAAAAGAACACCTGGAAAAACACCATAACAGCAAAGGAAACCATCAACAAAATGACAAAGCTGCTGAGTGGGGGAATATATTTGCACATGACATATGCAGAAGGAGCTAACATCCAAAATATATACAGAACTTGGGGCCCCCGGGGGGCTCAGCAGTGGAGCCTCTGCCTGTGGCCCAGGGCATGACCCCGGGGTCCCAGGATCGAGTCCCGCGTCAGGCTCCCCGCACGGAGCCTGCTTCTCCCTCTGCCTGTGTCTCTGCCTCTCTGTGTGTCTCTCAAGAATAAATAAATAAAATCTTTAACAAATGACATCCAGATGGACCACAAACACATGAAAAGATGCTCAGCGTCACCCATCATCAGGGAAACACAAATCAAAACCACACGATGAGCACTGGGTGTTATTCTATACGTTGGCAAATTGAACACCAATAAAAAATAAATTTATAAAAAAAAAAAAACACACGGAGATCCCACCGGCACCTGTCAGAGTGGCTAAAATCAACAACAAAAGACGCAACAGGCGTCGGCGAGGGTGTGGAGGAAGCGAAGCCTCTCACACACACTGCTGGTGGGAGCTGGTGGGAGTGCGAGCTGCTGCGGCCAACAGCGCGGAGGGTCCTGAGAAAACTAAAACCAGAGCTACCCTCTGGCCTCGTGATTCCACTACTGAGCACTGACCCAAGGAAACGAAAACACCAACAGGGAAGTTATGTGCACGCCCGGCGTAGTGAACCAACAGCCACGCACGCGCGCGAATGTTAGCCAGCAGGACCTTGCCACTGCACGGCTGCAGCCGGAGGGTGTGTGCTGAACGAGGGAAGTCGGAAAAGATAAATACCGTAGGATTTTGCTCACATGTGGAATTTAAGAAACAAAACTAAGAAAAAAAGAGACAAACAAAAAACCAGAATCTCAAATACAAAGAACAGACGCGGTTGCAGGGGCGCCTGGGGGGCTCCGTGGGTGGAGCCCCTGCCCGTGATCCCGGGGCCTGGGGTCGAGGCCCACTGGGGTCCCTGCCACTGGGGTGTCTGCTTGTCCCTCCTGTCCCCCTCCTTGAGCCCGCTCCCGCTCTCTCTTCTTGCTCTCTCTCTCCCGCTGTCTCTCTCTGTCTGTGTCTCTCTGTGTCTGTCTCTGTCTCTCCCTCTGTCTCTCTCCTGCTCTCTCTGTCCCTCTCTCTCTGTCTCTCTCTGTCTCTCCCTCTGTCTCTCTCTCTCCCTCTCTGTCTGTCTCGCCCTCCCTGTCTCTCTCTGTCTCTCTCCCACTCTGTCTCTCCCTCTGTCTCTGTCTCTCTCCCGCTCTCTGTCTCTGTCTCTCCGTCTCTCTCTCTCCCTCTCTCTCTCTGTCTCTGTCTCTCTCTCCCTGAACCCACGTCAGCAGCTGGGAAATCACCACCCGATGAGCACGCAGCTGGGACCCCCTGATGAAAGAGGGCCCGACGGGGCGGCCGGGGAACAGCGGCAACTTCTGCGTCACTCCTGGGTCACTCGTTGCTTCGATGTTGAATCTAAAGGCTGGTGCATCTGACCCCCCGGCACAGCCGCTTCCGGAGTCCTGGGCGCACCAGCACGGAGGCCTCTGGGCCTGCAGCCGCTCAGCTGGGTCAGGAGGGCCGGGTGGCTGCGGCGCCGCCTCTGCCCCACACAGCGCTCCCGTCCTCTTTTCCTTTTCTCAGGGGAGCACTAGGAAGTCTCCTGCACTCGCTTCCCAGCGGGGCTGGGTGTACAGAGGGTTAGGGCCCAACAGGGCCGGACTTACGAGTTCTCTCTCACTCACGAGTTTACATACTTTAAAATCAACAATTTGCCAAAAATCTGATGAAGATATTACTTTCTTTTCAAAGATTTTATTTATTTATTTATTTATTTATTTACTTATTTATTTATTCCTGAGAGACCCAGAGAGAGAGAGAGAGAGAGAGGCAGAGACACAGGCAGAGGGAGAAGCAGGCTCCATGCAGGGAGCCCGACGCGGAACTCGATCCCAGGACCCTGGGGTCACGCCCTGGGCCGAAGGCAGACGCTCAACCCCTGAGCCGTCTAAGTGTCCCTATAACTTTTTTTTTTTATAAAAAGATCTTATTTTTAAGTCATCTCCACACCCAACCCGGCGCTCGAACTCACGACCCCGCAGCCGAGTCGTGTGCCCTCCCGACTGAGCAGCCAGGCGCCCCCTCGGGGGAGACGCAAGTGAGGGCGGCCTCAGCAGACGCCACCCCCCAGCCCTGCCTTGTACCTTCACGTCCCCGAACATGGCAGGGAGGTCATGCGTGCTGGTGCTGAGGCTCAGGTGGTACAGGACGTCCTCCGGCATCGTCGCTACGTTTGGGTTGGCAGGTTGTACGAAGTGGCCACTGTCACGAGAGGAAGGCGAAAGGTTTGCAGAGCACCGGAGACCGGTGGCTGCCGTAGTGGAGGTGCCCGGGGTCCCCAAGATGCGTGTGGCCCGTATCGGGGGGTGACAGGGTCCTGCAGCCCCGCACATGCTCCCCCTCCCAGGCACAGGAACGCGGAGCCCCCGACGCGACCTCGCCCGACGACCAGTGCAGCCGGCTGCCCCCCGCGTGGGCATGCGCCTCAGGACCTTGGCTGCACCTGGAGAACACAACACTCGGGTGGGGAACATGGGTGGAGCGGAGACAAGGCACTGCCCCGGCCCTCCCTCCCAGGGGTCACCTTCCCAGCCTGCACAGCTCAGCGCCACTTCTGTTGCCTTGCTGCACGTCCAGGGAGGGGTGACACGGGCGTCCTTCCCTTTGGTTTCCTCCGCAGAGCTTCCCACCTTCCGCATCGGAGTGGGGGGCTCATGTTATTGTTGCGCCAGACGACACGCTGCTGGCCCGAACAGTGGCCTGCGGTTTGCTTTTTTTCATACAGGGCCGGAGAGGGAATATTTTTGGTTTTGCAGGCCGCAGGGGGCCCTGTCAGCTGTCGTCACGTGAAAGGGGCCACAGACCACACGCAGGCCCGCGTGCTTGGGTTCCAACCCCACGAGCAGGGGTGGGGGTCTGTGCGGTGTTCGGCCTGGCACCCTTACGCACACCGACTCCGAGTTGAACTCTCGGCCCGGAACCCCTGACCCGGTTCCCGTCAATCTAACCCTAAGAAAGAAACGATGCAAGAGAAGCAGCCTCGTGGCCTGGGGCATGGCAGTGGTGCAGCGGACTTAGCAGCCTGGTCAGGCCGGCCACAGGGCCCCCCACCCGGCCCATGGAGCTGCTCGCGGGACGCCCTGGGGAGAGGCCTCCTGTGATCGGCCCGAGGTGCCCAGACGGCGGGGAGTGTGCAGGACCCGTGCCCAGTGTTTCAAAATTTAACCAAAAACACACATTGCCCAGGCACTCGGGAGAGCCGTGATGCCAATCCTTTTTTCTTTTCTTTTTTTTTTAAGTATTTTTGCTTCCGCGGGGCGGGTGAAGGGGACAACACGGGTGGTTTGCCCGTGGAGTGCAAGCAGGTCGGGCTTGAGTTCCGCCCGCGCTGGCGCCTGCCCTGCCCCGGTCACTCTGAGGCACCCGCGGCCCGTGGTGCTCCAAGTCGGAGGGACGCAGCTCTCGGCGGAGGCAGGTCCCACAGCGGGGACTCCTGAGGGCAGCGTGGACGGGAGCGGCAGGCCAGCCCGGGGAAGTGGGGTCCTGCAGCCCACGGCCTCGCTCACCCGCCCATGCCCCCGCCCCTGGGCCGGGAGGAGCACCGTGACATCACAGCCCGACAGCGCCTCCGGCCCCTCTGCTGTCCAGGTGATGCCCAGGCGGGGCTGACCACAGAGGCAGGACTGACGAAACAGGACATGATTAGGAAACTTAGCCACATATTTCAACATGGAAAACGCTTTTTTTTCTGTCTCTGATTCCAGGAAGAGAAGGAGAAGGAAATGGGGTGCGACTGCAAGGAGTGGCAACGGTTTTAAAATGCATCAGCTGGGCAGGAGCCACGGTGAACCGGAACACGTTCAAACGGACTTTTTAAAAGATTTCAAAATACCAAGTCAAAGATCTTGCTTGGAAAGCTAGTTCCCTACTCTGCACGCACCTTGCAGTTACTTTATCTGCTTTATTTGGCTGCTTCACTCATGGGACAAATATTCCTGGAGCACCTACTTCGTGAAGGAAACGCAAAACACATGGCGGGTGGCTGGTTCCAGAAGCTTCCCGGTGCGGGGTGTGGGCTGGAGACGGGCGCTCAGCGGCTGAAGAGCGGGTGGACGGAGAGCCAGGCGCCAGGCACGCAGCCCCCCGCGGGGCTCGGGCATTACAGACATCAGGACCCGGTAGGCACCCAACTTGGCGGCAGAAATGCCGGTACTCGTAGCCCGTGGACAGTAGTGGCTCATCTAAAGCCCACGATCGCCCCCGAAGCTGGGCGCCAGCCGTGTTCCCACCTAGAGGCTCCCTTTAAAGATGTGCATCTTTCCTTCTTTTTAAGATTTTATCTATGTATTTTAGAGAAAGAGAGAATCCCAGCAGGCTCCCCACTGAGCTCTGAGTCTCACGTGGGCTCAATCCCAGGACTCCGAGATCACAACCTGAGCGGAAGCCAAGAAAGAGTCCGACGCCCAAGCACCTGCGCCGCCGCACAGGTGGCCCCAAATTAGTAACTCTGAGAGGAAAAGAAGGAGGGGACCGTGCGTGGTGAGCTGGTTGGACTGGAGAGCAAGTTGCACTGGGCTCCACGCTCCGGAGGGGGGGTCTGCGGGGATGCCCTCTCCCTCCCCCCCCGCACCTCCCCTGCTCTTTCTCGAAGTAAGTAAGTAAACGAATAAACAATTTTTTAAGAATTAATGTCTTTCAGAAGAGGCCGCACTTCTGAGCTGGCCTTGGAGCTCCCGCCATGGCAGCCACCTCTCCGCGGCCAACGGGAAGCCAGGGAGCGAGAGCTCTCCGGAAAACGGAATCACAATATGCCCCCAAATCCACCCAGCCTGCCGTCCACTTGGAGCCTCACCTGTGATTGCCACGTGTCTTTGTCTGGGACCCCGAGGAAGCCATTCTCTCACCTAGGGGAAAACAGCACATGATTATTTCAGAATAAACTCAGGTGCATAAAAAATCTCAAGAGTTTATTTGCCAAAAATGTAGTGGAACGGGGCTGCGCCAAACTGGAAGGAGTTAGGAATGCATCTTCAGGATCTGGGAAAGACTTTTTAATTGTTATCGTTTCTAAGATTTTATTTATATGAGAGAGAGAGAGAGAACGAGAAGAGGAGGGGCAGCGGGAGAAGCAGCCGCCCCGGGAGCAGGGAGCCCGACATGGGACTCAATCTCGGGACACGCCCCCCCCATCGTGGCCTGAGCCCAAGCAGACGCTCAACCACTGAGCCCCTCAGGTGTCCCCAGGGAAGACTTGAGAGGAGCAGGTGCAGAGGAGCCGGGCAGTGGTCGGCGGGCGGGCGGGCGGGCAGGGGCTCTGCGCCCGGCTGTCCTCAGCGTTCAGCCTCCCGCCCCGGCCCGAGCCACCGTCTAACACCTCCTTGTGCAATTACTTGAGCCCAGAGGAGGCCAAGCGGACGCCGGGCTCCCGGGCGGTCACAGGGTCCCGCCAGCCGCAGAGGTTCGATGGGCGCAGCACGTGGGCACAGGTGTGTGACCCACGGGCTGTGGACGCAGGGGCTGAGCACAGACACCCGGGGCGGGTCACCCTCTGCTCTCCCAGCCTGGCCCCCACCGCCTGGAAGGGCGGGTCTCCAGGGCCACCCGGGGCAGGGGGACGAGCGGGGGCCGCATCCCTGCGGCCCAAGGAGAACTCGCAGCCACGGCCAGGGCCCCGCCAGGCCAGGGCAGATCGCAGCCTGAGGACTCGGTGACTACAGCCCATGACCTGCTGCAGGGGCAGGAAAGCGGAGCCGGGGTGGCCCCAGGCCCGGGTCATCAGCCAGACAGTCAGCCCCGCGCAGCCAGGCCAGGCCAGGGGCTCCCCGCCAGCACACCAGCCGGCTGGCCCAAACCCAAACCCGGAGCCCTCGACGGAGCCCCGAGGGCGCTGTTGGGAAAGGGACAGATCCCCGGACTCCCGACCATTTTTAGCAGACCCCAAGCGCGGAGAAGACCAGGAGCCACCACACCCCCGAGCCCGTTTACTCTGACGGGGACCTGCCTGCGGTGTTGCCCCAGCTGCTGGGTCGAGTTAGAATTCTGTTTCACTCCCGGATAAACCCGCCTGTCCCTGGCAAAGCACCTGGCAGTGTCTATATTTAAGGGTTACCATTGGGGGGATGGGAGGTGGGCGGCGGCCACCGGGGGCGGGTGAGCAGACAGCCCCCCCACCCTGGGCTTCAGGGTCATCCTCTGCTTTCTCACGGACGCTGGGGCTTGATGGCAAGGGTTCCCCTGGATTCTGAGCCCCGTGCTTGTGTTCAAGCTCTTAGGCTCTATTCCTAGTTTACCAACGCCTTCGTTTTTTTATTTTTTTCCTTTAGCATCTCAGAGTATTCGTGTGGGCTTGGAGCCGCCCTGGCCCTCGGGCTAGGTTCTGCGTGCAACCGGGCTGCTCTTCCAGAAGCTGTGTGGCCTTTGCTCTGATTCCTTCTGGAACCAGTCTGTTCCTGAAAAACCTCAAAGAAATGGGATCCCAGTCGTCGATGTGCTTTGAGGCCCCTGTCCCCCTGCTCCTGGGACTCTGGCCGGTTTTACGTTTAAAAACCATGGTTGCTCCGCATGTGTATTTACAGACATGGGCTGGGCCAGGGGCCGTTATGGGGCCAAACTTAATGTTCTCAGAGCTGAATCAGGTCACTATGGTCCTAAAACTGACAGAACTAAGTGGAATTCCTTCTACATTGGTATTTGGAGGCTTCCAAGCGCTACCAGGAATCTAACATTGCCTCTCTCCAAAATACAGTTTGTAAACTAAACGAGGCAAGCAAACAATTAAAAAGGAAAACTGAGGGGTGCCTGGGGGCTCAGTGGTGGAGCATCTGCCTCGGCTCAGGTCATGATCCCAGGGTCCTGGGGTCGAGCCCCAGGTGGAGCTCCCTGCCCGGCTGGGGCGGGGGGGGGGGGGGGGGGGGGGGGGGGGGGCGTCTGCTTCCCCCTCTCCCTGCTTATCCTCGTGCACGCTCTCTCTCTCTCTCTCTCTGCGTTTTCTCAAATAAATAAATAAAATCTTGAAAAAACTAAAGAAGATTCTAGTCTTCCTTTTCACTCTGTGCTTATTATTGGGCTGACCTGGGATCTTTCCCTTTCTGTTAAAAAACCCAGTATGAAATGGGAAACTCTGTCTCCCACCCCAGGTTTAATTACCCCGGCCAACCAGCTCGCTCACACCCCAGCTGAGTCTCCTACAGGAAGGACCGTTAAAACTGTCATTCTCTCCAAAGGGGAATCCAAAGGGGATCCGATTTATTCCAATCGGATCAGCGATCGCCCTCTTTCTGGGGCAAAAATCCCAACCCACGGTGCACCTGCCAACAAGATTCAAATAGATCCCTCAAAACCCCTGCCTAGAATTAATCAAAGCCCTATACATACAGACGCCCTGAGGGCGTCTGGCCGCTGAGAGAGCAGGCTCGGGCCTCCCCTGCCCTGGTGCCTGTAGCAGCCTGACCTCACCTGTGAGGAAGCCGACAGCCGGGGCCGGGCTGTGCCAGGGATCTCCGAGCAGGTGCAGAAGGAACACCGTCCCCCCAAATGCCCGCGTGCTGCTGACTCCCTTCCCACCGACCACACCGCACGTATGTCCCTGTAACCGACCTCTGGGTGTGTTTCTAGTACTCCGGGTGATGAGGACAGCCAGGATCTCGCTGCCCTCACCTGGGAAGAGCAGCAGTACACCGGGCAGTCCCGCCCAGGGTGACACAGCATCCTTCTCACTGGCCGCAGACCTCAGAGGCTGACAAGGGCGGCACAGGTCCCTGTAGGCTGCTCCACCCCCCATCCCCACCCCCACCCCGGTCAAATCTTTTGGCCTTAAAGGGACATAAAGCCTCCAAAGAAATGTCGCAGTTTGCACAAAGTCAGTATTTGTGGCACCTGATCTCCAGACGAAGACTCCACGTGGATGCAGTGGACTTCAAGGAATCCTGGATTTCCCAAAGCCTAAAAGCAAGTGCCAGTTAGGAGGCTTTCCTGGCTGCCTGGCTACTGGGGACACTGGATTCCACACTGGTCTCTCAGGGCTCGGTCTGCATAATCTTTACAAAAGAAAGACAAACCTGACCCTCTTATTTGGAAAGAGGCAGATGACAGGCCTTTGAGTCATTAAAGTCTAGCAAAAGCCCCTGCCCTCGGACATCCTAATTATCAATCTCCCTTTTCCCTCTTTGTGCATGATACTGAGGGGATGCCCTTGGAACCCTCACCCCAAAACACGGGGATCTCCATTGCCCCATGGAGGCGTCCCCCCCCCTCGCCCCAGAACATGCCTGCCACCGCAGACACTGTCACCAAGCCCGTGCCCCATGCAGAAGCCCTCCTAGCTCTCCTAGAGCTCAACCTTGAGACAGCCTCCGGGTGACTGCTCCGTTTATGATAAGTCTTTCTGGTCCTAAAAGCCTGCCCCAGAAAAGTGGAATCGATACTGGAAATCTGATATCTGTTGGTTTGATAAAAGGGAATTTGGGTTTATTTATTTATTTATTTATTTATTTATTTATTTATTTATTTATTTTGAGAATCTGGGTTTAGACCAAATAACAAGCAGGCCCTACCAGAAAATTTCAAATCCCCAGTACATGCATCAAACCGCGGGTCCACTATAGACATGACGGTATTCATGGACCAATATGGGTGGGGACTCCGCTTGTGCCCCTTGCCCAAAGTACAATCCCTGGAAACGTACCCATGTTGCCCAATGGACTATGTGAAGTTTGGCCAGTGGGTTTCATGCAGATCCCTCCTTGTCATGGATACAGATTTGTTTTGGGTCACGGTTTTCATATTGGAACGAAGCCTTGTCGTGTGGACAGGCCAACATCTCCTCTGTGACTACGATCCTATTAGAAAAGCTTATCCCTCCCTGGGGGTCCCCTCTTGAACTACATTGTGACCCAGGTGCTTTGACAAGTCTGTGCTGTTCCGCTAGTTTTAGGGCCCTTCCATCGCGCACACGGTCCTCCATCCTCCTGGTTGGTTAAACACGCTAACGGCACCGCAAAGACTCAACCGGCAAAATTTGCGGAGACCCTCCAAACACGTTCATCAAGGGCATTGCCATCAGTCCTGAATCTTGGATCTGCGCCCTTGGGAACTCCTGGACTCTCCCTTTGGGGCCGTCCCGGGATGCCCAATGCTCGTGGCCAACCAGAGACCCAAGAGGCTGAGACAGACGGGAGTGTCCGTGGGCCTGGCCTTGCACATGGACACCGCTCCACGCTCCAGGCTGAGGAAGAGACACTTTCCTCATCAACCCCCTTCTCCCCTCACAACACAGGCCTTGCCTCTGCTCCCTGGGCCCGCCCACGGGTTGGCAACAGCTCCTTCGTCCAGGGCTGTCAACCTCTTTCATCCCCGAATAAACCCACCTGCTGCTGGTAAAGTGACGGGCGTTCTACTCGCAGGGTCGACGGACCCCTACAGCGGACCCCTGAACTACACGGGGTTACGAGAGCTGACGCCCCGCGCTGTGGAAGATCCGCCTGGTGCTTTTGACTTTTGATTCCTCAAAAACTTCACTACGACTCATAGCTGGTTGTTGACCAAGAGCTTTCCGGAAAGCGGACATGACTGATGAGCACGTATTTTGCAAGTTATTAGATGTATCGCATCTATCCGTACTCTTAGGATAAAGTTAGAGAAGAGACAATGTTGTTTAAAGCGTCATAAATAAGAGGAAGTACGTGTACAGCGCTTGGTGTGTTTATCAGAAGGAATCCACCTGCCCGAGGCTCGGCCCAGCTCAAGTCCCCGCAGGAGGCCCGGCTGGGGGAGCTCCTAACCGACCCCCGGTTCCCCCCCAGACCTGGGCTTGGAGCCGTCTCTTGTCATGCTAAGGAGGTGCTATTTGGCAAATGCCTGAGGACGGGGCCTGGTTGCCAGGGAAACAGATCACGTGTTAAGGGTTAGCACGACCGGCCCCTCGCCCACCCCAGGAGGGGAAGGGGCTGCAGGTTGAATCCAGCACCAAGGACCGATGGATTTCCCATCATGTTCTTATACCGAAACCCTCATAAGATCCCAAAAGGATGGGGTCTGGAGAGCTTGCAGGTTGGTGAGCAAGGGATGTGGGGATGGTGGGCCCTGGGGGGCCTGGAGCCCGCGCCCCTTCCCCAGACCCCGCCCGGGCAGCCCTCCTGTCTGTCTCTCATCACAAACCTGGGGTCTAGGGAGGGAACAGTCCCGAGCTCTGTGAGCCGCTCCAGCGACTTCGTGGAAGCCAGGGACGGGCTGTGGGAACCTAGGACGGGCTGGTGACAACCTGGCCGTGGGGCCGGCGTGGGGGGCAGTTCAGGGGGGCCGGCCCTCAGCCCGCGGGCCTGACTGTGTCCCCGGGGAGACGGGGTCCCCAGTGAGTTGCAGTCGGGCGTCAGAGAGTCAATGCAAGGACACCACACACGTGTCAGGATTTAACCAGAGATCGGGATCCTGGGTCCTGATTCCGCGCTGCCAGCACAGCGAGCAAATCCTCCCTGACCGCCCGGCTTCCGCACGCGTCTGGCTTCCAGGAAACACAAGCCTCAGCGGAGCCCCGGTGGCTGCCCTGCGGGGTCCACGCCTCCTGCTCCCCTCAGCCTGTCACTTCTCCCCCGACGGGAGATCAGAGGGGAGGGGGGCGGCTCACTGCGGCGTCCCCAGTCCCCAGGGGCAAGCAGCGCCCCGGCCCCCAACCTGGGCCCTCCGGATGCTAATGTCTCCTCTGCGGGTGGGGAGCCCGCTGGCAGCGAGACCTCGAAAGAGGAAGAGTTAGATGTGCCGTCCCGGAGGCCACGGACCGACCCCAAACAGGAACCCAAGCAGCCGGAGAGCATCCTGTCTGGCCTCGCAGGGAAAGTGCTGCTCGGTCGCCCGCTTGTCCCCCTGCCTCTCACCGGAGAAGCCATCGCTGCCCGGTGCTGGTGCCCCTGTGGCCCTTCGGGGCCCTGAGCCTCCCCACGACCGTCCCCTCGCCAGTCCCCACCCTCAGTGCCCAGGAAGCCTGGACTTCGGCACCGCAGGGTTGGAAAAGTGCAGCCGAGGCTGCGGGCGGCCTCATGCGCGGGTTTGCGCCGCCACAGAGCTGCAGGCCTCACGCCCAACGCTGCGGCCCTGTCGCCTGCCTGCCCACGGAGGGGGGTCGAGGCTAGGAGGCGGTGAGCAGAGCGGCCCACGTGGCAGGAGGTCCCTCCCCGGCTCCTGGCGCAGAGGCAGAAACCAGGAGCCCACCATCCTCTCGGGCAGCGGCCCACTCACCTGGACTCCTCCAGCGGCCACAGGTGAACAGGCAGGGATGCGGAGCCGGTTTGCTCTCGGAAAAGAAGCCCCCGGTGCTGAGAAGGAAAGAGGTAATGACTATTCAGGGACACGGTGCTACGTTTGCATTTCAAAAGAATTTTCCCAGTTGGCAAAAAGTGAACAAAGCTGTGTCCGATTTTATCCGACCTTCAAAGGAATCAGGAAACAGGGTTAGCCAGTGGCCAGTCCTGTTCACACGGAGCCCAGTGTGGCCCACAGGGTTTAGTGTAGAAAAGGAGGAGTCCCCGCACGCAGAGTCCACTGCTGCCCAGCGACCACCAGGGTCCCCTTTCCTCCAGCTCACAACAAAAAAACAGACAGAAGGGGAGACAGCACATGAGAGACCCCGACCTCTGGGAAACGAACTAGGGGTGGTGGAAGGGGAGGAGGGTGGGGGTGGCTGGGTGACGGGCACTGAGGGGGCACTTGATGGGATGAGCACTGGGTGTTATGCTGTATGTTGGCAAATTGAACTCCAATTAAAAAATAATTAAATAAATTAATTTAATTTTAATAATAATTAAAAAAAACAGACAGAAGGCCTCAGAGCCCCTGCCTCGGCCCAGGAGGGAGCACCTGCGGGAGTGCAGGCCCACCGTGAGGAAGGGGAGACGGGGATTCACACCCCTCTGTGCAATCTAACCGAGAGGTCGCTGGGAGAATTTAGGGACGATTTCTGACCACTGCTTTTTCAGGGGTCTTGCTGGTTTACAGTGGCCTCACACCAGGGACCTCCCCCTTCCACAGATTATGCAAAAAACCAAAGAACGCGCTTCCTGACAACACTTGTTGGCATAACACGGGATTTCCAGTCTGGGCATCTCAGAGCAAACCCTGGCGCATCCCACTTCCTGTTTCCGAGAAAGGCCAACTTGCAAAACACACCCCTGATTTAGCGGCTGCTGCCCTGCCCATCCATGAAAGGTTGAAAGGCTCGGGCTGGTCCCCGCCGCCCCCACCCCCCCAGGCTCGGAGCCTCACTGGGGAGGCTGCTAGGGCGGAGCAGGGTGAATGGAGGAATGGGGCCTCCCAGAGGGTGATGCAGGGAATGACAGGGACTGGAGTTCCTGAAATCCCTTGTCTGCCTCCAGGTAGGGCCTCCTAAAGAAATTCAGTTGTTAGGAATTATCTCCCAGGGAGTAACTCCAATCTCTTCATGAAAATGAACCAAATGGACCTTGTCACGATCCTATCTCCAGTCTATTTTCCTAAGGAATCATTTATTTTTCCAAAGTCCTGTGTCTCCCTAAGCACTCTTTAGCTTCACTCCCCCAGAAGTCGTTTGTTCTCTCAGAAGTGTCCCTCTGCCCCCCCATGCCCTATTATTTTAAAATAGTCAGTAAGCCCCCAAACTGGAACTGCCTCCCGGACCCACACGTTTCTGTTCACTCCGTCTGTACAGACATATGTAAAAATCCGTCTTCTCTCTTGCTATCCTGTCTTTTGTCATTTTAATTTGCAGCCCCCCAAACACCACACCTAAGAGGATAGAAGTTTTTCCTCCCCAAACAGGATTTGGGCACAGTTGGGATTGGAGGGAGATAGAGCATGAGCAGAGGTATGCTAAGAACAGAAAAGTGAGGTATGTTCTGGATCCAGGAGACAAAATCCTAACAACTGACAGGAAGTGGTATTAGGATGCAGCTGGCAGGGATGCTTGTGCGGGTCCTGTCCCTGCAGAAGGAAGCACCACTTCAAAAGTGTCTCTAAGTCCCTAGATCCCTCCCTCAGGGGTGGGAGTTGGGGGTGGCCAGCCTTCCAGAGAAATCCAGGCCTGGATTTGGCTCTCAGGATCCCTGGGGAGGGGGCTTCTGCTCTGAGCACCTAGGGCTCCCCTCTCACCTGTCGCCACATCCAACTTGCAAGAATAGAAACCCCATGGTTGATTTTGGTTTTCTTGGGTTGTTCTCATTATTAGCCCACTAAGCTTAAAATCAGATATGTGGGCTACTCGGTGTGAATAGCCTGGTACGTAAACGTTTATGACTTTTGAATGAACACGGTTCAAAAGCAAATGTGCATGAGTGTCTGTGTGTGTGATTCAGGGACAGAGAGAGGGCAGTGATCAGCGTTTATCTTTAGAGATTAGGAAAAGCTGCCAAGTTTCATTTCCTGTATTAGATTTGTGGTTTTCTTTCTTTTTTTTTTTTTAATAAGATACTATTTATTTGTTCATGAGACGTACACAGAGAGAGGCAGAGGGAGAAGCAGACTCCATGTGGGCCCCGGGATCATGACTGAGCCAAAGGCTCAACCCCTGAGCCACCCAGGTGCCCCCCAAGAATTTATTTATTTCACAGAGAGAGAGCACAAGCAGGGGGAGCGGCGGTGGGAGAGGGAGAAGCAGACGCCCTGCGGAGCCAGGAGCCCAAAGCAGGACTCAACCCCAGGACCCTGGGATCCTGAGCTGAGCCAAGGAAGAGGTTTCACCGACTGGGGCACCCAGGCACAGTTTTGTTTTGCTTTTTAACAATGAGTTTGTATTAATTTTATGATCAGCAAACATAACAAAGTCCTCTTGGACAAAAACCCATGTAAAAAACTAATTTATTTTTTTTTAACTAAAACGTTACTGGGCAGCCCCTGTGGCGCAGCAGTTTAGCGCCGCCTGTAGCCTGGGGTGTGATCCTGGAGACCTGGGATCCAGTCTCAAGTCAGGCTCCCTGTGTGGAGCCTGCTTCTCCCTCTGCCTCTCTCTCTCTGTGTCTCTATGAATAAATAAATAAATAAAATCTTAAAAAAAAAAAACAAAAACTAAAACATTACTGCGGTGCCCACCAGTGCAGAAAGCCCTGGAGCAAATAATGTAATGTGTGGGACCATGAAGCTTCTGCAGAAAGAACTAGAAATCTGGCCTCTAAAAAGGGGAGGGAACGTGCAAACTGGCAGGCAGTAGGCCTGGCTCCGGGGACATGGGACGCACGCAGGATGCACAGGACACGGCAGGCCTGATGGGTAGGGCAGCGGTGAAAACCTTTCTCATGGTTTAAGACGGAGACGACTTCCCCAAATCACTAACCCTTCAAAAGCCAAGCTCAGAGCCAATGAAAGGAACCCAAAGTCTCTAACACGGAAGACAGCAGGAAGGGGGAAGGAGCCAGAAGGGCCAGGCAAGGCAGGGTGTGGACAGACAAAGGGACAAGGAAGGGAACAGCAGGGGCGGGGTGAGGGAGGATGGGTCACAGCAGCCCTAAGACTGCCTCAGTGGCCTTGCAAGTAGCCCTGCTCTCGGTTTTTGTGTCTCTAGGTCGCTCCCACTGAGTGGAGCAGCCTGGGGCGGGGCTGACCTTTGGCACAGAGGCCAGTTCCAGGGTGGCCAGGAAGGCTGCCACCAGCGACCTTGAGTCACCTGGCCAGGCAGGTCACCTGGCCCAGCCCCCACTTGGAGAAGGGAGCCGGATCTGCGGCAGCCCTGAGGCTGCGCCTGGACACTTGACCACAGACACGCATGATGCCCGGGACGCGCCACCTGCCACCAATCCCAGCTGTGCTGGTTCATCTTGGACTGTGGGCTCTCTACAACTGCGGGACAAACGGGTGTCAGGACTCCCGCCGTAACCCTTACTCAAAGGGGTCCAATGCAAGCTTCTGTCCACTGGAGCTCTCAAGGTTTGGTAATGTTAAAAAGAAGAAGAAAAGAAAGAAGAAAGAAGAAGAAAAAGAAAGGACCGGTCCCAAAATGGATTCACTTGCCTGTGGGACAGCAAATGGAGACTTAGTATCTGTTCAATCAAAACCAAATGGGGAGATTATCCTTAAAAAAACTGAGCAGAAGACGTTAGTCATAGGAAGTTTTGTTTTGCATGACTGGACCCAGGCCACTTTCGTGCTCCTGCCTCAGGAAATCAAGAGTGAAACTTCCCCGTTTCCCCAGATGGGTATGGTGAAACCACCAGAAATTCCCTACCATTTAAAAAAATTCTAGGAACGCCTGGGGCCGTCAGCCTGGTGAGCTCAGCCAAGGAGCATCTGCATCGGCTCAGGGTGGGGCGAGTCCTGCGTGGGGTCCCCGCAGGGAGCCTGCTTCTCCCCCTGCCTGGGTCTCTGCCTCTGTGTCTCTCAGGAATAAATAAGTAAAAGTTTTTTTAAAAAATCCCAAAAATAAAAATAAGAGAATTCAAACATGGGCGCCAAGCCCTGTCCAGACCAGCCGGCTGCTTCATGCCGGCCTCGAGCGCGGCCTTCCCCACCCGCTGCTCCTCCTCACCACCCTGGGGAGTCGGGGCTTCGGTTCTGTTACTTCGGAACTTTTGACAGTTCTGACCCATTAGCCTCTGCGGAATCTGACCTTTGGCCAGTCCACCTGCCATCAGCTGGTCGGCGGGGACGCCCCGGCCCTTCCCCCAGGAACAGGAGCTTGCGGGAACAATCCTGTCCTGCCATAACGATATGATGACTTCCGTCCCCCCGACAGCGGCCCTTCCCCCCTCCCCCCTCCCTCCCCCCCCCCCCAGCCCTTCTGCCTGTAGCAGTCTCCCGGGACTCAGCTCCCGCAGCTGATGCGATGCGGCCGCGTGCGTGGGGGACCGAGTAAAGCCAATGGACCCTCCAACCCACTCAGTGGAACTTTGTTCTTTAAGGGTAAAAATCTGTCCCACAAAGTAGCTTTTCACTTACCCCCCAAAGAAAAGGGGGGTTCTATGTGCTCTGCGGCCCGGGCTGCGGGTCCCCACTGCGCGCACCCCCAACCGAGGCGGGCACACCCGCGGCCTTCGGGGCGCCCGGGGCGCGGGGGCGCGGGTCGGGGCGAGGCGGCGGCGGCTGGTCCAGGAACAGCTTCCCCCTGCCCGTACCCCCCCTGCGCCCTCTGCGCGCTCCCTCCCACCCGCGCTCCCCCCCACCCGGATCCCCCCCACCCGGCTCACCCTCCGCCCGCACCGCCCACCGCGCCCCTTACGCGCTCCCCCCACCCCCTACCCTCCGCCCGCACCCCCCCTGCGCCCTCTGCGCGCTCCCCCCCACCCTCCGCCCGCACCGCCCACCGCGCCCCCTACGTGCTCCCCCCACCCCCTACCCTCCGCCCGCACCCCCCCTGCGCCCTCTGCGCGTTCCCCCCCACCCGCGCTCCCCCCCAACCTCTGCCCGCCCCCACCCCCCGCCCTCTGCGCGCTCCCCCCCACCCGCGCTCCCCCCCCTCTGCCCGCCCCCCCCCGCCCTCTGCGCGCTCCCCCCCACCCCGCTCCCCCCCCCCGCCCGCACCCCTCTGTGCCTACTCCGCTACCCGCACCCGGCTCTCCCCAACACCGCACCCGCCCCAGCCCTCTGCGCGCTCTCCCCGAGCACCCTCCAAGCACGGCCTCTCAGCACCCCCAGAACCTCAATCGCCCCCCGCCCCGCTCCCCCTCCGCCCCCCCGCTCCCCCCCGCAGCCCAATGCGCCTACCCCGCTACCCGCACCCTGCGCCCCGCGCGCCCTCGCCGTGACCGCCCCTCCCGCCGCTGCTCTCGGGGCGCCCTCCCCGCCCGCCCTCGCCGTATACCCCCTCCTCGCCCCTGCCCCCCACCCCTCCCCGCCCCTGCTCGCGCTCCCCGCGCGTCCGTTCGCGGTGCCCCCGCTCCTCTCCGCGGCTGCCGCTCCCCGAGCATCCTTCCCAGCCGGCGCCGCAGCCACCTCCCTCCCCAGCAGGTGACACCAAAGCTGCTGCGCGACCGCGGAGCCCGGGCCCGGCGTGGAGCACTCACCGCGCAGGGACCGGCGGGGTCAGCTCGGACGCGGTCTGCGCGGAGCCGTCACCGCTCCCCGCCCCGCCCGGTTCCCGGCAGGCGCCCCGACTCCGCCCAGGTCCCTTCCTCCGGGCGGGGGCCGCGCTGACTCACGCGGAGGCGGAGGCGCGGTTACTCATTAAGCCGCCGCAGCGCGGGGAAGCCTTGGCCGGACGGCGAACGGGTCACCCCCCGCCCCGCTGCCCCGGGGAGCCGCAGGGCGACCCCCGGCACTGACGCTGTCCGCGCCCCCAGGAGGGCTTGGGGCCGCGGGGAGCCGACGTGCGTGGGAGGGAAAGACGAGCTGGGGGCGGCCCCCCACCCCCACCCCATATCCCCCCACCCCCTGCATCCCCCACCCCTGAATCCCTCATCCCCCCCACCGCCCGCATCCCCCCCACCCCGCATCTCCCACCCCCTGCATCCCCCACCCCACCCCCCGCATCCCCCCCCCCCCGCATCCCTCCAACCTCCCGCACCCCCACCGGCACCCCCACCTCCCATCCTCCCTACCCCCACCCCCACCCCCCTGTATCCCCCCACCCCCTGCATCCCCCACCCCACCCCCCTGCATCCCCCCACCCCCTGCATCCCCCACCCCGCATCCCCCCCACCCCCTGCATCCCCCACCCCCCACCCCGCATCCCCCCCACCCCCTGCATCCCCCACCCCGCATCCCCCCACCCCCTGCATCCCCCCACCTCCCCGCATCCCTCCAACCCCCCCACACCCCCACCTCCCATCTTCCCCACCCCCTGCATCCCCCGCCCCCCCCGCATACCCCCAAACCCCCACCCCCCACCCCCTGCATCCCCTCAACCCCCCACACTCCTACCCCCTATCCCCCATCCTCCCTACCCCCCATCCCCCCATCCCTCCATCCTCCCTGCCCCTCCACTCCCCACCCCGGGCTGAGGCTTGGTCCCCCTGCAGCCCCGGGTGGGGAGGAAATCTATTCTCGGGGCGTAGGCAGGATGACCGCGGGGGCGGGGGTCCGGGTCTGTCTACAGTAGCCCCGCCCCGGGCGGGCGCGGAACCTCCGGAGAGGTAACAGTGCAACCAGCCCTGGCCGAGCCGGGGCGTATCAGGAGGGGCCGGCCGCCTCGCTGCGGTCCCTCCATCCTGTGGGTTGATTTTTCTGGGCCCCTCGCGGTACTTGGAGCCCGCTAGTGACAGGGGGCAGTGGGACGCACCGGCCGGAGGCGACTGACACATTCAATGGGCCGCCTGCCCAGAGCGCAGGGCCTGGCAGCAGCCAACACACGGGCTGCCCCGCGCTGCCTGGCAGGTGCCCCCGACAGGTGACAGGTGCCCCGGACAGTGACAGGTGCCACGCTGCCCGGCAGGTGCCCCGGACAGGCATCCAGCCCCGGGGGGGGGGGGGGGGGGAGCATCTCCACAGCGGTGCCCAGGGTGGCCCAAGGCCCTTGGGCTTGTGAAGGACTTTGTCTTCCATTTCCAAGAGGCTGCCCACGAACTGGGAAATCCAATACCTAAGACGTATTTGTCAAGTTGACACTTCATAAATGCGACAGACTGGAGAAGAAACCGTGGCCGTTTCTAAACTACCACTGAAAGCCCCCGCCCACCAGCCTGCCACCTGCCTGGCTCCCTGCAGAGATGCCAAGGACACGCGGGCCCTCCCCACAGCCAGGCCAGCTCCCCCACCCAGGACCTGGGACCTCTGCAGAGATGTGTTGTGAGTGGCCTCCCACACAAGAAGTCACGCCACAGAGGCCACAGAAGAATAATGTCACCCACTCCTGCCTGGCTCACCTGGACCGAGGACTAATTCCACAGGATTCCTCCCAAGAAGAGCTGAGAGTTACTGTAGAGCTTTCAACTGAGGCTCGGTCGCTGCCAGGGCCCACACCCCAAGTCCCAGTGCCAGTGGCCCCCCTTCCATCTCAGGGGCTCTCCTGCGTCCTAGAGCATCAGACAGAGGCAGACGCTTCAAAGAGCGAACAGTATTGTGGGTCCCAGCCAGCATCTTGGTTGTGGAGGAGGACGAACGGAGAAGGCGGCACCTCCGGCCTGGCAAGTTGGGGGCAGGTGCCTCTGTGTCGCCCCCAGCGGGACGTGGAGAGGTGGCCCCGGGCGCCACCAGCTCGCTCGTGCCCTCCTCTTGGCACTTGACTGTCCGAGCACTGCTGCCAGGTGCAGTCTCCTCCACAGGGGCCTCCTCAGCAGGGAAGCCAGGACCCCCGGAGTTGCCTGCCTGGGACCCCAAACTCAGCTGGCAAGCGAGCGCCCGCCCGGCAGCCCTCCCCTCTGCTGAACGGCTGTGTGCTCTCGGCTCTCCCCCCAACCCCATGGCTTTACCTCCCACGGCAGTTCTCCCCCATTCCATCCGGGAATCCTAAGAGCCCTTGGCTTCCTGGAAGTTACTGGAGCCCACCTGAGCTCAGTGTACAGATGGGCATGATGTGCACCAGAAATTTCTGTTGTGTGTGAGCCAGGTTGTCTGTTTATTACAGCAACTCGAATGGCAAAGATGAAGTCGTGAGGAGTGACACAGAAGGATGTCTGTGCCCTTTACTCGGTTTCCCCCAGAGGGAACATTTTCACAGACCTAGAGTAGGGTTTGCACCCGGGGCATGACACTGGCACACCCGACACTCTGCACATTACCTGTTTTCTAGTACCCGTTTTCGTGTTGTGTTTAGTTCTCTCTCTCTCTCTCTCTCTCTTTTAGATTTTATTTTTTCATTTGAGAAAGAAGCAGAGCACAAGCTGGGGAGGGGCAGAGGAGAGAAGCCGACTCCCCAGGGAACAGGGAGCCCGACATGGGCTGCACCCCGGGGCCCTGATCCTGCCCTGAGCTGGGGCAGCTGCCTCACCGACCACCAAGGGTTAGGGTGGGTGTTTAGCGCTCCACTATCCCCGCCCCTAATCCCTAACCTGGCATCCGCTCATTGGTCTTCAACTTCTCAAATGTGTCATTAAAAACAAAAGCCTTAGACACAGAAACCAATAGTACCTCACCTTCCCCGACTGCCTTGTCTAGTCAGCAGGGTTCCCTGGAGGTTCGGCCGCTCTTCGTAGCAGGTGCTTCTCTGAGAATGGAAAGGACCTTTCGCTTAGCCCAAGCGGGAAGGCCAGCAGGGGGCCGCGCACAGGTCCCGCCCACGGGAGGGGCCCCACCTGGACCCACCACACCCCATCCCCTGACCCCGGGCCTGGCAGGGCAGGCAGGCCCCTCAGCCCGAGAGCCCACCCGAGCTCTGGTTTATCCCAGGGCGTCCGTCTGCTGTTTCACGAGCCTCCCAGACTCTCCAGCCTCCTCCAGAGCCCCCCTTTACTTTCGGGGCTCCCCTCTGGCTTTGCCCCCAGCCTGGTTGTCGCCGTCGCATTGCCCTGCTATTCCTGCACACACACCCCGGCGGTTGTCTTGAGAGGCCGAGGGCCCTGTGAGCACCCACCCCAGGGAGGACCGCGGCTGTTTCCACGCGGAGGCCGCAGCTGCCGCAACCGTGTCGGGGCCAGTACAGAGCGCCCGCTGGGCACGACGGGATCACAAGGTTAGTCTCCCAGGAAAGCGCCCAGTTGTCTCCTGCAGGGGGAACACTTTCCATCCCGGCGAGCGACGGATGTGAAATCCAGTCTCTCCACAACCTCACCAGGATTTGATGTTATCCTTATTTTTTTATTTTAGTCATTCTGAAAATTGTGCACTGATCCCCGGTGGCGGTTTTAATTTGCACTTTCCTGGTTCCTGATGGTGTCAGCGCCTTTGATGTGCTTGTGACACTTGGAAACCCTCTTTGGGGTCGTGCTGGCTTGTGTCTTTTCCTAATTTTGTTAAGTGGATCTTTTGGAGCTTTTGTTGTTGTTTGGTGACTGGTGAAGATTCGAGTACTTTGCGTATTCTCTTTGTACACTCTTTGCCGGGTAGGTCGTTTGTTGGCAAATGTTGCAGATATTTTCTTCCAGTCAGTATCTTATTTTCTTGTTTTTGCTTTTATTTTTGTTTTGTCCTTTCATATGAGCTTTCACAGGGAAAAATTCTTTTTGATTTTGATAAGACCAGTTGATCAATTTTCTCTTTTGTAGATCATGCTTTTGTCATCAAATCTAAAAATTTTTGCACTGCCCTGGATCCTGAGGACTTTCTGTATGTTTTCCTTTAAAGTTTTAATATATTTTTTTATTGGAGTTTGATTTGCCAACATATAGTATAACAGCCAGTGCTTGTCCCGTCAAGTGTTCTTTAAAGTTTTGTTGTGTTATGTTCTACATCTAAATTCATGATCCATTTTTAGGCATGATAGTTTGGTGACACTGGTTTTTGGCTTTTTGTGCTTTTGTGCATTGAAAAGACCATCGTTCCTCCACTAAATTTCTTTTGCTCCTTTGACAGAAGTTAGGTGAGCATATTCGTGTGGGTCCATTTCTGGATGATCTCTTCTGTCCTCGTCACCTCTTTGTCTCTCCCTGCCTGTCAATACTACAGTAGACTTTAATATTGGGTAGAGTGATTTTTCCTACTTGATTCTTCTTTTTTCAAGATTGTTTCAGCCATTCTAAGACCTCTGCATGTCCATAAAAATTTTAGAATAAGCTTGTCTGTGTCTGCAAAAAAATACTGGGATTTTGATGGGGATTGCCTTAAACCTATAGATCAAGCTGGATCCTGGCATAGCCTCTGTCCTTGGAGCGCACTTGGGTCAGGCTCCTCTGAGTCTTCTTTCTAATGGGACCCCATTCCTACCAACTCAGTTTCACGAAAATCCTGTATTCTCGGTGTTATGGACCAAATGTCTCCTGTCCCCCTAAATTCATATGTTGAAGCCACACTCCCAGTTTGATGGTGTTAATAAGGTGGGGCCTTTGGGAGGACTTCAGGGTTAGGTGAGGTCTCGGGGGTGGGGCCCGCGTTAGGATTCCTGCCCTTGTGGGAGCTAGATCTGGCTTCTTCTCTCCACCAGTGAGAACACAAGGAGAAAACAGCTTGTAGCTTCTCACTGGAATTCACCCACCTGGCTCCCCTCCCTTTTCGGGAGCTTGGTTTGCTTTACTGTTGTGGCTCAATACACTTTGCCGCCCACCTCTCCTCACCATCTACCTCTTCCCTCTTCCAAGCAGCGTGACCAAGAACCGTCACGAAAGGGGAGAAATCCTGTAACAGAGGCAGCGCCCTCAGTTCATGCTTTGCTCAGAGTTCTTGTCGTGAGTGGGTGCTGAATTTTGCCAGACGCTCTGTGTCCGTTCATGGAATCCTATGATCTTTCTGCTTCAGCGTATTCCTTGGTGGATTACACACATTGATTCGTGGGTGTTGAACTAGCCTTGCACGCCTGTGACAAATCCTACCTAGTAATAGAATCTAGTTCTTTCTGTACATTGTCTGACTGCTAACATTTGGTTCAAGATTTTTATATCTAGGGGCTCCGGGGTGGCTCAGTCAGTGAAGCGTCTGCTTCAGCCCAGGTCATGATCGCAGGGTCCTGAGATCAAGTCCCACATCGAGCTCCCTGCCCTGTAGGGAGTCTGCTCCTGCCTCTGCTGCTTCCCCTGCTTATGCTCTCTCTCTCTCAAACAAATAAATAGATAAATCTTAAAAAAAAAAACAAAAAAACACTTGAGACTTTATCTGGCTTTCTGAAAATTATTTTATTCATTAATTAAATGGACAAATATAAAACTACATTATCATGCTAATTATGTATAAATAGTAGCAAAATTTATAAAATAAGAAAATTCAGTCTGATTATTTTAAATTTTCTGTTAAGACTACTAAGCTAAACGTTAAAATTACACAGTTTTACCTAAACGATACAAAATAATAAATGTATAATATTATGAATTTCAATTTATGCAAAAAATATTAGCAAAAGTTTTAAACTGGCAAATGCTACCTTGCTTTTACATTAAATGCTTACAGTCTTAAGGCATAATAAATTAATCTTTTTCTTAGTATAAACTGTCACAATATTCTGGAGTTAAATTATTTTGAAACAGAAAAAATTATTTCTACAAAGATTACAGGACCCAATAATGGAAAAGACTTTGCATTTCTTTAAGAGTCTAAATAGTTGATTTCAATCAAAATGTCACCGATGGAGACTAACACAGGAACTGGTGACGTCGGATGACGGGCTGGGAGGAAGTGGCTGGTTCCAAGACCCTGGGACATCCCAGGCCAGCAAGACGCCCAGCGACCCTGTGCCTCACATCCCAGAGAAGCACAGGAAGCAACACCAACACTCAGACTCAGACCAGCTCTGCAACAGTGATGTCAAATCGGCTCGATAAGAAATTATTTCATAAGAATCTATCTTCGTAAAATATAGCAGGAGCCTCCTAAATACAGTTGTCATGTAGTCAGATGCTACTCAGCCGTCGGAAAGCGATCCTAGGTGCGTATCAGGTGGGGTTCAGTTGAGCTCTGCTGGCGTGGAGGCCGGTGGAGACGTGCTTGCCCCTGTAATGCAATGGGAAGAGATGACTACTGGAGAGAGATACAAAGATGACATTTTTTACGAATTAAGATTTTTAACCCATTAATTTTAAGTAACGGAAAGAACATATTTCTGTTCTTATATTCGAGGACCAGTCCTGAAGTCTCTATGAAAATGTAACTCGGGGGGACGCCTGGGTGGCTCAGCGGGTGAAGTGTCTGCCTCGGCTCAGGTCATGATCTCAGGGTCCCGGGATGGAGTCCTGCCTCGGGCTCCCTGCTTCTCCCTCTTCCTCTGCTCCTCCCCCTGCTTGTGCTTCTCTTTGTCAAATGAATAAATAAAATCTTAAAAAAAAAAAAAAAAAAAAAGAAAGAAAAGAAAAGAAAATGCAACCTCACAGAGATCATGACTTTAGCTATTTGTGGGAATTAACAGGAGAGTGAAACGTTTCTGATCCTCCTCTAGCTGCGAGCCCCTCACTTCTGTAGGACTTTACACGGCCTCTGGATTCCTTGGGGTGAGATCCGGGGTGAGACAGGAAATCTCAGGGAACAGAGCCTCAGTGAACGCGGGCTGTGGGGCATACTTCACCTTGAACGTCCCCGGCACCCTCGCCCTCGGGCACCTCCAGGTCGGGGTCAGACTCTGCACCCTGGCGCCCGTCGGGCTCTTGCAGGGACGGAGCCGGCAGGGTCGCCCCGGGGGCCTGCGGGGTCCTCTTGTCTGCGTCCACTCGCTGCTGCAGCCACTCGTCCTTATACCCATTGCTGATAAGTTTGGAAAAGTTTGTGGGTGAACTGGCTTTTTGACTAGGCCTCAAAAAGAGAGAAATTCATGTCAAACTTCAGTGCAAAGGTCAATTAACGGTAGTTCCGACCACATCTCAGCGAGTGAGCCGGTAATAGCCAGGATGCGTTCTTGTTCCTCAAAACATAACAGAGATATTCCTCTCTCTCTCTTTCTCTTTCAATCTCGATGTCCCTCTTCCCAATTTTTAAAGTTGATTTAATTAATTAATTTACTGAAGCCATCTGTATGCTCAACGTGGGGCTTGAACTCAGGACCCCAACAAGCTGCACTCCCAGCGGCGGCCCCCCTTCCCCTGGGAGCCCCAGGTAACGTACTCGCAGCCATCCCTGCACATGGTGGGAGCTTGCTCCGTTGTTTTCAAAACCTTTCCCGTGAGCGTGAGCGCACTAGAGGATACCGTGGCATTTCTTGGGGAAAACACCCGCTTCCCTGGGAGGTGGTGGGTTGCCCGGACGCTACCATCTCTTTACCAGATGGTCCTTTTTCTCGACTAGCTCTTCCTCCACATTAAAGGTGAGCTGTCCTGGGGGTGCCTGGCTGGCTCCATCACGCTCCACGGAGCGTGCGACTAGTGACCTCGGGGTCGTGAGTTTGAGCCCCTGGGTGTGCAGATGACGTCAATAAATAAACTTTAAAGAGAAGATTATCTGCTGCTTCTCTGCACTGCTTTGCCTTTGTCTGTTGCTCACTCGGGGGCCACTCGTTGGCAGGCGCAGAGTGCTCAGGGTGCAGGGACCCTGACGTGGAGGGGGCACCCAGGCCTGGGAGCAGGACCGTGGCACAGGTGGCACGCCTGAGTTGCTGTGTTGTGAAGGGTCGCCTGCTGGCTCCCCTGCTCCCCCAGTGGCAGCGTGGGAACCCCACCTGCTGCCCCATTCGCTGTGCTCACTGACCCGTTGCTCCCCACTGCCCCAGACCAGGGCCTGTTTGAGGAATTCATGGGACAGTTAGTGACACAACTTCTGGCACTCACTGGGGTTCTGAGACAGTGAAGAGAAGCTAAGGTCTAGGGCTTCACTCCCCGAGTGCCAGAGCCCCGAATGTAGAGCCCTAGCGACAAAAGCGGCTGCGGACACACGGTCCAAGCCCTGGTGACAGGACACATCCGGATGGGGCCATGCACACATGTGGGGCGGTGGCCCTGAATTTAAAAGGTAAGGACGGGGTCCCCGGCGGGGGCCTTAGGCAGGACACAGGCTCACGGGACGGAGCAGCCTGTTGGAGACGTTCCGTACCCACACAGCACAGGCGTGGAAGGGGAGCAGCTGTGCTCCACGGGGGCACGACCCCCACGCTGGCGGGCAAGGCTGGGCCACAGGGCTGTGACAGCAACGAGCTGTCACCAAAACGTGTTCCCAGGAAGAGAGCATCATGAGGCCGTCAGCCCAGAGCCGTGTTGCCATTCCTGGGACTCTGTCCTCGGGACGCTGGATGCAGAGGCCCACACCCAAACCTGACCCAGGTGGCGTGGGCACGGCCCAGGTGACTTACATGGGAGGGAAGGAGACTCTGCTTCCTTCGGGGTCTTTGGGGCCGAGCGGGGTCCCCACTTTGCTTGGGTACTTGGAGTTAATGGCTGGTAGCCTCACCTGTTGCAAGAAGCACACAGAACCCTGTTTGGGGGACAGGCATCCCGACGCTGGCAGAGGACATTCCCCGACCGTGGAACCAAACAAACGGGGCGGGAACACTTGGGCAGGCTCATCGTTCCCCCGGCCCAAACCACAGGAAGACGCACTGAGCAAGAGTCCCAGCTGCCCCCGGGGTCCCAGGGCAGCGGCTCTGCCCGGTTGCGCAGAGGCTGGGAGGCTTGGGGCCCACGGAACAGCTCTGTTCCTTCACGGCTGTGCAGCTGACACATTCGGCAAAACCCGGAGAACAGTGCTTGGTAAAAAAAAAAAAAAAAAAAAAGTGCATTTCCTGCGTGTGCGTTACACCCTAACAAAGTAGGTCGGGGGGGATGCTACAGGAAAACGAAAGAAAACCCACAAAAAGCAAAAAAAAAAAAAAAAAAAAAAAAAAGGCTAGCACATGGGGAGGCACCCAGGCATTTCTAGGGAGGAAAGGAGGCCCTTCGGGAAGGGGTTACGCTCCAGCCCAGCACCCCGCGGGTGAGCGGCCGTCCTCGGTAATACGGGCTTGGGTCTGGCACGAGGGGGAGCACGGCAGGGACAGCCAGGCCCTCCCCACGGGGCGCCCCCCAACCCTGGCTGGCACCCCGCACCCTATTCCTGGAGCTCAACCAGCTACCCTGCTGGTGTCTGTCACCACAACCGGCTTGCTCCCTGCCTCCTTGCTTCGCACACTCATCGGGCCCCACACGGTGGGGGTGAAACCCCACTGGACCCGCGGCTCGGACAGCATGTAGTGTCTCCAAGGTCCCCTAGATGCACACGGTGGCGGAGGTTAACACCCAGGACCCCTTCATCGCTCCATGTTTGGGCACTTAGCGTATCACCAAGACTCTGGACCTGATCCTAAAAACAGTGTGTTTCATGGATCATGCAGAGGACCCGAACCCAGAACCTGAGCCAGAGGAAAACCGGGCAGCCCATGGGAGACGACCAACACTCTATGTGGTGTTGAACTGCATGAGTCCGCAGACAAACTGCCAGGGTTTCTCCTCAAACCAGGACACAGAGAAGCCAAGCCTGGGAGTCGGGCGCAGAGGTTCCGGGCACCCACTGGCACCCAGGCTGGGAAAACCACTGTTTGCCTCACAAGGCCTCCGAGCTGGAGCCCCAGGGGGCAGTGCTCAGCCCAGGACAGCGGGGAAGGCCTCTGAATCGAGATAGCCAACCACAAGGCCACCAACTGCAGAGGGCCCCCGAGCTCCTAATTTCTCTTTTAAAATACAAATCCCCAGGGCTCCTGGTGGCTCAGTGGGTCAAGCATCCGCCTTTGGCTCAGGTCATGACCTCAGGGTCCTGGGATCAAGTCCTGCATCGGGCTCCCTGCTCAGCAGAGAGCCTGCTTCTCCCTCTGCCCCTCCTCACACCCCTGCTTGTGCTTCCTTGCTCACTTTATCTGAAATAAATAAATAAAATCTTAAAAATAAAATAAAATAAAAAATAAAATAAAATAAAATAAAAATTAAATTAAATTCCAATCCCCAAACAAGCCTCTCACCCTGGAGCCAGCTGCTCTTGGTGGTCAAATACCCCCAGGAGCTTTGTACTGGAGAAAAGTATCACTTCTCTCCCCTTATGATCAATAAGGAGTCTTCCAGGGAGATCTTCAGTTAGACATGACAGGTTTAGGGAATGGATAATGAGTAAATACAGGATGTCCTTCCTACACATGCCGGAGGCTGCCCTAGACAAGCATTAAGCAGCTAAAACTCACTTTCTACAAGGTCATCTTACCTGGTGGAGTCAATACGTATAAAAAGGAAAAAAACGGAGTATTATCATGGCCTCTTGCCCTTTAGTCGATTCAAATTTAAAATACAGAACTGGGGGCAGCCCGGGGGGCTCAGCGGTTGAGCATCTGCCTTTGGCTCAGGGCGTGACCCCGGGTCCCGGGATCGAGTCCCACGTCAGGCTCCCTGCATGGAGCCTGCTTCTCCCTCTGCCTGTGTCTCTGCCTCTCTGTGTCTCTCATGAATAAATAAAATCTTTAAAAAATACATACATACACGCATACAGAACTGGGCGCCTGGGTAGCTCAGTGGGTTGAGCGACCGCCGCTGGGTTTCAGCTCAGGCCCTGATCCCAGGGAGGTGCGATGCAGCCCGTGTCGGGCTCCCTGCCCCTCCCTCCCACACGTGGGCTCTCTCTAAAATGAACACGTCTTTTTAAAAAATAAAATACAGAGCCGTGTCGCGGTTCTGCTCTCCGTTTGGCGGCCACAGCGACAGCTGACAGCCGTGTGGAGCCGCAAGCCCCGCAGGGCAGGCGGCCACTCACCTTTCTCTTCTCCTTCTCGCGTTCCTCTGCCTCCCTTTGCCAAACTGTTTTCACGTCAAAGTCGAAGGGCCCTCTTCTGGACTCATAGCTACCGTTGGCCGGCTCGGGGTGAAACTCTTCGTAAACCATGTAATCGGGCATGGAAATGTTGGGGATCCTGCAGAGACGGGGCACAGCGCCCACCTGAGGCCACTCCCTCCCCCTCCTCCCCACTCCCTCCCCTGCCCCTGCCTCCCCTCCCTCCTCCGTCCCCCCTCCCTCCTCTTTTCCCTTCCCTCCTTCACATTTATCATTTCACAGGATCATTTAATAGCACTACCGTTTTTTTCTGTTTTCTGTTTGAAGGTCGTTTTTAAAAAGATTTTATTTATTTAATTTTAGGGAAAGAGAGAGATGGGGGAGCGTGTGAGTAGGGGAAGGGGCAGAGGGAGAGAGAGAGAATCCCAAGCAGATTCTGCCCTGGGCTCGTCCCATGACCCTGAGATCAGGACCTGAGCCGAAATCAAGAGTCGCCACTCAGTGGACTAAGCCACCAGGCGCCCCCACCGGTCATGTTTAATGTAGTATGTAAACTTCCAGCCTGGTTTCCTGTCTCCACTGGAAAGCACTCAGGCCTGGAGCAGGGGCAGGGGGCGGGGATGTGCACCCGCTGCATTCTCCTAGTCACCATCGCCCTCACTGCCCAAGGGCTAAGGGCTGGGGCTTCACCCTGGCAGCAGTGAGGGGCACGGAGGGGGCAGGGCCTGGGCAAGGTGCGGGCCCGCAGCTGGGGGAGGGGAGGGAGGCCCTCGGGGTGCAGTGCTCAGAGCAGGGAGTACAAAGAGCCAGAAGGGGCTCCCGCTGCCCCTGACCCAGAGGGAGGACAGAGGCAGGTGGGAGGCCCCCCAAGGAAGCCAGGGGCGAGGCCAGGGAGCAGAGGTCAGAGGCTGGGAATGCAGGCTAGGGACCCCTGAGGAGAAGCCACCGCAGGGACAGCAGCTGGACCCCCCTATATTTCGGGCTCTGTACGGGCTGGGAAAGGCCCCAGAGACCGAAGGGGCAGGAACTCTCCACGGAAGGCCAGTTTCCACCGCAGCTCCCAGCTCCCGACTTTTCACTGGAGGAAACTGTCTCCTGTACCAACCCCCACTTCACACACTCTGAGCACCAGGAGGCCTGGACCGTTGACAGGGACCCATGGGGTGGGAGGGGCAGCAGTGCTCTCTGCTCCCCCATGGGGCCCAGCGGGTGGGCAGTGTGAGGCGGAGGCAGGGAGGGGCCGGGCCTCCTGATCTTCCCACAACACCCTGCAGCAGCGGCCTCCTGGGCTGCACAGGGCTGCGCAGATGCTCAGAGGCACCCCTGGCCTCGTGTCCAGGTAGGGGACAGGCTCTGGGACGGACAGGCAGTGCGGTAAGCTGGCCCCCGGGGGCCTGGGGTCTCTGGAAGCTCCTCCTGGGACATGCAGGCCCTCTCCTCTCTGCTTTGCTCAAATCAGAGCTCCGCTGTGTTGGCCGAGTGTGAGTTTTAGATTCCGGGGGGACGGGAACCTCAAGGACAAAACGGCACATGACCCCAGACACAGGCTTCAGGGACATGGGGTGACAGCTCACACACATCTGGGCTCCTGCCCCAGGCTCCACTGTGAAGCCTCCTGGGAGGGGTCTGGAGGCTAGGGCGTGCATGCCCAAGCATGGGAATTTCTAGGCCTTGCAGACGTTCTGGGGGACGTGGCGTCCCACAGGAACTTGGGAGTGCCTGCATTTCTGGCTTCACAGGGCACCTGCATCCAGCTGCTGGTTATAGGGGCACAGGGGACACAGCTTGAAGCCGAGGCCCCGAGGCAGCCCCAGAGGTCTGGCACTGGCCCCGGCTGGGATCCTGTTGGCCGCGCCCCCTGAGCAGCCCCCCTGAGCCGCTCCCAGGGCTGTACCACCCCTCTCCGTGTCCCTCGGGATACTCACTGTCTCTGCTCGGCCGTGGGCGGCTTGCTGTGGTGCACGTACCAGTCTGGCAGGGAGTAGGCCACCGGGGAGCCCTTCTTGGCCCCAGACACGAAGTATTTCAGCAGATCTCAAAGCCAAAGAGACACGGCGTGAGCGTGCAGCGCAAGAGCAGGCAGGTGACCACACAGCGGGGACTGTGACTTCTCCCGGGGTCAGCCCAGTCCCGGGGTCCCCAGAGCTTGCCCTGCTACGGAGCTGGCACCCACGTGTGCTGACGTCCACCATTCAGGGGACAAAACTCCTCGGGTCCCCGGGGGGGTGCCTGCTGGCTGCGCTCTCAGCTACCCTCCTCATGTCCGACTGCTCGCTGCCACTGTTCTCACACAGCGGGGAGTGGGCGAGGGGACGTGGTCATCAGGGCCTCCGCTTGGAGCCACCGAGGGGGACAGAGCACAGGCTCCTTCGTGTCTGAGACCCACCAGCTCAGGAGCCACCTGCCCGCTCCGAGGCTTCCGGCCCTCCCGCCACAGCCTCCTCCAAGCCGGGGGCCGGCCCTGCCTGCTAACAGGCCAGCAGATCCCACGTCTCAGGATCAGTAGATGTTTAACACTTTGTTTTGCGTTTGATTTTGAAACATTTCAGACCCAGAGAAAAGTTGCAAGAACGGCCGGGATCCCCCAGCTCCCCCCGTGCTCACATCTGCTTGCTTTCTTCCTCCCTTCTCCCTGCCTCCTTGGGCATTGTCACTGTCACTGCTGTTTTGGAGCAGTTTGGCGACCTCTCGCAGACCTGTGGCCCCTCTGCCCCCATGAACTTGGACGGAAGGTTCCGGAAGGCGGGTGCTACACAGTCACGGTGCCTGGATGGCATCAGCACTGATGTCCCGATGCCATCCTCTTATCTAGCGTGAGATCCCTTAGCGGGAGGCCGGGGGACAGGGAGAGGCCGGAGGAACGTGGAGGCCCTGTCCTGGGCATGACACGGAGCGGGCGGGGTGGGGTGGCCTGGCTCCTGGACACCCAGGCCCAGTGTCTCAGGGGGACCCGTGACGGACACTGATGGCGGCCAGGACAAGGGGAGGACAGGCGGTGGCTCTCGCGTCCCTCAGCACTAGGGCCACCGTCCCAGGGGGACCCCTGCCTCAGTGGCCGTCCCTAAGACGTCCTCGCTTAAACTGTGGGCCACGGCGGATGCTCCTCAGCCTCGTCTGAATCTCGTCTGTGGCCTATGTCGCCACCACAGGACAGCCCTGACGAGGGCCACGCAGGACCCCGCTGGTCACCCCGAGGGGCCAGGGAGCTGCAGGCACAACCCCCCGGGGGGCGGACGGTGGCCCGAGCCCCTCGGCAACCCACCGCGGGCTGGGAGCGGGTGACCCTGCGACGGTGCAATATCCCAGGCTGTGCCGTGACCCTGGATGTCCACTGGCCTGGGGCGGGACGTCCGCGTCACAGGCAGCTCCTCGCAGAGGCAGCGAGGGGCCCTGGGGTGGCGGCGCTGCTTACCGGGCCGGCCGCCTTGCTTGGCCAGCTTCACGTACTCCGAGTCTGTGTCTTTCACCCAGTACCTCCGCGGCCCAGGCACGTGCCCGTGGGGAGGCTCCCTCAGGCCACTGAGGCCTGGGATCTGGGAGGCCGGCGGCGCGTCCACGGGCTTCTCCGACCGCTTCGCGGGAAGGTGGTAATACCAGTCTACAGAGAGGAGAGCGAGGAGCGCTCAGGTGGGCCTGCGCCCCTGCCCACGACGAGCCACGCCAGGCCGGGGTTGCGCCCACGGGACACGGGCACGGGAGAAAGCGCCCCTTTGGAACACCTGCAGCGGCAGCAAGCCAGCGGCCTCCCGCAGGAGGGGCAGCTCCCCGAGCACCGGCCGCACCTCTGCCCCCGGGGGCACGGCCCCCTCCAGGAGTCCAAATCCCCTGTGTGTGGCCCATGTTCCCCCCCGCGGGCCCGGGAGCAGCCTGCGTTTCCGCTACATCGGGGAGCACACGTGCCTGCACAATCCCGGGTCACGCACAGCGCAGCAGGCCAGGCGGGGTGTGTGGCAGGACCGGCCCAGACCTGCTGCCCCGGCACGCTAAGGACACCGAGACACAACGTCTGCCCTGAAGCAGCGGCCTGGGTGTGCACGGCGGCATCTGGCAGCAGCGGGACGAGGCCCCCAGCCCTCTGCCCCTGCGGCCGTGCTTGAGGCCATGGAGGGACCCCCTGAGCCAGAGGTCACAGGTGCACGGACACAGGAGGTGCCCAGGACCACGGAGCCGCACCCCTGCAGTCGCCGGTGGGCCCACGGAGCTGGGGCATGAGGGGTGCAGATGGGGCGGGGGGGCAGGGCATCACCTCTGTGGGCGGCCCTGAGTGGGAGGTGCCACCAGGGAGGGGGAAGGCCACCTGCTGCCCACCCTTCCTCCCCCTCCCTGCTCTGAGCCCCACGGACAGAGGCGCCCCGGGCAATGAGGGGACCACGGTGCTGGCAGAGCAGACACCCAGGACAGCCCCGCAGACCGCTCTGTGACCACCGGGCTCCGTGGGGAATGAGAGGTGGATACAGAACCCCAGGGACCCGCACTACCCAGTGTCTACTTATGGTCCCCAGAGGGAAGAGATGGGGACACTCGGGCTTCTGTGAAGACATTTTTAGGTGAGATCAACATTTACATCAGTGGACTTTGAGTAAAACAGACCACCGTCCATCACGTGGGTGGGCCGCATCTAATCAGTTGAAGACCTTAAGAGAAAAAGACTGAAGTCCCCCCACCCCGGCCCAGGGAGGAGGGAACGCTGCCTCCAATGCCTCCAATAGCCTTTGGGCTCTCGAGGCAACATCAGCTCCTCCCTGGGTCTCCGGCCCTGCGGGCTTTGGACTTACCCAACTCCACAACTGTGTGAGCCACTTCCTTAAAATAAACCTCTCCACAGACAGATGTTAATAGACAGGTGATAGACAGATAGCTGACGGTGATAGAGAGAGAGACGCGCTGTTGGTTCTGCTGCCCTGGAGACTTTAATACCGCAGGTGATGGGAAACTGTGCTGAATAGATTATGTCAACCTGGGTGGCTCGGTTGGGTGAGCGTTGGGCTCTTGGTTTTGGCTCAGGTCATGATCTCAGGGTCGTGGGATCAGGCTCTGTACTCAGCTTGGAGTCTGCTTACGATTCTCTCTCTGCCCCCCCCCCCCCCCCCCGTGCGCTCGCTCACTCTCAAAAAAATAAGAATTTAAACAAAACTACTGTACATAACACACAAGGATCCCATGAACAACTGTCCTCCAAAGGGAAAAGCTTACACATCCAATTTCTACTTCTAACGCTTGGTTCACTGCATAAAAATGAATCATATTCAACATAAGAAAATATTTGAAGCTCTAAAGGACAGCAATGAGCTAAATAGAGATTTGTAGTTTTGAGAATGAAAAATAAGTATTAGGAAAGGTTTAAGAATGGAGCAGAAGTTCACAGGAGGAAGAGCTCGGGCAGCTTCCTACTCGGATCACATTCAACTCAAATATTCTCTCTTAGAGGGAGGACGTGCACTTCTTGCTTTATTTTTCCTCTCAGTGTTTTGCTTACTAATTAATCCACGGAGGACAGTATATCTTCCAGTTCTCATTACGGGAAGCCTCAGGCAGGCACTGAACTCCACTCCAGGCACTGATAGCTGCGTGCAAAGGCGCTCGTGCGCACACACGCACACACACGCAGGCCGAAAGGAACCAGAACGGTCCTGTAGCCTCAGCACCTAGAATTATTAGGACTCGCACGGCAATTATTACCAGCACTACGACGACCAGTCTCCTTCTGCTTGTTTGGCTCCATCGGCAGCACTGGGCCTCACGTGGATTTCTCTCTCTTTTTAAACATCTATTTACTTAATTGTCAGAGCTTGAGCGGGTGGGGTGGGGGGGCGTGCAGCAGACTCCCCAGGGAGCGTGGACGCAGATGCAGGATTCCATCTCACAGCCCGAGATCACGACCCCAGCAGAAACCCGCGGCCAGGCCGGTGCTGGCGGGACTGAGCCACCGGGGCGCTTGTCTTCTGTTTCCAGGTGTGGCCTCCAAGCGTCCTCACCCGCAGGAGAGGAGCTCCCTTTGCTACCCATGAGGCAAGAGGTTAGGGGGGCAGGCAGCGACCCCAGGGGCTCACGAGGGCTGATGGCCATGCTCCTGCCTTCAGAGTCTGGGCCGAGGAGCCCCCACAGGACGTTTCCTCCGAAAACTGTCTGGGCTTCAATGTGCACGTCTATGAACCGCGGATACTGATGCCACCTCGGGCTGTTCTGAGGGTAAACGCTAGTGTATAAAAGTGCCGGGGCCTTGCAGTGTCCGCTTGGGCCGTGTACACAGGGAGGCCACCCTCCAAGGCGTGCAGCAGTCACAAAAGGCTGAGAGCCTGTGGTGAGGAGGGGAAGCGGCCAGCTCCCCGCCCTGCCCCACCCGGGTCCCAGCAGAGCCACCACGTCACCAGAGGTGGCCACATCTAGCTGGATCCCAAGCTCATCTGGGAACCAAAGGCCAGGCTTCCTTACACTCAGAGCAGACGTGAGCCCCGTGGGGGCCCGCCAGCTTCCCGCACAGCCGCGGAGACCCCTGTGCGTCCAGAGGGGAGGGGAGAAGGCCCAGGGCCGCAGGGGCCTCCAGCTGTGTTCCCTGTCCAGCCACTAGAACCCCCAGGCGTGGCTGAGCTGGTGCGGGGACAAGAGCGCCGCGGGGTGCAGCTGGAAGAGGCCGGGCCTGCACCCAGGGGAGCGCCTGAGGCTCACCTAGGGTCTGACTACCAGGACGCAGGACGGCTTCCCATGCGGCCTCCAACAGGAGTCAGCAGTAGGAAGCCTGCTTTCCTTTGTAGAAAATAGAGTAGATGGGCTGGGCTGTGTTTGGTTTTTCTTTTTCTTCCTTTTCTCTTCCTGTTTCCCTTTAAGTGGCTCTGACCCTGGGGTACAGGAGCTGCTTTCTTTGCCCCCCCACCCCACCCCAGGCCTGCAGAGTCAGGGTGCACAGCCCCATTCCCAGGTCACTCACCGCAGGGAGCGTAGCGGCTCGCAGCGGCGCCCTGCAGCTCTTTGCTTGTGTTCCTCATGCTGGGGTCGCGCTGGGCCCGGTGAGGCCTCTTCCACGGCTCTCAGTCCACCTCCACCTGGCAGGCACGCGAGCGAGCGTCTCATGGTCGGGGACAGGCGTGCATGAGCACGTGGGTATGCAGCAGGGGCCTATGCATGCTGGTATACAGCAGGAGCACAGCCATGCCCTGTACACACCACCCAGGCAGGCGGGTGCACAGCAGGGGACAGAGGTAGGTCATCCTGGGTATACGGTAGGGACCTACACACATTCGTGTAACAGGGTGCGTCCACGCAGGCACAGGACCGGGCGCACACACTCCGGGGTACAGCGGGGACGTCCACGCAGGCACACGCACTCCGGGTACAGCAGGGCGCGTCCACGCAGGCACACGGCCGGGGCGAACACACTCTGGGGTACAGCGGGCGCGTCCACGCAGGCACACGGACTCCGGGGTACAGCAGGGCGCGTCCACGCAGGCACACGGCCGGGCACACGCACTCCGGGTACAGCGGGCGCGTCCACGCAGGCACACGCACTCCGGGGTACAGCAGGGCGCGTCCACGCAGGCACACGGCCGGGCACACGCACTCCGGGTACAGCGGGCGCGTCCACGCAGGCACACGGCCGGGGCAGCGGGGAATCCGGCGGCGGGAGTCTCGGGCAGGGCCGTCCAGGTCCGGGGCGCGCCGGCCCCGCCCACTCACCTGCAGCCGGGGTCTCGGGGTTGGGGCCGCGGCGCCCAGGCGGCTCTCCCAGCGGCGGGCCCCGGGCGCCCGGCCCACCCCGCACTCCCAGGGGGGCGGAAGCGCAGCGCCCCGCGTCGTCCTGGCAACGGCCGGGCGGCCAATGGGTGGACGCGGCGGGAGCGCCCGCAGCCAATCGGAGAGGCCTGCGGGAGCCGGCCGGCCAATCAGGGCGAGGGGCGGGCGGGGCTGGGGGCGGCGCCCTGCTCCCGAGGGGCCCCACCCGGGGAGTTGCCGCGGAGGACAACCAGCGGCGGGCGGGCTCGCCAAGCTCCGTGGATCTACGGCGGTTTTTAAAAAGGGCGAATGGGAGCTGCTGGCTCAGCTGGGGGAACAGGGGATTCTGGATGTTGGGCGGTGACTTCGAGCCCCACCCTGGGCGCCGAGATTGCGAAAAACAAAACACTTTAAAACTAAACTTTAGGGCAGCCCGGGCGGCTCAGCGGTTAGCGCCGCCTTCGGCCCAGGGCGTGACCCCGGGTCCCGGGATTGAGTCCCGCGTCGGGCTCCCTGCATGGGGCCTGCCTGTCCCCCTGCCTGTGTCTCTGCCCCTCTGTCTCATGAATACATAAAATCTTTAAGAAAAAATAAATAAGTAAAAAGAGGAGGAATAAATGCTCGGTAGAGCAGCAAAGGGCCTGTTTGCCAACTGTGTGTCAATAGTGACGTGATCATGTAAACGTCCTTCCTCTTACCCTCTGTTTTCAGGAGGTTTTTTAAAAAAACACTTTTTTAAAGCCTTCTGCCGTGTTTCTGCGGAAAAGTGTTCAGATTTCTGCGGGCCCCCTGCCCCCAGTGCGGACCTGCGGCCTCTGGGTTGGGGACCTGCACAGGTGCAGGCGGAGGGTGCGGAGCCAGGTGGCCAGAACCGGGCTGCAGTGACCGAGCGGCCCTGACTGCGGTTCACCCGGCTCTGGGCCGGGATCCTGCAGACTCCTCGGGGCTGCCCTGGCACGTGTGGGCCCCACTGTGTAGAGGCGCTTGGGTGGCCATCAAGAATGACGGGCCTCCTTTTGCATAGGTCACAGCCTCATCTGCCTAGGGGATTGCGGATCAGGAGAAGGTTGGTTCTGGGAGTAGCTGATCATAATACACCTGAGACGAATTCAGCACTGTGAGATCACTCACACCAGAATTAATTTTTTGTTTTAATTTAAAATAATGAGGGGCCCTGGGTGGCTGTGTGATGGAGCGTCGCCTTCCACTCCAGGCCTAATCTAGGGGTCGTGCTCCCCGCAGGGAGCCTGCTTCTCCCTCTGTTTATGTCTCTGCGTCTTTCTGTGAAATAAATTAATAAGTACATACATACACAAATTCTTTTAAAAACATTTAAAATAACAAATAGAATAGTTGATCCTACTAAACTGCAGTGGGCCTAGCAACTATCTTTCTCTGTTTCAGAAGTGGGTTAATAGAAGAGAGAAGAATTCACAGAAGTTGACAGTGTTCCCTAGGAATGGATATCATAATTCAAAAACTGAATTTCTCTTGCTCATCATTCCCTTAGGAGAAAGTTTCCACTTCCGAAGAGCGCTTGAAAGCACAGTGTTTGCAGACATCAGATCAAATGAGAGTTTAGGTAGGGCACAGGACAGGTGAAAACACGACACAGGATAATCTGCTTAGAATGAGCATATCTCATTTCCTCTGCTTCATCACAGGTGGGCTTTCTGTGCCATAACAGCTCTGAGGGTTTAGAAGGATTCAGATGTCCTCACATATAAGCCCACTTATGCACATTTTATGTGATTTTATTTGTAGATGTTTACATAAAATGTCTATCATACATATATCATTTTTTAAGACTTTTTATTTATTCATTTGAGAGAGACAGAGAGGGAGCAGGTGTGTGAGCAGGGGGAGGGGCAGACGGAGAGGAAGGAGCAGAGTCCTGGCTGAGCAGGGAGCTCAGGATCATGACTTGACCCGAAGGCAGGCGCTTGACCAGCTGAGCCACCCAGGTGCTCCTCCTACGTATATCTCATATGCCCATCTCTATGTGCATATCTATATTTATCACATGTATCTTATTATATCATATGTAAGGTTTTATATATTATAAATCATGCGTATAGACCTCTTATTCTAGATATATTATATCTTAATAGGTAGCTCCTGCTCTGGCGTATTTTGAGAAAAGGAAAAAAAAAATGCATTTAGGTACAAATTCTGCTTTCTCAAAGCCCTTGAACTTGTCCTGCCTGCCTAGTCTCTCTGGGTTTACTCCTGTTGTTGGCTGAAGCTGATCTAGTTCAACTCCCAGGACACATGTTCATCTCTGCTTTTGTCTATCCTTGTTATGTATCCAGCCCCGAGCAGCTAAAAGGGCTGGTACGATTCCCTTCCCTAGACATCCTCCCCAGGACTCCATCCGCCCCCTCTCTGTCAGGTGGCTTACTCTTTACACTGGGCCTTCACCAACAGGAGACATTTCTAAACTGAGTGGTTTTTTAAAAAAGTAATAATAATTTAAAATGAGGGGTGAGTACTGTAGTTGGTTAAGTGTCCAACTCTTAGTTTTGGCTCAGGGCACGATCTTAGGGTCCTGAGATTGAGTTGCACGTCAGGCTCTGCGCCCAGCTTGGAATCTGCTTGGGATTCTCTCTCTCTTCTCCCTTTGCCTCTCCCAGCCTAAGATAAATAAATAAATATTTAAAAAATGTTAATCAAAAATAATTTAAAGACAAACTCTTCCTTTGTGATGCAGATTTCAGCATCTCAGTATTACATCACGGTTTGGGTTTTTAGCCTAGTTGGGAAAACAAGACCATCCTCTTCTGTGGGCACAGAGGGAGGCAGGATTTTTTTGTGTCCCTATCATCACCTTCTACCACACCCTGTATTGGGTGTTGAAGTGATAATAGTCTTTTCTTTTTTCTTTGGTAGAAAATTTTCACATTTTAAAATGGATTTAAGCAAGCTACCTTGCTTGAGATGTAACAGGAAAAATTTTGGAAAAATTAACAGAGTGAACACAAAATATACTTAAGTGACAGAAGAGTTTAGATTGGTTTAAATTGGGGATCCCTGGGTGGCTCAGCAGTTGCGCTTCTGCCTTTGGCCCAGGCTGTGATCCTGGAGTCCTGGGATCGAGTACCCACGTCGGGCTCCCTGCAGGGATCCTGCTTCTCCCTCTGCCTGTGTCTCTGCCTCTCTCTCTGTGTGTGTGTCTCTCATGAATTAAAAAAAAAAAAAAAAAAAAACTTAAAAAAAAAGATAGGTTTAAATTAAATCCCTGCGATACAACAATTTATATACAAGGCCAAAGTCATTGTATTGTTTGGAAGGAATACAAAGTCAATAACTTGTATTTGAGAAATAAAATATATGATTTATTATTTTATCATTATATACTCTATCAGAAACCAGTATTTAGAGCAGAGTTGTAAGATTTTTGTTTGATATCCCAAAATGAGAGGATTTTTTAAAAGATTTTATGTATTTATTTGAGAGAGCGTATAAGCAGGGCCAAAGGGCGAGGGAGAAGCAGACTCCCCAGCTGAGCAGGGAGGCTGACATGGGGCTCAGTCCCAGGACCCTGGGATCATGACCTGAGCCCTGAAGGCAGACGCCTAACTGAGGGTCACCCAGGTGTCCCAAGATGAATTTTTTTTTTAAATATTAATGCAGTATTCTACCGCCTTTCCTCATTCCGGGGGGTAGAATGGGCCCCGTTCATTTTGGGAAACACATCAGTTTGCCTGCTTTGCATGCAAGCATTTCACGGGATCTGCCTGCTAAGTAGTTTCCAGTTGGGAAGGGTCATAACTGAGGATGATGAGGGTAACGTCATCCATGAGGGTGACAATGAAGACAGCTGTAGACAGAACGTGTGTGTCCCCCCCAACCCCCACCCCAATCCATAAGGTTGAAATCCAGTCCCCAATGTGATGGTATTTGGAGGTGGGGCCTGTGGGAGGTGATCAGGTCATGAATGGGATTCATGCCCTCATAGAAGAGGCCCCACGGAGGTCCTCGCCCCTTACCCCACGTGAGGACACAGCAAGAAGGCTCTCCGTGAAGCAGGAGCGCCCCTCACCAGACCCCGAATCTGCCCGCACCGGGATCTCAGACTTCCAACGCCCAGATCTTCGATGAGTTTCTATTGCCCAGAAGCCCAGGTCATCTGCACCCTCATTATAGCGGAACCTGGTACCAGAAGTGGGGCGCTGCTGTAACAAATCCACCAAAATGTGGCCGCGGTGTTGGGCGGGGGTGCCACGGAGAGGCCGGGACGGCTCTGAGGAAGGCCTAGGCAAGCCTGCATTGCCCCGCACAGCAACCCAGGCTGGCCCGGGACAGCTGAGAGCGGAGAGGGCTCCAGGGTGAGCCTGTCCTGCTGTCCTGCTTGGGCGAGGCCAGAGGGCTCGAGCACAGGGTGGTGCACAGGGCATGCCCTGCAGCTTGGCTCCCCGGACTGCTGGCGGGCAGAGGCAGGATGGACTCAGGCTGCACCTGGCACCTGCAGTACCGGCCCATGCGTCCTGCCTCCCCAACCCCCAAGGCCTCGCACGCGCCTACTTTCCTGTAGCCCACAGGCTAGTCCTGCGGTCCTCTTCCCAGGGCGCCCTTCTCTTCCCGGTGTCTCTGCCTGAATGCCGTGGGCCCCGCGGGTGGGCACCTGCCCCCGTGGACGGTCCACGTTCCTCCCTGGGATCCCTTCCAGCCGTGTCCCAGGCACGGACCCCCACGGTTTCACCTAGGGCTGCCCTGCTCCCCAGCGTTTGGTACAGATGACCCATCTCTCCCTCCTGGCTCAGTTAGGGACAGCTGGTAATGGGGACCCTCCAGGCAGGGTCCACGGCGGGGGGAAGTGTCTTGGGGCGCAGCAGAGCAAGGCAGGGAAGGGGAATCGCGAGTATAGATGGCATCAGCCGCAATTTCTAACTGTGCCAATTAGAAAGGAAACCCAATTGCGGGTAGGTCCTTGTCACAATATTGCTATTTAAAATATGTTCTCATAAAGATGGCATTTCGGGGGTGCTTGGGTGGCTCAGTGGGTGAAGGGTCTGCCTTCGACTCAGGTTATATCTCAGGATCCTGGGATCGAGCCCCATGTCGGTCTCCCTGCTCAGAGGGGAATCTGCTTCTCCCTCTTGTTCTGCTGCTCCCTTTCTCATGCTCATTCTCTCTCTCCCTCCCTCTCAAATGAATAAATAAAATCTTAAAAAAAAAAAAAAAGATGGCATTTAGGGTTGTGCTCTTCAGTACCTCTTGATTCCAAACTTCTAACAACAAGAGATAAAACACTAATAGAAAAAATTTACAACCTGGGAGCCATGGCACACCAATAATGATAAAGATACAGGAAATGGAGTAAAAAGAGGGACTTTCCTGCCCAAGATACTCCTGCCATCCAAACCTGGGACACCGAGGAAACAGGCCTGGACAAGATGGTGATGTACCAGGAAATGAATTATTGGATTTTATCATTAGTCCTGTAGTTTGAAAGGGTTTTAAAAATAAGTACACACCAGGGGTACCTGGGTGGCTCAGTAGGGTGAGTGTCTGACTCTTGATTTCTGTTCAGGTTGCAATCTCAGGGTCCTGGTATCGAGCCTGCGTCAGGCTCTATGCTCAGTGGGGGTCTGTTTGTCCCTCTCCTCCTACCCCCCTTTCTGTCTCTCTCTCTGTCACATAAATAAATAAATAAATAAATAAATAAATAAATAAATAAATATTTTAAAAAACTATTTAAAAAATAAGTGCACAACCCTTAAAGAAATAAAGAAATGATATTGACTTAAAAAAATAAATTTTCAAGCAAAAGAAGAAAGAAATGAAACAAAAACAGGTAGACCAAAAAAGCAGATCCCAGGAGAACAAGGATGTTAGTTGTGAAAAGGCTCAAACTCACCTACCAGAAGGCAAAAGCAAAGAATCCTGAGATACAATCCTAATACAATATCTATTTGATTGGCAGCTGCAGAATAACCTAAGCTCACAGGTGTTTATTGCATGCTGTCATCAGTATCAAAACCCTCAACAGGGGCACCCGGGGGGCTCAGTCGGGGGAGCCTCCAACTCTTGATTTCAGCTCAGGTCATGGTCTCAGGGTTGTGGGATGGAGCCCTGCGTTGGGCTCCGTGCTCAGTGTGGAGTCCACTTGGGATTCTCTCTCCCTGTGCCCCTGCCCCTCCCCACTATCGCTCTAGATAGATAGATGATAGATGATAGATAGAATCTTTTAAAAATGCTCATCAGTATGAGGCAGGTTGAACAGATAATGTCACATGGAAAATAGCATGCAGCCATGAAAGCCTGGGGAAGGTCACCTCCAGGTGAGTTGGGAGGACTTCCAAGATAGATATTTTAAGAGAAAAAAAAGCAAGATGCAAAATACAGTTTACAGTCAGGTACCAATCCCACAATGTGAAGAGATGAGTGTATTTATAGATACATACACAGATAAATATTTGCTCATAACCACATTTTACATAACTATGTCACTATCTGTGCATACGGCATCCCAGAGAGAAAACAAGTAAGTGGTGCCAATGCTGGGAGGGAGGACAGCCTGAGCTGGGATCAGAGTGTGGCACGGCGGCAGCGCTTCCCTGTGCTTCATTCTGTCCTCCTTGAGTTTGGGACAATGATGTAGAATAGGAGACACATTGGGATTTCTTGGGATAGATCTGGACTTCATGGGGTCAAAGAGTAAATCAGTGAATTATAAAGTAGCACTTATGAGTTCACCCTGAAACGAGCACAGATAAAGAAGGAAAAATACTCACAAAAACACCAACTAGAATGGGGCAGTGGACCTACAGGGAGAGTAAATCCCGAAGAACTCACAACGTCCATAGGTGGGCATCACAAGAACCCAAAGGCCGTGGCAATGAAGCAGCATTTGAAGAACTGATGGGGGGAAAATATTCCAGAAATAAAGAGATGCATGAGCGCCCAAAGAGCAAGGGATACAGTAGCCGATTCTAACAGAAGAAACAACGAGAACTGATATCACACGTGGTGTACTGAAGTGAAACCAAAGAACACCAAAGAAAGAGAGAAAATGTTAAAAAACTGTAAGAGGAAAAAGACCAAACTCTCTCTCTCATTCTCACACACACACACACACACACACACACACTCACGCACATCACATACGTGTGTTTGCATACACAGACACACAGACACGAGCCCGTACACGCACACAGTGCACACAGACATGCACACACAGGGGATCCCTGGGTGGCTCGGGTCGTGATCCCGGGCTCCCCGCAGGGAGCCTGCTTCTCCCTCTGCCTGTGTCTCTGCCTCTTTCTCTGTGTCTCTCATAAATAATAAATAAATAAATAAATAAATAAATAAATAAATAAATAAATAACATCTTTTAAAAAAGACATGCATGCATAGAGACATGCACACAGAAAGTGTGCACACACCCATGCACACAGACTTACACCCGCACACCTGGGCACACACACACAGAGGAATGGAGAGGAAGAGCGAGGCAGCCACCTGCTCCACGCCCCCGTGGGTCACGCTCCAAAGCTGCCATCGGGGACTGTACACCCGATCAACTCGCTCCTAGGTGTAGGCCTGGTGAACAGTGTGCACGAGACATGCACAGAACGGGCACTGGCCATTATTTGCGTTGCTGAAACACTAAAGGCCGCCTCCGTGTGCGTCCATCCAAGAGCTGGTAAATGACCATGACGTGTCTATGATAAAATATCATCAAATAGGGCACAGCAGTGAAAGTGAGTGCGGTGGCGTTAACTCGTCCCGGGACAGTGGAAGAAAACAGGTTGGGCAGCCCGGGGGTGGGGGTGGGGGGGCTCAGAGGTTTAGCACCGCCTTCAGCTCAGGGTGTGACCCCGGGGTCCCGGGATCGAGTCCTGCGTCGGGCTCCCCACAGGGAGCATGCTTCTTCCCCTGCCTGGGTCTCTGCCTCTCTCTCTGAGTCTCTCAGGAATAAATAAATAAAATCTTTAAAAAGAAAAGAAAAGAAAAGAAAAGAAAAGAAAAGAAAAGAAAAGAAAAGAAAAGAAAAGAAAAGAAAAGAAAAGAAAAGAAAAGAAAACTGAGGAAGGTCATTTAAGTGGAAGGCATGTAGCCAATATTGTGTTATTTATGGACATCTGTTATGTGATGAATTATTTAAAAACACGCGGGAATTTCGGGTATCAATTTCCAGATCGCAGCCCCCACGGGAAGGAAAGGACAGGAGAGAGATGGGGAGCGATAGTTTGGGGTCTCCGTTGTATCCATGGCATTCCCTTGTGCAGGGAACACAGCCGACCGCTGGTTTGTGGCAGCAGAGAGGGGTACCGGGGGACCTCGGCAGGACGCAGGCCAGTCAGCGGGTGTCACCAGGGAGCGCGGACAGTGCTGTGTGGGTGGAGAGGTGCCTGACAAGGCCTGGGCCATTGTGATGTGTCACAGGAGGTGATGCAACAGAAGGGCGGGGGGCAGCTTTCTCCCTGGAAGGAGAACCCCGGGGAGGGGAGCCAAGAGAGCAGCCCTGGACCCTGGTGGGGTCATGCTGTCCACACCGTAGCTGCCAGCCAGGGGCTGCTCTCCCCTCTTCCAGAGCTCTGCTGCCTCGTGGGGGGAAATGAGTGGGAGGCCAAAGCCAAGAAGGGGCGCCAGGCTTTTTCGGGCTCAATCGGAAGAAGCCGGCAGCAGCGCCAGTCTGCATGTCGCGCTCCTGGAGTGCGGAAGCCCCGACCCCAACGGGTACGTAGTAAGCTGCAGTCTCTTCCGTGGGATCTTAGGTTGTCCGGCCGGATGCCGCACGGGCTCTGCTTCCTTGGAAAACAACCCAATGCAGGCCCTTCTCCCTTTGAGAGAAAGTCATCTCCAAACAGTTTCCTGGCAGGGTTCTCTTGATCGCGGGCCTTCCTGCGGCACACTGTCCTCCTTCCAGCCAGGGATGCTTTCACTCATCACAGCCCATGGGGGCCAAGGGTTGTGGACCAGAAGCCACTTTTTATGCTTTACTATTTATTTTTAAAGATTTTATTCATTTAATTGAGAGGAAGTGCACAAGCAGGGGAAGCTGCAGAGGGAGAAGGAGCCGCAGACTCCCCACTGAGCAGGGAGCCCGACCCGGGGCTCGATCCCAGGACCCCAAGATCATGACCTGGCCCGAAGGCAGATGCTTAACCATCAGAGTCCTCAGGTGCCCTGGAAGCTACCTTTTAAAATGAATGAGCTACAGCAGCAGCCACAAGATTACTATTTCACTTCATGAATTTACAGATTGTTCCTGTTTTTACCTAGCTTGCCTGTTCTCTGTGATTTGCGGCATTTAGCGCAACACACAGTTTGGGACTCCGGACACGGAGTGCGTTTAGTGCCTCCTGGGTGGGAAGGGATTGCACGGTTAGTGGGCAGACATTTGGAGCCAATAACTGTGTCCTGTCGTCAGAGCAGGTGTGCACTGGCCACCAGGAGGCAGCAGGGGAGCCAAAGGTGCCAGCCCCCCACCCCCCACCCCCCTGCACCTGCCCCCTCAGCCACCTGCTTGGGAGAACAAAGAGGAGAAGTGACCGGACGTCATGGGAGGGGTAACAGCAAAGCCCTTGCTCCCAACCAATGAGGGAGGGCCACAGAGTCTCCTCAAGTCTCCTGTCATCGTGGTGAGGCGGGAAGACAGCTCCAGGCAGTCATAATCCAGGTGGCAAAGCAGCTGGGGGGCTCTGGAAAGCACTGCCTGACAGCCAGGGTTTTATCAAAACACAGAAGTAACCTGTCCCGAATATGGGAATGTGGCCATCCTCCTCTCCTCCAGCAGCAGGAAGGCTCCGGGGCTGGCAATCCACCTTTGAATGACTCTCTTTAGGCAGGGGACGACCCCTCCCCCCACCCCCTCCGCCCAGTGACCAATAAATAATATTTATAGAGGATGTGTTTTCAAGATATACACCCCCTTCCACCCCAGCTGAGGGCAAAGAGTGGAGAGAACCTGCTGGGTTGTTAGCACAGCCCACCCACTCTGGGCACCAGTGGGCAGGGTAGCAGCTCCTCCATCCCCTGCCCTGGGCTGGGACTGGCTGACTGGTCCGAGGCTCTTCTGTGGTTTGGTGCGGATCTGAGCTGCTCCTGACTACGAAGCTCAGGGCCACAGGGGCGCAGAGTAGCTTGGTGCATCGCCTAAGTGGTCAGATGACTCCAAAAATTCAACACAGGGTAATCTGTTTACTGTCATTTGAGCCTAAAGCTAAAGAAAGAGCAAAATTTAAAGAAATGAACGTATCAAGAACTCAGTGAAGTCACTCTCAGACTTCCTTAGCACGTCTTCCTGGACCTGGAGCAGGGAATCGTACCTTTTGGTTAATGGGTCAGTTTAACAGGTCAGAAACAAAGCCCAAATTGCTGAGGTGACTTGACAAAGCTCTGCCTCTCCCCTGCCTTGTGATCCATTTGGATCTGTTTTTTTTTTTTTTTTTTTTTAAGATTTTATTTATTTATTCATGAGAGACAGAGAGAGGCAGAGACACAGGCAGAGGGAGATGCAGGCTCCATGCAGGGAGCCCGACGCAGGACTCGATCTCAGGACCCTGGGGTCACACCCTGAGCCAAAGGCAGATGCTCAACCACCGAGCCCCCCAGGGGCCCTTGATCTGGTTTTTTAAAAAATATGTTTTGAGTGAGAAAAACAAAGTTTGCCAAACCAGAGGGCTTTTGTCCAGAAGCTCCTAGTTTCCTGAGCTTCCTCAGCCTATATCTGAGCCTTTTTCTTTTTTTCCTTTAGAGAGTTGGGTGTGTGGAGGTTCTGTTTGCAAAGATGTCTGGCAATGCACAGCCTCTGGGACCGAGCGGCCCGTCTCTCAGGAGTGCACCCGAACCAAATGTGCCCACGGCACGCCCGGTCCCGGCAGCGCTGTCACAGCTCGGGAAGCCCCGCGACACTGGGGCGGGCGCAGTGCTCACTCAGCAGGGCACCGAGCCATAATGAGAGGGAGGACATCCACACACGGTTCTGCTTACCGCCGGCTCAAGGCCAGGCAGCCCAGTTCACTGGAGACAGAGACCAGGACAGAGGTGACCTGTGGGGCGGAAAGCCCAGGGCCTGATGGGGACGCGCAGGCCTGCGGTGAGCTTCTGCTTGTTCTCGCTGAGGTGTGCTCACGGCTGTGCTCGTCCTGCAAAGGCCCCCTAGCCGGGCAGCTGGGGCTGGTGTCCTCTTCTGCAGGGATGGGAACCCCAATAGAAAGTGAGGTGAAGTGTTACAATTATTTAAAGACCTTCCTCAGATAGTTGTTCCTTGTCCCAGTTCTTTCGCTGAGTCCCTGATTTCTTCCTTTCTTGTATTTTCTTTTCCTTATTTTATAAGCGAGCTCCACACCCAGTGTGGAAGCCAGCACGGGACTCGATCTCATGACCCTGAGATCATGGCCTGAGCTGAGATCAAGAGTTGGACACTCGACCGACTGAGCCGCCCAGACACCTACCTTAATACGCAATTTCCATAGAATCAGACCCTCACCTCTTCTCTTTCTGGAAGGATAACCCCTGTGTTCCGCCCTCCGTAGGCATCTATGCACACACGAGAAAGCCAGCACACACGCACGACGCAGACGGCCCCGGAGCTGCACGGTGCGTGGCAGCGGGGGCCAGGATGTCTGGGTGCAGGCTCACCCGGATTCTGCAGCTCAGCGAGGCCATGAATGGACCACACACGCAGCCTCGGACGGGAGCGTAGGCCTGCGGTCAGGGAACGGGAGGCTGCGGCCCGCTAAGTCCTGCTCCTCCTCTCCTAGGCTGACCCGGTCCACGAAGATGGTCCTAAGCACCTTGTGGATCCTGACGCTCCTCCTCGTAGGTAAGTCACACGAGGTGAGGCTCAAGCCGGGCCCCGGACGTTTCTGAGTGGGGACGGGGCCCTCACCGCTGTGAGGACATGCCAGGGAAGGCTGCGGAAGTGAACGCGTGTCACACTCACTCCTCCCGGGGTCTGAAGTGCAGGCCCCACGCAGGCCACACGCAGGTGTCAGACGGCCGAGGTCCCACGTCACCACCCCTGACGCACGGGGAAATCGCTCTTTAATATAGGACACCAGAGAGCCAGGGGCTCAGTCGGCGGAGTGTCTGCCTTCTGGTCGAGCCATGATCTCAGGGTCGTGGGATCGAGCCCCACGTCAGGCTCTGCACTCAGCGTGCAGTCTGCTTCAGATTCCCCGTCTCCCTGTCCCTCCACCCCTTCCCGGTGTGAATGCACACGGGAGCGTGCTCTCTTTAACACACAAAACCTGGGGTGCCTGGGGGCTCCGTGGTTGAATGTCTGCCTCGGCCCAGGGCGTGACCCTGAGGTCCCGGGATCGAGTCCCACGTTGGGGTCCCCGCAGGGAGCCTGCTTCTCCCTCTGCCTGTGTCTCTGCCTCTCTCTGGGTCCCTCATGAATAAATAAATAAAATCTTTAAAAGAAAATAAGGTTTTTGCCTATTATGTTCGGTGTTTGGACAATCCCCAGGGATGGCTTCAAGTTCCCCGCCTTTCCCAGGGATTGCTGTGATTCCTCGTTGAGGGCTCTGGTCACTTGTTCACATCGCTGTTTACCACCTCATAGGTCAATAGTGACCTGGCAGAGACGTCCCAGAGTCTGCAGAGAGAGACAATGAGTCCTCTCCAAGTCTTGACCCTGGGGCTTCCTTCAGGGCTGAGCCGGGCCTCCCACGCCCCTGCCTGGACTGCCACGTCTTGCTCACACGGAGCCTGCAGAGCCACCTGAGACGCGAGCCTGGATCCACTCTACCGTCCCTAATGAACACGCATCCGGTCTGGACCCGCGCATTGCAGTCCTCTTTTGCTTCCAAGTTCTGTTCTCACCGGAGACTCCCCCTCTGACTTCTCCCTCCTGTGCTTTGTGGTCTGTCTGCCACTTGCTCACTCACTGTCCCTTGCCCAGGTGGGCAAAACCAATTTATGCCCTTAAATTTTTTTAAAAGAAATTTTGTTTATTTATTTGAGAGAGAGAGAGAGAGAGCGAGCAGAGGGTGGGAGCAGGTGGAAGGAGAGGGAGACGCGGACTCCACGCAGGCGGCCTGTGGCGGGACTCGATCCCAGGACCTGGGCTGAAGGCAGGCACTTCACCGGCCGAGCCAGCCACCCTGTCCTTAATCTTTGAGCGGACACCACAGCCTCCCAGGAAGGCCCTCTAGCCCCAGAGAGTGGGAACACCAGGCAGGCCAAACCTACCCGTCACCGTAGCTTGAGAACCAGTGTCCATCAGCTCCTGGCACGAGCCACGTAGGCTCTGATCCCGGCAGCCACTGCCATGGCGCTGGAAACGGGGACGGCAGCGGGGGAGCAGGAACCCCTTCTCTCTGCCCTCTGGTTGCTGTAAGTTTGGGGTTAGTTTTCAGAGTCCACGAAAAGTAGATCCTGTTCGTCTTTGGCAGCATACGGACATCTCAACGGAGAACTCGTTCAGCCCCCAGTGTTGCTATTTTCCCATATTGTCAGCCAAGGATCCGATATTCTTTTTACGAGTATAGGTACTGTTCATGCTCGGAGAAATTCTTGTTAATGCCCGTGAAACATCAGGCCGCCTGGCTGGCTCCGTCAGCGGAGCTCGCGACTCTGGATCTCGGCGTTGTGAGTTCGAGCCCACGGGTGTAGAGATGACTGAAACATAAAAGTCTTTAGAAAGAACACATGTAGAGCATTGTACATGTTTGCAGACAAACCCTCTCATCAGAGTCGCTCTTTTCTTTCACAGGACTTGGAAATCATAGGTGGCTTAAAGAAGCAGAGTTTCCTCAGAAATCCAGACACTTTTATGCTTTAGTTGCAGAATATGGTTCAAGGCTTTATAACTACCAGGTGAGGTTTTGTTGAATCATTGTGTACGTCACTTGCTTAGAATTTAATATGCTCCCACTTGCAGTATGTGACCTTCGTCTTGCATGGAAACATCTAATAGGGACAACGCAGGGGCCAGAGTCCTAGTCAGTGGTTCTATGGCTAAGAGACCCTACACATTCTGATCCCAGCAGGCTCCTGCCACAGACTGAATGTTTGTGAACCTCTGGTCTTCCCTGTTTCTCCCTTTTGCATTGAGGCCGTCCACCCTACAGCTGTCTCGTCCTTGTGTCTAGCACACACCGTGTGTGCACAGCTTCACAGCTGCAGGAGCTTCAGGAAGAATTGTACCTGGGATTGCACCCATATCTGACTTAGGTGCTCTCTAGACGAGGTTTTGGGCTTCAGACTTTCTTTGGTTCATGCTGGAATGAGCCAAGACTCTGGAGCCTGTTGGGATAGAATGGATGCATGTTGGAAACACAAAGGACTTTAATTTGGGAGGCCAAGGTCAGAATGCCACAGACTGAATTTGGGTGTCGTCCCAGTTGAAAGAGAATCCCCAGGGGCCTTTGGGAAGTGAGGGGGTCACGGGGTGGAGCCTCGTGCCTGGGGTGAGCGCCCTGCAGGAGGAGGCTCCAGAGAGCTCCCCGACGCCCTCTCCACCACGTGAGGACACAGATCGAAGACGCTCTCTGTGAACCAGGAAGCGGGTCTCCCCAGACAAGGATCCACCCACCTTGATCTCGGGTCCAGCCTCCAGGACTGAGGAATAGAATCCTGTTCTTCCTGAGCCCCCCCAGCCTAGATGTTCTGTTACAGCCACTGAACAGGTGCAGAAAGCTCTCCAAGGAAGGCTTCAGGGCCCAGAAACCCGCAAGTAGCACTTTGTTGTGAGGCAGTGGCTGGTGCTCTGGACGGGACAGCTTCCCCTTCAGCTGGCAGCCAGCTCTGTCTACATGGGCTTACACTGGGCCAGACAGCCGTGTCCTCCCTCTGGCCCACCCAGCTCTCCAGACCGCGTCTGCCTCCAAAGACCAGAGAAGAGAGGAATGACAGGGGCCAGATGAGCCACTGCTCTGTGGGAAGGACCCCAGCCAGCCAGTGACTTTGCACCTGACCTCACGGCTGCTTTCCTCCAGATCCTGCTGCTCAGCTCACTCGGCAACTCCTGTGTCTGGTCTTGTCCCTCCAGGGGGAGATGTGCTGTCGGGAGGACCATCCCCTGGGAAGCTCGTAGGCTGATACCTGGAATGGATCCCAGTTGCAGGGATGCCATCTGTCCTGCATGTCCTGGGAATCTGAATAATGAGTGTCAGATCCCGGGTGAAAGGAGAGCCCCATGGAAACCCCACAAGGAGGGTCAGCATGAGAGAGCCCCTGCACACGTGGCCTTCACATCAAAGACCAGGACCCAGGCCCACAGGAGCTGGGGCCGGAGAGTCCGATCACCTCCAGGAAAACAGAGACGAGAATTTCATGGGCAATGGGCAACAGAGGCCTCCTGTAACCGCCAATTTGGGATTAATGCCTATTACGATTGTACGGGTCAGCTTCACTAGACTATGTGCCCAGATGTTTGGCCAAACACTAGTTCTAGATGTTGTTGTGAAGGTTTTTTTTATGTGATTAGCATTACACCGATAGGCTTTGAGTAAAACAAATCATCCTCTGTGCTGTGGGTGGGCCTCACCCAATCAGTTGAAGGTCTTAAGAGAAAAAGAGTGAGGTCCCCCAAAAATGAGGAAACTCTGCCCCCAAATAGCCTTCGGACTTGGGCTGCAACACAAACACTTCCCCGGGCCCCCAGCATGCCAGCCTCCCTGTAGATGTCAGACTCACCCACCTCCTCAATCATGGGAGCCAGTTCCCTAAAATAAATCTCTCTCTCCCTGTCTCCCTCCCTCCCTCCCTCCTCTCCACACATCCTACTGGTTCTGTTTCTCTGGAGAACCCTGACGAATGCACTCAAGAACTTCCCTGGCGGTTTGTCAGGGCTTTGACATTGGGCGTCCCCTCTGCCTACAATATTCTGGCCGGATCTTCAGGGGAAGCGCCTCTGTGACACCACAGGTGTTACCGGTTTCCACGCGGAAGGAAGCTGTGCCAGGACCCGTGCCTCGCTGACTCTGCCTTATTTCTTTTTTTTTTTTCTCTGCCTTATTTCTAGGTGATTCCTTCCTTTCCTTTCCTTTTCTTTTCTTTTCTTTTCTTTTCTTTTCTTGTAATTTCTTTATAGATCCCAAGCTACAGGCAATAGAAGCTGTTTTTATTCAGTTAACAATAGATCTTAAACAATGTTCCCTTCTCTTTAGATATAATTTTAGAACTACGGCATTTTATGCCTAATATTCCAGTGGATAGATAGGAATAAGTAACATATTTCATAATACTTGTTTCCAAACCATTGGATTGTTTGCAATTTTCCGATATCATCAACACAGATGTCTCTGTTGCCAAATCTTTTCAACCACACTTAATTTTTTGATTTAGGATAAACTCCTACAAGAAGGATAAACGATTCCCAGTTTTTAGGTGACCTTTTATACTGAATCTTAAAGACTTAATACTGCCCTCCGAGAAGCTAGCTGGGCCCCCTGCATCTTCCAGGGCAGGAAGCCGGTGTTAGTAACTCTGCATCTTAAATGATTATAGGGACACGAAATACGTATTTCACTTTCTCCTCAAAATGAGCCTTTCTTAAGAGTATCACTAAATCCATTTATTAGGAAGCTGGCTTAGAACAATTAAGGAAATTAGTTGTGTGCCTGGGGCTCGAGTTCACACCCGGGTTCTGCCGAGAGAGGACTTGCCAGCGTGAACCATGGGCCGCACATGCAGGAGAGCTGGTTATACTGCCACAGGGTGCCGGCCCGGCCACTGTCCCGTCACCCATCAGAGCTTCGGGTCGGTGACCACACTGAGCTGCTCCCACCTGCAGCTGGTTTGCCTCGAGCGCCCTACAGGGCGCAGCCTGCAGCCATTAGGCCTCTAGGACTCACCTGCAAGGTGTGGGGCTCTTGCGGCAGGTGTTAAGGAGAGAGAGAGGTAACAGCCTGGTGAGGTGATCCGAAGCCTCCTGTGGAGTCGGTGCTCCCCCAACCGCCTTCGGGGGCCGTGGTCTGGCAGACACCCGGTGCCTCCACGTCGCCCGGGAAGGCAAACCACGACGGTGCTCACTTGGGACGCAGCACCTGCACTAAGAGTAAGACCACAGGGGCCGCCCGGGGGCTCAGCGGTGGAGCACCGGCCTTCAGCCCAGGTGACCTGACTGTGACCCTGGGTCCCGGGATCGAGTCCCGCGTCGGGCTCCCCGCATGGAGCCTGTGTCTCCCTCTGCCTGTGTCTCTGGCTCTCTCTGTGTCTCTGCATCTCTGTCATGAATAAATAAAATCTTAAAAAAGAAAAAAAAGACCAGACAGAGAAGATTGGCATGGCCCCCGTGCAGATTTGTGAAGTGTCTGAAATTGAGATTTCCATACTTTTAAGGGGAAAAGCATTTTTAAAAAACATGATAGCAGTAAACGACACTGTGGCTCTGGCCACAGCTCGCTCTCCCGTCCCTCCTTGACCACTTCATCCTTCAGTTGATCGCAAATGCGGCTGACCCCAGACCCCAGAGAGTTCTGTGGGGAGGCCACAGCTGCAGGGCGGGACTCCCAGAGTTCTCAGGGAAGTCAGCGCTGCGGGCATCCATCCACAGGCGCAGTGCAACGCAACTTCTCCCACACCTTCGATTTTGGGGTTTTTTTAGCAGTATGCTTAGTGAGAATTTTGGTCATCCTGACTTCCCTGTGCCTCCAATTTGGTCTCTGATTCTAGAACCTGACGTGGGGCCCAAGGCTAACAACGTCCAGGCAGGGAAGGCTCGCCTGCATGCCAGCCCACCACCCTGCACACGTGGTCACAAGGGGATGGGGACCGCACCTTCCAGCCTTCCATCCCCTTCTCCTTATACCTTTGACTTCCTTACTGGTTTATTGTCCTGTGGGTTTTCATACTGTATATGTTCCTACTGTGGAAGCCACTTGAAACCCTTTTTGGAGGAGAAGCCAAAATGAAATTAAAAAAATAACCCTGAGATTTTTTAATTTTCAAGGGACACCCACATGCATTTATCAGCAAATTAATGAGGGAGTACTTTCTACCCACCGTTTTAAGGCTAGAGTGGAAAGCAAGAGATGGAAGTTGAAAACGCTGCCCTTCCCGACAGGGAGCTTCCTCCAAGAGAGACTGAAAACTAGAAATAAGTATCTCTTTCTCTCCTAAAAATAGGCTCCCAAATCCACGACCCTGGCAAAAGAAACACATTAAGGGGAGCCTATACGGAGTTAAATTGCTTGGCAGATTTAAAACGAACAAACGAAATAAAACATGGGGCTCCTGGGAGGCTCAGTTGGTTAGGCATCCAGCTCCTGACCTCAGCTCAGGTCATGATCTCAGGGTCCTGGGATCGGTCTTGCATCGGGCTCCGTGCTCAGCGGGGAGTCTGCTTGGGGTTCCCCTCTCCCTCTGCGCCTCCCCCCACGTGTGTGCTCTCTTTCTCTCTCTAAACAAAAATGACCCCCCCAAACCCAGCAGTGCCTTTTTACTGCACACCAGGCTGCACTGCTTTTGCCGCGGCGCCCTCCCTTGGGCCCTCGTGGGAGGCCCTCCCTGGCGGAGCCACTTTGCGCAGCAAACGGGTAGGAAGGAGCCCAGGTGTCGGAGCCAAAGAGCAGACTGGTCAGCAGAGGAGGGCGGGGAGCGATTTCCCGGCGGCCCATGGGTGGTTCCTGCGGTGGGCTGAAGGATGACCCTCGGAAGCTGGGTGCCTGGCCTGAGAACCTGTGATGTCAAAAGAGTCTCCTGAGATGCAGTCAGGGCTCCTGAGATGAAACCGGCCCAGATTTCCGAGGTGGGCCCTAGACCCAGTGATAGGAGTCCCCGCCAGGGACCCAGAGGGCAAGGCCGGGTGGCTGGGCAGAGACGGGGGCCAGGAGCCGGGAGAGCCCGGCCCCGTGAGGAACAGAGCCCCTCGTGGACTCCAGTTGTCACTGTCAGATTTCGTCCCCACAAAACCTAACTGTTTACAGGAAGGCTGACGGACACACAGGTGTGTTAGAGGTCACTTGGTGTCCACCTGTCATGCAGGGACATCGGGGTGGAAAATGATTTCATTCCCCTTTATGAATAAGAACACTCATTCTGCTTGAATAGGTAGGATGCAGAATGATGTGGGTCCTCTGGTTCTTTCCAGGCCCGACTTCGAATGCCGAAAGAGCAACTGGAGCTTTTAAAGTGAGTGAGATTTTCTGATTCGTGGGACTTTCTGGTGTGACTCCAGTGGCGGAATGTTCCTGTAACACTCTGAAACTAAAACCCACTTCTGTGGCTCATTCTTTAAGGGAATGTACACTGAGTGGTGCTTTCAAGATTATTTATGACTAAAAAACAATGAAAACCAGCTAGATAAGAAAAATAAGCCAATGGTTAAGTACATTTGAGAACATGTAATGGAGAATTATGAAGCCTTCAAAATAACTATAATAATAAGTAATATATATTTAATGATTGTAATAAATAGTAATATATCTTGTGCCTGGGAAGTGCAGCAGGACACAGGATTATAAGCAGGATCTCTATTTTGTCACTAATTTTTTGCACAGAATAATGACTGTTATAATGAAACGTAACTGTTTATTTCATGAAGATCTTGTGTTTTCCAAACTCTGAACATGTAGTTTACAAATTGGGAGGAAAGAATACGAGATGAGTAGTGCTTACATTCTTCACCAAAAGGAAATGCATGCTGGCTCGACACATTCTTATGCTACCCACCAGTCATTTTCAAGCTGTAAAAATAGTAAGAGCCATTCTGACACCTACTGTCAGCAGGAACAGTTGGCCCCCTGGGGCTGCGGCCTCCAGCCCCTCAGCCTCCCACCACCAGCCTCTAGCCACACTCCTTTCCAGAGCCTCTAGGACCTCGGGGCTCGGGATGACCCCCCTGCTCTGTACCCCACTGGAAATGCAGGCTGTTCCCTTTTGAACAAGGGAACAAGGTGAAGGGTTGGGATTAGGCTTCATGCTGTGAGGTCCTGCAGCCTCGGGTCGGGGTGGCGGAGCCCCGAGGGAGGGACAAGGGACGGGCAAGGTAAGCCCCACCTGCCTGCGGAGAGCACCCCCCAAGCTTTGGGGTGCATCCTGGAAGCTCCCCCTGAGTGTGCTTGCTTTTGTAGAGAGTGAGAGGTGGTGCTTTGGACGAAGGGCATCCTGAGCACCCTCGCTCAAGACTTTGCCTACAACATAAAGCCCTTCGGCTCTTGCTCTGCTGCTCCCCAAGCCCAGCTGATGATGGGAGCTCACTTTCCCTCCTTTCACATTGGCATCTCCATTTCCAGGAAGGAAAGCCAGACTTTGGAGAACAACTTCCGTGAAATTCTATTTTTAATTGAACAAATAGATGTTCTGAAAGCACTCCTTAGGGATACGCAGGAGGATTTGCACAGCTACAGCTGGAACACGGACCAGGATGAGGACCAGGACCCCATGGAGGCCACCGATGAGGTAGGGCGCCTGGGAGGGACACATTCCGGGGCTTCTGGTCAAATCCAGGGCTGGCTGCTCTGTGGCTTTGTCCTCCTCCTCAACATTCCCTGACAGCAGCTTACCTCCATAAAGCTTGCCACAGAAACCCACTTTTTTTTTTTTAATCATTTGTGTATCACAGAGAAGACCGTGTTCCAATATAACTGACTTCCTCCCAAAATAAATAACCTGATTCCGTTTTATTTTCCAGTAAAACAGAAGATCATTCAGAAATGCAGCCTCTGAATGTCTATACACAAACACTTAGAATATTTTTATTCAAGGACCGTCTGAAGCTAGTGCACTTGACCTGTCCATTCCCCATTGCACAACACTGTGCTGGAGACCGAAGAGCTTGGCTTTGCTGCTTTTCTCGCTCTTCTGCACTAGCTTCCCTTCTTCCCTTAATGTCCACGTTATTTTATTTACTTGAGGGAGAAGGAACAAATGGGCAAGGGGAGCAGCAGAGGGAGAAGCAGACTCCTCACTGAGCAGGGAGCCTGCTGTGGGGCTCGATTCTAGGGCCCTGAGATCATGACCTGAGCAGAACGCAGATGCTTCACCTACTGAGCTACCTGGGTGCCCTCCTCAATGTCTACTTTCTGAAGCACACAGAAACAGGACTCTGACACCTCCTGCCTTCCAGGCCACATTTTGTCATGGCCCTGGGACAAGGGTCCACGTCAATTTGACCTTGGATGGTGGGTCCTCTGGGACACTTGCTTTATAAAATCAGAACATCCTTAAGAAGCCAATATTATGTGTGCCTGGGTGGCTGAGTTGGTGAAACATCTGCCTTCAGCTCAGATCACTATCTCAGGTTCTGGGATCCAGCCCCACATCGGGCTCCCTGTTCCGCGGGAAGTCTGGTTCTCCCTCTCCCTCTGCTGCTCCTCCAATTTGTTCTCTCTCTCTCTCTCTCTCTCTCTCAAATAAATAAATAAATAAATAAATAAATAAATAAATAAATAATATATATATGTATATATATATGTGTGTATATATATTTTTAAAAGAAGCCCACATTAACTCAAAGGATGGATACTTTCTAACAAGCATGAACTCCATGTAAACTGCCCGATTCCCAAATACCTACAGAACGATTAAGTCTTTAGGCAAGAATGAAGGGGAGTGCCCAGCAGGTGGCACACACAACCTCATGTGATCTCCTCACTGCAGAGCCTGACGGGGCTTGTTAGGGATTCTAAAGAGGCCTTGGGTCCACCATGCCCCAACTTGGGGGTGTCTGGACACACCTCAGCTGCCCGGGGAGCAGCAATCCCACAGAGCTATGGAGGGCATTGGAAATCTGTGTGCCGTGGCTGGCTCTGTACAGCTCCCTAAATGTTCACTGCTGGTATTTTTGCAGATTATGACACTTAGGTCCACATCAACAAATTGTCAAAACTCATGCAGTTGGCCAAAATTGTTAACTGAAAACTCTTTCTAATACTTGTACAGGAAATGTCAAACTTGGTAAATTATGTCCTTAAAAAGTTGAGAGAGGACCAAGTCCAGATGGCCGACTATGCGCTTAAATCAGCAGGTGAGTAAAAGCTGAAGAGTTAATGCTTCCAAAGTGTCCTGATTCTCCATATGATTTTATTTTATATATTTTTTATTTTTTTAAAAGATTTTTTATTTTTTATTGTTAAGTCATCTCTACACCCAACGTGGGGCTCAAAGTCACAACCCCGAGATCAAGAGTTGCATGCTTTACCAACTGAGCCAGCCACGTGCCCCCTCTCTATTTTTTTATTAAGAAAACATACTCATGTATTCAATAACTTGAGAAGAAGCCAAAATTCACAAATCTAGACAATGAGGAAGAGAATAGAAATGTTTGTAGTTAATTGTTGTCAGGGTGCAAATCTTGGAAGAAGCAAAACTGGGCATCTTCATTACCATGCATTGAAAGGACCACAAAGGGGGGCCCCTGGGTGTCTCGGTGGGTGAAGTGTCTGCTTTTAGCTCAGGTCATGTTCTCAGGGTCCCAAGATCCAGCTTGCATCGGGGAGCCTGCTTCTCCCTCTCCCTCTGCTCCTCCCCTGCTCATTCTCACCACTCTCTCTCAAATAAATCAATAAATGCTTTAAAAAAAGAAAAAAAAAGGACCACAAAGGAAGCTGTCATGCCACAATGAGGTTGGGAATGCAGAAAATAGGACAAGCGATACAAAAGTTAGAACATTTTATATTTTATATTCTAAAATGACTGCTAATGGCTAATCTAAATGTATTATCAGTGATTAAATGATAATGTTAAAAGACTATTCTTAAAGTTTTCCAATTGAACTTAATTCTTAAGTGCTTACACTAAGAAATGTTAACCTTAATATTCCCTATCTGCCTGTGATAGTCCGTACATGACATGTGCTCAGTGAGCAAGAGGGGGAAAATATAAAACAAATGCAGTAACGCTGATTTTTACCAATCGACAAAGCCAGATTTATACTGGGACAATAAAGTTGTGCCCTGTGTAAAATCGAGAGCATTTGGACTAGAATGATTATTCAGTTGTGTGTGTGCACGTGTGCATGCACATGGGTTGAGAGAGGCAGAGCAAGTGAATAGACCTGCCTGCATCCGAATTTCCTGAAGCATGGGGAGAATTAGCACTGAAATAAGACTTGAGGAGGTGAGAGGCACCTGGGTGGCACAGTCAGTTAAGCATCCGACTCCTGGTTTCAGCTCAGATCGTGACCTCAGGGTCCTGGGATCCAGCCCATGTTGGGCTCTGTGTTCAGCATGGAGTCTGCTTGAGATTCTCTCTCCCTCTCCCTCTGCCCTTCCTGCTCATGCTCTCTCTCTCAAATAAAGAAATAAAACAAAAAAAAGGGGGGGGGGGCAGCCCCGGTGGCTTAGCATTTTAGCGCTGCCTTTGGCCCGGGGTATGATCCTGGAGACGGGGGATGGGGTCCCATGTCGGGCTCCCTGCATGGAGCTTGCTTCTCCCTCTGCCTGTGTCTCTGCCTCTCTCTCTCTGTGTCTCTCATGAATAAATAAATAAAATCTTAACAAACAAACAAAAAAAGACATGGGGAGATGAACCAGACAGAGAATCCCCCCCTTTTTTTTTAATACTGGCATTTAGATACACCCTTTTTATGCTTTCTTTCCTCTTTCCTCTTCTTTATTTTTTTATTTTTAAAGATTTTATTTTTTTTATTTATGAGAGGCACAGAATGAGAGAGAGACAGAGGCAGAGACACAGGCAGAGGGAGAAGCACGCTCCATGCAGGGAGCCCGACGCGGAACTCGATCCTGGAACTCCAGGATCACACCCTGGGCCAAAGGCAGGCCCTAAACTGCTGAGCCCCCCAGGGATCCCTCCTCCTCTTTATTGAATGCATTTATAGCTTCCATTTCAAAAAATTCACGATGACAAATGCAAATCCAGCAATAGTCCATGTAGAACAAGGACGAGCAGAACATGTTATGGTTTCTTAGTAAATGTGAGCATGAAGTGCATTGCCAGCTTCTGGTTGGACCAACGTGAAGAGAGCCCATGCCAGCTTCTCCCCTCACTGATTACATACAACTGAAAAATTTGGACAAATATAAAAAGCAGAGCCAAAACCATGACCTGAGCCAAAACCAAGAATTGCCTGCTTATATGACTGAGCCACCCAGGCACTGTTGACATTGTTTTTTATGCTTTTTTTTTTTTTTTTTTTTTTTGCTTTTAAGTAGGTTGGGCTGACATAATAGTCTCATCACATGAGCTGTTAAAATATGGGGGTCTGTAAGTCTGGTTAGGTAATAAACACAATACACATAAAATTTCCACCTCTGAATCAATTGTTCAGTTCAGAACTGAATCAATACCAGTTTCAGAAATGTTGTGAAACCACAAGGAACAAGCATGGTTTTCTCAAAGAGACAAAATCTCAGTGGTAATGAGAGCGGGAAGCCATACTTTCCCTACCAGTTCCCCAGTGTGAACTTCACCTTACTTGCAATTTGCCTGGGAATACTTTTCTAACAACGCTATGAAAATATAACTGAAGTTGACTGGGTGACGGGCACTGAGGGGGGCACTTGACGGGATGAACACTGGGTATAATTTTATATGTTGGCAAATTGAACACCAATAAAAAATAAATTTATAAAAAAATGTATAACTGATGTTTTTGGAGACGTGTAATTCTCAATTTTGAAAGTTATTTTATCTTTTTAGGGGCCTCTATTGTGGAAGCCGGGACCTCAGAAAGTTACAAAAATAATAAAGCAAAACTTTACTGGCATGGGATTGGGTTCTTAACTTATGAGATGCCTCCAGATATTATCCTCCAGGTAAAAGTTAGACCCAGAGGAATCTATTTATACTTGAAGATTTTGTTCCTGTTAAGTGTCATGAAAATATTAACACCCAAAATGGAGACCAATCTGAACTTGTCACAGAACCTGAAACCATGTCTTTGCATTTTATTTTATTTTTTATTATTTTTTTAGAGACAGTGGGGGCAGGGAGGAGGGCAGAGGGAGAGGGGGAGATAATCTCCAGCAGACTCCCCGCTGAGCATGGGGCCCGATGTGGGACTCGATCTCACAACCCTGAGACCTGAGCCGAAATCAAGAGTCAGATTTTTAACCGACTGAGCCACCCAGGCACCCCCTACTTGCGTTTTAATAGTCATCAAACTATAGAAATTATTTCTTATTTTATAAGCAGTAATCTATGATTGATTAATTTGTAATTGTTTTTATTATTTTAAAGTCAGTAAACTAGATGATTTACTACTTAAATAGAATGCTTGCGTTCTATATCTTCTCCTTGAGTTGATTCTGTGGCCGCCCTTTTTTTGTTGAAAACTTCAGTCTTCTAACAAATGTTATCTCAAGGTACATGCCCCTCGGTGCAGGCACTGCTGCACGCTGTTCGGGCTACACATTCTTACAGAGTCCAAGTATAACAGGATAAATTTCCAAGTAAGATTCCCGTGAAAACATCTGAGTTCAACTTAGAAGGCTCTAGGGAGACATCAACAGCTGGTAGCACTCGATCTTAACTACAATCTACAAACCTGGAGTCAGTTTCCAAGGTAGGAATACCTCCAGGAGCAATTGTACAGATTTCATTCCAGACTCTGGATCTAGAAAATGGTACATTTTTTCTTCCTTACCACCACCACCACCACCACCACCACCATCACCTCTATCACTGTCTTTGCCACTGGGACGCCATCACCACTCATGCCAACTGGCTGCCTTCTAGACATACAGACTAGTTAGAGTAATAAAAGAAAATACATAATAAATAAATTATGCAATCATATTATAGATAATCCTATAATAAAGGGCTTTGAGTGATAGAAGCACAATGTGCCCTGGGAAAACAACCAAACCCCTGGATATTTGGGCAGTTTTCCTTCATACCATAGGCATAAGCGAGATCTGCGGTCAGTAGTGATTTGCTGACCAATGGTGCAGCGTGGATTTATACAAGATAAGAGATTAACCTGGTGTTTCCTTTCCAGCCGGACGTCCACCCTGGGAAGTGCTGGGCCTTCCCAGGTTCCCAGGGTCACGCCCTGATCAAGCTTGCCAGGAAGATCGTGCCAACCGCCGTTACCATGGAGCACATCTCAGAGAAGGTGTCTCCCTCAGGGAACATCTCCAGCGCACCCAAGGAATTTTCTGTCTATGTGAGAGGCACTCGAAATCCGTGTTCAGAGTGGGTTGTGCTAGGAGGGGGTTGGTTAGGAATCACACGCTGAGATGTCACCTGAACCATGTGGCTAACCATGTTTGTCACTCTGAGAAGGTTATTTCCTTCCAGAACCTCAGCTTTGCCATCTACAAAGAGAGAGGGTTGGACCAGATAATTTCTCTTACTCTTTTTTTTTTTTACTTTTATCGAAGCTATATGCATACAATTAAAAAATCAACATTCTCATATGCCGATAATGAAACTTTTTTTTTTCTTGTGCCAGGGTTTACACCCCAGCTTCTCTGGAAACTTCTACTTGCCATAGTTTTAGCTGCTCATATGGGTACTTGCCTTCATATTTGCTTTTACCATTACTTCTTTTTTTAAAAGTCATCTCCATGCCTAACATGGGGCTTGAACTCACCACCCCAAAATCGAGAGTCACATGCTCTACCAGTCAGGTGCCCCTACTTTTATTTCTTGATTTTTCAGTTTCGATTATAATCCACTGACTTCCTCTGATGAAAAATGAAGATTAGTCCTCTTCTACAGCTCTCATTCTCATTCTCCTCCCAATTTTGGGGTCTGTCTTTTCTTTAAAAAACAAATTTACTGAGATGCCATTCACACATCAGCAGTTCACTTCCTTAAAGTGTTCACTTCTGCGGCTTTTAGTATATTCACAGACTTGTGTATCCATCACCACAATCAACGTTAGAACATTTTTATTACTTCCAAAGGAAGACTTGCACTCCTTCGTTGTCAGCTGTCATCTCCAACCCCTGGCACCACTGACGTGCTTTGTCTCTGCAAAGTCACCTACTCTGGACATTTCAGTATAGGTGGAATTGTATAATATGTGGTCCGCTGTGAGCGGCTCTTTCCATTTAGCATCATGTTGTTGGGGTTCACCTATGTTATATAACATGTCACTACTTCATTTTTTAAATTGCTGAATAATAGGAGCATCTGGGTGGCCCAGTCTGGTGAGCGTCCGTTCTTGGTTTCAGCTCAGTCACAATCACAGGGTTCTGGGATGGAGCTGGGTGCAGGGCTCTGTGTGCAATGCGACGTCTGCTTAAGACTCTGCCTCTCCCTCCCTGTCTCTGTCTCTCATTCTCTCAAATAAATAAATAAATCTTGAAAAAATATTTTAAACATTGAAAAAATAACAATAAATAAATTGCTGAATAATAATTCGTTGTGTGGCTAAACATGTTTTATCCATCCACTCATCAGCGGAAGGGCATTTGAATTGTTTCCCCCGTTTTGACTATTATGAATAGTGCCCTGAGAGCATTTGTCTTAGTGTGGACACTGGTGTTCCTTTCTCTCGGGTCTGAACCTGGAGGGGGAATTACTGGGTCACGCGATAAATCTGCGTTTCAGGGTGGGGACCCTGGTAGATGCCGCATCTTCCTTTGAATCAATATGCGACGTTTCCACTTACAGTGTGAGTGGTGCTGTTCTCACCGGATCATAGAGTTCATTGAAATACTGTTTTCTTTGTGTATGATTTCCGATGTTCCTGAGGATAACAAATGCCTCATTTTGGGATCCCTGGGTGGCGCAGCGGTTTAGCGCCTGCCTTTGGCCCAGGGTGTGATCCTGGAGACCCAGGATCGAATCCCACGTCGGGCTCCCGGTGCATGGAGCCTGCTTCTCCCTCTGCCTGTGTCTCTGCCTCTCTCTCTCTCTCTCTCTCTCTGTGACTATCATAAATAAATAAAATTTAAAAAAACAAAAAACAAAACAAAACAAAAAAAACAAATGCCTCATTTTAATTTCATTTGCTTACTTTTCTATTTTCCTATCACAGAGCAATCCCCACCCCTCTTTTTCAGAACGGTAAAAATCCTGCCATCATGTTCCTTCATGTCAGGCACTTTCCAAGTTTATTCTTTATTTTTTTATTTTTTAAAGATGTCGCTCTGCGCCACTCTGCCCCTCGGCTCAGATCTGACCCGAACTTCACATCCGCATCCGGGGATTTGACTTAATCACCTAACCTATTATGTAAAAAATCTTTTCTAATTTCCCTTCTTTGTTTTTTGCTCCACCTTCTAAAAGATTTTTATCAAATTCTATCTTAACCCATATGTTGAATTTTTCATTTCCACTGTTGTGATTATTCTTAGACCTTTTTTTTCTGTAAATAACTCCTTTCTTTAGGGTCTAAGTTTCTTCCTTCATGGATGCAATATCTTCTCTTAAGCTTCAGAAGATATTAGTGGATATTAATTAGTCGTGTTGCATTTATCTTCTGCTCTCTCTCGTGTCTTTATCCCCAAATATCACTTTTTCTATTTGTTGAAAACTGCTTTTCTCTCCTGGCTGATGATGCTTTTCTGTTGCATTTAGGAGCCAAAGGGTAAAAAGTCAGCTGAAAGCTCCACACGCAAGGTGCTGGCTACTGACAGTGAGGCACTTGGGTGGATGTTCTATTTGGACTGTTTCTTCTGGAGCCCCAGAGTATGATACGGGGCAGTCACAGCTTCAGGGGCAGGTTGACCCTTGAGGAATTCTGCAACCTTGTGCTCAGGAGATTGCAGCTTTGCCACCATCCATGGGGAGAATAGGTTCATGCACCTGTCCCTGCAACTCCGTGCCTGGCCTCCTGCCTTGGCCCTGCCTCTGCCCATTCTGGGAACTTGTGATGGCAGGTGTAGACATGCTACTGGTCCCCCTCCAGCCAGGGCAGTCCACCCACCCATTGGCTATCTCCAGACTTCATCTTAGGTGTTCCCTGTTGCTTTATGCCTTTCTTCAACTCCTTGCTGGCCCTATCTGGATGGGAGGCTTGGAGTTAAAACGTGGGTGCCCACCCTGCTTTGTGCACCCTTTGAACACTTGTAGGTGTCATGATTCTGGGTTACAAGACAGAAAGGAAACCACTGCCCTTCGATGCGAGCCTGATGCTCTCCCCAGTAGGTGTCTGATGACACCTGCAGCTGACACGGGTTGGATTTGAGTAGCTGGAACCCTCTCTCAGAGAGGCACACCCAGGTGCTCATTACAGAGGAATTATGGGTGACCCTTCAGGCAATGAAATTCACTTCTCATCATTTCTCTGTCTCTCTTTTTAAATATTTTATTTACCCATTTGTTGGAGAGAGAGAGAGAGAGACAGCAAGCGAGCACAAGCAGTGGGGAGGGGCAGAGGGAGAAGCAGGCTCTCTGTGAGGAGCCCAGTGTGGGACTCCATCCCAAGACCCCAGGATCATGACCTGAGCTGAAGGTAGATGCTCAACCACTGAGCCACCCAGGTGCTCCTTATGCGTGTATGTTTTTTAAAGATTTTATTTACTTATTTATTTGAGAGAGAGAGAAAGAGAGTAGGGTGGGGGCAGTGGGGGAGAGGAACAAGCAGACTCCATGCAGAGTGCAGAGCATGACCCTGAGATCACGACCTGATCCAAAAACAAGAGTCGGCCGCTTAACCAACTGAGCTACCTTGGCGCTACTCATTTAGTGTTTATTTAATTCAAGGTATGCCAACTGCAAATTCCGTCATTAAGCCAGAGTGAATATTGGGATTTCCTATAGTTCCCTGTCTTATCTATCATCTATATCTATCTATCTATCTATCTATCTATCTATCATCTATCTATCATCTATCTATCATCTATCTCTACCTTTGTAACTATCATCTACGTATCTATCATCCATCGGTCAATTGATCAATCTATCTACCTATTGTCTATCTATAGTCAGACCTGTGGTCAGCCTCTTCTCACCTCACAAGCCCCTGAGTTAAACACCTGTTGGGTGTCAGGGCAGCACCAGCACCTGGCACAGCACCATGGCCCTGGTGGACACCCAAAGATGTCTTGTGAACTGTTGCTACCTGGACAGACGCCAGGCTCTGTTTATTGAACCAAGCATGCACTCATGAGAACCCCCTTGTCTGTTGCTTTCCTTTGCAGGGCATCTCGAAACAGTGTGAGGGAGAAGAGATTTTCCTAGGTCAGTTCGTATATAACAAAACAGGAAGCACTGTTCAGACATTCGAGCTCCAGGTAATGAGAGCCCTGGGAATACACAAGGTGTAAGGAAGTCCATTCCCGGGAGGGGTCCTTGGGTGTTGTGGATGCAAAGTGTTGTGTCAGGATGATTATGACAAAATTGCAAGCTAAGGAAGGCTTGGCTAAAGTTCAATTTTAGCTCCACGTGCTGCATGGATTTTAATGCCGAAAAAAACAGGCAAATACCAGAGTGGGTTCTAAGCCAGATTCTTCCTCATTTGCTATCATGTTTTTGTTTTGTTTTGTTTTACTATATTTATTTTCTCAGTCCTTCTCTTACCTGTTGGGCTCCCTTGATACTATTGGGTTTGGTGTCTCTATGTCACTTCCCATGGAGATGGTTGAGGCAGACAGGAACTCAGGAAGAGAAAATAAATATCAGACAATATGAGTAAAAACCCTCTTCCTGACATTGGGGAGTGTGAGGAAGAGAAAATGAGGGGAAAAAATACCACCTGTTAACATCAAAATCCCTGAAAGCCATTACAGTATATGAAACATGTTTTCATTATTTGTCATTAGCCACAGGAAGATTTAGAAGGCATTGCTTACCAGGTAAAAATAAGTGTGTTCTGTATAATATGCTGAGATAATCCAAGCTGAAAACAATATATGTGTTAGAAATGAATGAACCTAATGAACCCATAGAGTTTCATACATGATTATTCATCCATTCCTCTCTCACTCCCACCTAGGAGCGCTGTAGGGCGGGGGAGTTGGGGGGGGAGCACTTAGTGTCCAGATCGCCACATTTTCTCCCACCTCGCTATCGTCCTTCTTACGAGCCCTGTACTTACAGGCTTATTTTCCCATCCATTAGACTGTTTTTTTTTTTTTTAAGATTTTATTTATTTATTTATTCATGAGATACAGAGAGAAAGAGGCAGAGACACAGGCAGAGGGAGAAGCAGGTTCCCTCTGGGGGAGCCCGATGTAGGACTCAATCCTGAGACCCCAGGGTCATGCCCTGAGCTGAAGGAAGATGCCCAACCACTGAGCCCCCCAGGTACCCACCTTGGGATTCTTTGAGAGGGATTTCTGTATAAGGCATTCATTTGTATCTTCTCTTTATTTTCAGCATGATGTTTTTGAATCCTTATTATGTGTAAAACTGAAAATCCTCAGCAACTGGGGACACCCGAAATACACGTGTTTATATAGATTCAGAGTCCATGGCACCCCAGGAGAATACCCCTAGAGGACCCCCAGCAGACGGCCGTGACCACAGGTCCAGAATATGGGACTGTTCTTAATCCTTTAGGTTCATCGCACCCATAGGAATTGAAACGGGAGTGGGAGGGAAAACTCAAAGTGGTTCATACCTACCAATAAAATGTGAATGAGTTTTACTAGTAAAAAATAGAATAAGTGCAATGTTCTTGTGGTACTTTAGCTTTTGAGGATGAATCAGGTGAAAGCACTAAAAAGAAAGCATTTGGAAGAAGCTGGTATTACTCTACAGTCTCTCAGGCTAGCATCTCTGCCTTCATTACTCATGCAACCCTAACTGTACCAGGCATGGATGGCACGGATGCCCACCACTACTGTCGTGCCATATACGTATACGTAACAGTGATCTAGCAGTGACTGCAGGCACCCATCAATGCAAGCAGGTTAGCCTAAGAAATTAGAGGTAAAAATCAGAGAGGAATCTGACCATGTGACTTGCAGACGGCTTGGTGAATTTCTTGACATGCAGTAAAATCAATGGAGGAATAGGTCACAAACAAGGAGAAACCACAGGAAATTAGTGTACAAAATTATGATATGGAAATTGACTTCATTCATAAATACAAACAACAACCAGTTAGAGGATACAATTTACAAAAGCTGTAACAAAGATTTCAAAAAATAATAAGGGGCCTCTGAGAGGCTCAGTTGGTTAAATGTCTGACTTTTGATTTCGGCTCAGGTATGATCTCAGGGTCATGGTATCAAGCCTTCCATCAGGCTCCATGCTCAGCGGGGAGTCTGCTTGAGATTCTCTCTCCTTCCATCCCTCCCCCTCCCTCTCTCTTTCTCTGAAATAAGTAAATAAATCTTTATTTTTTTTTAAAGTTTTTTTTTTAAGATTTTATTTATTTACTCATGAGAGACACACAGAGGGAGAGAGAGACAGAGACACAGACACAGACACAGGCAGAGGGAGAAGCAGGCTCCATGCAAGGAGCCCATGTGGGACTCGATCCTGGATCTCCAGGATCATACCCCAGGCTGCAGGCGGCGCTAAACCGCTGCGCCACCGGGCCTGCCCTGAAATAAGTAAATAAATCTTTAAAAAAGAAAAAAAAAAAAAAAAAAATCTTTAAAAAAAAAAAAAAATCGGGGGATCCCTGGGTGGCGCAGCGGTTTGGTGCCTGCCTTTGGCCCAGGGCGCGATCTTGGAGACCCGGGATCGAATCCCACATCGGGCTCCCGGTGCATGGAGCCTGCTTCTCCCTCTGCCTGTGTCTCTGCCTCTCTCTCTCTCTGTGACTATCATAAATAAATAAAAAAAATTTAAAAAAATATTTAAAAAAAATAATAAATCGGGACTGTACAGTTACCTGTACAGTAGTCCCGATTCTCCTTGGGGGACATGTTCTTGGGCCCTCAGTGCGTGCCTGAATCTGTGGATAGTCCTGAGCCCTATATATATTATATTTTCCCCTCTATACACATACATATGATAAAGTTTAATTTATAAATTAAAACAGTAATAGATCAACAGTAATAACTAACAATAACATAGAATAAGTGTAATAATATATGGTAATAAAACTATGTGAATGTGGTCTCCCTCACACATCATCCTTCCTGGAATGATTGAGAGGATGAGAAGCCCACGTGAGGGGATGAAAGGTGAGTTTTGCAGGCTTGTGACCTAGGGTTAGACTGTACTGACCTCCTGACAGCACATCAGAAGGGGGATCACCTACTTCAGGACCACAGTTGACCCTGGGTACCTAGAACCTGGGATAAAGGGAGTCCATCACAAAGAAACCCCCAAACATCGATGGATCACTAAATCTCCAGTAAATGAAAAAACCTATCTGATCTGAGGATATGAGACCTCCACTATTGAGATGTCAAATCTCCCTAAGTTAATCTATATAATCAATCTGATCTCAGTGGAACAGTGGGAAAAAAATTGTATTTATGAGATGATGATGGGATCTTATTTGGATTTATTGCTAAACTCAATAGGTGACTGTGTATTCTTATTGCTTAGATTTGTATATTTAGACTTATGCATTTATATAATATACACTTACATATTTTATATTTATATTTATGTATTTAAGTTTTTACTTACAGGTGAAATACAATATATTTGCCATATGTCTCAAAATTATATGTGAAGAGGACAAGTATTGATGGATTGATGAAACAGACTGGCCGTGACATGGTCATTGACGTTTGGTGCTGGTCCACGAGGGTTCACTTACACTATTCTGCCTAGATTTAGTATCCGTATTTGATATTTTCAGTTTTAGAAAGTTTTTTAAAAGATTAAAACACATATATACCTAGCAAACCAAAAGAGCTGTGTTTTGAACCAACTGATTCTAAAGTTCCTGTGGAAATAGAAACTTGGTAGGAAGCCAGGAAACCTTTGAAAGTAAGAGAATCAACAGAAGTACCTCTCTACCATAGTGATTTATAAGAAGAAAGATAGTGGGACGTGAGATGTCCTCCCCCTTCTGGCTCTGGGCTCCTTGAAGCCCTGGCAATTCACTAAGTGATGGGAGCCATAGGGTGTCTCTTGTTGTGCTAATGAGACGACCTTGGGAAAGCACTTTGGTTGCCAGGGAACCAACCAGGATTAGAGGTTTCACATTTTCAGCCCCACCCTAAATTTCCAGGGAAGGGATGGAGGCTGAGGTCAGTCACCCAAAGCCAAGGATTACATCACTCATGCTTACTTAATGAAGCTTGTGCAAAAATCCGACAGGTTGGGTTTGAAGAGCTTCCAGGTTGGTGAATGCAGAGATTTTGGGGTGAGTAGTGGTCTGGGGAGCAGGTTTAGGGGTAGGGCCTAGTGTAGTCGTACGTGTAGGTTTAGGGATATGGGTATGGTTGGGGTTAGTGTTAGATATTGTGTAGGTTTTGGGGTAGGGTTAGGGTTCAGGTTCCAGTTAGGGCTTGGGTTCGGGTTGGGGTTAGAGTTAGGGTTATGATTAGGGTTCGGGTTTAGGGTTTGCGTTAGGTTTAGGGTTTTGATTAGCGTTAGGGTTCGGGTAGGGATAGGGGTTAGATTTATGGTTAGGGTTAGAGTTGGCATTAGAGTTCGGTTGTATGTGTTAGGGGCTTGGGGATTGTGTTTGGCTTTTGGTTTGATAGGTGTAGGTTTAGGTTTAAGGTAAGGTTAGTATTAAAGGCTTAGGGTTATTGTCTGAGTTTGGGTCTTGGCATGTGCCTGGCACTGGGTTAGGGTTAGGGTTATTGTCTGGTATACAGGTAGAGTTTGGATCTGGTCATGTGCCTGCCACTGGGATTCATCTCCAATGGGTTAGTTTTAAGTGTTTTGTTTAGGTTTTGGGTAGCATACGTGCTTGGCATCCATCCATTCAGAGGCCTCTGCAGACAATCCAACTCCAGGCTTCTGCTGGGATAAGAATAGCCATGGCAGGCATCTCCTGAGCTGGGATAAGGAGGAGATTTGTGGCTCTAAATACTGTTTATTTGAATTTTCAGTTTCATTTGTTTTTATCTGTTGTGTGCACCCATTTCATCAATTCTAACAATTGTTATTTTAAAGTTTTACTTGAATTCCCGTTTGTTAACACAGTATAATATAGTTTCAGGTGTACCACATAGTGATTCAACCCTTGGCTACAACGCCTGGTACTTGTCACAGGTGCCCTCCGTCAACTCATATCCCATTTCCCCCTCCCCCCGCCTTCCTCTGGTATTTATTAGTTTATTCTCTACTGTTAAGAGTGTGTTTCTTGGTTGGCTTCTCTCAGCACCCCACCCCCTTTGCCAGTTAGTTTTGTTTCTTAAAATCCACATATGAATGAGATCATATGGTATTTATCTTTCTCTGACTGACTTAATTCAGTTAGCATAATTCATTTTATGTTGTAAATGGCATCGTTTCATTTTTTTCTGATGACTGAGTGAGGTTGCAGTGTGTATATTTACCACATCTTCTCTACCCATTCATCTGCCGATGGACATCTGGACTGTGCCCACAGTTTGGCTGTTGTTGATAATGTTGCTACAAACATTGTGCTGCGGTCCCCCTTCCAATCTGTACTTTTGTTTTGTTTTGTTTTTAAGATTTTATTTATTCACGAGAGACACACAGAGAGAAAGAGGCAGAGACACAGACAGAGGGAGAAGCAGGCTCCATGCAGGGAGCCCGATGTGGGACTCGATCCTGGGACCCCGGAATCATACCCTGGGCTGAAGGCGGCACTAAACGTCTGAGCCACCCAGGCTGCCCCTCAAATCTGTACTTTTGTATCCTTTGGGTAAATAACTCACTGTGCGATTTTGGAATCATAGGGTAGCTCTATTTTTAACTTCTTGAGGCCCCTCCACACTGTTTCCCACAGTGGCTGCACCTGTTCGCATTCCCACCAGGAGTGTAAGGGGGCTCCCCCTTCTCCCCAGCCTCACCAACACCTGTTGTTTCTTGTGTTGTTAATTTTAGCCATTCTGACGGCTGTCAGGTGACATCTCATTGTGGTTTGGGTTTGCATTTCCCTGATGATGGGTGATGCTGAGTGACTTTCCGTGTGTCTGGTGGCCATCTGGATGTCTTGTCAGAGACAAAGACCATTCATGTGTTCTGCCCATTTTCAGTTGGATAATTTGTGTTTAGGATGCTGAGATTTATATTTGCTTTATGTATTTTGGGTACTCTTTTTTTAAAAAGATTTTATTTATTTATTCATGAGATACACAGAGAGAGAGAGAGAGGCAGAGACACAGGCAGAGGGAGAAGCAGGCCCCATGCAAGGAGCCCGATGCGGGACTCGATCCCGGGACTCCAGGATCACACCCTGGGCTAAAGGCAGGCGCTAAACCACTGAGCCCCCGAGGGATCCCCCCTGGATGTCAACTCTTTATTGGATGTGTCATTTACAAATATCTCCTCTTGTTTTGTATGTTGTCTCTTAGCTTTGGTTGTTTCCTCCATTGTGCGAAACGTTTTCAACTTGATGAAGTCCCAATAGTTTATTTTTGCTTTTGTTTCCCTCGCCTCAGAGGCGTATCTAGAAAGAAGATCCAATGGCCAATGTCAAAGACATTGCTGCATTGCTGCCTATCTTTTCTTCTTTTTATGGTTTCAGGTCTCACATTTAGGTCTTCAATCCATTTTGAATTTATTTTTCATATATGGTGTAAGAAAGTGGTCCAGTTTCATTCTTTTGCATGTGACTGCCTAGTTTTCCCAACACCGTTTGTTGAAGAGACTGTCTTTTTGCCGTTGGATATTCTTTCCTGCTTTGTTGAAGATTAATTGAGCATAGAGTTACAGGTGTGTGTCTTGTTTCAGTTTTCCATTCTGTTTATTGATCTACATGTCTACTTCTCGTGCCCACACCATAGTCTTTGGATCACTAGAACTCTGTAATATAACTGGAAGTCTGAAATTGTGATGCCCAGCTTTGGTTATCTTTTCAACACTGCTTTGGCTATTTCCAATCTTTCATGGTTCTATAGAGATTTTAGCATCATTTGTTCCAGCTCTGTGAAAAATGCTATTGCTATGTTGACGGGGATCGCATTAAATGTGTAGATTGCTTTTAAGATAGCCTTATTAACAATATTTGTTCTTCCAATCCTTGAGCATGAAATGCCTATTTTATTTGTGTCATCTTCAATTTCTTTCATCAGTGTTGTATAGGATTTATAGTACAGGGCATTCACCTCTTTGGTTAGGCTTCATCCTATCTGTCTTATTACTTTTGGTGCTAGTATAAATGGGGTTGAGTCCTCAATTTCTTTCTGCTGCCTCATTATTGTTGCATAGAAATGCAACAAATTTCTGCAAGTTCACTTTGTGTCCTGTGATTTTACTGAATTTATCAGTTTTAGCCATTTTTGATGGAGATTTTTGGGTTTTCTATACAGAAAATCATTCATCATCAAATAGTGACAGCTTGACATCTTCCTAGCTGATCTGGATGCCTTTTCTTTCTTTTTGTTGTGTGATTGCTGTGGCTAGGACTTCCGGACTGTGTTGAATAAGAGTGATGAGAGTGGACATCCCTGTCTTGACCCTGGCTGTAGAGGAAAAGTTCTTGGTGTTTTCCTACTGAGGATGATATTCTGGGTTTCTCATCTAAGGTTTTTATTATGTTGAGGTACATCCTCTAAACTTAATCTGTTGAGGGTTTTCACCATGACTGAATGTTGTGTTTTGTCAGTGCTTTTTCTGCATCTGTTGAAATGATCACTTGGTTCTTATCCTTTTAATAATGTGGTGTATTGCAGTGATTGATTTGTTAATATTGAACCATCTTGGCAAACCAGGAATAACTCCCACTTGATCATGGTGAATGATTTATTTAATGTATTGTTGGATTCACTGTGCTAGTTTTTTATTGAGAGTTTTTTTATCTGTTAATCAGGGATATTGGCCTTTAGTTCTCTCTCTCTCTTTTTGTAGTGGGGTCTTTATCTGGTTTTGGTATCAGGGTAATGCTGGCCTCATAGAAGGAATTTAAGTTTTCCTTCCTTTTCTTTTTTTTTGGGGGGGGGCATAATTTGAAAAGAATGGATATTAAGTCTTCTTTAGATGTCTGGTGGAATTGCCCCTGGAAGGTCATCTGGTCCTGGACTTTGTTGGGAGATTTTTTATTGCTGATTATCTATCTGTTCAAGTTTCTTATTTCTTCCTTTTTGCTATGTTATCAATTTTAGGAATTGATCTATTTCTACCAGGTTCTAAGTTGCTGGCATATAATTTTTCATAATGTTCTCTTATAATTGTTTGCATTTCTGTGGTGTTGGTTGTTACTTTCTCTTCTCTCATTTGTGGTTTTATTTGGGTCCTTTCTCATCTTTATTTTATTTTTTTTAAAGATTTAAGAACCAGCTCTTAGTTTCATTATTCCATTCTATGGTTTTGTTGTTGTTTGTGTATTATTTATTTCTGCTCTCTTCTTTATTATTTCTCTTCTTCTGCAGGCTCTAGGCTTCGTTTGCTGTTCCTTTTCCAGCTCCTTTAGGTGTAGACTTAGGTTGTGTATTGGAGACTTCTTGTTTCTTGAGGTAGGCCTGTATCACTATGTACTTCCCTCTTAGGACTGCCTTTCCTGCATCCCAGAGGTTTGGACAAATATGTTTTCATTTTCATTTGTTTCTATATATTTTTAAAATTTCCTCTTTAATTTCCTGGTTGCTCCATTCATACATAGGATTTTCATAATCTCCACATATTTTTGGTCTTTCCAAATTTTTTCTTGCGGTTGACTTCAAGTTTCATAGTGTTGTGGTCTGAAAATGTACATGGTATGATCTCAATCTTCTTGTACCTGTTGAGGGCTGATTTGTGGCCCATGATGTGATCTGTTCTGGAGAATGTCCCATGTGCACTCGAAAGGAACGTGTATTCTGCTGCTTTAGGATGAAATGTTCTGAATATACTGTTGAGTCCCTCTGGTCCCGTGTGTCAATTGTTCCCCTGTTGATTTTCTGCGTAGATGATCTGTCCATTGCCATAAGTGGGTGTTAAAATCCCTTGTCATTGTATTATTATCAGTGAGTTTCTGTATGTTTGTTAATTGGTTTCTATATTTAGGTACTCCCATGTTGGCAGCATAAATATTTACAATTGTTTGATCTTCTTGATGGAGAGTCTTCTTAATTATGAAATAATGTTCATGTCTTTTGCCCATTTCATGATCAGATTGTTTGTTTCTTTGCTGTTAAGTTTAATAAGTTCTTTGTAGATCTTGGATATCAGCCCTTTATCTGATATGTCGTTTACAAGTATCTTCTCCCATCCTGTAGGTTGTCTTTTAGTTTTGTTGACTGCTTCTTTTGCTGTGCAGAAGCTTTTTATCTTGATTAAGTCCCAGTAGTTCATTTTTGCTTTTGTTTCTCTTGCCTTCATAGATGTATCTTGCAAGAAGTTGCTGTGGCCAAGTTCAAAAAGGGTGTTCCCTGTGTTCTTCTCTAGGATTTTGATGGAATCGTATCTCACATTTAGATCTTTCGTCCATTTTGAGTTTATCTTTGTGTCTGGTGCAAGAGAGTGGTCTAGTTTCATTCTTCTGCACGTGGCTGTCCGATTTTCGCAGCACCATTTATTGAAGAGACTGTCCTTTTTCCAGTGGATAGTCTTTCCTGCTTTGTTGAATATTAGTTGACCATAGAGTTGAGGGCCCATTTCTGGATTCTCTATTCTGTTCCATTGATCTATGTGTCTGTTTTTGTGCCACTACCACACTGTCTTGATGATCACAGCTTTGTAGGACAACCTGAAATCTGGCATTGTGGTGCCCCTGGCTCTGGTTTTTTTTTTCAATATTCCCTTGGCTATTCAGGGTCTTTTCGAATTCCACACAAATCTTAAGATGATTTGTTCCAACTCTCTGAAGAAAGTCTATGGTATTTTGATAGGGATTGCACTGAATGTGTAAATTGCCCTGGGTAACATTGACATTTTCACAATATTAATTCTTCCAATCCATGAGCATGGAATATTTTTCCATCTCTTTGTGTCTTCCTCAATTTCTTTCAGAAGTGTTCTGTAGTTTTTGGGGTATAGATCCTTTACCTCTTTGGTTAGATTTATTCCTAGGGATCTTATGCAGAAATTTCACCAAAGAAGACAACACATGGCCAACAAGCACATGAGAAAATGCTCCACATCACTTGCCATCAGGGAAAGACAAATCCAAACCACAGTGAGATCCCACCTCACACCAGTGAGAATGGCAAAAATTAACAAGACAGGAAACCACAAATGTTGGAGAGGATGTGGAGAAAAGGGAACCCTCTTGCACTGTTGGTGGGAATGTGAACTGGTGCAGCCACCCTGGAAAACTGTGTGGAGGTTCCTCAAAGAGTTAAAAATTGACCTGCCCGACGACCCAGCAATTGTACTGTTGGGGATTTACCCCAAAGATTCAGATGCAATGAAACACCGGGACACCTGCACCCCGATGTTCACAGCAGCAATGTCCACAATAGCCAAACTGTGGAAAGAGCCTCTGTCCATCGAAAGATGATGGATAGAGAAGCTGTGGTCTATGTATACAATGGAATATTCCTCAGCCATTAGAAATGACAAATACCCACCATTTGCTTCAACGTTGGTAGAACTGGAGGGTATTATGCTGTGTGAATAAGTCAATCGGAGAGGAACAATAATTATATGGTCTCATTCAATTGAGAAATATAAAAAATAGTGAAAGGGATTATAGGGGAAAGGAGAGAAAATGAGTGGGAAATATTAGAGAGGGTGACAGAACGTGAGAGACACCTAACTCTGGGAAATGAACAAGGGGTAGGTGGATGGGGACATGGGGTGACTGGATGACAGGCACTGAGGTGGGCACTTGACGGGATGAACACTGGGTGTTATGATATATGTTGGCAAATCTAACTCCAATAAAAAATATACAAAAAAATAATAAAACTTAAAAATTATGAAATAATGCCCTTCTTCATCTCTTCTTACAGTATTCTTTCTTTTTTTAATTTAAAGATTTTATTTATTCATGAGAGATACACAGAGAGAAGCAGAGGCAGAAACATAGGCAGAGGGAGAAGCAGGCTCCCCACAGGGAGGCCAATGTGGGACTTGATCCTGGGACCCCAGGATCACACCCTGAGCCAAAGGCAGATGCTCAACCACTGAGCCCCCAGGTGTCCCCAGTGTTTGGTTTCAAATCTAGTTTGTCTGATACAAGTATGGGTCCTCCAGCTTTTTTTTGATGTCCATTAATTAGCATGATAGATGATTTTCCATCCCCTGACTTTCGATCTGCTGGTGGCTATAGGTCTAAGGTGAGTGTCCTGTAGGCAGCATATAGATGGATCTTGGTTGTTTTTTTTTTTTTTAAGATTTTATTTATTTATTCATGAGAGAGAGAGAGGGAGAGGAGAAACCTAGGCAGAGAGAGAAGCGGGCTCCTCACAAGGAGCCCAATGTGGGACTCGATCCCAGATTCCAGGATCCCACCCTGAGTCGAAGGCAGAGACTCAAACCCCTGAGCCACCCAGGCATCCGGATCTTGTTTTTTAATCCACTCTGATACCCTATATCTTTTGATTGGAGTATTTAGTCTATCTACATTCAGCGTGATTATTGAAAGATATGAATTTTTCAAAAATATTTATTTATTCATGAGAGACAGAAAGAGAGAGAGAGGGAGATACAGGCAGAGGGAGAAGCAGGCTCCATACAGGGAGCCTGATGTGGGATTTGATCCTGGGACCCCAGGATCATGCCCTGGGCTGAAGGCAGACACTAAACTGCTGAGCCACCCAGGGATCCCCAACAGATATGAATTTAGTGCCTTTGTGTTACCAGTAAAGTTGGTGTTTCTGGTGATGTTCTTTGGTCCTTTCTAGTCTGTGTTGCTTTTGGTCTCTTTTTTTTCCCCCCACTAGAAGAGTCCCCCTTAAAATTCCTTGCCGGACTGGTTTAGGGGTCATGAACTCCTTTATTTTTTGCCTGTCTGGGAAACTCTTTATTTCTCCTTCCATCCTGAATGACAGCCTTGCTGAAGAAAGAATTCTTGGCTGCATACTTTTCCCATTCAGTATATTGAATATTTCCTTCCACTCCTTTCTGGGCTGCCAAGTCTGTGGACAGATCTGCTGCAAACTTGATTCATCCTCCCTTGTAGGTTAAGGACTCCCTCCCCCCACAAACCCCGCCTCCGCCACTTTCAGGATTTTTTCCTTGTCTGTATTTTGTGAATTTGACTACGATGTGCCTTGGCGATGGTTGGCTTCTGTTGAATTTAGTGGGAGTTCTCTGTGCTCTCGGTTTCAGTGTCTGTGTCCTTCCTCGGGTTAGAGAAGTTTACATAATTTGTTCAAGTAAAACTTCTGCCCCTTTTTCTCTCTCTTCATCTTCTGAGTATTCTATGATATGGATGTTATTGTTTTAATAAGTGGCTGAGTTCCCTAAGTCTGCCTCTGTGGTCCGTAACCTTTCTTGTTTTTAAGGCTTCCACTTGGGACTGCATCTCAGTTAAAGCATTTTTAACGTTGGCCTGACTAGATTTTAGTTATTTTATTTCTACAGTAAGGGATTCTCGAGTTTTCTTCTGTGCTCTTTTCCCAGCCCAGCTGCTGTCTTTATAATCATTGTTTTAAACTCCAGTCAGACAACATATATGTGTATTGATGAACTTCCTAGCTGTGAGTACCAGGAGGTTTTTTTGGAGGTGAATTTCTCCATCTCATTATTTTATCCAAAAAGAAGGAAGAAAAAGAAAAAAATAAGAAAAACAACAATAACAACAACAGCAACCGCCCCCTCCCCCCCCCAAAAAAAACCCCACTAGATCCTGTGTGTGTTTTGGCCTGCTTGTTAAAAGAATCTAAATTCCAAAATAAGAAAGAAAATCAACGTACAATCAAAGTAAACAAAAGTAATATATAAGGTATATACATAAAATTAAAATCAAGCAATTAATAAAAAAGAAGAAATGAAAATAAAGCAAGCACAAAGTATAGAGGAAGCTCGACCCCGCTCTCCCCGCGGAGCTGGAGCTCTGCGGCCTCTGTGATCTGTCCACCTGGCAGCAGCGAGGGGTCGGGGCGGGGTCTGAGGGCGGGGCCGCGGCGCTGAGGTCAGGTGCGCACCTGCCTCAGGGGCGATGCACCTGCCTCTAGGGCGATGCACCTGCCTCTGGGGCGATGCACCTGCGGGTCAGAGGCGGGGTCTGGCCTCCCGCGGGCGGCGCTGTGCTGCCCCCGAGCCTCGGCGCTGAGGGCGGGATGCGGCAGGGGCGCCGGGTCCCCTGGGCCTGGGGCTGAGCATCCCGCCCCCCGGTCTGCAGGGGCCTCCGCAGTGGAGCCCCCCGGCCCTGGGCCTCCGCCACTTCTGCAGACCCTGCGTTCACCCTGCCCTCGGCCCAGCTTCTGTTTGTTTTTTGATCTCGGACAAGTGACTGAGTTTCAAACCTCCAAGTTTTAGGGGCTGCCCTTGGGGAGACCCCTGCTCCTCCTGCCCAGAGGGTCTCCTCCCACTTCTGGCCTTTGCTGGCCCGGCCCAGGGACGTGGCCCCGTGACTGCACAGGGGTTTGCAGTTTGTGGCCACACAGGGCAGACAGCTGGCCCTAGTCCCGCGGCTCTCGGCCGGGGTCCCCGCTCCTGGGCCTGGGGACCGTTGGCGCCACCGTCCTTGGGACCCCGGGGACCCTGAGCCCACCCTGTCGCTCCAGGGGCCGCCCCCCACTTCACCTCCCGAGCACCGTCAAGGCCGGCGTGTCCCCCACTCTAGCAGACTTCTGGAAGTTCTGACTTTGTGCTCTGCTGCTTCTAATACTGTGCGTAGACCCGTCAGCCGGCTCCCTGCCCCTGTGGGATCCGGGGCTGTGTCTCCCCCAGACCGACTGATTGATTTTCTTTTTAAGATTTTATATTTCTGCAATCTCTACACCCACATGGGGCTTGAACTCTATGCCCCAAGAACAAGAGTCACGTGTTCTTACGAACCACACCGAGCGGCCAGGCTCCCTTTGATTGATTGATAGGTAGTAATTGAAGCCGACGTGCTGCCTGTGTCAGGGCAGAAACTGAGCCCCCGCGTCGAGGTGCAGTGGAGTCATTGGGACCTCGATCGATGTTAAAGAAAGCAGAGCCTCCCCGGGAGCCCAGGGAGCGGGGCCCACACACGTGACAAGTTGGCCATTTCCTTGACCAGGAGTCATTTGGCTGCCGATTTATTTAAATTGCTATTCAATGACGAAGGTCGTTCTAGGATGGGGATACAGCAAGAACGTTCTAGGTTTGGAGGTAGCTAAAGCTCCCCTGTCATGGACTCGATGTCTCAGTTGGGTGCAGAGATAGGCAAGCCAGCAAAGAGATGAGAAACATGGCCCTGGGGTGCCTGCCAGCCTGGTCGGGGGACCTTGATCTCAGGACTGTGAGTTTGAACTCCATGTTGGGTGTAGAGAGGACATAAAAATAATATCTTTAACAAATAATAGATGGATGAACTAATAAAGCATGACATCGAAGGTGAGTGCTCGCTTCAGGACAAACCTCAAAGCGGACTACGTCTAACCTGTGACCTGTTCTTGATCACCCCGCTTGCACTCCTGGGCCCAGATGACGTCCTCCACGAGGGACGGTCCCGCCCGAGTGGGAGTGGGCTTCCTTCCCTGTAAGGCCCGTGCCTCCCCTCGTTCTGCAGGAGAGAAGAGCCAGGAAGGCACGAGCTTGGGGGATCAGCATAAACCTCGGCAATGGTCCTTCCCGATCCCAGGAGCCAGAGCTCGGCCTCCTTTTGGGACCCGATGTCGTAAAGAAGCCCGTGTGGTCAGTGGCTCGGATGCAGGGTGGAGGCTGAAGGAGAATCAGGAAGAACAAAATAGGGGGGAAACCAGAAGCTGAAGGAGAGGAGGACAGATGTCAGCATCCGGAGCCTTCGCGGGGACCCAACGTCCTTTCCCAGGAGGGGCCCCCCCTCTGTAGGTGCTTCCCGCCACCCTGCGCTCCCCATCGGCACCCACAGGCACATCCCCGGGCCTCCAGCACCTCTGCAGCCGTGGTTTGTAGCGTCCTCCGTGTGTCCTACCGGGGACCCCAGCGTCGTGTCTGTAACCATCTGGCTGCTGTCTGACAACAATCGGAGGATTCCGATGTTTGTTGGGTTAGGGGTGTGTGTGTGCCTGTGGCCGTGCCACGATCTGATCCTCGGGCCGCGTCGTCCTGACGCCGAAACGGTTGAAACACCATCATTTCTGGTGCTGGCGCTGGGCGGCTAGCTGGGTTCTCCTGGCCGACCCGGGCTCCCTCGTGCCGTGCCGTCCCGCCGGAGGGTCAGCTGAGCTGGAAGGTCCGGCTCGGCCACATTCCCGTGGGTGGCAGTGGGTCCCTGCCAAGCGCCGGCCGCTTCTCTTCTCCCCGATGCCTCTCCAGCCAGGATCCAGACCTCGGGGCCGCCCTGGGGGGAGCTCCTGAGGAGCCGGCTGCCCATGGGGGGAGCCCTGGGGCTGCCTGTGTGTGGGAGTCTGGGTGGGGACGGGGCTGGGGTCCCTCGGTCCCCTGCGTTGCCTGCCCCCAGGCCGAGCCCCACACTCACACAGTCCCTACTCTCTAGGGCGTGCTGGGTGCCCTCCACACTCTGGTGCGAGAGATCCAGCAGCACCAGGTGTGCACGCTGAGCCCGCACGAGGCCCAGGTGTGAGAGCTGCAAGGGCCTGCTGTCCTGACGTCCAGTCTGGGGCCACGCTGACTGCCCCGCGGGCCCTCTGTGCCCCAGGGAGGAAGCGCCCCGGAGCCCGGGCAGCCCAGGCCCCCTGGACAGAGGGGGCACAGACCTCCCAGGGCGCTTAGCACAGACCCTGGTGACCTGAGGCTCCCCAGCTGTCACTCTGTCCCAGGCCCGTCCTGGCCGCGGGCACAGGCTGAGTCGCAGTATAGTCCGTGGGGTCCTGACCCTGGTGTCTGGCCGCCCCTGGAAGGCACGTGGGGACGTCAGCTGTGTGTGCCTGGCGGCACCCCTGCAGGGGCTGGTTAGGGCCTGGGCGGTGCCCCCTCCTCCTCTCTGGGGGTGTCTCCGCACCCCGTGCACAGAGCTCCGGGAGATGCAGAAATGAGCCGGTCATGCATTTTCACACAACAACACTTTATTGAACTTGCAACAGCAAACGGGATCAGAGCCGAGGGTGTGCGCCTTCCCCTGGGAGACCTTCCTGTCCTTAGAGGAAAGCGGGAATCCCACAGGGGTGCGGGTGCCGGAGTCCCCCACCTGGGAGCCTGTGCGGACTCGACTCCGGGTGGGGGCACGTGTCCTGAGGTTGGGGCATTGAGAGGCGGTTCTGGGGACAGCAGGGCTGACGTGGACCTGCGGCCCATGGGCTCCTGTGCTGGGTCTCCGCAGGGCAGCTGGACCCCGGCCTCGGGCCCCCTAGGGCCGGGTGGCTGACTGCTGGAGCCCCAGCATGTGGAGGAGCCTGCCTCCTGGTGTGGGTGCGGGTGGGGCCCACAGGCCTGCCCCTGCTGCCCTGCCTTGGGGTGTCCCGGGATCCCCGGGGCTGCCCTAGGTCAGCGACCTGGATCTGTGGGGCACGCCCAGGGCCCAGGAGGCCACATCCGGCTGTGAGAGGGCTCGCTCAGCCTGGGGCCAGAATGCAGGCCTGGCCAGGGCCTCGGGGCGCTGGATCCCATTAGTGCTGGGTGGGGGGGGGGGGGGGGGGGGGGGCGGACTCAAGTCACCCCTGCCCCCACAGAGCCCGGGGCCAGGCCAGCCCAGGTCCCTCTGGGTCAGGGGCTGGTGTCCTGTGTGGGGGGTGCCACCCTCCTGGAGGGACAGCGAGACAAGGCTGGGCACGGTGACAGCGGGTCAGAGCCTCCGGGCCCCCTCCCTCACCGCCACGCTCTGCCCCCGAGGCCCGCAAGCATCGAGCTGCCCCGTGGACGCGGAGGGCAGAGGGTCCCGGGCCTGTGCGGGGCCTCAGGGCAGCGGGCTCAGCGCCACCCTGGCTCTGCCCTGGCTGTGCCCGTCACTGCCCAGCGAGGGGCACGAGCTGCAGTGGCCGCGGGGCAGAAAGGGTGTCCTGGGCCCGACAGGTCGTGCCTAGGGGGCTGGGAGGACCCCATGATGGGAGTCCCGGGGGTGCTCCAGGGCCTTGTCCGTTGCGGGGCCTCTGGGGTGGCCCAGGCAGGTGCCGAATGGAAAGGGACCCTGTTTTTTGTCTTGAAGCCCACCATGTCTGGGGGCCACCTGCCTACACCATCTTGTTGCACTGGGAGGGTGGGGAGGGAGTTCCATTGCTGGGGGGGGGAAGTTGGACGATGGCCTGGCCGGGAGGGGGTCCGGGCGGCTCAGGCTGGGTGGCTGGGCCCGGGGAGGCCGGCTCCTCCACCCTGGGCGGTGGCTCAGAGGCCGGAGAAGGGAGGAGAGGCCCGGGCGCCGGGGACACCCGCTCCAGGCCCAGGGGCCTCGTGGGGAACTCCTCAGGTCCCGCTGGAAAGTGGCCGACGGGGTCAGCGTCTCCAGCAGGCTGTGTGTCCCCTGCTGGGGGCCCCGGGGGTCCTCACGGCTCCCGTGTGGCCCCCCGGCCTGACCCTGCGCTCAGCCCCCCACACTGGTGCCCGGGCCCTGCAGTGGGTGCCCGCCTGCCCAGCCCTGGCCTGGGGTCCCCGAGGCTAGAGCAGAAGAGGAGAGCCCCAGAGATGAGGACGGGGGCCCCGGGGGCTCTGTCCCCTGTGGGCAGCCCCAGCAGGCTGAGTCGGGAGGGGCCGGGGCCCTGAGCCCACCTGGGCGGGGGGGTGGGGGGGGGCAGGTTGCACCGCATCCTCCGGAGCTGGGTCATGGAGGCCCGAAGGTTTTCTGAGCACCGGTTCGTCCTCCTGGGCCCAGGGCCCAGGTTCGTCCTCCCGGAGCCCTTCCAGGGGCAGCTTCAGGAGGCGCTCTGGGCGGTGGGCGAGAGTCAGACCCAGAGGGCCCTGCCCTGGGGCCCCCGGTGCCCCCAGGCCAGCGGCTGGGGTCCCGCTGTGCCCAGGAGCGCCGTGGGCAGTGCGCTGGCCGGGGTGGCCCCTGCCTGCTGCTCCTTTCAGGGAGCCCCGCTGCACCCGCCTGCCCCGCCTTCCCCCCGCCCCAGGTCTGGGTGCTGCTCAGAGCACAGGGTCACCGCCCCTGCCCCCCTCGGCACACCTGGGCTCCCAGGGGCTCACTTACTCCTGTGCACCTTGAGGATGGTGTAGGCCATGGCCGTGAGCACCCTCTCCCCATCGAGTACGTAGGCATCCCACAGCTTCAGGGTGAGCGAGAAGGGGGTCTAGGGGACAGTGGGGTGGGAGGAGCGGCCTGAGCAGGGCCCCTGGAGGGCTCAGCTGGGGCTAGGCTAGGCCTGCCATCTGCCCCCCGCTGCCTCCGACAAGGCCCCACAGCCCCCCCGTGCGTGCCCTCCTCCCAGGGAGATCAGGGCTCCCGGCCGCTCCAGGTTCCGACCCCGGCCAGCACCTCCCGCACCCCTGGGGGCACAGACTCTGCCCGCACTTGACGACACCACACCTCGAGAGGACCCCAGGCTGGCCGCCCGATGGGCCGAGGGCCCGTCCACACTCCGGGCTGACCCGGCCTTCCCCGGGGGAGCTGAGACAGAGACGGCCTGCCCCCCGGAACCTCGTCCAGGGACCCTCTGGGCTTCTCCAGGATGGGCTGGGCTGCAAGCCTCAGCCTCAGGGCCCCGGGGTCGGGCCTGGCTCGTCTGGAGGGTAGGACTGAGCTGGGTCCTCCCCGGGGACAGGGGGCAGGTCCGGGAGCAGGGGTCCCGGGGGTCCTCACCCGGCCGAGGAAGCACTGCAGGAACCACTTTGGGGTATAGATGCCGGTGGACATCTGCTCCTCGTCCTGGCGGGAGGGCAGGAGGTGCTCAGGCCCCACGCCGCGGCCCCTGGAGTCAGGTGGACACGCTCCCCATGGCCCAGCCCAGCCCCCGAGCGCCCCCGGGCCCCAGGGGGAGGAACGTGACCCCAACTCTGGGCAGCTCGGAGGGAGGGCCGTGCCTCCCACTCCCCGCCCCAGGCCCCGGGGATGGAGCCTCAGGAGCTCCCACTCGCCATGTGCTTCCTCAGGTCGGGGAGAGCTCTTTGGAGGATGCGCTCGTGATGAGCCTGGAACCTGAGGAGCTTCGGGAAGCCCGGGACGAAGAAGCCTGAGAAGGCCCCAGGCCCCCACGGTCAGGGCCTCCTCCTGCACCAGGCGGGGTGGGGGGTGTCGGGGCAGGGCCCCCCCCCACGCCCTGACCCCCGTGTGCCCACCGCCCTCGGAGCCCTGACTGGACCCGCTCTTCCCAGAGGGCAGGGCTGCCTCCCAGGCTGGGGGCGTGGGGCCCGGGGACCCTCGTCCTCACAGAGACCCCGCGGGGCGTGGGCTGGGGCTGAGGACCAGGCCCGGCTGACCCAGCACCCTCTCTCCTGCAGGGGCCGCCGCGGGGACAGGCGGGTCCCCAGCCCCGAGGGGCAGCAGGTGCAGGCCACGGGGAGGGTGATGGGTGTGCACGGCCCTCTGTGGGGCTTGGGAGTGAGGCTGGGGGCCCCCGGGAGGGGGAGACGCTGCCCCCTGGGCCCCGTGTGGCTGTGGGCTGGCAGGGGGGCCTGGGGGGCAAGCAGGCAGCCGGGCGGGAGGCTGGGGGAGTAGCGGGAGTGCAAGGCCTGCAGACGGTGGGGCAGGTGGCCGTGGCTCCGGGACCCCAAGGCCTCCGGGGAGGCGGGGCCCTTGACCATGGGGGTCGGGCTGGGGGGTCCCCGCCTGTCCCCCGGTGCAGCAGCCTGCAGGGAGGCCCTCCTGACTGCCCTCCCGCCCGGCGGCCCAGCGGGCCCCTACCGTGCATGGCGTGCCTGTCGTCGGTCATCAGCTGGGCCAGCGCCCAGAAGGCGTCCTCCTCGGGCAGGAACATGAGGATGGCCGCGATCTCGCTCATGCCCTGGCAGTAGCCCACCTCCTGCAAGAGCCAGAGCCCCACGGAGGGCGTGCCCCCCGAGGCCCCCTCTGAGCCCTCCCCGCGGGCGTCAGGCTCCCCCCGGCTCCCTCACAGCCCGGGCACCCGGAGGGGGCTCCCAGAGGGTGGGGGGCAGGTGAGGGTCACCCGGACCAGCTCGGGCGCCAGCACCCCGGGCCCCGCTACCGAGCCCTGTGCCCACCGTGCCAGGGCCCCCATCCTCAGACCAGCAGGAGGGGCCTCCGTGAGCTGTGCCAGGCTGCAGGGGACCCGCCAGGGTGGAGACCCCCCGGAGGGCAGGTGGGGGCCTGACTGTGGCCCCTGTCATGTCCCACGAGGGGAGCTGGACCAGGACACCCCGCAGAGCCGGGGAGTGTGTGAGCTGGGGTCCTCGGGGACCCTTCTGGGATGCGCCGTGGAAGGGGGTGGCCTCGTGGGCGCCTCGGCCTCGTGCCCTTCAGGGGAGTGGGAGGCTTCCCTGCCCGGGTTCTCGTCAGTAGTGCCGTCTGTCGGGGTCCAGACCCGAGCTCTAGGACGGCCGCGGTGCACGCGGGGGCCCCGGGCAGCCCCGGCCCTCGGGCACGCAGGCCCTGCCTCCCCTGGGAGGTCTGCACCCCGCCCCCTGCCCGTCCCGGAGGAGAGAGACCCTCCCCGGCATCTCGGGGCCGTGGAGCTGGGGCCCTGACTGTGAGTCCCGCTGGTCACCAGCACTCAGGACAAGGCCGCCCGCGGGGCAGGGGGCAGGGACACTCACGGTGTCGTACACCGAGTAGGCCGCCAGCACGAGGAACAGGGCTCGCTGCCTAGGAGGGGGGACAGCGGGGGGCTCTGCTCAGTCAGCCCCCGGCCAGCAAGACCACCGAGGTGCCGACACCCGCCCCGCAGGCCCCGCGGCCCGCAGGGCCCCTCCGCAGAGGCCGATCTCTGGGGTCAGGTCTGTGCACGGGGACAGGCGGTGACCTCACACGTGCAGCGTGCTGGGGGTTAAGTGTACCCTGGGGTGTCCGACGCCTCCGAGCGGCTCCCGCCATGGGGTGTGCAGCTCTGGATTCCCCGAGCACCGCCAGCGCCCCCTCCAGCCCTGGAGCGGCCCCCCCGCACGTCCCCTGGGAGCCAGCGCTCCCCCTGCCCCGGTCCCCACAGCCCCTGACGCCTCTCCTCCCCTGCCCTGGCCTGGCCTGGCCCCGTGTCCCGGGAACACCACCAGCCCCACGTGGCCCCTGCCCCGAGCCCACGCAGCCGGGGCATCTGTGGCCCTGAGCACACCCCCACGCCTTCCCAGGTGTCCCTGGGCTGGACTCTGTGGGGGGGACCCCGGGCCCACACATCCCAGAGCATCTCGGGGCTCCAGGTCTGAGCCACTGTGAGGAGAGCAGGGAACGTCGTGCAGGTGTGACCCGGATACAGGCTGCGAACCCCTGGGGTCACTATCTGAGCACGGGGGGTACGGGGTGCGGCCCCTCAGCGCTGCCAGGAGCCGCCGGATGCCCCCCGCACGGCGGCCTGAGTCTGCACCCCGGCTCCGCGGCCCCCGGGCCGGGGTGCTGGAGGCCGGCTCCCCCTGGGCGGGGGTCACAGGTCAGCCTGACCCCGCCGCGCTCTGAGGGCCACGGGGGCCCCAGGGGGCAGCAGGTTCCCTGCAGGGAGGAGCACCGAGTTCTCGTGGGGAGACGGTCTGAGCGGCCCCCTGGGAAGCCCAGCTACCCTTGCCTGGTAGCCCCCTAGCCCCGCCCCTGGCGCCCCTGCAGGTCACCCCTGGGGTCCCGGGCTCCCACACACCCTGCCCGCTGCGCACAGAGGTAGCTTCACCCTCTGGTCCACCCACCGGCACCCCCCTGTCGGGGGCTCCTTGCCTTCCCCACCTCCCCGCAGCCCCTGGGGACTCTACGGGACACCCGGGCTTCTGACGGGAGCAGGCTGTCCAGAGAACCCCAAGGTGGCCGGGGAGGCTGAGCATGTCCCACAGGGGGCAGCTGCACCGCGTCCTTGTTGGGGGGGGGGGCGGGACCGATAGTGTAGGGGTGGGGGTCTGGAGGTGTGGGGGATGGTGTGGGGGGTGATGTAGGGGGATGGCGTGGGGGCGTTGGTTGAGGGGGATGGGGTGGGGGGCTGCAGACACAGGGCACCCCCTTCTCTAAGGTGCACATGGAGACGTCTACAGATAAAGGCGACCCCAGTCTGGGGTTTGCTGTGACCCCTGCCCCTGCCCCTGGGGCCCCGTGTGCTCAGCGCAGGGCCTGCCTGGACCGGGGCGGCATCTGGGGGTCGTCATGCTATGTGTGCTCACCAACTGCAAATTGTCTAAAATAAAATGCCCAGAATTCAGAAGTACATGCACCGAGGGTGGGTGTCACCCTGACCTGTCCGACCCTCGTCGGGTCCATGTGTCCCGGTCCAGCCGCGGCCATGCACCCTGGCCCCCAGGTCCCCTTCCTGCCCCCCACGCCCCCACCCCGGCCCCCTGCTCTTCATGGGTCTGCCCCTCACCCCCTTGGGGTTCAGCTCAGACGGTGACCCCAGGACGGGGCCTCCCCATCCCCGAGACCCTGGGGGTGGGGGCACGGGGGTCATCCCGAGCACCCTACCATGTGGCAGTGTGTTGTTTGCTGCCGTTGCTCCCCCCGGCCTCGGAGACCCCGTGTCCCTTGCACAGAAGCCCCCGGGCCTCTCCCGGGCCCCCAAACCCCGCAGGCCCAGCAGCCTCACCCGACCCCGTAGCCCTCCCAGAACATGGTGTGACTGCGGAACGTCCCATTGACGTCCAGGTCAATCTGCATGATGTCCCGGGAGGAAACCAGGGCCTCCTCCTTCATTTCCTGCAGGGAGACCCTGGGAGGAGGAGCCGGCGTCAGGGACACAAACCCCGACCTGTCAACAGCTGCCGTCCTGGGCAGGGAGCCCTGGGGCCACCATGGCAGTGTGTCCTGCAGGAAGCTCCACCCTTCCCCTGGGGGGCCGGGGATGGCGGGAGTGCCCACCGTGCCCGCGGGGCCTGCGTGAGGGCCTGTGCCCAGCTGTCGTGGGCAGGGAGGGGACTGAGGGTCAGCCCTGGACAGGGAGGGGACATGGAGGATCAACCCGGGTGGGGAGGAGACATGGGGGGTCAGCCCGGGTGGGGAGGGGACACGGGGGTTCAGCCCGGGTGGGGAGGAGACATGGGGGTTCAGCCTGGAGGGGAGGGGACAGGGGGTCAGCCCTGGACAGGGAGGGGACATGGAGGATCAGCCCAGGTGGGGAGGGGACGCGGGAGTTCAGCCCGGTGGGGAGGGGACATGGAGGGTCAGCCCTGGGCAGGGAGGGGACCGAGGGTCCACGGGGAGTGGACGGGCCCCACCTGGTATTTCCTGGCATTCCTGGCCCTAACCTGGTCGATGTTCAGCAATCGCAGCCACACCTGTCCCCGCACCTGGGGTGGGACCCCCTTGTAGACTCAGCATCGCAGCTGCGGGGAGGAAGGCAGTGCTGGTGAGAGGGGCCCAGGGCGGCCCCTTGGAGCCCAGGGAGCGCGAGGCATCTAGAAGTTTCCAGCTTTGGCTCCAGGGTGTCTGCGGGAGGCTGGGTCTCCCTGGAGCTGGGCCCCATCCCCCACGAGGAGCAGGGACCGTGGCCCCGACCTGACACTCCCCCACCGCCGACCCGGGGCCTGGGGAGGCTCGGGCTCCCAGCAGACTCTCCCCAGGCAGGGGGCTCCCCCGAAGACAGGGCAGGAGGACACTGAGGGCGGCCCCCCAGCCCCGTCAGGACGGAGAGCCCTCGGGGGCACCCAGCGCCCCACCTTCTCGCTGGGGAGGTAGTGGTGCCATCGCTTGAGCATTTTTATCCATTTGTCTGCGCGCCAGGTCTCCTGGCGGAGTTTCTGGAAGAGGACAAGCGGGGGCCGCAGGTGAGGCTCCAGCCTGGGAGGTGGGTGCTCGGGCCACGTCCAGTCCCCCGCGGGACCCGGAGGAGCCAGGAAGGCACAGGGCCCCCCGCGGACCACGGCTCCGGGTCTGGGGTGCATTCCTGGCAGCCCATGCACCGCTGGGACGGGGGACTGGGGAGACGCCCGGGGATGTCCTGGGGGACGGGGTGCAGACAGCTGGCCCCAGCTCCCCCCACGTCCTGCCCGGGGCCTAGGACGGGCTCTCACCTTGGCCTCGCGAGGGCTGGGGCCGGGCAGCTCCTTGTCCCTGGAAGGCAAGAGACGCAGAGCCCTGAGGCCCTGGCCCCACAGCCACCCCACCCGTCTGCACCCAGGGGCAGTGCCGGGCAGTGCAGGTGACGGCGGCAGGACACCCGGCGCAGGGTGAGGGCTGCCCCGATCGGCCCGTGGCCCGTAGTCCTGCCACTTCAGAGCATTTCTTACGGAGCCACCTAGACAGGGCCATGTGTGCACATCTCACCGTCCTCACCCTGCTTGTGCCATGAGACAACCAAGTGTCTACGCGGTGACCCGGCGCTCGGCTCCCATGGACCTCCTGTCCACGTGTCGGGAGGGGGCCGCGGTGACCGGAGCCACGGCGGTGGGGTGGGCCGGGCAGCCTGCGTGGGAAGGGTGTTGGTGTGTTCAGGCCCCACGAGGAGGGCATAGGTGTGCTCGCACATGGCGCACGCTCAGCGGGCCGCCCCAGGGACCCCCGGCCCTGCCTTGGGGCCCTCGTGCTGCACACGGTGGCGTGGAATTCCTGCTCACGCTGGAGACAAAGCGAGTCTGTGTGTCAGAACCTGAGCTGTTGGTTCACGCCTCTGAGCAACTCCTACTTTTTCCCTAGATCTTTAGTGATTAAGGAGTTTTTTTCGAAGCCCAAGTACAACCACATTTTGAAGCCAGAAGACTGTCTGAACCATGCACCATCCTGCAGCTGGACACGAGAACCGTGCAGATCGCTGACCTGGAGGTGAGAGCCCCGGAGGCTAAGTGGGCGGCGCACGTACCAGACTCTGTGCGAATAAACAGATTGAGGAACCTTGCCTTTGATTTTCCCCGAGTCTTGTCTTTTTTATGCTCTGATTTTGTATTTTTACATTATTTTTTCACAGACCTCTTTAACATAATCAGTCATTTTTATATTTATGTTTAATATTTTCAGCATCTTGAGATTCTAATAAATTATATCTAGTTTCTTCAAGGATTTCAAGTTAAAAATTTTTTTTCTAAGTTGTGCTACCATGGATGACAAAATTCTTAATTCTCACTCTTACATTCCCCCTGTTGCCACGAGGTGGCGCGTGTGCATTCAGGAGGGTCTCATTTTAAGGGTGTGCTCGGAGGTGCAGAGCTTGGGAGCAGGTCCCTGGAACCCCCTGGAGCTCAGCCGGGAGCTAAGCTGTTGGCTCTGCACTTAGTTTCGCAGTATAGAGAGGCCTGGTTCTTTATGCCAAGAATTGAGAAGAAATAGGATTCCACTCAAATATGGGGCCAGAAAATGAGGCAAGTGAGGCCCACGTTGCTTGAAACCTTTTCTTTCTTTCTTTCTTTCTTTTTTTTTTTTTGAAACCTTTTCTGATTATCTGCAGCATGTGAATTTGTGCTGCCAGCTTTAGTAGTTCTTTCCCGAGGAGCAGGTTTGCGGTGTTTGGCGACACTAGCAAGTTGCATCCACAGTTACTGGACTAGACGTGGGGCCGGGCAGTGCAGCGGCATCTGAGCGGGGCTGGCGGGGACAGCTGCTAGTTCCTGCCCCGGAGCCCTCGCCGCCTGCTGTCACGCGCTCACGGGAGCCGCGTCCCTTCCTTATCGTTTGCCTGAACAGACCGTGAAAGGCGAGCTGCACTTTGAGATCAGGAAGGCCGGCACGCTGCATGGATTCACGGCCTGGTTCAGTGTCCGGTTCCAGAGCCTGGAGGAGGACGAGCCGCAGCTGGTGCCGAGCACAGGCCCGTTTCACCCGTGAGTGTGCAGCACCCGCAGGGGCTCCGCTGCCCCGGGAGGAGCAGGTGCAGGTCCCCTGCCGCATTGCCGTCGGGGAGGCAGTGGCGTGTGTGGGCGGTGGGCGGGGGACCGGGACCGTGCCCCACCCGCCCCTGCCCTGGGCTGCCCTGCTTGTCCTCTGACCCCTGCATGAACGGGCGGAGCACACTGCCTGCCTCAGTTGCCCTGGATGCTGCTTCAGCTTCCCATGGTCTAATACAAGCACAACCCACGGAATTGTAGGGGCTTTTAACTCCCCAAGACTTTCTTGAGGAAGGTCAGTGTTTCTTGAGACAAATTTTTTTTAAAGATTTTATTTGAGGGAGAGAGTGGGCGAGAGAGCACATGAGCAGAGGGCGGGGCGGGGAAGGGAGAGGCAGACGCCCTGCTGAGCAGGGAGCCCGATGCGGGACTCGATCCCAGGCCCCGGGGTCATCCCTGAGCCAAAGGCAGACGCTCCCCGGACTGAGCCCCCAGCCGCCCCTGGGACACTTCTGTGCAGTAGCATTTTGACGCTGCACGCTGCTCAGGCGCGCTGGGCGCTGCGGTCTGCCTCGGAGCTGGACCCAGCAGCCCGGTGCAGCGCTGCCTTCGTGGGGCCTCCGTGGGCCTGCGCGGTAGGTGCCCGGGCCGGGGCGGGCAGCCGCGCTGCTTGGGTCAACACTGGCCGCAGTGGGGGTCCTCAGGGCCTCGCATCCGTCCGCACCACAGGAGCCAGGCTGTTGGCCGGAGCGTCCGTGGAGGTGGCGGGGCCAGGCCTCCTGCTGCCCTTCCCGGTCCCGGCGCACAGATGCGAGCTGTCGCCCGTCGAGGGCGGGAACTCAGGCCCCGGGCAGTCGAGCGCCCGCACACGGTGGGGTGGGGCAGGCAGGTGCCGAGCCCGGGCAGCGCTCTGGGACGTGGGGACAGGGGCCCTCACAGCGGCTGGGGTCGGAGGGACGTGAGGCCGTGGAGCCGTGTCCTCAGGGCCTGCAGAACCCAGAGAGCGCGGAACGTGACGGTTTGTCCCAGATGTCACACTTGCCACACCCCCTCCAGCCCGACTCCCAGGGGCAGTGGCCTTCCTGCACTGCGGAAACTAGAACTCGGCGTTGGCAGCCTAGGGACCGGGCAGGGATGCGGTAGACGCCCGTGCCAGGGTGCGGGGGCCTGGGAGCACCTAGAGCCGTGTGCTCACTGGGCTGCGGCCCAGTCCCTGGCGCCCACAGAGGCCTCGCCGTGGGCCTGGTGCATCTGCCCCACGGGGGAGCCTGGGGGTCCACCCCACAGAGGTGATGCGTGCCCCGTGTCTTGCAGAACCACCCACTGGAAGCAGGTGCTGTTTATGATGGACGAACCCATGTCCGTGGTCTCGGGAGATGTGGTCACAGGCTTGGTTGTGCTGCAGGGAAACCCCGTGTGGAGGAGGCACATGTCCGTGGCGCTCAGCTTCCACACAATACCCCACATCGCAGAAAGTAAGGCTTGTGCTGCAGGGCGGGTGCTGGGCACTGGTGCTGGGAGACGGGCGTGGCGGTCGCGGTGCCACGGCCTCGGCCTCGCGCGCCTGCGCTGCTTTCTCACCCTCCTCACGGGAATTGGGTGCTGTTATTGGTAGAACAGGAAACAGGGGCAGGAAGGTGAGTCTGAGGGCAGGGGCCCAGCCCAAGGCCACCCTTCCCGTGTCCAGGAGGCCCCGGTGGAGAGCGGGCCGGGCCGCCGTTCCCACACCTGGTGCAGGATGGCAGAGGGGACGCGACGGTTCTCCTCTGGTCTCCTACCTGCTTTGTGCTAATTTTATGTCAAAGTCTTAATCTTGGTCATTAAGAAAACTTCTCCGCCTGGAAGTCGCTCTTGGGTGCCATCCTGAGTCGTCATCAGGAGGTGCTGCGTGTGAGTCACACTCAAGCGGTTTATTATGACTGATTTGCTTTGTCTGTTTTCAGGTTGGAGAGAAGGTCTTTCCCATCTGGAGATGACGGTCGAAGTTGTGGGAAGCAGGTGCTGCAGGAACGAGCCCGGGCGGAGACGCGCTTGGATGTGAGCCCCCGTTCCTGTGGCCTGAGAGCTCCCCTGCCCGGCGGCGGGACACCCGTGTGCGTGCACGCTACCTTCCTCGTGGCCTCCAGAGGCGCCGCATGGGGCTCGGTGGGGACCCCTCACCCCTGTCACTGCCCGTGTCTGTGCTCTAGAAGTAGGCTGTGTCCCCAGGTGTCCACAGTCTGGCTCGTGGCCGAGTCGGTGGCACCGTGTCCCTAAGCTAGGTCTAGATCTCAACTCATAGGGCACACGTGCATCAACCTCGTACTCCTGTGAAAGTGGCTGTTCACGTATCATGTGTCATGGTGTCCTTGCTGCCCGGGTCCCTCCCTGTCGTGCGAAGGTGGGCGCCCCAAAGCCGTGCAGGGCCTGGAGGCGGTGATGCATGTGACGGGACTCTGCATGGATAATACAGTCGTAGAGATGTCTTCCACGTAAATTATGTGTTGGCGCATAGCACATACTCAATAAATAATTTTAAAGAAATGAGTGTTGGCGTGTATCCCGTTTCCATGTGCGTGTGCTGTGTCGGCAAGCGTGGGATCGTACCGCGTGTGCTGCTTTGTAGCCTTTTTCACCTGGTGTGAAGGAACGTCCCTGCCTGTAGGTCCAGGTCTACGTCTTTTGGTGTGTATTGTTTTGATTTTTAGTTGACTTTACATTGCAATATGAACGGTATATCCCAACCGCGTGAGTGACGGGTGTGCAGGTGTGCATCTCTCTGTAACAAGCACTCGACCGAGACCGTCAGCCGCGAGCGGCTGCCCCAAGTGCCCAGCACGCAGCGCCTCCGAGGGTGGGGCCCCCGGTGACGCGCAGCTTCCTGGGGCCGGTGGGGCACACAGGCTGCTTCCTGGAGCCTGAAGCTTGTGCCGCTCACACTCCTAGGCTGAGGCTCCTGGCGGGGGGGGGGCCCTTAGGAGCAGGTGTTTGGGAGGTGCTTAGGCCTCGAGGGGGGCCCCCAGGACGGACTCGTGCCCTTCCGGGGGAGAGCCCCTCAGAAGGCGGCTGCCCGGGGACCGGGCCGGGTCTCCAGGTCCCAGGAGGGAGGCCGCCGGGCTGGGGGAAGTCCAGCCCCCGGGCCGTTGAAGCCGCCGGGCTGGTGCCATCCGGGCCCTGTCCCTCGCTGTGGGCGTCGCTCAGCTCACAGGCACCTGTGAGCCCCGACCCGTGTTGCTGCGGGTTCCCGCCATGTCCTGCCCCGCTGGTGGTCAGCGGGTGGTCAGTGGGTGGCCTCCCGGGCCGGCCCCGGCAGGTGCGGCAGGTGGTGCGTGTGGGCCCGCGCGTTCCCCTTGGGTGCACGGCCGCCGTGGGGCTCCCGGGAGCCAGGGTCCTCAGCGTCGGCGTCCTTGGCGGGCCCGGCTAGAAGCCCTTCATAGGCTTGTTCTGCAAACACCTGCTCCGTGGCTTAGTCTTCTCTCTATTTTGATAAACAGAAGTTCTTAAGTGTTAATTTTGTCCGATTCGACATTATTTTCCTTAAGGATACACTTGCTGCATCCGGTGGAAGGAATCTGCTCTTCATTTACGGCTCCGTCGGTCGCCCTGGCGCACAGCTCAGCGCCCCCAGCCTCGGTTTCTCTCGGGCATCAGGGCGGGCTCGGGATTCGCGTCCCCGGGGGTGGCTGCTCCGGTGGTGGAGTTGCAGCTTCTTTCCTCTCCTGCTGCGCGCACCCTTGCTTTCTCCTCTAGAGCTGCTGCGGCGGCAACAGCATATTTTGATTTATTTCCAGTATCTCCCAGTTCCAAGTATTTTCTAATTCCCATTATGAGTTCTTCTGCTGTCCCAGGGCTATTTAGAAATTGTGGCTTAATTTCCAAAGGTGGAATTTTCTAGGTATTTTTTCTTATTAATCTCTAGCTGAATGTCACTGTGCTCAGAAGACGACCTGAGTGATCTCACTCCCCTGAGATCACAAGGACTTGAATGTGCGTCATGCTGTCGGATGATGCGGAGGCCACCATGTCGCCGGGATCGGCTCGGGCAGCAGTGTTGCTCACTCGGGCCCCGATGCTTGGGCCACTTGCACCTCCTCGTCCCCTCAGGCAGCCGACAAGGGAGGGAGCGGGGCCTCCGAGGACACAGCTGCACCTCGGCGGCTTCATTTGACCCATGTCCTTAAGGCCCTGATCTGCAATGCAGTCACACTGCGGGGCCCTGCTGTGACCCCCGACATCCCCGTGCTGGGATGGAACCCCCACTGCTGAGCGGGCCTCTGGGGATGTCAGGGGCTCCTCAATGATGGGGAGATGAGGCGGCAGGGGATGTTGGGGACCCCTGAATGATGGGGGGGCCACAGGGGATGTCAGGGGCACCTGTGGGGGCGCCTGGCACTCCTGTGGCACAGCTCCACCCCGCACTGCTCACAGGGCCACCAGCTTGCCAGCCCCCATCCCGGCGCCTCTTGGAGGCCTGGCAGCTGGCCTGTGTTCGGGGTGGGGTGGCTTTAGGGGTATCTGCTCAGCGGGGCTGCCCCCGCTGTGGGGGGGTGGGGGGAGCAGCCCCAGGCCGACCCCCTGGCCTGACCCCGTGCCCTCTGCACCCCAGAGCTGACCCCGTGGTGGACCTGGAGGCTCAGGCAAGGTCATCGTTGCAACAGGAAGACCTTGACTGACCTGCATCTGTCTGCTTTTTTACAAAACGTGTTGTGCCCATGTGCGGCAGTGCCCAGGGCCCAGACTGGGTGGGGGCGACTCTTGGGCGTGCAGCGTGGCCTGCTGCCCCTGCTGTGGCATCGGAGCCCCCGAGGGTAGGCTCCAGCCTCTGGCCTCCTGCCTCCAGCCTCCGGCCTCCGGCCTCCGGCCACCGCAGCCCAGCCAGCCCGGGTTCTGAGCGTTCCCAGGCTTCCCCTCTGAGGCCAGCACGGGGCCTGACACGTGGCAGGCACTGCAGGAGCAGGAGACCGAGGGGAAATGAGGCCGGTGCATCCTGGGGAGCCTGCGGGGGGCCGGGGGAGGGGTGTGGCGTCTGGGCCAGGCCTGCTGCCCTGCAGCCTCCTGGCCCTGTCCCCACTGCTGCGCCTCTAGAGGCCTGCAGGCACCCCTGCCCCGGGCACACACCGGGCCACCGTCCCAGCAGCAGGGAGGGCGGTGAGAAGACGGCAGGAGGAAGCCAAGGCTCGGCCCGGATGCGCCGGGCGCCTGGGTGCTGGGCTGCCCCGGTCCATCTGCTCGCCGCCCCTGGGGAGCCGAAGCTCAGCACCTCGGCCTTGCAAGGGCCCCGCATGGAGAGAAGCCCCCTGGGATGGCTGCTGTATCCTGCCCCCAGCTGGTCTCCCTGGCCGCTCTGCTTCCACAGGAAATATGGAAAGTAGCAAGTGGAGCCTGGGGCCTGGCCTGGACTGAGCAAGGGGTGGGGGGCCGGGGCGGGGCGAGTCCCCCCTGGAGCCCTGCCCCGGGCGCTGGTGGCAGCCGGAGGCACCGGCATAGGGCTCTATAGATAGTCAGTTTATACATTTGCTTGGAGTTTACACTAATCTATATTTAAGGTATATGATAATTTAGGTTGACATAGTGGGATAGAAATTTTTTCTTTAGAAATTGTCCATACATTATTCATGCAGGAAATAGTGACCTGACACAAGACACCTGACCTCAACTTCGCACCATGGTGAGAGGTAACCAGGATAAACTGCACTTTACTGTGAAAACTGACCCCACTTCCATCCTGCCAGGGTCTTGCGTCGTTTGCCTCATTGTCAAGGGGACTTTACTTTCCCTGTTCACATCACAAGGATGTGGCGAGGATCAGGTATATGGAAGTGTGTTGGGATCTGTAAGAGACACACTCCAGCCAGCCAGCCATCTGTCCATCCATCCGTCTGTCTATTTATTGTCTTTACTGAGCTTTCATTCACGCTCACGCATGCAGATGCTCACAGAGCCCCGAAATCAGTGTCCCTCTTTTGTCAGACTAATAAATGGAACTTGAAGAGGTTAAGAGGTTTCCCCAAGGTTATGCAGCTGCCAGGCAGGTGCCGGCATGACCATGTGTTGTGACAGGCACTGGATGGTGACTTCGGGTGTGTTAAAAGAAGGTCCCTTGTGGGTTGGGAAGGGGCAGGGATGGGCAGGCTTCTTCACTGCCCTGCAGCTTTCTCCCTAATGCACGAACCTCATTTGAGCTGTTCTGCTCCACTGCACACAGCCCAGAGGGCCGTGAATAATCCGGGAGGAGCTGGGACCTCTGGGGGAAGCAAAGGGTCGGCTTTTGGGGGAGACGGGCCGTATCAGCTGGGAGTACTGTTAAGTGAGGCCTGGGAAATGAGTCCCATTTTTAAAATGTCATTTCATAAACTCACCCTGGAAGCAAATGCATTCTCTGCTGTGCGAGGAGCTCCACGTGGACTCAGAGCAAAGCAAACGGTGGTGATGCTGGTGATAATGACCATTGACATTTATTGCTATTTTGGGCCAGACTTTATGCAGCATCCCAAAATAGGTATTAGTGCCAATTTTACAAAAAAGAAATGGGCTACATATTAAAAAATACATAAAAGTGGAGGTTGAGTGGGGGCCCTATCAGGAATAAATGTGTTTGTTTTTAATGTGCCAGAACATAATTAATATTAAATGACGTGTAAACTAACTAACTAGGAAAATGTGGCTGTAGCCAGCCACAATCTACTCTTTTCCATCCAAGAGCAACAGCTCACTTCTGAAATTCATCAAAGTTCAGTTTGAACACAGAAGAGAGAAACTGGAGGCAAGCATAACTTCAATATTTTCAGCATTACTTTTTGTTACTTTGACATTTCATGTTGCCCTTTTTATATTTTGGGGAGCTGTATTTCCTAAAATATTCTCCCTTAAGAAGTCTTATCAGGGTTCTCCCAAGAAGAAGAACCAATAGGATTTACGTGCGCTACCCACGTCATCTCTCTCGATCTACAGCGTCTCTATGTTTATCCTTCATCACTATCTGTATATGTGGATCGTGCCTCTCTCCTGCAGGCTGGAGACCCAGGAGACGTCATGCTGCAGCTTGAGTCCGAAGGTCAAGGTTGTCTGCCATCAGAATCCCCTTTCTCAGGGAGGTCAGTCTCATCTCTACTAAGACCTTCAACTGACTGCATGAAGTCAGTGACTTCATGTGACTGCTCATCACACTGGAAAGCCTCGTCTGCTTTATTCAAAGTCTAATGATCTAAATGTTAATCACATCTAGAACATACCTTCGCAGAGAAATCTAGAACGTTTGACTAAATAGGCCTAGCCAAGTTGGCACAAAATTAACCATCACAAGTGTCACTCATTTAAAAAAATATATATTTGGTTTTTAAAATATTCTTGAACAAAAGGATCCTGCATCTAGTCAAACATTTATTATTTTTTTAATTTATTTATGATAGTCACAGAGAGAGAGAGAGAGAGAGAGAGAGGCAGAGACACAGGCAGAGGGAGAAGCAGGCACCGGGAGCCCGACGTGGGATTCGATAAATAAATAAATAAATAAATAAATAAATAAATAAATAAATATTTAAGAAAAAAAGAAATCATGGTGAATTTTCATAGGTGTGAAAATGCCACAAGTAAGAAAATGTCTTTTCTTCTAAAAGATTTTATTTATTTGAGAGACAGCCAGAGCGAGCGAGTGAGCAAGAGAGAGCATGGGGAAGGGCATGGAGAAGGACAAGCAGACTCCCTGCTGAGGGCAGAGTCTGACCTCAATCCAAGACCCTGAGACCATGACCTGAGCTGAAACCAAGAGTCAGACAATCACCCAGGAGCCCTGGAAAATGCCTTTTTTATTTGAGATGCGACTGATGGTTTTCCAGGTGAAATGACGTGTTTAAGGTTTTCTTTGAAATTACTCCAGCAAAAAGAAAACTGAAGATCAGTAAAACAAGTATGGCAAAATGCTAATGATTGCCAAAGCTGGGTGACATATATGAAGTCCACTGCTCTATTCTGTGTATGTGTAGATGCTTTCATCAATAAAAGTATACAATAAATAAACCTATTAAATATTAAGAATTTGCATGTTTACATATATAAATATAAATAAGCCTTTTAAAACATTATGATTTTCCATATAAAAAAATCTTACATAACAATTTGAATTTGTGTTGGTAAAACTGTATTGCTGAAATTCTTTTCAGCACCCTCCAAGTGCACCTTATACTTTCTCAGTATCCAAGATAAAAGTCGTCTGCTTCCTCAGCTGTTACATTAATAAGCCAGCTGTTCCTTCTGCATTCCCATCTCTGCTCTAGGACCCAAGTCTCTACAGGGCAGGATTTCAGTGACGCACCCTAACACCTCTAACACTAATATTTGTTGAATGAATAATTGTTTTTCTTGCCAGAAAATACTGAGTCGTGAATAGTCATTTCATAAATTTGAACGACGCTTCCATTCAACAATGGAATGATGAGCCAGTGCAACTTTTCAGTAATTAATGCACGAGTACAGCATTAGTTTTGCATCTCTTCAGAATTTCTTTTTTATAGTCCATACATTTTACAAGCCTGATAATACAGTATGGTCGCACATTAAGATTACTGGCAGGTTACAAAAGATTCACATTAAGTCGTCGCAAAAGCATATTCATGAAACTCCGCAGAAAATATTCAAAAATGTCTTGCACTTTTCTCAAGTACAACCTGACACGGGCACAGTTCGGTAGCGCGAGGCCGCCCGGGGGTCCGGCCGGGGGGGGGCGGGTCCACTCCTTGGGACTCGCGTCCTCCAGAACACGGTGTTTTGTCAGGAAACCCAGGGCGTGGGTTACAGTCTGCAAAGCCCAAATCAACATCTGACGGAAACTGGCTTCTGAGCAACAGAAACGGTTTTTGAAGAACAGAATTCCTTACTGGTCGCTTCCGGGGCCCCGGAGCCCACGAAAATGGCTTTTAGTGACTTAGGGCGGGTCACGGGGTTAACGGCCTCCTCGGGCGAGGGCGCCACGTAGATCCGTGAGAGGAAAGATAGTCTTCGAGCTGGGTTCTCCGCTTCCCACGCAGGGCTGGAGGATTCGCAGGCCGGAAAGTGTCGACCTTGCAAGATAAAACGGTTATTCTACCGGCAAATCGGGTTTCCCCAGGAGCAGCAGAGGCGCTGCAGCCTGGAAGCAGCCGGCGGGAAACGCTTTTATATGGAAGGGGGTGGGCGGGGCTGTATGGAAGGAAAGCCCATTGGAGGGCGGCGGCGGCTTCTCACTGGCTGAGTGCGGCGGCGGCTTCTCATTGGCTGCCGGTGATGGCGGCGGCTTCTCATTGGCTGAGCGTGGCAGAGGCTTCTCATTGGCTGCCGGTGATGGCGGCGGCTTCTCACTGGCTGAGCGTGGCGGCGGCCCGCCCGGAAGTCTTGGCGCTTCCTGCCGCCCTGGGCCGGGTGAGGCCGGTTTCCGCTTGAGGCTGTCCCGACGGCAGTTCCCGCGAGGTCTCCTCGGCTCGGCTCCGGCTCGGCTCCGGCTCCGGCTCCGGGGCAGCAGCAGGGGAGGCGCGGAGGCCCCGTGGAGCCCTGGCTTCCGGCCGGGCGGCGGAGCAGCTCGGGGGCCTCGCCGCGGGGCGGGCGCGGAGTAGCACGCGGCCTCCGCCTCGAGCTGTGCGGGCGGAGGCACCTGGGCCCCGAGCCCGTGGCGCGCCCGTCCCGCGGCCCCGTCTGCCTCCGGCCGGCCTCCCGGACGCCCCCTGTGCCCGCCCGTGGCCGCCGCGGGAGCCCTCCCCGGCGCAGCGGCCCTCGGGGCCCCCCGGGGACGGGGACGGGGACGGGGACGGCGGCGCGGCTCCGGCACGTCCTGCCCCCGCGTGGCCCCGCGTGCCCGTGTGGCGGTGTCGGCCGCCGCCGCCTGCAGCTGGGACGAAGCCGCCCGTACCTCGACGCTCCTCGGCGGCCGCGGCTCCCCGTGGGTCGGGCCGTGGCTGCTGCGTCGTGTTCCGCGTACCTGTCGGGCGGCCCGTGTCCTCGCCGCGAAGCACGGGCCTGGGGCGGGGGCGAGGGCGAGGGCGGGCGCGTCGCCGGGATCAGCGCCCTCAGGACCCCGAGCGCCCGGCGAGGCCCGCGCCTGCAGCCCCGGGAGTGGGGCCGGAGCCGGGCCCGTCGGGGGAAGCCCTGGCCTCGGCCTCGGGGGCGCAGGGGTGAGGCCCCGCCGTGCAGCCCGCCCCGCCCCGCCCCGCGGCTCCCTGCGCCCCACCCGGCCGAGGGCGGCGCTTGTCCCCGTGGCCGCGCCGCCGCCGCCGGAGCCTCCCCCGGGGCTGGAGGCCGCGTGCCCAGCGCCGACCACGCCGGGCCGCCTGCGGGGGGCCGGGGCCAGCCTGAGCCGCCGGAAGGGCCCCGCCCCCGTCCCCGCCCCCGCCCCCGCCCCCGCGTGCGCCTGCCCAGGGCCTGACCGGTCGCCGCAGACCTGGGGCCGAGGCCGGACACGGATCCCTGAGAGGCCCCGTCGGCCGCCCCGGCCCCCGCGGTGTCCCCGAGCTGCCCGGCCCGTCCTCCCGCCCCGCCCTCGGGACCCTCCCGGGAGCCCGGAGTTCTCCGGAGGACACGCGGCCGCTCGCCCAGACCCGGTGCGCGCTGGTCGCCGCAGGTGCCCCCCCCGTGCCCGGCAGCCCGACCCCACGCGGGCCCCTGGACGTTCCCTCCGCCCCTCGTCCTGCGGGCCGCGGTGTCCCTCGGTCGGCGCGGGCTCCGCTCACCGCGGGTGCCTGGGGCCCGTGTGCCGGCGTCGCGGAGCCCCTGCCTGCTGGGAGCGCGGCTCTGGCGCCGGCAGGGGTCGAGAGCGAGGGCAGCCGCGGGGGGCTCGGCGGCTCCTGCGGCGGCTTCGTTCCAGCGACGAGGACGCAGCCCGCAGCGCAGACGCCGCCTTGGGGAGCGACGAGTCGGGGTCCCCCGTGGGTGCCGTGGGGGGCGCGAGCGGCCGCGTCTGGGTCCCGCCGGCTTGCTGCGGAGGCGCCTCCACCCCGGGGCGCCGCGCTCTGGGGCCCTCGTGCCCGCGGCCGCCGAGTGCTCCGCCGCCCCGTCCCGCTGCGGCCCGCGCAGGCCCCGCCCAGTCCTGTGCTCTGCCGGCGGCGGCCCGTGTCCGTCCTGACGCCCGCCCCGCGAGGGCCGCCCTGGGGACCCCGGGCCCGAGGCCGCCCTGGTGGATGAGGCCTCTTGGGATACGAACAAGATTCAGCCTCTGCGGAGGGCGGAAGTGGTTTTTCTGTTGAAACACAGGGAACCCCTGCGGTAGCGCGTGCCCCGAGACTCCCCGCCCTTTGCTCCGCGTGCGCGGCGGGCGCTGCTGGGGCCTGCGGTCGCGCCCGCCGCTCCGTGCTGGCTGCGTGTTTCCAGAAGGGTGAGCCTCCGTTCACATTTGATTGCCTTTTCTGGGTCCCACACGGTTCTCCTTGTCCTTACTCCCACCCCGGGATTGTGTTTATTTCCTAGACAAAGTCACTTGTATCTTTGTTTCTCTGGTTCCCGCCAAGGTTAGGAGCCCTGCCTTCCCTGCCCAGAGCACGTGGTCAGGATTTTTTTCCCCTGGCGAAACGCCTTTTGGAGTTGTTTTCTTTTCTTTCTTTCTTTCTTTCTTTCTTTCTTTCTTTCTTTCTTTCTTTCTTTCTTTCTTTCTTTCTTTCTTTCTTTTTCTTTCTTTCTTTCTTTCTTTTTTTAGATCTGAAGCATTAAAAATGTAGTTATTTCAGCTTGAGAGTGGGGAGAGATCACAGATTGACTTTTAAGTTACTCTGAGAAAAGTGATGATTTGTCTCAATAGTTAGATAAGCCCTTACCATACAAATAAAGATGCGGTGATCTTTCATGCCACCCCTTCTTTCCTAAAGAGGAGACCCCGCCTCTTCTGTGGCCACTCACCCAGTGCTGATGCATGTTCCTCCTGAACTGTCTGTGGAAGTTTTGTACTTCTGGTTTGGCAGGTAAAGATCTGTTACATTTGAGCCACCCAGAACCTGGATTCCTTGCTAAGGTACCAGCAATATATCTTACTTACTTACTTATTTATTTAAATATTTAATTTATTTATTCATGAGAAAGAGAGAGAGAGGCAGAGACACAGGCAGAGGGAGACACAGGCTCCATGCAGGGAGCTCGATGTGGGACTCGATCCCGGGTCTCCAGGATCAGGCCCTGGGCTGAAGGTGGCGCTAAACCGCTGAGCCCACCCAGGCTGCCCAACATATCATATTTAGATAGAAAATTTCAGAGAAAGAAAATGTTCAAGTGCCCAAAGTTAGTAAAAATGAAATATGGTATGCTAATATTGCTAATATTTCCATATACACAAAAGATATTTTTCCTTTGTACGTTTGTTTCCTTTCTTGTGTTTGATGGCTTATGGTATGATTTACACATACATCCCTCCCCCTGAGTCTCACACTTCCTGAAACAGATAGGACACATGCAGCATCACCCTTGTGGGGAGAGGTGGCTGCTCTTTGACTAGCCGTTGGCTCTCAGGGATGGACATCAAGGGTTTCTGACTCTGCCCTGTGTGACTCTCACCCACATGGCACTTTGGTTATAGAATTGTCTGAAAAATGGAAGGAATAGATATAGAATACTTTATCCAACCAGAAAATTGACTTGATAATTAAAGATAAATTCAACAAGATTTGAAATGAAATGTTTTTTGAAAACCTCTGAGGCCCCAATTCTGCTATTATCATAACCACTGACAGGAGATAGATTTGGAAAATGTCATACAGTACCCGAATAAGCAAGTCTCCTTCAGAAAACAGCTCTAGATTGACCTGTGGAGAGGCATGCTCACTTCCTCCTGGATTCATGGGTCGGTCAGCTGGGCAGTCTGCAATGCTGTCCTTTAGGGTGGCTGAGGAAGAGAAAATGTTTAATGTTCCTGTTTGGCTTAGCTCTTTTTTTGGTATATTTTTTTATTGGAGTTTGATTTGCCAACATATAGCATAACATCCACTGCTCATCCCATCAAGTGCCCCCCCTCAGATCCCATCACTCAGTCACCCCATCCCCCCCCCACCTCCCCTTCCACTACCCCTGTTTGCTTCCCAGAGTTAGGAGTCTCTCATGTTCCATCACCCTATCTGATATTTCTCACTCATTTTCTCCCCTTTCCCCTATAATCCCTTTCACTGTTTTTTATATTCCCCGTATGAGTGGAACCATATGATGATTGTCCTCCAATTGACTCACTTCACTCAGCATCATACCCTCCAGTTCCGTCCACGTTGAAGCAGATAGTGGGTATTCATCCTTCTAATGGCTGAGGAATATCCCATTGTATACATAGACCACATTTCCTTTGTCCATTCTTCTTTCGATGGACACCGAGGCTCCTTCCACAGTTTGGCTATTGTGGACATTGCTGCTAGAAACATTGGGGTGCAGGTGTCCCGGCGTTTCACTGCATCTGTATCTTTGGGGTAAATCCCCAGCAGTGCAATTGCTGGGTCGTAGGGCAGGTCTATTTTTAACTCTTTGAGGAACCTCCACACAGTTTTCCAGAGTGGCTGTACCAGTTCACATTCCCACCAACAGTGCAAGAGGGTACCCCTTTCTCCACATCCTCTCCAACATTTGTGGTTTCCTGTCTTGTTGATTTTCCCCATTCTCACGGGTGTGAAGTGGGATCTCATTGTGGTTTTGATTTGTATTTCCCTGATGGCAAGTGATGTGGAGCATTTTCTCATGTGCTTGTTGGCCATGTGTGTGTCTTTGGTGAAATTTCTGTTCATGTCTCCTGCCCATTTCATGATTGGATTGGTTGTTTCTTGGGTTTTGAGTTTAACAAGTTCTTTATAGATCTTGGATATGAGCCCTTTGTCTGATTATGTCATTTGCAAATATCTTCTCCCATTCTGTAGATTGTCTTTTGGTTTTGTTGACTGTTTCTTTTGCTGTGCAGAAGCTTTTCATATTGATTAAGTTCCAATAATTCATTTTTGCTTTTGTTTCCTTTGCCTTCATAATTGTATCTTGCAAGAAGTTGCTGGTGGCCAAGTTCAAAAAGGGTGTTGCCTGTGTTCTCCTCTAGGATTTTGATGGAATCGTGTCTCACATTTAGATCTTTCATCCATTTTGAGTTTATATTTGTGTCTGGTGCAAGAGAGTGGTCTAGTTTCATTACTCTGCGTGTGGATGTCCAATTTTCCCAGCACCATTTATTGAAGAGACTGTCCTTCTTCCAGTGGATGGTCTTTCCTGTTTTGTCGAATATTAGCTGACCATAGAGTTGAGGGCCCATTTCTGAGTTCTCTATTCTGTTCCATTGATCTGTGTGTCTGTTTTTGTGACAGTACCACACTGTCTTGATGACCACAGCTTTGTAGTACAACCTGAAATCTGACATTGTGATGCCCCCAGATATGGTTTTCTTTTTCAATATTCCCCTGGCTATTCGGGGTCTTTTCTGATTCCACACAAATCTTAAGATTACTTGTTCTAATTCTCTGAAGAAAGTCCATGGCATTTTGATAGGGATTGCATTGAATGTGAAAATTTCCCTGGATAGCATAGACATTTTCACCATATTAATTCTTCCAATCCATGAACATGGAATATTTTTCCATCTCTTTGTGTCTTCCTCAATTTCTTTAAGTGTTCTGTAGTTTTTAGGGTATAGATCCTTCACCTCTTTGGTTAGGTTTATTCCTAGGTATCTTACGCTTTTGGGTGCAATTGTAAATGGGGTTGACTCCTTAATTGCTGTTTCTTCAGTCTCATTGTTAGTGTATAGAAATGCCACTGATTTCCGGGCATTGATTTTGTATCCTGCCACTTTGCCAAATTGCTGTATGAGTTCTGGCAACCTTGGGGTGGAGTCTTTTGGGTTTTCTATGCACAGTATCATGTCATCTGCTAAGAGGGAGAGTTTGACGACTTCTTTGCCAATTTGAATGCCTTTTATTTCTTTTTGTTGCCTGATTGCTGAGGCTAGGACTTCTAGTACTATGTCGAATAGCAGTGGTGAGAGTGGACATCCCTGTTGTGTTCCTGATCTTAGGGGAAAGGCTCCCAGTGTTTCCCCATTGAGAATGATATTTGCTGTGGGCTTTTCATAGATGGCTTTTAAGATGCTGAGGAATGTTCCCTCTATCCCTACACTCTGAAGAGTTTCGATCAGGAATGGATGCTGTATTTTGTCAAATGTTTTCTCTGCATCTATTGAGAGGATCATATGGTTCTTGTTTTTTCTCTTGTTGATATGATCTATCACATTGATTGCTTTCCGAGTGTTGAACCAGCCTTGCATCCTGGGGATAAATCCCACTTGGTCATGGTGAATTATCTTCTTAATGTACTGTGAGAGGACTCAGGCCCCCAGCTCTGCCCAGACCAGGGCCGGGACCTGCTGAGGATCAAGGTGTTCCTCACGAAAGCAGTTCACAGCACACGACTGGTAGACAGCTGCTCTCCAGGGCAGCCCAGGTCCCATGTGTGCCCCTTACCTTGGGCCATCCTGGGCAGAGGGTCAGAGCGAGGGCAAGGGTCTGAGGTCTCTACCACTGTCAGTGGCCTGCAGCACAGCCCAGTGGGTGGGGACAGGCCCGAACTAGCGACACGTGGGCAGACTGCCTGGAGACAATGGCAGAGGCAAGCAGAGGACCTATTCAGGGTCTTCGAGGGCTGACAGGCCTGCAAAGGACCCCTGCCTCCCTCCCCGCAAAGGATCCCAGCCCCTGTGGGATTCACGTAGCCTAAAATTAACCATTTTAAACTGAGAAACCACCACCTCTCTCTCCATCCAAGATACTGGATCCACACCCCCAAAAGGAAAGCCGGTGCCCATTTAGCGGCCCTCCCCGATGCCCTGACCCCAGCCCCTGGGGTCACAGTGGACCCCTGCATGGACAGTCCACAGCACTGCTGTACGAGACTCCACAGGTGCTGCTGCTTTGCAGTTACCCCTGCAGCTGGGTAATTTCATAGTTCTCAGTGTATTTTCAAGGTTGACTAGACCCGTTTCATCTTTGAGTTTCTTTTTGAGCAGCTGTAACCATCTGTCCCGTGTTGTTCAGGCCCAGAGTCTTCCTTGGGCTGTCTTCCTGTGCGGCTGCTTACTAGCTATGGAGGGGATGTGCTCAGCTGCATCACTCAGTTTACTGCGTACAAGTCCCAAGCACAGGAATGGGTTAGGACTAGCTCTCAGCAATGACACAGTGGATTAGCAGGTAGGAAACAGAAGAGTAGACTGTGCCCGTTACATGGTAAGGAAGTTTAGGAGAAAAAGAGCTCTGGGAGATTATAAGAAATAGCCCAGTTCATAGCTTCAGAAAAATGAGCCCTTTGTTCTGAGCCAAAGCTCTGGAAGATGGAGGAACATTTAATTTATCACAAGAAATGATAAAGTAAAGGAAGGAAAGAAGTTAGACCATCTGCTAGGACCTCTCCTCTGCACCTGCCATTCTGTGAGCCTGGTGGGAAGCCCGTGCCCATCTCCTTCCACAGAGAGCAGAGCCCAGGGTCCATATGACAGGCTGGGCAGAGAGACACACCTGCAGTCTGGGTCACCTATTGTACCTGAGCTGAGCGTGAGGCCTTCTTCCTGTGTCCGGGACCCAAACACTGCGGTGCCGCTTCTGCCTCACAGAAGGTCAACGCTTAGAGCTTGTGGGCAAGCTCCTCTCGTAGCTTGATCTGGAGCCACGCGGCCGCTTACCTGCAAAGCAGCTCTTCACCTTCAGGTAGCCCATGACCAGCCTGAGGATGCAGAGCTTGTCAAGCCGGGCTGCACGTCCTCGGGGTAGGGCAGCAAGGTGGTCAGTTTGCTCAGCTCTGGATTCCAACGGTCCGGTGCTGCTTCAAAGGGTTGCATTTGGCTCCCTCTGGAGGCTGTGGCTCAGGACTTGGCAGGGAGAGAGCAGCAATCATTCTCTACCTCCCTCTGTACCTTCACCGGAGTCACCCGCAGGGCCCCCAGGCCATGCCGGACGCCATCTGGCCCCAGGTCCTGGTGCTTGGAGGCAGGGACCCTTGTCCTTCAGGTTCGGGTTCTGTCCTCACTGCCCTCCTGGCCGGCGGGCCCTATTCATACTGTGCACATGCGAGACCTGGTGGCCCTCAAGGCACTAGGGGCCCAGGACTGGTCATCCCCTCCCAACTTTCTGGTAGCCTGACATGTTTCCAACCATTTTTTAAAAAGATTTTATTTACTTATTCATGAGAGACACAGAGGCAGAGACACAGGGAGAGCGAGAAGCAGGCTCCCTGCGGGGAGCCCAACGTGGGACTCGATCCCAGGATCCCGGGGTCACGCCCAGGGCCGAAGAAGGCCAGTGCCCAACTGCTGAGCCACCCACGGGCCCCAATATCCACACATAAATTTTAAATGAGTAAATCTCCATACTACAATTAACACTGAAAAAGCTGAAGCTCCATTTAAGAAATTATAGTTAAGAATTGAGCCTACACACAGACACAAACACACACACACATTAACATACATCTACATGTATACTCTCTTTCTCTGCATGCACACACCCATGCACACCCCAGACCAATGTACATCATAATTACATTGTTAAAAACCAGGGATGGGGAGAGCCAAAGGAAAAAAGACCCATTTCATACAGACAAATAAAGACAGAATAAATGACTTCTCGTCAGAAAAAATGCAAACCAAAGCACAACAGGGTGATATCTTTAATGTTCCAAAAGAAGGGAGCTGTTAACCCAGAATCTCGTATCTGGAGAAATGATCCTTCAAAATGAGGGCAAATTAAAGAAATTTTCAGACAAAAATTCAAAGATTGTATCTCCAGAAGATTTGAGCTACAAAAATACTAAAGAAATTTCTTCAAGCTGAAGAAAAATGGCATTAGGTAGAAATGTGGATCTCCACGAATGAATGAACAATGTTGTAGACAATAAAAAATTTAATGATTTTATTTAAATGGTAATTGTGTAAATAAAAACAGTATTGCATCATGGGGCTTGCAACATATGTAGAAGTAGAATTTGTGAAAACAATAACACAAAGGATGGGAAGTGGAATTACATTGTTGTGAGGTGCTTATGTCGTCCATGAAGTAGTACAATATTATTTGAAAGTAGACAGTAATAAGTTAAGATGTGCATTTTATGCCTTATGGCAACCACTGAAAAAATAAAACAGAAGTACAGCTAATCTGTACTTATTAGAGGAGAAACATGAGATACTAAAGAAGAATGAGGGGATCCCTGGGTGGCGCAGCGGTTTAGCGCCTGCCTTTGGCCCAGGGCGCGATCCTGGAGACCCGGGATCGAATCCCACGTCGGGCTCCCGGTGCATGGAGCCTGCTTCTCCCTCTGCCTATGTCTCTGCCTCTCTCTCTCTCTCTGTATGACTATCATAAATAAATAAAAATTAAAAAAAAAAAAAGAATGAAATCCAAAGGTAGTAAGGAAAAGAGGAAAAATAACAAAGATGGAACAAAGAAAAAATAGCGAGATGGCAGACTTAACCCTATTGATAGTGACAAAAATGTAAACAGAGGATATCAGACTGACCTGATATATGGTGTCTGGAAGAAACCCAATTAAAAGGTAAAGACACAGATTAAAGTGAAAAGATTGGAAAAAGACATACTATGTACACACTAGACATAGGAAATCTGGAGGTGCTGACAAAGAAGACTCACCAAAGAGAAAGATATTTTCATAATATTAAAAAGGTCATACCAATCATATATGCATTTAATAACAGAGTTTCAAATATGTGAAGCAAGAACTGACGTAACTGCCAGGAGAGACAGGCGAATCCATTAACTAGAGTTGGGGACTTCTGCGCTATTCTCTCAGTAACTAATAGGACAGATTGCTAGAAAATCAAGGACATACAAGACATGAACGCTATCCTCTAACTTGGTATGATTGACATTTATAAAACAGTGTACCCAACGACTGCAGAATATAGATTCTTTTCATGCACATGCAAAAATTCACCACGGGAGACCATAAAACAAGCCTTAGTACATTTAAATAGATACAAATCATTTAATCATCATAGAGTATATTCTCAGACCACAATATTTGTGAATCAATAATTAAAACATCTGAAAAGTCCTCAAATATATGAAAATCAATACATTTTAAAATAACTCATGGGCCAAAGAAGAAATCACAGGGAAAATAAAAACATTTCTAAGTGGTAATGAAAGACAACATGCCAAAATTTGTGGGGTACAGTTAAAAGATGATTGTGTAGAAGGAAGATTATAATCTTATATAAGTAAAGGAGGAAGTTTTACAGTCAGTGATCTGGGTTGCCTCCTTAAGAAGCTAGAAACACAAGAATAAACTAAGCCCAAAGCATGTAGAAGGAAAGGAAATAATCAAGTTAAAGCAGAACAATAAAACAGAAAATGGAGGAGCTAAATGAACCAAAAACTGAAAATATCAACAAAATTGTTAATCATCCAGCTAGAGTAATCAGTTCCCGCCAAAAAGAAAATGCAAATTACCAACAGCAAGGAAAAAAGGGAGATAGTTCTAGATCCTACAGACATTGAGAGGAGAAAATCTTTGTGACCCTGCAATATGCAAAGATGCCTTAGATGGGACACCAAAATCACTAACCGTAGCAGAAAAAGATTGATAAACTGGACTTCACCAAAATTAAAAAACCGAAAAGGCAAGCCACAGAATGGGAAACAATACCTGCAGTACATGTAGCTGAGACAGGAATTGTATCCAGAATACATGAAGGACTTTCACTAACCAATTAGAAATGGGCAAATAATTTGAATAGATACCTCATTAAAGAAAATATGCGGGGATCCCTGGGTGGCTCAGCGGTTTAGCGCCTGCCTTTGGCCCAGGGCGCGATCCTGGAGTCCCGGGATCGAGTCCTGCATCGGGCTCTCGGCATGGAGCCTGCTTCTCCCTCCTCCTGTGTCTCTCCCTGTCTCTCTCTTTCTCTCTCTCTCTTCTCTCTATGTCTATCATAAATAAATAAATAAATCTTTAAAAAAAAAGAAAATATGCTAATGACCAAAAAGCATGTAAGATCATAGGCACCATCATAATTCATCAGAAAATGCAAATTAAAGTAAATTACTTGTACACATACATTAAAATGGCCAAAATTCAGAAGATTGACACCCAAGTGTTGGAGGGGATTTAGAGTAACTGGAATTGCCATTAGTGGAAAACTTTGTTTCTTTTTTTTTTTTTAAACTTTCAGTTTCTTAAAATGTTAAACATGACCTAGTAATTCCATTCCTGTCTACCCACTGGAGTGAAATGAAAACATGTGTCTGCTGGGGACTATTTATAGCACTTTATTCATAATGGCCCCAAATGGGACAAGCCAGCCAAGTGGGTGAGGAGAGGCTCAATAGCTCAGCCCCCACCCCCACCCTGTAAGGCTCCTTGGAGCCTGCTAACCGGGGGACCCTGTCCCACGAGGTCTGCCCTGGTCTTCTCCAGCCGGATCCCAGCCCCTTTGAACAAGCCACAGAGAGGGGCTGGGTCTCTGTTGGGCAGCCCCCTCACCACCCAGCTTTGGTGACTTGGCCTCAACCCAGAGGATAACAGAAGTCTCCACCTCTTAGGTTGCCTGGGGATCAATGATAACACAGATGCCATGGTGCAGAACCTGTGCCATCCTTGTGTGGTTTGCTGACAATGTTAGTTTGTGTGTCCCATCACTGTATTATGTGGAAATGTGGACGATTTCATTTTACATTTAAAAAAATTAGGGCACTGGAGGATGTAACTAAGTTCAAAGGACTTTGGGTAGATTCGTTTGTTAAATCTTCACAAACTGCTTTGAAACAGAGCCCTGAGGAGGTTTGTAGGGCCACCAACACCTGGATTTGAATCAGCAGAACAAAATGGGCAAATTGGTATATGCTGATGTTTTTTACTCTTGGAAAAAAAAAAAAGAAATACAATTTTCAGTATATATAACACTCTTAGGGACCCCTCACCCCATTTTATTTTATTTTATTTTATTTTATTTATTTTTTTATAATAAATTTATTTTTTATTGGTGTTCAATTTACCAGCATACAGAATAACATCCAGTGCTTAAACATCTTTTTCAATTAACCAGTGATGACTGGTTTCCGTACCCTGGAAAAATAACTTCTGATGAGCTGGTTCTGGGATACCTATGCCCCTACCAGGAAGTTTTATGATATATATATATTTGTGGTAAAATACACACACCATAAATGTTACCATTTTAACCATTCAGTGGCATTAAGTACACTCCGGATGCTGTATAACCATCACCGCTATCGGGTTCCAGAACTTTTCCATCAGGCCAGGGAAACCCTTCACCTGGTAGCAGTCGCCTCCCCTCTCCCACTCCCTTGCAATTACTCATCTACTTTCTGGATTAGCTATTCTGGACATTTCACACATGGTGTCATGGGCCATTTGCCGTTTTGTACATGGCCTCGATCGCGGCACTTTACGCAGAATTAGGATCGGTACTTCTAGAGGCTTTGGAAATTTCTCACAAACCTGCCTCCAGGTGCTGGGAAGGAACCCTGTGCCCCTGGAGGCTGCTCCGGGTCTCCGCGTCCCTGGGGAAGTGCTCTGAGCCTGTGGATGCCGGCCAGGCTCTGCGGGGTCCCCCGGGGTCTGCCGGGTTCCCGGGCTCTGCGGGTCTCCCAGGCTCTGCGGGTTAGGGACACCTCCCGGCAGGGTGTACCCCGCTCCTCGGTGGTTAGGGACACTCCCGGCAGGGTGTACCCCGCTCCTCGGTGGTTAGGGACACTCCCGGCAGGGTGTACCCCAGCTCCTCGGTGGTTAGGGACACTCCCGCAGGGTGTACCCCAGCTCCTTGGTGGTTAGGGACACTCCCGCAGGGTGTACCCCGCTCCTCGGTGGTTAGGGACACCGCCTGGCAGGGTGTACCCCGCTCCTCGGTGGTTAGGGACACTCCCGCAGGGTGTACCTCAGCTCCTCGGTGGTTAGGGACACTCCCGGCAGGGTGTACCCTGCTCCTCGGTGGTTAGGGACACTCCCGGCAGGGTGTACCCCAGCTCCTTGGTGGTTAGGGACACTCCCGCAGGGTGTACCCCAGCTCCTTGGTGGTTAGGGACACCGCCTGGCAGGGTGTACCCCGCTCCTCGGTGGTTAGGGACACTCCCGCAGGGTGTACCCCGCTCCTCGGTGGTTAGGGACACTGCCTGGCAGGGTGTACCCCGCTCCTCGGTGGTTAGGGACACTCCCGCAGGGTGTACCCCAGCTCCTCGGTGGTTAGGGACACCGCCTGGCAGGGTGTACCCCGCTCCTCGGTGGTTAGGGACACTCCCGCAGGGTGTACCCCAGCTCCTTGGTGGTTAGGGACACCGCCTGGCAGGGTGTACCTCGCTCCTCGGTGGTTAGGGACACCGCCCGGCAGGGTGTACCCTAGCCCCTCGGTGGTTAGGAACACCGCCCGGCAGGGTGTATCCCGCTCTTCGGTGGTTAGGGACACTCCTGGCAGGGTGTATCCCACTCCTCGGTGGTTAGGGACACTCCCGGCAGGGTGTACCCCAGCTCCTCGGTGGTTAGGGACACTCCCGCAGGGTGTACCCCAGCTCCTTGGTGGTTAGGGACACCGCCTGGCAGGGTGTACCCCGCTCCTCGGTGGTTAGGGACACTCCCGCAGGGTGTACCCCGCTCCTCGGTGGTTAGGGACACCGCCTGGCAGGGTGTACCCCGCTCCTCGGTGGTTAGGGACACTCCCGCAGGGTGTACCCCAGCTCCTCGGTGGTTAGGGACACCGCCTGGCAGGGTGTACCCCGCTCCTCGGTGGTTAGGGACACTCCCGCAGGGTGTACCCCAGCTCCTTGGTGGTTAGGGACACCGCCTGGCAGGGTGTATCCCACTCCTCGGTGGTTAGGGACACTCCCGCAGGGTGTACCCCGCTCCTCGGTGGTTAGGGACACTCCCGGCAGGTTGTACCCCAGCCCCTCGGTGGTTAGGAACACCGCCCGGCAGGGTGTATCCCGCTCTTCGGTGGTTAGGGACACTCCCGCAGGGTGTACCCCGCTCCTCGGTGGTTAGGGACACCGCCCGGCAGGGTGTACCCCAGCCCCTCGGTGGTTAGGGACACTCCCGCAGGGTGTACCCCAGCCCCTCGGTGGTTAGGGACACCGCCCGGCAGGGTGTATCCAGCTCTTCGGTGGCTGCTGGTGGAGCTGGGAGCGCCCAAGCGGGGGCCTGTGCGAGTGCGTGTTCGTGTTTGTGTGCCCAAGAGCCGCTCTGCCATTGTGCCCGCTGCGTGTGTGATGCTCCAGGTGCTTCAGGCTCCTGAAGAGTAGGCTTCGCACCCCTCAGGTATGGGGATGACGTAAGAGTGCTTTTATTTTAACTGATCATAGAATGAAAATAATCAAGGGCACTTAAAGAACACCAGTAATACGATACATTAGTGACCGACTGTATATGCTCCAGGAGGCATGATAGGCATCTCGGTGTTTTCCTTTGCACATCAGACCCCTTCCTTGAGTTTAATGAAGTTGATTCGAGGAGTGGAGGCAGAAACACGGGGCCCAGTCCTGAGAGCAGCTTACTCCCAAGTGTTTGCAGACGTCAGAAGAGCACCCGGCCAACTGTGAGCTGCAGTCGGAGGGGTCTAGGGCCCGGGCTGAACGTGGAGGAAGGGAAGCGTTTCCTGCCCATCCCCCCAGCAGCGCCTTTGCAGTCCCTCCACAGCCATAGGTGGAGACCCCCCTGACAAGTAAGAGAGCCATGGTGGTGCCACAGAGACCACGCTCCTTCCTGGGTTCCTCTCCCTCTTCCTTCTCTTCCCGGGTGATGCAGAGGCCAGGCCGTTTCCAGCAAAATCTGGGAATGCATTTCATAGCCTGGGACTTAAGGGCCAGTGCTGCAGGTTCAGGGATCCATGCGCTACAGCCTCTTTATCTTTAATGTAATGGGGGCTGAAAAAGTGGTCTCTGAGTCTTTTACAATCTTTTCTCAAAAAAAGACTTTTAAGACTTCTGCTAATTCAGTGGCATCTTTATTCCTAGAATCACTTGAGTTTCAATGGTATTGCCTAATTTCCCTGTCCATGGTGTCCTCTAGTGTTTTTTCTCTGCATATTTTTAAAAAACAGATGATGTGGATAATGTATTAAACTGGACCCTTTGGACTTTACAACAAGGAAAACTTGGTAATAATTAATTGGATAAAGGGTATAGGCTTATACCGTATAGGCTTCCTAAAAGAACCAGGGTGTGTGTTTCATTGTATGATTGGACATGCTCTGCTCACTGTTAGCAAGGGCACTGGGTCTCGGTGCCTAGCACCTGTGGGGAGGAGCCAACATTGTTAGCGTGCTGGCTCTTTACTGAGGCCATCAGTGAGGCAGTGCACAACTGACGTATTTCGTTTCAGTCCTGCAGATTGGACAGGAGGAAGTTGCCAGCTGGAAAGTCTCCTGAGATTTAAGAGTGCAGAGGACCAGGGCCACTTACAAGTCAGCAATTGTCTACCTTCTTGAATTGCAAAAGCTGAATTATTTGGCTCATGGCAGCGTTAGGGATGGGATCATCAAACTGTGGTATTCTGGAAGCCAGGATGTGATAGCCTGGAGGATCAGGGGATCCTGCCCCCCAAACCACTCTCGATAGGCCTGCTGCTGCTGAAGGCCTCTGTGCCTCTGGCTCTACCATAAATCTGGGTGGGGTGGTGGCCTGGGGACTGAGAGGTGTTCTTGGACTGTTTGGGGCCACCTGGCCATCCCAGTTCTTTGTTCCCACTGTTTTGGAGGCAGAGAGAAGGCTGGGCCAGAAGCCACTGACTAAAGAGATAGGACCAATAGTCATGGCAGGACTCAGGAAATCAATCAATTGGCATCAAAATAGTGTTTGGGACAGTGTCAGCGAAGGGTGCCCTGGCGCAGGAGCCTCTTACTGTTCAGTCCCCAAGGCCACCTCCAGGATAGTTACCTCCCCTCTCAGAATGCTGTCCCCAGGCAATAACCCTTTTAGTAGGGCCACAGAGAACAGAAGGGAGCAGAAATCAAGTCTTCCGTGCAGGGGGAACCCAGCCAGCCAAGCTGTCCATTGAGCAGGACGTCACTTTCTCCCTATCCAGAGGGGCGTGATGTGTTATTCAGACCACTGATGACTGGATTTACATTTCCTTTTCTGAAAGAGAGTTTTTATTCTGATTGCTCTGCTTTCCTTCCTTGATTAGGTTAGATATCTGGGTAACTGTTAAATCCATGGTTGCAAGATCATGAAACTGAACATTTTCACCTTCCATGATGCGTGTACAGCACCCCCAGGTTTTCAGCTTGTTGCAGTATGATCTACTTGGATCCAGTCCTGAGCCATCTTCCAAAGGAAGAGGAGTTTTTTGTGATTGAAAGGATTGTTGCATTATGAGAAGTGCAGTCTTTGGAATAATTAGTTAGGGAAAGGGTGTGTGTACATGTGTATGCAAATCTGCATGCATACTCGGGAACCAAGGGGTGGACTGTGGTTGAATATGTAATGTTTTTTGCTTGCTCTGTTGTATTAATTGTAAGTGGCTGTTGTAACAAATTTCTTGGTGGCTTAAAACAACACAAATGTGTTCTCTTAGAGTTCTGTAAGGAGTCGGAGGTTTAATATAGGTTTCACCAGGCTAGACTTAAGGTGGTTAGCAGGGCTGTATTTCTTTCTAGAGGCTCCAGGGGAGAAGCTGTTTCCTGTTCATTCAGCTTGTTGGTAGGATTCAACAAGTTGTCGGACTGAGGTCCCATTTCCTTGCTGGTTATGAGCTGAGGGCCATTCCCTTCTTCTTTTCTTCTTCTTTTTTTTTTCTTCTTCTTCTTCCTTCTTCCTTCTTCTTCTTTCTTCTTCTTTCTTCTTTCTTCTTTCTTCTTCTTCTTCTTCTTCCTTCCTCCTCCTCCTCCTTCCTCCTCCTCCTTCCTCCTCCTCCTCCTCCTTCCTCCTCCTCCTTCTTTCTTCCTCCTCCTTCTTCCTTTCTCCTCCTCCTCCTTCCTTCTTTCTTCCTCCCCTTCTTTCTTCCTCCTCCTTCCTTCCTCCTCCTCCTCCCTTCTTCCTCCTTCTTTCTTCTTCTTCTTCTTCTTCTTCTTCTTCTTCTTCTTCTTCTTCTTCTTCTTTTCTTCTTCTTCTTCTTCTTCTTCTCTTCTTCCTTCTTCTTCTTCTTCTTCTTTCTTCTCTTCTTTTCTTCTCCTTCCTCCTTCCTTCCTCCTCTGCTTTCTTCATCTATTTATTTGTTAGAGAGAGAGAATAAGTAGGAGGGGCAGATGGAGAGGAAGAGAGAATCCAAAGCAGACTCTGTGCTGAGTGTGGAGCCTAATGCGGAGTTTGACCTCATGACCCTGAGATCATGACCTGAGCCAAAGCCAAGAGTCAGATGCTCAACTGACTGCCACCCAGGTGCCCCATTCCCAGCTTCAGAGGCCACTCACATGTCTTGATTTGTGACACCTTCCTCCATCTTCAGTGCCAGCAATGGTGAGTCCAGTGCTTCTCACAGACTCTTCTGCTTTCCTTCTCTATGGACTCATCTCATTAGATTGGAGCCACTTGAGTAATTCCAGATAATTTCCCTATTTCAAGGTCAACTGATAAGGTAATCTTAATTCTATCTGTAACCTTAATTATTTGTTGCATGTAGCAGAATATATATACAGATGCTGGGGATTAGGTGGCCATCTTTGAGGTGCCATCATTCCACCTGCCACAGTTACATGCTCAGGAGAGGGGGGACTTGTGGAGTGTAGAATCTGCATATGATCAGTTTTACCTGATTCTGCTAAATAATTTTCCAAAGTGGTTGTACTCACCAAACACTATTCTGTTTTGTTGATCTATTTGTTTAATCATATGCTCATATCATACTGTCTGAGTTTCTGTAGCTTTTAATTAGTAAGTCTTAATATCTGGTAATGTAAATCTTCTTTCTTATTCTTCTTTGGTATTGTATTTGCTATTTTAGTCTTGCATTTCCATATAAATTTTTTAATTAACTTGACTTCCACAATACCTGCTGGAATTTTGAATGGGATTGTTAGATTCTATAGATAATTTGGGGGAAGAATTCACATTTTATAATAGAGTATTTTGTTTTTAAAAGATTTTATTTATTTATTCATGAGAGACACACAGAGAGGAAGAGGCATAGACACAGGCAGAGGGAGAAGCAGGCTCCATGCAGGGAGCCTGATGTGGGACTCGATCCTGGGTCTCCAGGATCACACCCTGGGCTGACGGTGGCATTAAACCACTGAGCCACCCAGGCTACCCTTATAATAGAGTCTTCTAATCCATGGATAAGGCATATCTGTCTTTATTTTGGTCTTCATTATGTCTCTCAATAATGTTTTACAATCATCTATCCATTTATTTATTTGTTTTTGAGAGAGGGTGCGGATGGAGGGAGGGGCAGAGGGAGAGTGAGAGTGAGAATCTTAAGCAGACTCTGTGCTGAGCAGGGAACCTGACATGGGGCTTCATCTCACGACCCTGAGATCAATGACCTGAGTCAAAATCAAGAGTTGGACACTTAACTGACTGAGCCACCTAGGTACTCCAAACATATATATTTTTACATATACTTTATTAAATCTTTTCCTAAGTGTTTTATTTTTGAAGCAATTATAAATGGTGTCATTTAATAATTAATTTTCCAATTGTTGCTGTTGTTTAGAAATATAAAATTATGTCCAGTAACTCTGATTATTAATCATAGTAGTTTCTCATAGACTTCTTTGGATTTTTTTAGTGTTCATATTGATGTAATCAATAACAAATGACATCTTTATCTACTCCTTTCCAGTCTCATTACTTTTCTCTTTCTTGTCTTATTGAGTCTGGGTGGCATCTCCAGCCCATCATTGAATGGGGATGGTGTGAGCAGCCATTTGTACTTTGCTCCAAAACTCAAGGAGAAGGATTTTTTAGATTTCACCATCAAGCATGATGTTTGAGTGTTTTGAAGACACATCAAGAGGTTAAGTAAATTTACTTCTATTCATAGTTTTTTCTTTTTATCATGAATGGATTTTTAATTTTATACAATAATGTTTCTCCCTCCACTGACATGATCATATGTTCTATAGATATGGTTAATTACTTAAGTAGATTTTTGAATGCTAAATCAATCTTGCTTTTCTAGAATAAGTCTGTTTGATCACACTGTACTACCCTTTAATACTGTCTGGTACTTTGATAGCATTTTATATCATATAGTTTTGTAATGTTTTCTTTAGTGATTATAGATTTGACTTTCATTACCCTTGTATTTAATGCCTCTGTGAAGCTTTTGTATCAAGGTTTGCTAGCCTCAGATATTGAATTGGAAATGTTCTCTCCTTCCCTTTCTCTGGATAAATGGATATAAGTTTGTGTTATTTTGACATGAAACACGTGGCAAAGTTACCCAGCCTGGAGTTTTTGGTTAGAAAGTGACCCAGGAGGGGTGCTTTCAGCCTGGTTCAATGTCCAGCAATCGATTCAGTGTCCAACTGGTGATTTTGGCTCAGGTCATGATCTTGGGGTCCTGAGATCGAGTCCCGAGTCTAGCCCCACACTCATTAGGGAGTCTGCTTGAAAATTCTCTCCCTCTGCCTCTGCCTACCCCCTATTTGTGGATACAATCTCTGTTTCTCAAATAAATAAATAAATCTTAAAAAAAAAAAGAAAGACTAACCCAGGCGGGAGGGATGCAGGACCTGCTTGTCATGGAGCCAAGGAATATGATACGAAGAGGCATCTGAAGGAAACAAAGACGGAACATACAGCACTTTAGCTATGTGGCTCCGGTGGACATGAAAAGGACATAGTGTCTGAGTCTCAAGGTCTGAAGAATTTTCAAAACCTGTGCCCACAGTTGGCTGACTTTCCTCTGATATGAACCAGCATCAACTCCCAAACTATAAACTCCCTCATTTGCTCTTTTGTTGTCCTTGTTATATTAAGAGTTTAAATAAAAATGCTTTACACACAAAAACAAATTAACGAGGGGCCTGAATCCCAAGACATTAGTGAGTCTGACTTCCCGCTGCTTCCCCTCAAAGCGCCTGCTGTTTCAGGGCTGAGGAATTGGGCAGAATGGGGCTGATCGGAAGCAAATGATAAGCAGTGAGTTCCAGCACCTGGGGAGACAGAAACTGGAGTTCTGCAGAGAAGTGAGCCCCATACTTTCTGTTTTCTGCCCACAACAACATTAATCTAGAAATTGGTACTGAGGTATACTGATACAATAAGGTAAAATAAGGTATATAATAAGTAATACATGATGATGAAGATAGATGATAGATAGATAGATAGATAGATAGATAGATAGATAGAAGATAGATAATAGATAGATAGTCTCTATCTATAACATCCAATAACAATGATCCCAGGTCTTAGCTTCTACAAATGAACCAGAGCTCCATGATTCCAGGGCCATGTTAGGAAAATTACAAGGTGAAGCCTGGAGCATCTTGTGCCAAAACAGCAAGGAGGGGCTCACAGACTGGAGGCATGTTACAGGGATACAGGAGCCAGCCTGGAGGGCCTCCTGTTGGTCAAGTCTGAGATGGTTTGAATGTCAAGAGAAACAGTGAGAGAACGGACTAACTCAGTAAAATAGGAAATCATATTACAGATATAAATACATCAGTGATTACATCGAAAATTCTATGATGAAGGGGGTATTTATATAGTTGGAAAGTATTTCCCTACAAAATGCTTAGTAATTTCAAAGGAGAAAGAGTATCATCATGGTGGAGACTGTGGGAGATCCCAGCTTCAGTGCGTGATTGTCAGTAGTACAAGGAGAACTTGTGGGCCTCCTACAAGGACATAGGCACAACATTACCTCAAGATGTTTTGCCAAAGATACACGACTTTAATCTATGCATGAGGACATGTCAGATGATCCAGATGAGGGGCCTTCCATGTTCTACAAACAGCTGGCTGTGGTGTTGGAAAGTACCCAGGGACTGGAGAGGAGACATGGAGTACCTTTTACTCTGCAGGGCATTATTATAGATGAGACTTGAGTACAGGCCAGAGGACCAGGTGTCAGCTCTACATCCATGACAGCTCCCTCATTTTCAAGGATGCACTGCAGTTGTGTGTGGGGAAAAGTCCTTGTTTGTAGGAAATACATGCCAAAATCTTCAGGGGTGATATGGTGTCAGTTTTGCAACTTTCTCACAAATGTATGTCTAGGTTTTCTCTAAGTTTGTAATTATTTCAAAATTATAAGAAACAAATTGAATTTATGACTTTCCCACTAAGAAAACTCCAGGCCTGGCTGGCTTCATTTGGTAAATTCTATCAAAAACCTAAGGAATAATTAAAGTCAGTATTATAGAAAATCTTTTAGAAAATGGAGGCAGGAATACTTCTGAGATCATCTCATGGACCCAGGATACCAGTGATGCCAAACCAGACAAGGATATTATAAGAAAAGAAAATTGCAAACCAGCATCTCCCCATGAACAGAAAAGTCCTCAACAAAATATTGGCAAATTGATGGAGCAATCCATAGAAAGAATAATACATCACCATTTCCTTGTTGTGTGACCTTGGGCATTTTACTTGGCTGCTCTGAACCTCATGGCCCTCACACACCCTTCCTGAGGATAGTGCCTCGAACATTCGTTCTAATGATTTCCCCATCTTTTTCACCGCAGTAGGCCAGGGCCAGTATGAGGACCCCAGCCCCAGGGCACAGTCACTGGGTCAAGGAGCAGACCCGCTGCCTCTGTGGGTCCCATCAGTTTCTCTCCTCCTGGAACTCAGGTCTTGAGCGGTGACCAAAGGCAGCCACAAGAGGACATGGAGGTGGCACCCACCGTTCCCACAGCAGCCGGGACTCCGTCTTCCCAGGTGTCTGTCTCTCCCTTTGGCACAATGAGGAATGACCCTCACCTCTCAGTATATCCCCATTGCTTTGGTGGTTAGAGTGAATTTCTCTTGCTTGTAAGCAGCACTTCTCACTGTGGGAGAGGAGAGGATGTGCCTGCACATGGGTGAGGGGGTGGAACTTGAGGGAAGGGCAAGGAGGGCTGAGTCCCCAACAGCAGGTCAGATGGTCAGCCCTGAAGGGAGTGACCTCAGGGTGGGTAGTTAAGAGAGCAATATTTACATGAACATAGCAGAAACTTGCCTGCTAGATGAAAGATTAAGAGTTGGACTCATTTTTAAAAAAGATTTTGTTTATGCATGAGAGACACAGAGAGTGGCAGAAACACAAGCAGAGGGAGAAGCAGGCTCCCTGTGGGGAGCCCAATGTGGGACTCGATCCCAGGATCCCAGGATCACACCATCGGCCAAAGGCAGACGCTCAACCACTGAGCCACCCAGGTGCCCCCAACTCAGTTTTTGACTTTGGAGTGCTGGCAGCCTCCGAGCCTCACCTTCCTCTTTCCTTTTGTCCCATGTCTGGGTGAGATGGTGAGAAAGCTGAGTGCTCCCTCCCTTGGCAGGTGAGAGATTCAGAGAGCCCCTGAGCCAGTGTTACACTGGGGATTTGTGGTGATTTCCTAAATTCCATAATATATGTAATTCATTCTGAATGTCCTAGTCCTCAAATGTCCAGTTCCCAGAGGGAGAAGAGGGAAAAATAAAGGGGGCTGGAATAAAACCCTGTCTCTTAATTTCCCTGGTGGCTTCTTTAGCCAGTAGGTTTGCGACAATGGCAGTCTACCTCCCTGCCTGTACCTCCAAGATCAGAAGCAGCAATCACAGTATAAATCCCTGATACTTGTAGGGAAAGATCCATATTGTCTACATTAGCCCCCCAAAATCACATTCATGACATGTCAGGGATGCAGACATGAATGTCTGCCATGTGGCCGAAGATGAGGATTGAGTGGCCACCACATGCTGAGAGTGGAGAGAAACCACAGTGTGCTGCCCAGTAATTCCCCTGAAGGCTGCAAGCCTTTGAAAAGACCCCAGAATTTCAAAATAGTTACATCAGACATATTCTTCAAGTACAATTTTTGTCTAGAATGGGAGATGTTTTCCTGGAGCTTCCTGCTTTGCCACCTTCTCTAACATCATTCTAAGACCATTCACAGTTATTGTAATCCTTGCCTTTCTGAAAATTTGTTCCAGAGATGCCTGGGTAGGCTCCATCAGCTAAGTGTCTGACTCTTGATTTCAGCTCAGGTCATGGCCTCAGGGTCATGAGAGTGAGCCCCTCATGGAGTTTGCTTGGGATTCTGTCTCTCTCTCTCTGTCTCTCTCTCTCTCTCTCTCTCTCTTTTTTTTAAGATTCATTTATTTTTTTATTTTTTTTATAATTAATTTATTTTTTATTGGTGTTCAGTTTGCCAACATACAGAATAACACCCAGTGCTCATCCCATCAAGTGCCCCCCTCAGTGCCCATCACCCATTCATCCCCACCCCCGCCCTCCTCCCCTTCCACCACCCCTAGTTCATTTCCCAGAGTTAGGAGTCTTTATGTTCTGTCTACCTTTCTGACATTTCCCACACATTTCCTCTCACTTCCCTTATATTCCCTTTCACTATTATTTATATTCCCCAAATGAATAAGAATATATAATGTTTGTCCTCCTCTGATTGACTTATTTCACTCAGCATAATACCTTCCAGTTCCATCCACGTTGAAGCAAATGGTGGGTATTTGTCATTTCTAATGGCTGAGGAATATTCCACTGTATACATAAACCACATCTTCTTTATCCATTCATCTTTCGATGGACACCGAGGCTCCTTCCAGTTTGGCTATTGTGGACATTGCTGCTAGAAACATCGGGGTGCAGGTGTCCCAGTGCTTCATTGCATCTGTATCTTTGGGGTAAATCCCCAGCAGTGCAATTGCTGGGTCATAGGGCAGATCTAATTTTAACCCTTTGAGGAACCTCCACACAGTTTTCCAGAGTGGCTGCACGAGTTCACATTCCCACCAACAGTGTAAGAGGGTTCCCTTTTCTCCACATCCTCTCCAGCATTTGTGGTTTCCTGCCTTGTTAATTTTCCCAATTCTCACTGGTGTGAGGTGATACAGTCAACAAAACTAAAAGACAACCTACAGAATGGGAGAAGATATTTGCAAATGACGTATCAGATAAAGGGCTAGTTTCCAAGATCTATAAAGAACTTACTAAACTCAACAGCAAAGAAACAAACAATCCAGTCATGAAACGGGCAAAAGACATGAAGAGAAATCTCACAGAGGAAGACATAGACATGGCCAACATGCACATGAGAAAATGCTCTGCATCACTTGCCATCAGGGAAATGCAAATTAAGATTCATTTATTTATTTATTTGTGATAGACATGGAGAGAGAGAGAGAGGCAGAGACACAGGAGGAGGGAGAAGCAGCCTCCACGCCAGGAGCCCGACGTGGGACTCGATCCCGGGACTCCAGGATCGCGCCCTGGGCCAAAGGCAGGCGCCAAACTACTGAGCCACCCAGGGATCCCCAGGATTCTCTCTCTTGATCTCTGTCTGCCCCTCCCACCCTGCTTGTACTCTCTTTAAAAAAAAAATGTGTTCCATCTGTTCTTTGTTTTCCAACATTTCCAATTTGGAGATTACTGGACACTGGTTCTAAACTGACACTAATTTCAGGAAACCTAAAATGTCACTGTGGTCCACTAGTCAGCACAGGGGCTTAGGGAGAGCAGGTGAGCAAGGCAGTTTGGTGCCAGGGCATCTCCGAGCACGTCTGGTATGTTTCCAGAGCGATCTTGTGTAACGGAATTACATTTATTGAATTCACATACTCAGTAACTGGCTGAACTGTGTTGCTTCCCTGGCTTCTGGAATAGCGCTATACCGGTAGGAAGGAAGAGGGTTAGAATTCACTAGAACTCTTTCTACTTAGGAAAATAGTAAACCAACAGAAATTCCACATTCTGGAAGAGATTAGTGCCACCATGAAGGACTTGAAAGGACTTGGAAAATTGGGGGGTGAGTGGCGAATCTCTCATAGGTTATTCAATTCACATATCTGGCCTGTGCAGAAAACAGAAGGATCTTGTAAAATGATGGTAAATTCTAGTAAGCTTAACTAGATGGTATCTCCAATTGTAAGTGTTGTTCCAGATGTGGTTTTATTGCTGAGTAAATTAACACATCCCCCATACCTGGGTATGCAGCTTTTGATCTGGAAAATGCCTTTACCACACCTTGACATCTATTAGTAAAGACCAACAGAATACTTTTCTTTTAGCTGGCGAGACCAGAAGTACACGTTCCCTGTCCTACCTCAGAGGTATATCTACTCTCTAACTATATATCATAATTTGGTCCACAGGGATCTTGATTGTCTTTCCCTTCCACAGGACACCACATGGGTCCTGATGGCATTATATTGATTGACCTAGTGAGTAAGAAGTAGCAAATACTCCAGAGTTATTGGCAACACATTGGCATGTCAGAGGGTGAGAACTAAATATGATAAATTCAAAGGCCTTTCTCCTCAGTGAAATTTCTAGAGGTCCCTTGGCACCAGGCATGTCAAGATATTCCTTCTAAAGGGCAAAAAAGAGGCAGAATGCCTAGTGGGCCTCCTTGGATTTTGGAGGCAACATATTCCTCATTTGGGTCCATTTACTGAGTGACCTTGAAAAGCTGCTAGTTTTGGGTGGGACTCAAAATGAGAGAGGGCTCTGCAATAAGTCCAGGCTGTCATGCAAGCTGCTCTGCTACTTGGGCTATATGATGCAGCAGATCCAATAGTTCTCAAAGCAGCAGTGGTAGGTAGAGGCTTTCTGGATGTGAGTCACAATGTGGACACCTAGTATTTGTGAGGAAATTCCTATTATCCTCCAAAAACCCTATTATCTCTCTTTGGGGAACAGCTTTTGGCTTGCTACTGGGCCTTGGTAGAGACTGATGCTACCAAGTTACTATGCAGTCTGAGCTTCCGGTATTAAGCTAGACATCGTCTGACCAATAAAGCCATAGGGTCGGGCATGCACAACAGTATTCCATTGTTGAATGGAAGCGGTCCATACAAGATTAGGCTTGTACATGCCCTGAAGGCACAAGGAAATTACACGAAGACATAACCCAAAAGCCCACGGACCTCACTCCTGCTACATTACCTTCTCTCTCCTAGCCTGCATCTATGGCCTCCTAGGGATGTCTGCACTGTTAGTTGACTAGGAAAGTGAAAGCTGAAGCTTGGTTTACAGATAATATGCACGCACCATTCAAAAGTGGACAAATGTGGCACCACAGTCCCTTTCTGGGACATCCATGAAGGACAGTGGTGAAAGGAAATCTTCTGAGTGGGAACAATCAGGTGCAGCTAATTGTTCATTTTGCTTTGGAAGAAGTAGTCAGAAGTATGGTTTTGGGCTGTGGCCAACGGTTTAGCTGGATGGTTAGCAATTTGGAAGGAATATGATTAGAAAATTGGTGAGAAAGAGGTGTGGGGAGGAGAAATGTGGATAGACCTTTGAGTGTTCAATAAACATGAAGATATTTTTGGGAGGTACTGTACTGTGTGGGATCATTGATCTCAATTAGCAAGGGGAAATTGGGCTGCTACTACACGGTGGAAATAAGGCCAAGGGTGTCTGAAATACAAGTGAGCCTTTAGGATGACTTTTACTACTACCAGTTTCTGTGATTAAAGCTGATGGAAAACTACAATGATCCAATTCAGGCAGGAGTATTAATGATCCCCACACTTCAGAAATGAAGATTTGTGTAATCCGTCTGTCTAAGAAATCCACCTAAGCCCCACACATTATTAAAAAGCTCAAAATGGATATCAAGCATATGTATACTGTAAAACTATAAAACTCTTAGAAGATAAAATAGGAGGAATTCCTTGTGCCCTGGGTCTTGGTAAAGAGTTCTTAAACACGACAAAAAATGGGGCAGCTGGGTGGCTCAGTTAACGAAGCCTTGGACTTTGGCCCAGGTCATGATCTCAGGGTCCTGGGATTGAGCCCTGTGTGAGGCTCTGTGCTGAGCTGGGAGTCTGCTTGAGGATTCTCTCTCTCCCTTTGCAACCCCCCCCCCCATCTCTCTAAAATAAATAAATCTTTAAAAACAAAACAAACGAAAAATCCCAGGGCACCAAAAGCATGATCTGTAATAGGAAAAATTGGACTTCATAAAAATAAAATAATTTGTTCTCTGAAAGATTCTGTTAAAAAGATAAAAAGACAAGCTACATCCTGAGAGAATATTTACATGCTATATTATTTGACAAAGGAGTCTTATCTAGATTATGTGAAGAAGCCTGAGAACTCGATGTTTAAAAACCAAACAATCTAATTATAAAATGGACACCCAAAAAGAAAGACACAAAGAGAAATTTCACTGAATAAGATATACAAATGACAGATAAGCACATGAAAAGATGTTCAACGTCACTACCCTTTAGTAAAGTATTGAGACCATGATAAGGTATCACTACAAGCTATCAAAATAACTAAAATATAAGATAATGGCATATGCATGTTACCTCAAACTGGATTAAAGACCTAAATATAAGATCCCAAACTCCAAAACTCCTAGCAGAAAACACAGGGGAAAGCTTCATAACATTGGATTTGGCAGTGATTTCTGGGACGTGACACCAAAAGCAGAGGCAATAATAGCAAAGACAAATGGGACTACATCAAACTTTAAAACACTCATGCATCAAAGGGCACAATGGACAGAGTGAAAAAAGTCTATAGAATGGGAGAAAAGATTTATAAATCATTAAAGTGATAAGGGATTAATAATATAAGGAGTATGTAGACAACTCCTACAACTCAATAGAAAAAAATCAAGTAAGTTGGTTTAAAAAGGATTCAACAATATGAACTGACCTTTCTCCAAAGAAGATATACAAATGACCAACAAGTTTACAAAAAGATGCTCAACATCACTAATCATTAGAGAAATGCAAATCAAAACCACAGTTAAATATCACTCCACACCCATTAGGAAGAGTACTATCAAAAGATCAGAAAATAACAAGTGTTGACAAGGATGTGGAAAAATTAGAAGCTCTGGAAAACCACTATGGGAAACCGTGTGGCAGTTCCTCAAAAAAAAGCAAAAGTAGAACTACCGTGTAATTTATCAATTTCATTTCTGGGTATAATCCAAAAGAATCGAAAGCAGGTCTTGAGATATTTCCACACCCCTGTTCATAGCAGCATTATTCACAAAAGGTGAACACAAGGGGATCCCTGGGTGACTCAGCGGTTTAGCGCCTGCCTTTGGCCCAGGGTGTGATCCTGGAGTCCCAGAATCAAGTCCCGCGTCGGGCTCCTGGCATGGAGCCTGCTTCTCCCTCTGCCTGTGGCTCTGCCTCTCTCTCTCTATGTCTATCATGAATAAACAAAATCTTTTTTAAAAAAAGGTAAACACAAGAAATCCATGAATGGATGGAAGAATATACAGAGTGTGGTATATACATTTACTGGCATGTCATTCAACCTTAAAAGGCAATCCTGTCACACACTACAGAATGGACATTAAGCCTAGTATTATGAACCAGTCACAATATGACAAATATTATATGATTCCAGTTAATGAGGTATCTTAAGTAGCCAAATTCATAGCAATAGAAAGAATGGTGGTTACCAGATGTTGGGATTAAGGGGAGAAGGAGGGCATTGGTTAATAGGCATAGAATTTCAGATTTGAAAGATGGAAAAGTTTTGGAGATCCATTGCACAACAACATGAATATACTTAATACCTCTGAGTTATATGCTTATAAACAGTGAAGATGGTTGATTTTACATTATTTGTAGTGTACCATAATTTTTAAGAAGATAATCACATACTAAATATTGAGGAGGATGTACAGCAACTGGATTGCTCCTACACTGTGGTAGGATTGTAAATGTCCCAGCCACTTTGGAAAACAGTTTTGCAGTTACTTTAAACATTGACTATACCTGTATCACACAGTACATCAGTTGTGCTTCTGGGCATTTGTTTCAGAGAAATGAAAACTTATGTTTACACAAAGATTCGTATACAGTTGTTCAGAGTAATGCAAAACTCCCTAACCAGTACCCTAACCTGTACCCTAACCCTAACCCTAACCCGTACCCTAACCCCTAACCCGTACCCTAACCCCTAACCCGTACCCTAACACTAAACCTAACCCGTACCCTAACCCTAACCCGTACCCTAACCCGAACCCTAACCCGTAACCTAACCCTAACCCGTACCCTAATCCTAACCATAATCCTAACCCGTATCCTAACCCATACCCTAACCCTAACCCGTACCCTCCTTAACCCGTACCCTAACCCGTACCCTAACCCTAACCCCTAACCCTAACCCTAACCCTAACCACTAACCCGTACCCTAACCCGTACCTTAACCCTAACCCGTATCCTAACCCTAACCCCTAACCCTAACCCTAACCTGTACCCTAATCCCTAACCCGTACCCTAACACCTAACCCGTACCCTAAACCTAGCCCTAACCCCTAGCCCAAACCCTAACCCATAACCCTAACCCTGCCTTCACCCCTTACCCTAAACTCTAACCCCATCCCCCACTCTATCTCTAACCGTATTCCCTCCCTCTATTCCCTAACCCTAAACCCTATAACCTATCAGTAACATTACCCTAATCCAGACCCTAAGTCAATTTCCTAGTCCCTAATACCTTACTTTAACTCCTACCTCTTGACCCTTACCCCATCCCTCACCCTCACCAGTAACTCGTACGCATAACCATGATCACTAATCCATATCATCTAAGCTAACCTTAACCACCTATTGCTCACCCTAAACCCTAACCCTATCTCAATTCTCCCCATTCACTTACCTTGTCGTTCTGAGTAGCCCTGCTGAGGTGGATGTGACTCTGAACAGCGCCTCCAGGGTCCTCCAGCGGGTCCTGAGGAAGCCGGACTCCTGTCTTGGCGGACGTGGCCCCATGTGTTCCTGAGTCATAGACAGCGGGTCCTGAGGACGAGAGGGGTCCTGTCACTGTGGACTATGCCTCACATCCTCCAGAAGCCTCCCCGCGGGTTCTGAGGAGGCCAGGCTCCTGTCACCATGGACGCGGCCCCACATGGGACTGAAGCCTACCCGCGGGTCCTGAGAAGGCCGGGGCTCCTGTCAGCGTAGACGCTGCCCAACGTCATCCCGAAGACTCACCGCAGGTCCTGAGGAGGCTGGGGCTCCTGTCCCCGCGGACACAGCCCCACGTCATCCCAAAAACTCACCGTGGGTCCTAACGAGGCCGGGACTCCTGTCAGGGAGGACGCGGCCCCACATCTTCCTGAAGTCTCACCGCGGGTCCTGAGGAGACCGGGCTCCTGTCAGCGAGGACGGGGCTCCACATCCTCTGGAAGCCTCACCGGGAGTCCTGAGGAGGTCAGGGCTCCTGTCACTGTGGAGGCAGCCCCACATGGTCCTGAAGCCTACCCGCGGGTACTGAGGAGGCCGGGGCTCCTGTCAGCGTGGACGCGGCCCCACGTCCTCCTCAGGCCTCCAGAGCGCAGAGGGGCTCCTGTTACTGCTGGCTGACGAGGCCTACTGCGCATGTGCGCCCTTGACCCGGGCCTGGGTTCGGGCGCCCCCTGCGGGACGCTCAGGAGCTGAAGGAGGCCGTGCAGGAGGCGGCGTCCCCGCGCCCAGGGCCGGACCTGCCTCCTTCCAGGCTCCAGCTGAGACCTAGGAGCTTCAGAAACGTCGCGCTGAAATGGAGCCCAACACCCGGCTTCCCCAGAAATACTTAAGGACAATGAATTGGAGCCCACAGGATGCGAAATGAAATGTGGACCAAACTTTTACCACGTCCGCCAAGACTCACTCAACCCTCTTCCACTGTGGGCGGGACCGCGGGCTAGTGCAGCCGCCCTGGAAACAGTCAGGAGGCTCCTCAGGAAGTTACCGATAGACCTGCCCTGCGACCGGCAGGTGCACGGCCTGGAGCTCACTCCGAAGATACAGATGCAATGAAATGCCGGGACACCTGCGCCCCAATGTCTACAGCAGCCAGGTCCACAGTAGCCACACTGTGGGAGGAGCCTCGGTGCCCTCTGCCAGATGATGGATAAAGAGGATGGGAGATAGATGATGGTCATAGAGAGAGGAACGGTACTGAGCTATCAAAGAGAAGGAAATCTTGCCATTTGCAATGACGCGGATAGAACTAGAGGGATCATGTTAAGTGAAATAAGTCGGTCGGGAAAGAGAATGACCGTGTGGTGTCATTCATAGGTGGGATTAAAGAAGCAAAGCAGATGAACTACTGTGAAGGGAAGGAAAGACAAATAAGATGAAAACAGATGCAGGAAATACAGACTCTTAATCATAGGAAACAAACTGAAGGTCGCTGGAGGGGGGGGGAGGGGTTAACGGGGGACGGGCACAAAGGAGGGCAGGTGATGTCACGAGCACTGCTGTTCTCTCCAACGGGTGAATCCCTGAATTCTACCTCTGAAAGTAGAATTATACTTTCGCTATAACGAAAACACTATACGTTAAATCATTGGGTTTAAATTAAATTAAGTTAAAAAATATCAGTTGTATCAGAGCACATTTCCTTCTGAACTCTCTGTTCTGCTCCTTCAGCTTATGCTGGAACCACCCCCTGTGGGTCTAAGTAGGTGCCACGCCTCGTTCATGGCCCAACCCAGGGCTAGAACTCAGGACCCCGAGATCAGGACCAGAGGTGAGGTCAGGAGTCGGATGCTTAACCGACAGAGCCAGCCGGGGGTCCGAGAACCACACTGCTTTATCCTGTGTCTCTGTGACATCGTTTGAAATAGGAAAGTGCTGCGTCCCACTCTATCCTGCTTTTCCAATACTGATTTGCTGTCCGGGGTCATTTGTGGGGGCTGACGGATGTTAGGTTTTTTTTTTTTTTTCCTATTTCTAGGATCTACCACCATGATTTTGATAGGAATGACATTGAAACCGAGGGTGGCTTCAGGAACTGCGGACATTTTCACAAGATGAGGCTCCCACCCCACGAGCCCAGGACGACCTCCCAGAGCCTGGTACGGCTCAGTGCACAAGTCTTGTGCTCCTTTGGTTCAGTCTCATTATTTATTCTCTGTGATGCTCCTGAGAAGGGAGTCACGTCCTTCATTTCCTTCCTGAGTGCTCATTGTCGGGACACAGCAAGGCTACTGAGCTCTGTAGGTTCAGTTGGTGTCCCGTGAATTTACTGAATTCAATCATTAGTTCTAACAGGTTTTGGTGTGGGCTCTCGGGTTTCCTGTTTCTAGTACCGAGTCTTCAGCAAGTAGGGACAGTGTGACGTCCCTCTTCCAGGTGTGAAACCTTTGCTGTTTCCTGTCTGTTGACTACATTAGGACTTCCAGTGCTGAGAGGGGACCTCCTTGGCTTGTTCCTACTCTTAGGGGAGATGATTTCAGGTTTTCACCCTTGAAGATGATGTCAGCTTCCTAGCGGCCTTTATTCTGTTGATAGACATTTCCTCAAAACCCACTATGCTTTTGATGCTGTATTTTGTCAAATGTTTTTTCTGCAACTCTTGAGAGGATTGTATGCTTTTTGTCCTTTCTCTTGTTTTTCTTTTTTTTAAGATTTTATTTATATATCCTTGAGAGACACAGAGACACAGAGAGAGAAAGGCAGAGACACTGGCAGAGGGAGAAGGCGGCTCCATGTAAGGAACCCGACGTGGGACTCGATCCCAGGACTCCAGGATCACGCCCTGGGCTGAAGGCAGGCGCTAAACCGCTGAACCACCCGGGGCTGCCCCACGTCCTTTCTCTGGTTAATGTGATGGATCCTGCTGACTGATGGACAGAGGGGCCGTGGGTAGGACACGGGCGACATAGATGAAAGCGTCTGGTTCGTAAATAAAATAAGTCACAGAAATTTAGAAAATAGAGTCAGTACTGTTCTGACAACTTTGTACGGGGACAGACGGTGACGCCGCTTCTCGTGGGGGGAGCTGAGTAAGGCACAGAATTGTCAAGTCACTAGTTGTAGCCCTGAAAATATTGTCGCATTGTGTGTTGACTGTACTTCAGTAAATATCAAGGAAAAGGGGTTTCTGGTAGGACTCCCGGTGGGTCCGTGAAAGGCATTTACACGGTCGTTACACACACGAAGGCACCTCTGCAGAGGGGATAAAGATGCTCACGTGTCTTCATGTTAATTTTTAGAAAATTTACTTGAGAGAGGGTGTGGTAGGGAGGGGCAGAGGGAGAGGGGGAACCTGGAGCGGACTCCTCACCCAACGGAGCCCGAGCCCCACGCGAGGCTCCATGCCACAACCTCGAGATCCTGACCTGAGCCAAATTAAAGAGTAGACGTGGAACCGACTGAACCACCCAGGAGCCCCTCAAATGTTAAGTGTGACCCCATGCTGTGAACTCTGGGGGTCGGGGGGACATCTGTGACCCCCAGTCTGCCTAGAATGGTGGGAGGCCTGCAGGGCCCAAGGATGGGAACTGAGGATGTGGGAGGGTGCCTGCATCCCCTTCCCACCTGGTGTGGGGACAGGACCCTCCCCCAGGACCCTCGGCCTTCAGGGTGAAGGGCTAAGTGCTGATTGGACCCCGCCTGCCCACAGTGATGATGCGGGACCCCACTGTGGGCGGAAATGTGCAGCCCCCGGGTTCCACCGCTGCCTGGCGCTCACTGTGCTTCTGCAGACCTTCGGAAGCACTCGTGCTTTGGATCTGGCTCACAGCGACCCGACTCTCCTGCTCTCCCCAGTAGCTCAGTACTCCCACTCTCCTCAGTACCCCCACTCTCCCCAGTATCCCCACTCTCCCCAGTACTCACACTCACCCCAGTACCCCAACTCTCCCACTCTCCCCAGTACTCCCACTCTCCCCAGTACCCCAACTCTCCCCAGTACCCCAGAACTCCCACTCTCCCCAGTTCCCCAACTCTCCCACTCTCCCCAGTACACGGTGCATAAAGAGGAGGCACTCACACAGTGACAGGTCACAGGTGAGTGGCCCCTGATGCCTGCTCCCCGTGGACCACTCTGGGGCCTGTGTGTCTGGGTGGGGGCGTTGGCCTCCTGGGCTAGGGTCCAAAACACCCCGACCCCAATGAGATGACCTTGAGCAGCTCCTGCAGCCCTTCCACAGCCCCACGGGGTGAGGGCGGCCCCCTAAGGCCCTGTCCAGGGAAGGAGGCTGCAGTCGGAGTTCGGCAGCTCCCCCGGGACACCCGCTCCCCTGTAAGGCCTGTGCTATGCAGGGAGACACAATACGTGACCTTTCCAGCCCGTCCTAGATGCAAGGACCCCGACAGGGATGACACCCCCCCCCCGCCCCACTCTGTGGTGAGGGGAGGACGGTCAGGGCCTGCTGGGTCCCCCTGACCGGTGAGCAGGCTTGCTCTTCACGCACTGGAGTGCGGGCAGAGTCCCTCGTGCTCCCCCCAGACCCCCCCTCAGGCTATTCACGCATCATTGCCCTCAGGGTGGGGAGTTTGGTCGCACTCTTGCTGGCATCAGGTTTTAATTTTGATGAAGTCTAGTCCGTTGCTTTCTCCCCTCGGTCGTTGTGCTTGTGGAATCTAAGAGAAACCTTCGATATCCCCCGGGCTGGGAGACATCACCCCGAGCATCAGATCGGCAGTTCGCCAGAGCCTCCTGGGTCCCCCGCCCGTGTGCTCCTGATACCGGGGTGGGAGCGCTCTGTGATCCCAGCGTGACGGCGTGTCCTGGGACAGTGGCTGGGAAGGTGGACTGTAGGTGGGCGAGTGACAGACAGGCAGTGAGGGCCCATGTGTGATGTTCCAGCCAAGCCTGTGCCCCTCAGGGCTATGGGGTTGTCTCCGGCTCCGGTCAGACGGAGGGGGACCTGCCCACGGGGAGCACCCGGACGCATGTGTCCTCAGAAGGTTTTCATGTGCCGTCATTCTTGGATGTGTTTGGATTGCAGCACCATGCAGGAGGACTCGGAGAACCTACTGGCCTTGGGAAGGGCCAATAACGTGGCCCAGTACCATCAGGTGAGGCCCAGAAGGGACCATAGACAATACACACCCACGACAAGGGAGACCATACCTGCAAGGCAGGGGAGGCCCAGGAGAGGATCAGAGCCAAGGATGAGTCAGGTCAGCCCAGACAAGGACCATAGTCACCAGGAACAACTGAGACCTTGGGGATGGTACTGGTGTCAGTAGCAACAAAGGGTCCATCCTGGATGTTAGTCATTGGTAGCTGAGGAGCCCAGTCACCAGGTACAGTGAGGCCTGAGTGGGGACCACAGTCACCAGGTCCAGATGAAGTCCACAGCTACCATGTCCAGGTGAGGCCCAGGTGGGGACCAGAGTCACCAGGTCCAGGTGAGGTGAAGGTGGAGACCACAGTCACCAGGTCCCGGTGAAGCCAAGGTGGGGACTACAGTAGCCAGGTCCACATGAGGCCCAGATGGGGACCAGAGTCGCTAGGCTCAGGTGAGGCCCAGTTGGGGACTAGAGTCACCAGGTCTGGGTGAGGCCCAGGTGGGAACCACAGTCACCAGGTCCAAGTGAGGCCCAGGTGGGAACCGCCTTGATAGAAATGCGAACTCTTCTCATTGTAGCGTTCCAACTCTCTTTAAATCTCAGGCCGAATTCATAAGTTTTCAGGATGATTTGAAAGTTAGCTAGGTAATTTGGTGGGGACAGGTGACTTGGGGACCCTACTCTTCGACTGTCTTGCCCTTCTGACAGGAATATTTTTAGCAGTGAACAGTAAAGTCTGTTTATTAAAAGTTGTTATTGATTTGTGCAAACAAATTTCTGTAGGCTTAAAGCAACTGTGAATCACACATATCCACACTGGCTAGAAAAATTTTTTAACCTGAGTTTCTAGATCATTTTCATTATGTGAGTGATTTCTTTCTAAAACTAATTACCAAAGGAAGTAGGGCAATGTGACAAGAGAAATAGCCAAACAACATGAGAAAAAAGAAACAAACATATGGTTCTTGGTTTTTCTCTTGCTGATATGATGAATCACATTGATTGTTTTACGGGTGTTGAACCAGCCTTGTGTCCCAGGGATAAATCCTACTTGGTCACGGTGAATAATTTTCTTAATGTACTGTTGGATCCTATTGGCCAGTATCTTGTTGAGAATTTTTGCATCCATGTTCATCAGGGATATTGGTCTGTAATTCTCCTTTTTGGTGGGGTCTTTGTCTGGTTTTGGAATTAAGGTGATGCTGGCCTCATAGAACGAATTTGGAAGTACTCCATCTCTTTCTATCTTTCCAAACAGCTTTAGGAGAATAAGTATGATTTCTTCTTTAAACGTTTGATAGAATTCCCCTGGGAAGCCATCTGGCCCTGGACTCTTGTGTCTTGGGAGGTTTTTGATGACTGCTTCAATTTCAGCCCTGGTTATTGGCCTGTTCAGGTTTTCTATTTCTTCCTGTTCCAGTTTTGGTAGTTTGTGGCTTTCCAGGAATGCGTCCATTTCTTCTAGATTGCCTAATTTATTGGCGTATAGCTGTTCATAATATGTTTTTAAAATCGTTTGTATTTCCTTGGTGTTGGTAGTGATCTCTCCTTTCTCATTCATGATTTTAGAACCATATGATCCTCTCATTGGATGCAGAGAAAGCATTTGACAAAATACAGCATCCATTCCTGATCAAAACTCTTCAGAGTGTAGGGATAGAGGGAACATTCCTCGACATCTTAAAAGCCATCTATGAAAAGCCCACAGCAAATATCATTCTCAATGGGGAAGCACTGGGAGCCTTTCCCCTAAGATCAGGAACAAGACAGGGATGTCCACTCTCACCACTGGTATTCAACATAGTACTGGAAGTCCTAGCCTCAGCAATCAGACAACAAAAAGACATTAAAGGCATTCAAATTGGCAAAGAAGAAGTCAAACTCTCCCTCTTCGCCAATGACATGATACTCTACATAGAAAACCCAAAAGTCTCCACCCCAAGATTGCTAGAACTCATACAGCAATTCGGTAGCGTGGCAGGATACAAAATCAATGCCCAGAAGTCAGTGGCATTTCTATACACTAACAATGAGACTGAAGAAAGAGAAATTAAGGAGTCAATCCCATTTACAATTGCACCCAAAAGCATAAGATACCTAGGAATAAACCTAACCAAAGATGTAAAGGATCTATACCCTCAAAACTAGAGAACACTTCTGAAAGAAATTGAGGAAGACACAAAGAGATGGAAAAATATTCCATGCTCATGGATTGGCAGAATTAATATTGTGAAAATGTCAATGTTACCCAGGGCAATATACACGTTTAATGCAATCCCTATCAAAATACCATGGACTTTCTTCAGAGAGTTAGAACAAATTATTTTAAGATTTGTGTGGAATCAGAAAAGACCCCGAATAGCCAGGGGAATTTTAAAAAAGAAAACCATATCTGGGGGCATCACAATGCCAGATTTCAGGTTGTACTACAAAGCTGTGGTCATCAAGACAGTGTGGTACTGGCACAAAAACAGACACATAGATCAGTAGAACAGAATAGAGAATCCAGAAGTGGACCCTGAACTTTATGGTCAACTAATATTCGATAAAGGAGGAAAGACTATCCATTGGAAGAAAGACAGTCTCTTCAATAAATGGTGCTGGGAAAATTGGACATCCACATGCAGAAGAATGAAACTAGACCACTCTCTTTCACCACACACAAAGATAAACTCAAAATGGATGAAAGATCTAAATGTGAGACAAGATTCCATCAAAATCCTACAGAAGAACACAGGCAACACCCTTTTTGAACTCGGCCATAGTAACTTCTTGCAAGATACATCCACGAAGGCAAAAGAAACAAAAGCAAATATGAACTATTGGGACTTAATCAAGATAAGAAGCTTTTGCACAGCAAAGGATACAGTCAACAAAACTAAAAGACAACCTACAGAATGGGAGAAGATATTTGCAAATGACATATCAGATAAAGGGCTAGTTTCCAAGATCTATAAAGAACTTATTAAACTCAACACCAAAGAAACAAACAATCCAATCATGAAATGGGCAAAAGACATGAACAGAAATCTCACAGAGGAAGACATAGACATGGCCAACATGCACATGAGAAAATGCTCTGCATCACTTGCCATCAGGGAAATACAAATCAAAACCACAATGTGATACCACCTCACACCAGTGAGAATGGGGAAAATTAACAAGGCAGGAAACAACAAATGTTGGAGAGGATGCAGAGAAAAGGGAACCCTCATACACTGTTGGTGGGAATGTGAACTAGTGCAGCCACTCTGGAAAACTGTGTGGAGGTTCCTCAAACAGTTAAAAATATACCTGCCCGACGACCCAGCAATTGCACTGTTGGGATTTACCCCAAAGATACAGATGCAGTGAAACGCCGGGACACCTGCACCCCGATGTTTATAGCAGCAATGGCCACGATAGCCAAACTGTGGAAGGAGCCTCAGTGTCCAACGAAAGATGAATGGATAAAGAAGATGTGGTTTATGTATACAATGGAATATTACTCAGCCATTAGAAATGACAAATACCCACCATTTGCTTCAACGTGAATGGAACTGGAGGGTATTATGCTGAGTGAAGTAAGCCAGTCGGAGAAGGACAAACATTATATGTTCTCATTCATTTGGGGAATATAAATAATAGTGAAAGGGAATATAAGGGAAGGGGGAAGAAATGTGTGGGAAGTATCAGAAAGGGAGACAGAACGTAAAGACTGCTAACTCTGGGAAACGAACTAGGGGTGTTGGAAGGGGAGGAGGGCGGGGGGTGGGAGTGAATGGGTGACGGGCACTGGGGGTTATTCTGTATGTTAGTAAATTGAACACCAATAAAAAAAAAATAAATAAAAATAAATAAAAAAAAGAAACAAACAAAAAAATGCTAAGCATTTTTCTCGGGATGAGAGAAATCCTGATCGTGTAAGGTTTTTTTCACTCTGCCCTGAGAAAAACCAATTCCCTGACTCAGATGCTTCAGGAGACAACTGGGTTTCTGATCCAGTAAATCGTGACTGCCTCTGGTACTTGGTTCCCACAGCTGTGGATGTGGCCTCAGACCAGCTCGGTGGTTTCCAGGCTGCACTTGGAGGAATTGGAAGGGCTCTGAACATGCACCTTAGGGGCAGTCTGGGATCCATACCCTACAGCTTTTAATTGATAGGTACACCAACTCACATAAAACTTTGCTAGAAAGAAGTCGAATTGTGAGTTTTAAGAAGAATTGAAAACGGGCAGCCTGGGTGGCTCAGCCGTTTAGCACTGCCTTCTGCCCAGGGCATGATCCTGGAGACCGAGGATGGAGTCCCACTTCGGGCTCCCTGCATGGAGCCTACCTCTCCCTCTACCTGTGTCTCTGCCTCTCTCTCTCTCTCTCTCTCATGAATAAATAAATAAAATATATTTTTAGCAAGTATATTGTAGGGCAGCCCCAGTGGCTCAGCGATTTAGCGCCACCTTCATCCCAGTGTGGGATGCTGGAGATGCAGGATGGAGTCCCATGTCAGGCTCCCTGCATGGAACCTGCTTCTCCCTCTATCTGTGTCTCTGCCTCTCTCTCCCTCTCTCTCAAATAATAAATAAATAAATAAATAAATAAATAAATAAATAAATAAATAAATAAAATGAAAAAGTATATTGCAGCTATATTGGTAGCTGTATTAATAAAGTGTGTTGTTTTTACATTTTATGGTGACTGGACCTAGCAAGTCTCTACATCAACAACCATCACTTCTAGTCCTCACAACAGTGTCATGGGACAGGCGGTATTATTTCCTTTTTATAGATGAAATTGATGACCTCAAGCACATGCGGTTCCTTCCCTTTCTGTTTTTCTGTTCAGAATATACAAGCTATAAGAGAGTAAATTGCAAGAAAGCCACTTGCGTGACGAACACCTCTACTTTCCTCAGATGATTTTAATATTTTTCTCAATTCTGAACTCCTTATCTATCTTACTACTCCTTTTCAAATAACTTAGGATACATTTTCCCAGGACTTGTTCAGAGAACCAGTCCCTGGATTAATGTCTTTCCCTAAGTATGAATCAGTGACCTGAAACAGACCCAGCATACACAGATTCTCCTATTTATTCAACAGCCATCCATTCCAAAAAGAAGTCTATTTGGCCTTCTATATGGCAGGTACAGAGACAGGCTCCGTCCCCACTGGGTTTCGATCTATGTCTCAGAGTACTACCTGCAGGCTTTTGAACTTCATATCAGGAGCCTTAATGCTGATTTCTGAGGGCAAAACAAGCAAGTCCACAGTTCTCCTTCATGCTTCCCCAGCAGACCCTTGGGTTCTCTCCACAGAGTTGAACTGTTACTGAGCCATTGGTTGTGTAGGTCAGTCACAGAGCAGCATTGCCATCCAAAACAAAAAGGAGGAAAAGGAGTTTGGAAGTAGTTGGGTCTCACAAATCGTAGGGAGGGAATATTGAAACTGTGACAATGTTTCTTAGTGCACCTTTTCTCAGAGCCACATCTCTCCTGTTCTTGACTGAGGGACAGGAGAGTCTAGGTAGGGAGAAATAGGTAGGGGGCTACAGATTCAGGCTCACAAAGATCCTAAGGATGCTGAGATGTAAGGAAACCAGAAATAAAGGAACAAACGAGACCACCCTGCCCTAGGTATGGGTAGAGAGGGTCTTTTTTATGACAGTCCTCTGTGCCCAACAAAGGATAACCAGACTCTAAAAAGAAGTAAACCATTAAAGATGTTATCACTAGTCCTTACTCAAACCAAGACATCCCAAGAATGAGAAGGCCACAAGCTCCCTGATCAGTTCTAAATGAAAAACTGTCAGTGGAGGCCCATGTGGGCAACCCAGCCTGGGCCCCTCCCACTCCTGAGAGCTTTCTCAGTATCCTTGCTTAATAAACTCCCGTCACTTTACTCACTCTTTGTCCACCAGATTCATTCTTCGACTCCGTGAGACAAGAACCTGACTTTCTCACTTCATTCAGCCTGCTGCACTTCTCTTACCCAAGCTCCCTGGGAAATTACTTCATTGGCTTAATCCCATCTCACTCTCCTCCTGCCTCATATCCTTTGGATTCTTCACCACCAAAGGCCAACGAACCAAGAGATGCAGGGAGGGATAGAAGACCCAGGTGATAGGGGGTATTAAGGCCAAAGAAATATAGTTTAAAATTACATCTGCTTTTTTAAAAAAAGATTTTGTTTATTTACTCATGAGAGACACAGAGAGAGAGAGAGAGAGAGAGAAAGAGAGAGAGGCAGAGACAGAGACAAAGGGAGAAGCAGGCTCCCTGTGGGAAGCCCAATGTGGGACCCCATCCTAGGACCCCAGGATCAACCACTGAGCCACCCAGGCATCCCTACAATTACATTTCCTAACAAACTTGCAGTCCATAAACAAATACTTGAAACCGACAGAGTGGGACATTCTTCCAAGAATTCACAGCTGCCTGAATGTTAATGCTTTGCTAGAGGCCAAAAGCAACATTTGTTTGCTGATAGCCAGACCTCCAGGATCCTGTAAATCTTTCATGTGTGAAAATCCTTTTGGAAACTTCTTTTATCTCTAGAGTCCCCACCCCACACAGCAACTTAAAAGTTTATAACCAAGGCTCCTCATAATCCTGGTGAAGCTTTTCAGACCCAGGGGTCCTGTCCCCATACTTTAATAAAAGCACCTTTTTGCATGAAAAATGTCTCAAGGATTCTCTCTTGACCACTGGCTCCTGGCCCACAGTACATCACAGGTACATCTCTGAGTTAATTGCATCAGCACATCAGGAAAGTACAGAAGATTTTTGCCTATCTTCTTGTATGACACATTCTGGAGGGGGACATTCCCATCTGTTCGATCTGGGTTTTTCTCTTCCTGGGATATATAGCTAGCTAGCTAGGTAGATGATAGAGTGATAGATCTACGGATAGATCAATCCCAGGAACATAAATAGATGTTTATATAAACAAACATATAAACATAAATCTATGTTTCCACTTAATATATTTATTATTAAATGTATTACTCATAATATAATAATTATTATCTATAAACAGAACTATATATTTATATTTAAATATGCAAAATAAACATTTCTATATCTAATCTCTATACGTCCATATATAGATCTCCCTATAGAGATAGAGACAAAATGGTTAGAAATAGGTGTGTGCAGAAAGAGAGAGAAATAGATATAGACCTATAAATATGGAGAGGATCTGCTTTCAAATTCTATCCAACGACCTCTCCTCACAGGCACAGGCAAACGCACACACATATACTCAAGAGCCTTCTGGTATGTGGCCATGACAGGAAATAACACCCCTTGAGATGCCATCTCTTCTCCAACTTAAAGGTACCCGCTTTTCTCCAAAGAATACCTACACAGAGTGAGCAAGCACATGAAAAAATGCTCCACGTGACTTTTCATCAGGGAGACAGAAATCAAAACCACAATGAGATACCACCTCACACCAGTGAAAATGGGGGAAATTAACAAGACAGGAAACGACAAATGTTGGAGAGGATGTGGAGAAAGTGGAACACTCTTGCATTGTTGGTGGGAATGTGAACAGGTGCAGCCACTCTGGAAAACAGTGTGGAGGTTCCTCAAAAAGCTGGAAATGGAGCTATACTACAACCCATCAATTGCACTACTGGGTATTTACCCCAAAGACACAGATGTAGTGAAATGACTGGACACTTGCACCACAATGTTCACACCGGCAATGTTAATAGCAAAACTGTGGAAGGAGCCTTGATGTCCTTCAACAGATGAATGGATAAAGATGTGGTCTATATATACAATGTATTATTATTTAGCCATCTGCAAGGATGAATACCTACCATTTTCATGGACATGGAACTGGAGGGTATTATGCTGAATAAAATAAGCCACATGGAGAAAGAATTATGCGGTTTCACTCTTATGTCGAATGTAAGAAAGAGTGAAGAGGATCATAAGGGAGAGGAGGGAAACTGAGTGGAGAAAATTGAGAGAGGCAGTGTTGTCCCCAAGATTGCGAATCCGAGAAACCACCGAGGAGCCGACACTGATACAAACACACGAGGGTTTATTTACAAGCTCGAGCTTGGGTCCAAGTGTACCCGACACAGCAGAGCAAGGACTTGGACCCTGAGACTAAGGGGCGTGGCAGCTTTATAGGGGCCAGTGGCCCATGGGATACACAGAAAGGTGCACAGTCATGTCGGTCCACACGCAGGTGGCCGATTGAGTTACATCTTACCCTATAGTATCCATTTGAGCTGGCCTATTACTTTGGTCAGAATTGGCGCGCAGTTTTGGTGGGCACAAAGCAGGATTGCATGGTTATGAGCCGATTTCCGATTAGGGTGTGCCCAGCGGCCCGACTAGTGTGGGGCAGCGCCTTAAGCAATAAGCAGGTTATGTGGGGGTCATACAGGAGGTGGCAGGTGTAACACAAAATGGAATCAGTCCTGCTCTGCTTGTCCAGGGTAGGGGATTTTTGTTAAATTTCCTGGGTCTCACAGAAGATAAACTATGAGAGACTCCTAACTTGGGGAAACAAAGGATTGCAGAAGGGGAGGTGGGTGGGAGGATAGTGTAACTGGGGGACGGGCATTAAGGAGGGCATGTGATGTGATGAGCACTGGGTATTATACTACATGTTGACAAATTGAATTTAAATAAAATTTTTTTTTAATTTAAATTTAAATTAAAAAAAGGTACTGGACGGCTCAGCCATCCTCAGCAATTCATTTATGAAATGGCCTTCAGTAGATCATAAAAAAGTTACGAATGTGAATGGAAAATGACTGAAACTCTTTCCCAGTTCAAATAAATAAGTATTCTGAAAAGCAAATCAAAGTTCCAGAATGGAAAAATGCAAAAAACGAGGGAGAGGGAGAAAGAGAAATGAATTCACTTTTTGTGATATTTATTAGTGATGGTCCAATAATGACAAATCCATGATTGTCATTAAAAACAAAGAGTTAATGAACGGTATAGAAACCGATCCCCCAACTAACAGATAAGGCAACTGAGAAGACAAGAGAAGTAATGCACACTGCTCAGGGTCACACGGGTGGCAAGGGGCAAAGCCAAGACTCGATTCTGGTCCAGAGTTCTTTAAACGACCACAAAACGCTAACAGTCACAGCTTCAGGCTCATCTAGAATTAGTGTCACTTTAGCTCAATAAAACATTCAACCAAAGTAGTCTTTCTTCTGCCAGCTAGTTACATTTCATGAAGCACCCTAAAAGGGATTCGAATTATGTCTCCATGTGTGTCATCAGAATACTGCCTGATGAATTAATTAAACAAAGGTATTCCCCAAAAAAAACCTTAGCTGTGAGACCTTGCCTACCCTTTCACTTTCCAAGTCTTCATGCTTCTATATCTAATTGCCTATATTGTCATAGAAGCCAACCTTACTCAGATTGAGTTTGTCCAAGCTGAGAACTAAGTGCCAGTTTTAATATTTTTAAAACTCAATTTAAAAATAGTTAAACAGAGAATTTCAAATGGCAAACACTGATATTTACATCATCTACTCTTATAACTAACAGAAGGGGTAATCCTGAAACCTAGATGCAGTCGTACCTTTATATGAAAGTATAAAAGCAGAAAGAGTAACCCAAAATTGTCTATTTCACAAAAGCCTATCTAAACTAGTTATGTTCAATGGTGTCTGTCTTGAAGCAACAATCTCTAGAAAGACCTTGTTCAGACCTAGCTCCACCACCAATAAGCATGTGAACTTGGACAATCCAATCCTCCAGAACTCTGTTTCTTTCCTGTGCCTCAGAAGAGAGGACCAGAGCTGATGATCCCTCAGTTCCCTCTCAGACCTAAAATGCTGCTGTGGGGTCCTAAACACTCTATACTGAGCACAAAAAGATGGGGGATCTTATATATACTCAAATGCTAAAATATAAAACTAACTCTGAGCATAGATCCTGAGTATTTTAGGGTTCTCTCCTATGGCGATAGAAAATCCCCAAATCTATACCCCTTTTTATCACAGGCGGTGGGTATATGGGTCCAAGCCACTAGAAATAATAAATATGTGTATCAGAACAGCCATCTACCCTCATGCTCGCTGCTTTTCAAAGCAAAGCCCTCAAAGAACTCCATTATTATTTTCTGAGGGAACCGGTTAACATGTAGAATCCTAACCTGCCCCTTCCTTTAACCTAAAAAAAAATTAAAATGTTGGCTGGCCATATTAACAAGCTCTCCAGGTTATTCTTTTGCACACTAACATTTGAGAACCACTGGCTAGGCACCAAGGAGAATTGATTTACCTTAAAATAGCAAAATTTGAAATCCTATGTCCTTTCCTATTTTCAGATCATAATAAATAAAGAAATGAAACAGCGAAGAGAGAGGGAAGGAGGCAAACAGAAACAAAGTGCCAATCAAAAATGAGATTTACATAAAGTTTGTCTTTCAAAAATTTATGGACAAAAGACTCCATACTGATGGAAATATGTTAAAAGGACACAGGTGTCAACTGAAAGAGCTCCTGTGGCCAGAGCAGAGACAATATAAGCAACAAAATAAGTAGTGTTGGATTATAACCCAAAGCGTAAAATAAATATCCATGAATCTATACTAATATTAAAAATTGTAAAAGAAAGAAAGAGGGGCACCTGGGTGGCTCAGTCAGTTAAGCTTCTGCCTTAGGCTCAGATCATGATCCAGGTCCCAAGGCAGGCTCCCTGTTCAGCAGGGAACCTGCTTCTCCCTCTCCCTCTGCCCCTCTCACTCATGCTTTTTCTCTCCTCTCTCTCTCAAATAAATAAATAACATCTTTGAAAAACAAACAAACAAACACAGAAGAAAGAGAAATCTCCCATGTAGAAGAATTTCAAACAATTTGTGAAGACATTCCACCCTCAAGTTCATGAGCATAGCTTCCCACTCTTATGTGTGGAATACACATAGTAACTTCCTTCTACAAAATATATTATGAAAAAGTTATAATAATAATGATAATATAATAATAATAAAGAATCACTTTACTATGGAGAAAGCTGACAAACACTATCTCAGCAAGATGATCAGATCGATACCAAGACTGAAATATCATGTTGATAGTATCTATCCTTTATATGATATAATAAAAATGGCAGTATATCTCTGTATATAATCCACAATCGCAGTTCAATCATGAGATAAACAACAGACATGTCCCACCTGAGGGAAATTTTACAAAATACTCTACTTCTCAAAGTGTTCCAGTTCAACAACAACAAGGAAAGGCTGAAAAATTGTCACAATCCAGAGGAGCCTAAGAAAACATGAGGACAAGTGTAATGTGATGTGAAGGATGGTAACTTAGCAAAAACTAGGGACATCTGAATAAAGTATGGTCTTTGGTTAATGCGACTATTTTAATATTGATTCATTAGCTAATATTGTACTGTACTAATATAAGATATTGATAATTGGAGAAATTGAGTGCAAGCCCATGAGAATTCTCTGTACTATCTTCTCAATTTCCCTATAAATCTTTGTTTTTTTTTCTAATCAGTAAGATTTATTTTGAAAATTGACTTAAATGAATCAGGCTCCAAGTATGAAGACATTTTAAGAATAGTTTAATTTTTGCCTTATTCTTAAAGAGTTCCTTCGATGGGAACAAAGTAAGAATTTTATATCAGAAGGAAAGAAAAACACTTATGAACACCTCCTCAATCTGAAAAGCAGGAAAGGATATTAAATAGCAAAAATCAGATAAAAATACTTCTTTTATAGTAGACACCATATTGCAAGTGCATTTAAAATTAGCAATGCATGACATTTATTTCCTGGACATTTGTCTTCCAAAGAGTTCACAGTGCTTCAGTGTCAGTTAAGAAATGATTCATGTGAAATTTTTATTAAACCAAATTTACTGGGAAATTACTGTCCAGATAATACTTTATTTTGATTTTATTGAGTTCCTTCCTAATCACTGAGCCTTTTCGTTAGAGCTTTCAACTATAGCAAATGCCTTAAAGGCCAATTTTTAAGTTGCTATTATAATACCCTAATGGAATCACGTATCGTTTTCCTTCACTCAGATATGGCACACAGTAGGCACCTGATAAAATACTGAATGAGTGAATGGATAAAATTGCTTTTTATCATTTCATTCAGCAATTTCATTCTTATCTTTGTCCATTTCATGTTCTAATGTTTATCAACATCAACTCAAGAAGGTTAGGGATCCATTAATTTATTAAGTATTTGGTGCATAGCTACTATGTGCAAGGTGCTAGGAATACCAAGTTAACCAGACATAGATGCAGTCCCTAGCTCCCTCCAGGCCATGCTGGTGGGAGAGACGGATACTAACCAAAAAGTGACAGAAAGACAACTAAACAAGATTATAGTAGCCAATATAAAGGTAAATATACAGCTTACTACAAGTACATGTATAAGAAGGCTTAGTCTAACTGGGGCCTCAGAGAAGATGACCAGAAGAAGCAACATTTATATTAAGACTTAGAGAAAGGAGAAGGTAAGTGGTGGAAGGAGAATATTATGAGGAAAAGGAAGGTTTCTGCCTCTGAATTGTAGGGCTCTGGGTAAGTCCCTTGAGCTTAGGCTCTGAACCTACTTCTTTCTCTGCAAAACTGTGACAGTAATAATGCCTGTGCCATAGAGCTCTAATGAGTAAAGAGTTGACTTTATTTGTACAATATCTAGGATGTTAGTAAGTACTTAATAAATATTTTCTGGTGGCCATAACAGCCTGGAGCCAGGCTTCCTGAGTTCGAATCCACTTAACTAGCTAGGTCAAACGACCTTGGACAAGATGTTTTCTTCCTATCTATCCTTTAGTTGGCCCATCAAGATAACATTATCTGCCCATAGGGTTGTTGGAGGATCCCATGAGTTCTTTTATGTGAAGCATGACACAATTCTTGGCACATAATATGTGCCATATGAATGTTAACTTGTATTAGCAATAAAGAAATCCTACAACAGTCTAATGAGGTGTTTAGAAATTATTTTATAGCTTTTAAGGGAATTGAAATTCAAAAAGAACCTAAGTGCCTGTCCGTGTTTACGTAGCTAACCAGTTCATTATCTGAAACCCAAACTCACAATTTCTGATTTTAACCTCACTCCAAGAGGCCTCCGCAAGCCCAAGAAAAAATTGCCTTCCTGGGATCTCAAGGAAGAATCCTTAACATAATAATATGACCATTGGTAATAATGTCTCTTGGTTCTTTCCAAATCCATAAAGATGCTTTTCCTGATGAGTGACTGAGCTGTGAAGAGATGAGAAACCCTCATCCCTCTGAATTACTTGTGTCAGAATATTTTAACCATAGTACTACGGATAGTAAATTATACTTATTAACAGGAAATATGTCTCAGATTGGAATCTGAGCAATCAGATGGGCAGAGAAAAACCGCTTTGACTTGCTCTTCATCTTTTAAAGACAAAGGAGAGCTTTTCTATGTACAAAGTCAGTTGTCAAAAAAGCCTTAGGGAATAAGAGTCTGCAGCATCGAATCCGGCTTCACAGCCCAGACGCCGGTGCTCCAGGTCTTCCTGATCCCAAATCCCTGGACCTGTCCCCCAACACAGGCTGCCACCAGAGGTCATTTGCAATTGCTCTCTTAGGAGCTCCAGGGAAGGGGAAAGGAGCTAGATAGGAAGACGGGACGCGTGGAAGTCGAGAAAATTAAGGCCATTCCACTTTTTTTTTTAAATTTTTAAATTTTTATTTATTTATGATAGTCACACAGAGAGAGAGAGAGAGAGAGAGGCAGAGACACAGGCAGAGGGAGAAGCAGGCTCCATGCACCAGGAGCCCGACGTGGGACTCGATCCTGGATCTCCAGGATCAGACCCTGGGCCAAAGGCAGGTGCTAAACCGCTGGGCCACCCAGGGATCCCCATTCCGCTTTTAGTCCAGTGTTAGCACACGTCCAGCCATCCCATGCCCCTGCAAAGAAGAGCTGAAATTTCCATTACTTCTGTTACAGGAAAAAACAAAAGTTTACAGCTTAATGTCTTTGAAAGCCCCACATTAGCATAAGAACTGAGCCCAGGCCTAGGGTGGGAAGCCCCTATTAGAAGGAGAACAGAGCTCAATGCCCTTGAAGGCCCCAAATCAAAATGTAAACAGAACTTGAGGAATTGCTCCAGCCCTTCTGGAGGTCCCTGAGACCAGCCCTTAAAACTAAGCTAAAACCCACCTCGGGGTCCAAGTCCCTGCTCCGCTGTGTCGGCTGTACTTGGACGCAAGCTCGAGCTTGAAAAAAAACCCTCGTGCGTTTGCATTGGTGTCGGCTTCTCGGTGGTTTCTCGGATTTGCAATCTTGGGCACAACAGTCTGAGATAAAAAAACCAAACCAAAGAAACTCGGACGCAGGCAGAGTAAACGCAGGGTTCTGAGAGAAGCGGCAGAGACCCGGGGGCTTGGGGGCTCTTCTGTGGAGGCCATCCACCTCATTACCCACCTCCACACCATCCACCTACATCATCATCCCCCATTGGATCGCCCCCATACCATCCCCCCTACACCATCCCCCTGACACCCCCACACATTCCCCACCCACACTATAAACACACATCACCACCCCTAAACCATCCCCCACACTCCACCACCATCATACCTCTGCCCCCACACCATCAGCCCCCAGCAAGGACCTGGGGCAGCAGTCCCCTGTGGGACATGCTCAGCCTCCCCGGGGTTCTCTGGACAGCCTGCTCCCATCAGAAGCCCTGGTGTCCCATAGAGTACACAGGGGTTGCAGGGAAGAGGGAAGGCCGGGAGCCCCCGACAGGGTGGATGCAGGTAGGTGGAGCATGGTATGCACTGTGCCCTGCCTCCTCCCACTGTCCCTCCTGGAGGGCAGCACACCCTACACAGGACACCAGCCCCTAACCCAGAGGGACCTGGGCTGGCCTGGCCCCGGGCTCTGTGGGGCTGGGGTGATTTGAGCCCCCCCCCCAGACCCAACACAAAGACTAATGGGATCCACCCCCATGGCCCTGGCCAGGCCTGGATTCTGGCCCCGGGCTGAGCGAGCCCTCTCACAGCTGCATGTGGCCTCCTGGGCCCTGGGTGTGCCCCACAGATGCGGGTCGCTGACCGAGGGCAGCCCTGGGGATCCCGGGACACCCTAGGGTGGGGAGAGCAGGGGTAGGCCGGTGGGCCCCACCAACACCCACAGCAGGAGGAAGTCTCCTCCAGGTGCTGGGGCCCCAGGGAGCCCGAGGCCGGGGTCCGGCTGCCCTGCGGGGACCCAACACAGGAGCCCATGAGCTGCAGGTCCAGGTCAGCTCTGCTGTCCTCAGAACCGTCTCTCAGGCTGAAACCTCAGGACACACGCCCCCCACACGGAGTCCACACATGCTCCCAGGTGGGGGACTCCAGCCCCCGCCCCCCCACCCCCTGTGATCCTTGCCCTCCCCTAAAGGACAGAAAGGTCTCCCTCCCCAGGGGAAGGCACGCACTCTCGGCTCTGAGCCGTTTGCTGTAGAAAGTCAAGAAAGTGTTGTGGTGCGAAAATGCACAGCCAGCCCATTTCTGTGTCTCCAGGAACTCTGTGCATGGGGCGTGGAGAGACCCCTAGAGAGGAGGAGGGGGCACCACCCAGGCCCCAACCAGCCCCTGCAGGGGCGCCGCCAGGCACACACACAGCTGACGTCCCCACGTGCCTTCCAGGGGCGGCCAGACACCAGGGTCAGGACCCCACGGACTTTACTGGGTCTCAGCCTGTGCCCCGCGGGCCAGGAGGGCTGGGACAGAGTGACAGTCAGGGAGCCTCAGGTCACCAGGGTCTGTGCAAAGCGACCTAGGAGGTCTGTGCTCCCTCTGTCCTGGGGGCCTGGGCTGGCCAGGTTCCAGGGCACTTCCTCCCCTCCCCGCATCCCCGTGCCTGTGTGCCTCGGGCACAGAGGGCCTGTGGGGCGGTCAGTGTGGAAGGGAGGTCAGGACAGCAGGCCCTGGTCTTGTGCCCAAGATTGCAAATCCGAGAAACCACCAAGGAGCCGACACCGATGCAAACACACGAGGGTTTATTTACAAGCTCCAGCATGGGTCCAAATATACCCGACACCGCGGAGCAGGGACTTGGACCCCGAGACTAAGAGGCGGCGTAGCAGCTTTATAGGGGCCAGTGGCCCATGGGATACACAGAAAGGTGCACAGTCATGTCGGTCCACATGCAGGTGGCCGTTTGAATTACATCTTACCCTATAGTATCCATTTGAGCTGGCCTATTACTTTGGTCAGAATTGGCGCGCAGTTTTGGCGGGCACAAAGCAGGGTTACATTGTTCTGAGCCGATTTCCGATTAGGGTGTGCCCAGCGGCTCGACTAGGGTGGGGCAGCGCCTTAAGCAATAAGCAGGTTATGTGGGGGTCATACAGGAGGTGGCAGGTGTAGCACAAAATGGAATCAGTCCTGCTCTGCTTCTCCAGGAGTAGGGGATTTTGTTAAATTTCCTGGGTCCCGGGATCCGTGGGTGGCGCAGCGGTTTAGCGCCTGCCTTTGGCCAGGGGCGCGATCCTGGAGACCCGGGATCGAATCCCACGTCAGGCTCCCGGTGCATGGAGCCTGCTTCTCCCTCTGCCTATGTCTCTGCCTCTCTATCTCTCTCTCGCTGTGTGACTATCATAAATAAATAAAAAGAAATTTCCTGGGTCCCACACTGACTGCATGTACACTTCGCTTCTAACAGGCCTAGGTTTGATGCGGGACAGAAGTTGTGTGAGAGGCAATTGGAAGGTGCAGGCCAGGATACAAGTGTCTTGAAACTCAATCCAGCGACTACCGAGGAATTCCTCTCATACATTGCTACTACTTCCATACAAGAGAAGCTAGTTGAACGCAGTGTCCAGGGGATCTTGATTCTGAGAGGTGAGACCCCACGCAGTCCCTCACAGTTCCACACTGCTTGCAGATAGAGTATCGAACATCCTCACTAGAGATGTATGCCAGAAGCTCATGGGACGCAGGGGGCAAGTCGAAGGCTTCAATGGTTGTGTCTCCAGGTGCAGTAGAGTGGTATTCATGAACCTCCTGACTTTCGGCTTTGAGGCATGCTTCCTTTTAAGAGCTGAATTCAAGACAGGACCCTCCCGCATCCTGCAGGCCTGTAGACATAACTGCTAACATCCTTATATTAGGTGCTGGGAGAGGTTGTGAGAAATGCATGTGGAAGCATGAGGCCTGTACTCACGTGTATCTGAGTTCAATACAACGATTGCCAACGTCCTTGTTCAATTAGAGTGTAGCTCGGGTATACCTTGCCTTGATAACTGTCTAGCAGACATCGGCCTGCAAAGCATACACACTTCTGAGAGTTGAGCTTTTGGCCTGTACTTCCCACATCCTGCCTGCAGATACACTTCGCTGCTAACAGGCCTAGGCTCGATGCGTGACTGAAGTGTTGTGAGAGGTAAGTGGAAAGTCCCGGCACTCAAGACTAGTGCCTCCAAGCTCAATCCAGCGATTTCCTAGTAATTCCTGTAGTAGACAGGTGCTACATACTAAGTTTCATACGTGAGAAGCTAGCTGAACCCTGAGTCCAAAAGCATCTCTCTCCCGAGAGTTGAGCTCACACCCAGTCCCTCACAGTTCCACACTGCCTGCAGAATGAGTTTTGAACATCTTCACCAGAGACATTTGTCAGAAGCTTGTGAGACACAAGTGGAATCATGCAGGCCTGGAAGGTGTCTCCAGGTGCAGTAGAGTGGTACTTTTCGAACCTCCTGAGTTAGAAGACTGCTATGGTCTCACGACCATTAGAACGCAGCTAGTTGAAAGCTGGCTTCTAGGCATGCTCTCTTGTGAGAGCTGAGCTCAGGACAGGACCCTCCCGCATCCTGCCTGCCCATTGTCATAGCTGCTAACATCCTTAAGTGAGGTGCTGGGAGAGGTTGGAGAAATGCGAGTGGAAGTGTCAGGACTGTACTCACGTGTATCTGAGTTCAATATAGCGATTGCAAAAGTCCTTGTTCAATTAGAGTGTAGCTCGGGTATACCTCGCCTCGATAAGTGTCTAGCAACGTCGGCGTGCAAAGCATACACACTTCTGAGATTTGAGCTTATGGCCTGTACCTCCCCCATCTGACTGCCTGTGCGTTCCGCTTCCACAGCTTTTCGTTGTATGCGGGAGAGTAGCCGAGTGAGAACCAAGTCTCTGCCTTGTCAATTTGGCTCCCAGCAGACAGCTGCCTGCAAGGCATGCACACACCTTTGGATTGAGTTTAGGACTTGAACCTCCCACATGCTGACCGCCTTTACGCTTAGCTTCCAAAGGATTTTGTTCGATACGGGACGCAAGTTTTGCGAGAGGCAAATGTGTGTTAGTTCAATCCAGCAACTTCTGAGGAATTCCTCCCTCCGATGGGAGCTACATACTAACTTCCAAACCTGAGTAGCTAGCTGAAAGCTGTCTCTCTGGGGAACTTCCCTCTCAGAGTTGAGCTGAAACCTGGTCCTTCCCAGTTCCACACTGCCTGCAGATACAGTTACGAACATCCTCACTAGACATGTTTGTCAGAAGCTCATGGGACGCAAGGGGCAAGCTGCAGGCTTCAAGGTTGTGTCTCCAGGTGCAGTAAAGCGGTATTCATGGAACATCCTGAATTACAATGCTGCCACGTTCTGATGGCCATCAGAACGCAGTTAGTAGAAAGCTGGCTTCAAGGCAGGTCTCCTTTTGAAAGCTGAGCTCAGGGCAGGACCCTCCTGCATCCTGCCTGCCCATAGTCGTAGCTGCTAACGTCCTTATCTTAGGTGCTGGGAGAGGTTGGAGAAATGCAAGTGGAAGTGTCAGGATGGTACTCACGTGTATCTGAGTTCAATACAGTGATTGCCAACGTCCTTGTTCAATTAGAGTGTAGTTCGGGTATACCTCACCTCGATAAGTGTCTAGCAGACATCGGCCTGCAAAGCATACACACTTCTGAGAGTTGAGCTTATGGCCTGTACCTCCCCCACCCTGACTGCCTGTATGTTCCACTTCCACAACATTTCGTTGTATGCAGGACAGTAGCGGAGTGAAAACCAAGTGTCTGCCTTGTCAATTTCGCACCTAGCGGACACCTGCCTGCAAGGCATGCACACTCCTTTGGATTGAGTTTTTGGCTTGTACCTCCCACATGCTGACCACCTGTACGCTTCACTTCCAAAGGATTTTGTTCGATACGGGACACAAGTTTTGCGAGAGGCATGTGTCTCCTCGTTCAATCCAGCGACTTCTGAGGAATTCCTCCCTCAGATGGGAGCTACATACTAACTTCCAAACCTGAGTACCTAGCTGAAATCTCTCTCTCTGGGGAATTTCCTTCTGCGAGATGAGCTGACACGCGGTCCTTCCCAGTTCCACACTGCCTGCAGATGCTGTTACGAACATCCTCACTAGACATGTTTGTCAGAAGCTCATGGGACGCAAGGGCCAGCTGCAGGCTTCAATGGTTGTGACTCCAGGTGCAGTAGAGCGGTATTCATGGAATGTCCCACCTTACAATGCTGCTACATTCTCACGGCCATCAGAATGAGCTAGTGGAAAGCTGGCTTCTAGGCATGCTTCCTTTTGAGAGCTGAGCTCAGGGCAGGACCCTCCCGCATCCTGCCTGCCCGTAGACGTAACTGCTAATATCCTTATGTTAGGTGCTGGGAGAGGGCGGTGAAATGCATGTGGAAGTGTTAGGCCTGTACTCACGTGTATCTGAGTTCAATACAATGATTACCAATGTCCTTGTTCAATTAGAGTGTAGCTAGTTTCTAACTCCCATGTACGAGTGGGTAGCAGACATTTGCCTTCCAGTTGTACACACTTTTGAGAGTTGAGCTTATGGCCTGTACTTCCCACATGCTGCCTGCAGGTACACTTCGCTGCTAATAGGCCTAGGCTCGATGAGTGATGGAAGTGTTGTGAGAGGTAAGTGGAAAATCCCGGCATACAAGAGTAGTGCCTCCAAGCTCAATCCAGCGATTTCCTAGTAATTCCTGTCTTAGACAGGTACTACATACTAAGTTCCATACGTGAGAAGGTAGCTGAACTCTGAGTCCAAAAGCATCTCTCTCCCGAGAGTTGAGCTCACTCCTAGTCCCTCACAGTTCCACTCTGCCTGCAGAATGAGTTTTGAACATCTTCACCAGAGACGTTTGTCAGAAGCTTGTGAGATGCAAGTGGAATCATGCAGGCCTGGAAGGTGTCTCCAGGTGCAGTAGAGTGGTACTCTTCGAACCTCCTGAGTTAGAAGACTGCTATGGTCTCACGGCCATTAGAACACAGCTAGTTGAAAGCTGGCTTCTAGGCATGGTCTCTTGTGAGAGCTGAGCTCAGGGCAGGACCCTCCCGCATCCTGCCTACCCATAGTCATAGCTGCTAACTTCCTTACATTAGGTGCTAAAAGAGGTTGGAGAAATGCGAGTGGAAGTGTCAGGACTGTACACGTGTATCTGAGTTCAATATAGTGATTGCCAACGTCCTTGTTCAATTAGAGTGTAGCTCGGGTATACCTCATCTCGATAAGTGTCTAGCAGTCATCAGCTTGCAAAGCATACACACTTCTGAGAGTTGAGCTTATGGCCTGTACCTCCCCCATCCTGACTGCCTGTACGTTCCGCTTCCACAGCATTTCATTGTATGCGCGAGTGTGGCAGAGTGAGAACCAAGTGTCTGCCTTGTCAATTTGGCTCCCAGCGGACAGCTGCCTCCAAGGCATGCACACTCCTTTGGTTTGAGCTTAGGACTTGAACATCCCACATGCAGACCTTCTGTAAGTTTCGCTTCAAAGGATTTCGTTCGATAGGGGCGCAAGTTTTGCGAGAGGCAAATGGGTCTCCGGGCCTCCTCTCCGGGTCTCTGTGGTCTGACAACTTGGTGGCAGTGAGTGGTCTATGTGGTGTCTGGGGATGGGATGTGGCGCTGATTGTCAGGTGCACATCTGCCTGGGAGATGCACCTGCGGGGATCAGTGATGGGGTGGGCGTCAGCACCTCTGGCCTCCAGCGGGCAGTGCTGTGCTGCTCCCTGAGACTCGGGTCTGATGGGGGGGAGGCGGGTGGGGACGCTGGTCCTCTGGCTCTAGGACTGAGGATTCCACCCCCCAGTCTGCAGGCCCACCACAGAAGAGCCGCCAAGCCCCCGGTTCCCTGCCGCTTCTCTCAGAACCCTGCTTTCACTCTGCCCGCGTCTGAGTTTCTTTTGGTTTTGTTTTTTATCTCAGACTGTTGTGCCCAAGATTGCGAATATGAGAAACCACCAAGAAGCCGATTCCGATGCAAACACACGAGGGATTATTTACAAGCTCGATCTTGTGTCCAAGTATACCCAACATTGCAGATCAGGGACTTGGACCCGAGGTAGGTTTTAGCTTAGTTTTAAGGGCTGGTCTTGGGGACCCAAAGAAGGGCTGGAGCAATTCCTCAAGTTCTGTTTACATTTTGATATGGGGCCTTCAAGGGCATTGAGCCCTGTTCTCATTCTAATAGGGGCTTCCTGCCCTTGGCCTGGGCTCAGTTTTGATTCAATTGTGGGGCTTTCTAGGACATTAAGCTGTAAACAGCAAAGGTTCTACACATGGAAGGAGGACGTCACACTGTCCCTATTTGCTGAAGACGCGGTACTAGAAACAGGAAACCCAAGAGCCTCCACCAAAACCTGTTAGAACTAAGGAGTGAGTTCAGGAAAGTTGGGATCCCTGGGTGGCGCAGCGGTTTGGCGCCTGCCTTTGGCCCAGGGCGCGATCCTGGAGACCCGGGATCGAATCCCACATCGGGCTCCCGGTGCATGGAGCCTGCTTCTCCCTCTGCCTGTGTCTCTGCCTCTCTCTCTCTCTCTGTAACTATCATGAATAAATAAAAATTAAAAAAAAATTAAAAAAAAAAAAGTAAAGTAATGGGACACAAACTGACCCTACAAAGCAGAGTAGCCTTGCTGTGTCCCGACAATGAGCACTCAGGAAGGAAAGGAAGGACGTGAAGGCCTTCTCAGGAGCATCAAGGAGAATAAATAATGAGACTGAACCAAAGGAGCACAAGTCTTGTGCACTGAGCCATACCAGGCTCTGGGAGGCCGTCCTGGGCTCGTGGGGTGGGAGCCTCATCTTGTGAAAATATCCGCACTTCCTGAAGCCACCCTCAGTTTCATGGCATTCCTATCAAAATCAGGGTGGCAGATCTTAGAAATAGGAAAAAAAAACAAAACCCATAAATCCAACCCCCACAACAAATGACCCCGGACAGCAAATCAGTATTGGAGAAGCATGACAGAGTGGGACGCAGCACTTTCCTATTTCAAAAGATGTCACAGAGACACAGGATAAAGCAGTGTGGTTCTCGGGCCCCCGGCTGGCTCCGTCAGTTAAGCATCCGACTCCTGACCTCATCTCCGGTCCTGATCTCAGGGGTCATGAGTTCTAGGCCTGTGTTGGGACATGGACGAGGCGTGGAGCCTACTTAGACAAACCAGACTCACAGGGGGTGGTCCCGGCATAAGCTGAATGAGCAAAACAGAGAGTCCAGAAGGAAATGTGCTCTGATAGAACTGATTTTTTTAACTTAATTTAAACCCAATTAATTAACGTATAGCGTATTATACTTTCAGAGGAAGAATTCAGAGATTCACCAGTTGGAGATAACAGCAGTGCTCATGACATCACGTGACCTCCTTCATGCCGGTACCCTGTTATCCGCCCCCTCCAGCGACCCTCAGTTTGTTTCCTATGATTAAGAGTCTGTATTTCCTGCATCTGTTTTCATCTTATTTGTTTTTCCTTCCCTTTACAGTTGTTCATCTGCTTTGCTTCTTTAATTCCACCTGTGAATGAAACCACACGTCATTCTCTTTCCCGACTGACTTACTTCACTTAACATGATCCCTTTAGTTCTATCCACATCATTGCAAATGGCAAGATTTCCTTCTCTTTGATAGCTGAGTACCATTCCTCTCTCTATGACCATCATCTATCTCCCATCCTTTTTATCCATCATCTGGCAGAGGACACCGAGGCTCCTCCCACAGTGTGGCTACTGTGGACCCGGCTGCTGTGGACATTGGGGTGCAGGTGTCCCAAGTCTCATTGCATCTGTATCTTCGGAGTGAGCTCCAGGCCGTTCACCTGCTGGTTGCAGGGCGGCTCTATTTGTAACTTCCTGAGGGGCCTCCACACTGTTTCCAGGGCGGCTGCACCAACCCGCGGTCCCGCCCACAGTGGAAGAGGGTTGAGTGAGTTTTGCAGGACGTGGTAAAAGTCTGGTCCACATTTCATTTCACGTCCTGTGGGCTCCAATTCCTTGTCCTTAAGTATTTCTGGGGAAGCCGGGTGTTGGGCTCCTTTTCAGTGAGATGTTTCCAAAGCTAACAGGCCCCAGATGAAGCCTGAAAGGAGGCAGGTGCAGCCCAGAGAGCACCCGCTGCCTCCTGCACAGTCTCCTGTAGCGCCTGAGCATCTCGCAGGGGGCGCCTGAGCCCAGGCCCCTCCCATGGGGCACGCATGTGCAGTAGGCCTCCTCTGCCTGCACTAACAGGAGCCAGCCTGTGCTGGGGAGGCCTGCGGAAGACATGGGGACCCGTCTATGCTGATGAGCTGCAGCCTCCTCAGGACCCGCGGGGAGTCTTCAGGGGGAAATTGGGCCACATTCATGCTGACAGGAACCCCGGTCTCCTCAGGACCCACGATGAGGCTTTAGGAATATGTGGGCCCACATCCACCCTGACAGGAGCCCCTGGGCGCCTCAGGACCCTCAGGGAGGCTTCTGGAAGATGGGGGCCCACATTCACGCTGACAGGAGCCCTGAGCACCTCAGGACCCGCAGGGAGGTTTCAGGAAATTGTGGGCCCGCATCCACGCTGAGAGGCACCCCTGAGCAGCCTCACGACCCGCGGGGAGGCTTCAGGAAGATATGGGCCTGCATCCACACTGACAGGAGTCCCTGAGCTGCCTCAGGACCTGTGGGGAGGCTTCAGGAAGATGTGGAGACACGTTCACTCTGGCAGGAGCTCCCGGGTCCCTCAGGACATAAGTTGAGGCTTCTGGAAGCTGGGGGCCGCGTTCATGGTTACAGGAGCCCCAGCCTCCTCAGAACCCTCGGCGACACTTCGGGAGGATTTGGGGCCACATGGACACAGCAGGACGCTGACTTCCTCAGGACCCCTGGTGTAGACTTGGGGAAATATGTGGATGCGTCCATGGGGACAGAAGACCCCAGCTTTGTCAGGGCCTGTGGTGAAGCCTAAGAAAAATGTGGGTGCCGCATCCACAGTGACAGGAGTCTCCAGCCTCCTCAGGACCCACTGTGAAGTTTTGGGAAGATTTGGGGCCACATCCATGCTGACAGGAGCCTCCAGCCTCCTCAGGTCTTATGGTGAGGCTTGAGGAAAATGTGGGGCCACGTCAATGCTGACAGGAACCCTGTCTTTCTCAGGACCTGCACTTTGGCTTCGGGACATAAGGGGCTGCGTGTATGCTGAGAAGAGCCCACAGCCTCCTCAGGACCCGCGGAGAGTTTTCTGGGGGACGTGGGGCCATTTCCAGGGTGACAGGAGCCCCCCGCCTCCTGAGGACCTGCAGTGAGGCTTCCAGAGGATGTGAGGCATAGTCCACAGTGACAGGAGACCCAGCGTCCTCAGGACCCGCTGACTATGACTCAGGAACACGTGGGGCCACGTCGCACTCACAGGAGCCTGGCTTCCTCAGGACCCCTTGGAGGAATCTGGAGGAGCTGTTGGGGGCCACTTCCACATCAGAAGGGACTCCTCAGAACCACAGGGTAAGTGAAAGGGTAGAATGAATGGTAGGGTGAGGGGAGGGGAGGAAGTTGGTGGTTAGCCTTAGGTTAGATGTTAGGGGTTAGTGATTATGCTTATGGTTACGAATTAGAGGTTAGGTGAGGCATAAGGGTATTGGTCAGTGTTAAGAGTTAGGATGGGGGTTAGGGTAAGGGACAGGATTTAGTGTTAGGGTTAGGGTTTAGGCTCTAGGGATTAGGGCAGGAAGTTAGAGGTTGGGGTTAGGGTTATGGTTAGAGTTAGGGTTGGGCTTAGGTTTGCAGTTAGGGTTAAGGGTTAGGGTGTGAGTTATGGTTAGGGGTTAGAGTTAAGGGTTACAGTTAAACTTAGGGCTAGGTTTAGGGTTAGAGCGAGGGTTAGGATTAGGATAGGGGTTAGGGCTAGGGTTAGGGTTAGTGTTTGGTTACGGGTTAGGGTTAGGGTCAGGTCAGGGTCAGGGTACGGTTTTGGAAAAGGGTTAGATATAGGGTTAGGGAGTGGGTTAGGGGTTGGTTTTAGGGTATGGGTTAGGGTACAGTTTGTGGTATGAGATAGGATTAGTATTAGAGGGTTAGGGTTAGGGTACAGGTTAAGGTTAAGAATAGGATTTGAATACCTTATTTTAAGGTTAGGGTTAGAGGTTAGGGTTCCGGTTAGATTTAAGGTAGGGGTCAGGATTAAGGAAACCTAAGTTTAGGTGAACCTACATTTAGGAGTTAGGGTGAGGGTTGGCAGAAAGGTTCAGTGAATGTGTTTTGGTCTTGGGGTTTGTGTTTGTTTTTCGATTAGTGATGGGTCTTGTTTAAGGGCTAGGTTAACATTAGGATTAAGTGTAGGGTTAGGGTTATGTCTGTGTATGGTTAGAGTTTGGGTCTGGCATGTGCCTGCACTGGGACTCCTAGCATCTTGGGCCGTTTAGTTTTATGCACTCTATTTAGGTTTTGGGTTCAAAGATAGCCTGACTCCACCAAGTCAGTGGCCTCCCCAGAGAATCAAAATCCAGCCTTCTGATGGGGTCAGAATAGACATAGCAGGCTTCTCCCGAGCTGAGCTAAGGAGGGGATTTGTGGCTCTAAAGACTCTTTATTTGGATTTTCAGTTGCCTTTCTGATTTTATCTCTAGTGCGTACATGTTTCATCAATACTACCTATTATTATTTTAAAGTTTTACTTGGGGATCCCTGGGTGGTGCAGCGGTTTGGCGCCTGCCTTTGGCCTAGGGCGCGATCCTGGAGACCCAGGATCGATTCCCACGTCGGGCTCCCGGTGCATGGAGCCTGCTTCTCTCTGCCTGTGTCTCTGCCTCTCTTTCTCTCTCTGTGACTATCATAAATAAATAAAAATAAAAAAAATAAAGTTTTACTTGAATTCCTGTTTGTATACACAGAATGATATAGTTTCAGGTTTACCATATAGTGATTCAACCCTTGGATACAACGCCTGGTACTGGCCACAGGTGCCCTCCACTATCCCCATCCCCTGATTCCCCATCCCCCTCACCTTCCTCTGGTATTTATTAGTTTATTCTCTGTGGTTAAGAAAGTGTTTTTTTGTTTGCTTCTCTCATCCCCCCTGTGTCCCTTTGCCAGTTTGTCTGGTTTCTTAAAATTCACATGTGAATGCAATTGTATGGTATTTGGTATCTTTCTCTGACTGACTGAGTTCATTGAGCATAAGTCCTTTCCACTTCTCCCACGTCATTGTAAATGGCTTCATTTCATCGCTTCTGATGACCTGGTGATGTCGCAGTTGGTATATTTACCACATCGTCTCTGCCCATTCATCACTCGATGGACATCTGGGCTGTATCCACAGTTTGGCTGTTGTTGATAACGCTGCTACAAACACTGGGCTGCGTGTCCCACTTGGAATCTACTAAACGACTTTTGTATCCTTGGGGTAAATACCTAGCTCTGCAATTTTGGAATCGTAGGGTAGCTCTATGTTTAACTTCTTTTTTAAATTTTTTTTATGATAGTCACAGAGAGAGAGGCAGAGACACAGGCAGAGGGAGAAGCAGGCTCCGTGCACTGTGAGTCCAACGTGGGATTCGATCCCGGGTCACCAGGATCCCGACATGGGCCAAAGGCAGGTGCCAAACCGCTGCACCACCCAGGGATCCCCTATTTTTAAAGTCTCTAGGACCCCCCACAGTGTTTTCCACAGTGGCTGCACCTGTTCGCATGTCCACCAGGAGTGTAAGGGGGCTCCCACTTCTCTATAGCCTCAACAGCACCTGTTGTTTCTTCTGTTGTTAATTTTAGCCATTCTGACGGCTGTCAGGTGACATCTTATTGTGGTTTTCATTTGCATTTCCCTGATGATGGGTGACGCTGAGTGTCTTTCGGTGTCTGGTGGCCATCTGGATGTCTTGTCAGAGACAAAGTCCATTCATGTCTTCTGCCCATCTGCAGTTGGATAATTTGTGTTTAGGATGCTGAGATTTATATTTGCTTTACGTATTTTGCATACTAACTCTTTATTGGATGTGTTGTTTACAAATATCTCCTTTCATTTTGTATGTTGCCTTTTAGCGTTGGTTGTTTCTTTCACTTTGCAGAAGCTTTTGAATTTGATGAAGTCTCAATAGTATTTTTGCTTTTGTTTCCCTCAACTCAGAGGCATATCTAGAAAGAAGATCCAATGGCCAACGTCAAAGATGTTGCTGCCTATCTTTTCTTCTTTGTATGGTTTCAGGTCTCACATTTAGGTCTTTCATCCATTTTGAATTTATTTTTTATATATATGGTGTAAGAAAGTGGTCCAGTTTCATTCTTCTGCATGTGGCTGCCTGGTTTTCCCAACACTATTTGTTCTTATCCTGGGGTCAGGGTTAGGGTTTTTTGAAGAGACTGTCTTTGTGCCATTGGATATTCCTTCCTGCCTTGTTGTCGATTAATGGATCATAGAGTTACAGGTTTGTATCTTGTTTCGGCATTCCATTCCATTCTATTCTATTGATCTAAGCGTCTCCTGTTGGGAGATTCTTGATTGCTGATTCAATTTCGTTGCTGGTTATCTGTCTGTTCAAGTTTCTTATTTCTTCCTTTTTCATTTTTGCTATGTTATATATTTCCAGGAATTGATCTATTTCTTCCAGGTTCTAGGTTGCTGGCATATAATTTTTCATAATGTTCTCTTATAATCGTTTGTATTTCTCTAGTGTTGGTTGTTATTTCTCTTATCTCATTTGTGATTTTATTTGGGTCCTTTCTCATCATTTATCTTTTTTCTTTTTTAAAGATTTTATTTATGTATTCATGCGAGACACAGAGAGGCAGGGGTATAGGCAGGGGGAAAATGAGGCTCCATGCAGGGAGCCTGATGTGGGACATGATTCCCCAGGACCCCGGGATCATGACCTGAGCCAAAGCAGATGCTCAACCACTGAGGCACCCAGGTGCCTTGCTGATTAAATTCCTTTGCTAGTTATGGGTGTGTTCACATTTTCTATTTCTTCCTATTTCAGTTTTGCTCATTTATACATTTCTAGGGATTTGTCCATTTATTCCAGGTCTCCCAGTTTGTTAGTGTATAATCTTTCATAGTATTCCCTTATAATTGTCTTATTTTTCTGGTGTTGATTGTGATCTCTCTTCTCTCTTTTGTGATTTTATTTATTTAGTTCTTTTCTGTTTTCTTGTTGATAAGGCTGGCTAGGGCTTGATCCATTTTCTTAGTTATTTTGAAGAACCAGTTCTTAGTTTCATTATTCCATTCTACTGTTTTGTTGTTTCTGTATTGTTTATTTCTGCTCTCATCTTTATTTTTCCCTTCTTCTGTAGGCTTTAGGCTTTGTTTCCTATTCCTTTTCCAGCTCCTTTAGGTGTAGTGTTGGGTTGTGTATTGGAGACTTCTTGTTTCTTGAGGTAGGACTGTATTGCTATCTACTTCCCTCTAAGGACTGTCTTTGCTACATCCTAGAGGTTTGAAGAAACATGTTTTCATTTTCATTTGTTTTAAATTTCCTCTTTAATTTCCTGGTTGCTCCATTCATTCTCTAGTAGGATGATCATAATCTCCACGAATTTTTGGTCTGTCCAAATTTTTTCTTACTGTCGACCTCGAGTTTCATAGCGTCGTGGTCCGAAAATGTACATGGTGTGATACCATCCTTCTTGTACCTGTTGTACCTGTTGAGGGCTGATTTGTGGTCCATGATATAATCTATTCTGGAGAATGTCCCCTGTGCACTTGAAAAGAATGTGTATTCTGCTTTAGGAAGAAATGTTCAGACTATATCTGTTGAGTCTCTTTGGTCCAGTGTGTCAAGGCTATTGTTTCCCTGTTGATTTTCTGCATAGACGATCGGTCCATTGCCATAAGTGGGTGTTAAAATCCCCTGTCATTGTATTATTATCAGTGTGTTCCTGTACGTTTGTTGTTAATTGGTTTCTATATTTCGGTACTCCCATGTTGGCAGCATAAATATGTAGTTGTTTGATCTTTTTTTAAAAATAAATTTATTTTTTATTGGTGTTCAATTGACCAACATACAGAATAACACGCAGTGCTCATCCAGTCAAGTGTCCCCCTCAGTGCCCGTCACCCATTCACCCCCACCCCCTGCCCTCCTCCCCTTCCAGCACCCCTAGTTCTTTTCCCAGAGTTAGGAGTCTTTATGATCTCTCTCCCTTTCTGATATTTCCCAAACGTTTCTTCTCCATTCCCTTATGTTCCCTTTCACTATTATTTATATTCCCTGAAGGAATGAGAACATACACTGTTTGTCCTTCTCCGATTGACTTACTTCACTCAGCATAATACCCTCCAGTTTCATCCACGTTGAAGCAAATGGTGGGTATTTGTCGTTTCTAATGGCTGAGTAATATTCCATTGTATACATAAACCACATCTTCTTTATCTATTCATCTTTCGATGGACACCGAGGCTCCTGCCACAGTTTGGCTATTGTGGACATTCTGCTATAAACATCGGGGTGCAGGTGTCCCGGCGTTTCATTGCATCTGAATCTTTGGGGTAAATCCCCAATAGTGCAATTGCTGAGTCGTCGGGCAGGTCTATTTTTAACTCTTTGAGGAACCTCCACACAGTTTTCCAGAGTGACTGCACCAGTTCACATTCCCACCAACAGTGTAAGAGGGTTCCCTTTTCTCCGCATCCTCTCCAACATTTGTGGTTTCCTGCCTTGTTAATTTTCCCCATTCTCACTGGTGTGACATGGTATCTCATTGTGGTTTTGATTTGTATATCCCTAAGGGCAAGTGATGCAGAGCATGTTTTCATGTGCATGTTGGCCATGTCAATGTCTTCCTCGGTGAGATTTCTCTTCATGTCTTTTGCCCATTTCATGATTGGATTGTTTGTCTCTTTGGTGTTGATTTTAAGAAGTTCTTTATAGATCTTGGAAACTAGCCCTTTATCTGATACGTCTTTTGCAAATATCTTCTCCCATTCTGTAGGTTGTCTTTTAGTTTTGTTGACTGTATCCTTTGCTGTGCAAAAGCTTCTTATCTTGATGAAGTCACAATAGTTCATTTTTGCTTTTGTTTCTTTTGCCTTCATGGATGTACCTTGCAAGAAGTTGCTGTGGCCAAGTTTAAAACGGGTGTTGCCTGTGTTCTCTATGATTTTGATAGACTCTTGTCTCACATTTAGATTTTTCATCCATTTTGAGTTTATCTTTGTTTATGGTGAAAGAGAGTGGTCTAGTTTCATTCTTCTGACTGTGGATGTCCAATTTTCCCAGCACCATCTATTGAAGAGACTGTCTTTCTTCCAATGGATAGTCTTTCCTCCTTTATCGAATATTAGTTGACCATAAAGTTCAAGGTCCACTTCTGGGTTCTCTATTCTGTTCCATTGATCTATGTGTCTGTTTTTGTGCCAGGACCACACTGTCTTGATGACCACAGCTTTGTAGTACAAGCTGAAATCTGGCATGTGGTGCCCCCAGATATAGTTTTCTTTTTTAAAATTCCCCTGGCTTGGGATCCCTGGGTGGCGCAGCGGTTTGGCACCTGCCTTTGGCCCAGGGCACGATCCTAGAGACCCGGGATGGAGTCCCACATCGGGCTCCCGGTGCATGGAGCCTGCTTCTCTCTCTGCCTGTGTCTCTGCCTCTCTCTCTCTCTCTGTGTCACTATCATAAATAAATAAAAAATAAAATAAAATAAAATAAAATAAAATAAAATAAAATTCCCCTGGCTTTTCGGGGTCTTTTCTGATTCCACACAAATCTTAAAATAATTTGTTCTAACTCTCTGAAGAAAGTCCATGGTATTTTGATAGGGATTGCATTAAACGTGTACATTGCCTGGGTAACATTGACATTTTCACAATATTAATTCTGCCAATCCATGAGCATGGAATATTTTTCCAACTCTTTGTGTGTTCCTCAATTTCTTTCAGAAGTTTTCTATAGTTTTTAGGGTATAGATCATTTACCTCCTTGGTTAGGTTTATTCCTAGGTATCGTATGATTTGGGTGCAATTGTTAATGAGATTGACTCCTTAATTTCTCTTTCTTCAGTCTCATTGTTAGTGTATAGAAATGCCTTTGATTTCTGGGCATTGATTTTGTATCCTGCAACGCTACCAAATTGCTGTTCGAGTTCTAGCAATCTTGTGGGGGAGGGTTTTGGGTTTTCTAGGTAGAGTATCATGTCATCAGCAAAGAGGGAGAGTTTGACTTCTTCTTTGCCAATTTGAATGCCTTTAATGTCTTTTTGTTTCCTGATTGCTGAGGCTAGGATTTCCAATACTATGTTGAATAGCAGTGGTGAGAGTGGATATCCCTGTCTTATTCCTGATCTTAGGTGAAAGGCTCCCAGTGCTGCCCCATTGAGAATGATATTTGCTGTGGGCTTTTCGTAGATGGCTTTTAAGATGTCGAGGAATGTTCCCTCTATCCCTACGCTCTGAACTGTTTTGATCAGGAATAGATGCTCTATTTTGTCAAATGCTTTCTCTGCTTCTAATGAGAGGATCATATGGTTCTTGGTTTTTCTCTTGCTGATATGATGAATCACATCGATTGTTTTACGAGTGTTGAACCATCCTTCGGTCCCGGGGATAAATCCTACTTGGTCATGGTGAATAATATTCTTAATGTATTGTTGGATCCTATTGGCTAGTATCTTGTTGAGAATTTTTGCATCCATGTTCATCAAGGATATTGGTCTGTATTCTCCTCTTTGGTGGGGTCTTTGTCTGGTTTTGGAATTAAGGTGATGCTGGCTTCATAGAACGAATTTGGAAGTACTCCATCTCTTTCTATCTTTCCAAACAGCTTTAGTAGGATAGGTATGGTTTCTTTAAACGTTTGATAGATTTCCCCTGGGAAGCCATCTGGCCCTGGACTTTTGTGACTTGGGAGGTTTTGGATGACTGCTTCAATTTCCTCCCTGGTTATTGGCCTGTTTAGGTTTTCTATTTCTTCCTGTTCCAGTTTTGGTAGTTTGTGGCTCCAGGAATGCGTCCATTTCTTCTAGATTGCCTAATTTATTTCCGTATAGCTGTTCATAATATGTTTTTAAAATCGTTTGTATTTCCTTGTGTTGGTAGTGATCTCTCCTTTCTCATTCATGATTTTATTAATTTGAGTCTTCTCTCTCTTCTTTTTAATAAGACTGGCTAATGGTTTATGTATGTTATTAATTCTTTTAAAGAACCAACTCCTGGTTTTGTTGATCTGTTCCACATTTATTGTGGTCTCAATTTCCTTGAGGTCTGCTCAAATTTTAATTAAATCTCTTATTCTTTTGGGTGTAGGATCTAGCTGCTGTTTTTTTCTCTAGCTCCTTTATGAGTAAGGTTAGCTTTTGTATTTGAGTTCTTTCCAGTTTTTGAATGGATGCTTGTATTGTGATGTATTTCCCCCTTAGGACTGCTTTTGTTGCATGCCAAAGATTTTGAACATTTGTATCTTCATTCTCATTAGATTCCATGAATCTTTTTAATTCTTCCTCAATTTCCTGGTTGACCCTTTCATCTTTTAGCAGGATGGTCCTTAACCTCCACGTGTTTGAAGTCCTTCCAAACTTCTTGTTATGATTTAGTTCTAATTTCAAGGCATTATGGTCTGAGAATATGCAGGGGACGATCTGAATCTTTTGGTATCGGTTCAGACGCGATTTGTGATCCAGTATGTGGTCTATTCTGGAGAAAGTTCCATGTGCACTTGAGAAGAATGTTTATTTAGTTCAGTTTGGATGTAAAGTTCTGTAGATATCTGTGAAATCTATCTGCTCCAGTGTATCATTTAAAGCTCTCGTTTCTTTGGAGATGTTGTGCTTAGAAGACCTATCGAGGGTAGAAAGACCTAGATTGAAGTCACCAAGTATAAGATAATTATTATCTAAGTATTTCTTCACTTTCGTTATTAATTGGTTTAAATATTTGGCAGCTCCGATATTCGGGGAATATATATTGAGGATTGTTAAGTCCTCTTGTTGGATAGATCCTTTAAGTATGATTTAGTGTCCGTCTTCATCTCTCACTATAGTCTTCGGGGTAAATTTTAGTTTATCTGATATAAGGATGGCTACCCCTGCTTTCTTTTGAGGACCATTTGAATGGTAAATGGTTCTCCAACCCATTATTTTCAGATTGTAGGTGTCCTTCTGTCTAATATGAGTCTCTTGTAGACAGCAAATAGTTGGGTCCTGCTTTTTTATCCAGTCTGAAACCCTGTGCCTTTGAAGGGGTCATTAAGCCCATTCACGTTCAGAGTTACTATCCACAGATATGAGTTTAGTGTCATCATGACATCTATTCAGTCCTTGTTTTTGTGGATTGTTCCACTGAACTTCTTCTTAAAGGGGAATTTTAAGAGTCCCCCTTAAAATTTCTTGCAGAGCTGGTTTGGAGGTCACATATTCTTTCAGTTCCTGCCTGTCTTGGAAGCTCTTTATCTCTCCTTCCATTTTGAATGAGAGCCTTGCTGGATAAAGTATTCTTGGTTGCATGTTCTTCTCATTGAGGACCCTGAATATATCCTGCCAGCCCTTTCTGGCCTGCCAGGTCGCTGTGGAGAGGTCTGCTGTTACCCTAATGCTCCTCCCCATAAAGGTCAGGGATTTCTTGTCTCTTGCTGCTTTAAGGATCTTCTCTTTATCTTTGGAATTTGCAAGCTTTACTATTAAATGTCGAGGTGTTGGACGGTTTTTATTGATTTTAGGGGGGGGATCTCTCTATTTCCTGGATCTGAATGCCTGTTTCCCTTCCCAGATTAGGATTGTTTTCAGCTAGGATTTGTTCAAATACATATTCTGGCCCTCTGTCCCTGTCGGCGCCCTCGGGAACCCCAATTACAAGTAGGTTTTTCTTCCTCAGGCTGTTGTTTATTTCCCTTAATCTGTCTTCTTGCTCTCTTAATTGTCTGTCTCTTTTTTCCTGAGTTTCCTTCTTTGCCATCAACTTGTCTTCTATGTCACTCACTCGTTCTTCCACCTCCTTAACCCTCGTCGTTAGGACTTCTAGTTTGGATTGCATCTCATTCAATTGATTTTTAATTTCTGCCTGATTGTATCTAAATTCTGCAGTCATGAAGTCTCTTGAGTCCTTTATGCTTTTTTCTAGAGCCACCAGTAGCTGTATAATCATGCTTCTGAATTGGCTTTCTGACATTGAATTGTAATCCAGATTTTGTAACTCTTAGGAGAGAGGACTGTTTCTGATTCTTTCTTTTGAGGTGAGGTTTTCCTTCTATTCATTTTGCTCAGTGCAGAGTGGCCAAAAAAAATTGTATTGGGAAAAGGAGAAAAAGAGAGGAGAGAAAGAAGGAAAGAAAAGAGAAAAAGAGAAAAGGAAGAAAAAAAAGAAAAAAGAAGAAAAAGAGAAAGAAAAAGAAAGAAAGGAATAAAGGGTGGGGGATGCAACAAATCAAAAAGAAAGAAGAAAAGAAAAAGAAAAGAAGAGAAGAGAAAAGAAAAGAAAAAAGAAAAGAAAAGAAAAAACCACGGGAGAGTATCTTTTGATTCTGTATACTTTAAGTCCGTTGACTTCCCCTGGAACTTGTCCGTCTAGCTCGTCTTCTGGGGGAGGGGCCTGTTGTGCTGATTTTCAGGTGTTAGCTCTTGAGGGAGCTGCTCTGCCCTCTGCCTGGTGCAGGGCTCAGTGGGGGTTGTTTAACCCGTGAGGCCCCAGGAGGAACCATCCCAGTGACGCTGGCAGCTCTGGAGCCCTGGATTCAGCTCCCACAGTAACTATGGAGCTCTCCCTCTGCAGGACCTGGAGGTGCCAAGGCGGGGACGCTGATCTGCTCAGCTCTGGGCAGAAGCGTCCTAGCTGTCGTGGGCCTTCCCGGGCTCTGCCTGTCCCAGGGGGAGGCCAAATCCTGGGCTGTGTCCTGGCACCCTGTGCTCCAGTGCCTGCGCTGTTGGATTCCCCCTCCCGGCCACACAGCCGCCTCCGCGGCGCTGCCGCCCGAGCCCCTCTGAGCTGGTCCCAGAGCCCCGCAGCCCTCTCCGCAGGGATCCTCTTCCTCTGCTGGAGCCCCCTCCGAGCTGCTCCTGGCCTCGCAGCCCCCTCCATGCGGAGCCGCCGCCCGAGCCCCTCCGAGCTGCTCCGGGTCCAGCCGTGGGCCCTGCAGTCTTTTAGGGAGCTCGGCCGCGGGGTATGGTGCAGTCTCCTGGGTGCGCAGGTGTCTGTTAGTGTTCCAGGGAGCCCGAGGGCATCCCCGCCATCCTGGCGTCCTGCTCCAACTCCCTGCGGGTGCCTTTCCACCCAGGAAGATTGGTGAAGCTCCTGCTTCTCCGGGACAGAGCTTTCCTGTCCTGGGGGCACTCGCCCCGGCCTTAGCCCGGCACCTCGTGGGGCCCCTCCCCCTTGGATGCCTTTTGTTTCTTTATTTCTTTTCCCCCCTCTTCCTACCTTGATAGAAGTGTGAACTCTTCTCACTGTAGCATTCCAGCTGGTCTCTCTTTAAATCTCAGGCCGAATTCATAGATTTTCAGGATGATGAAGATTATCTAGGTAATTTGGTGGGGACAGGTGATTTGGGGACCCTACTCTTCCGCCATCTTGCCCCTCCCTCCACTTTCCTATTTCAAACAATGTCACAGAGACACAGGATAAAGCAGTGTGGTTCTCGGGCCCCGGCTGGCTCCGTTGGTTAAGCATCCGACTCCTGACTTCACCCTTGGTCTTGATCTCGGGGTCATGAATTCTAGCCCTGTGCTGAACTGTGGACGAGGCATGGAGCCTACTTAAACAAACCAAACCCACAGGGGTGTGGTTCTGGCATAAGCTGAAGGAGCAGAATAGAGAGCCTGGAAGAAAATGCACTCCGATACCGTCAACTGATTTTTTAAACTTAATTTAATTTAAACCCAATTAATTAAGAGTATAGTGTATTATACTTTCAGAGGTAGAATTCAGGGATTCACCAGTTGGAGATAACACCAGGGCTCATGACATCACGTGCCCTCCTTCATGCCCATCTACCAGTTACCCTGTCCCTCCACTCCCCTCCCCTCCAGCGACCCTCAGTTTGTTTCCTGTGATTGAGTCTTTTTTTCCTCCATGTCTGTTTTCATCTTATTTGTTTTTCCTTCCCTTCACAGATGCCCATCTGCTTTGCTTCTTTAATTTCACCTATGAATGCAACCATACGGTAATTTTCTTTCCTGACTGACTTATTTCACTTAACATGATCCCTCTAGTTCTATCCACATCATTGCAAATGGCAATATTTTCTTCTCTTTGATAGCTGAGTACCATTCCTATCATCTAACTATCTATCATCTATGACCATCATCTATCTTCCATCCTCTTTATCCATCATCTGCCTGAGGGCACCAAGGCTCCTCCCACAAGGTGGCTACTGTGGACCCGGCTGCTGTGGACATTGGGGTGCAGGTGTCCCCGAGTCTCATGCATCTGTATCTTCGGGCTGAGCTAAGGCCGTGCACCTGCTGGTCCCAGGGCGGCTCTATTTGTAACTTCCTGAGGAGCCTCCACACTGTTTCCAGGGTGGCTGCACCAGCCTGCGGTCCCGCCCACAGAGGAGGAGGGTTGAGTGAGTTTTGCAGGGCGTGGTTAAAGTCTGGTACACATTTCTTTTTGTGTCCTGTGGGCTCTAATCATTGTCCTTAAGTATTTCTGGGGAAGCCGGGTATTGGGCTCCGTTTCAGTGAGTCGTTTCCGAAGCTCATAGGCCTCAGCTGGAGCCTGGAAGGAGGCAGTTGTGGCCCCGTGTACGGGGACGCTGCCTCTGCATGGCCTCCTGCAGTGCCTGAGCGTCCTGCAGGAGGCGCCCGAGCCCAGGCACTGCTCAAGGGCCGCGAAGGGTCAGTAGGCCTCGTCCACCTGCACTAACAGGAGCCCACCTGTGCTGGGGAGGCCTGAGGAGGACATGGGGACGCATCCACGCTGATGAGCCCCGGTCTCCTCAGGAACCGCGGTGAGGCTTCAGGAAGATGTGGGCCCGCATCCACCCTGACAGGAACACCTGGGCTGCTTCAGGACCTGCAGGGAGGCTTCAGGAAGCTGTGGTGCCAGCGTCCACTCTGGCAGGAGCTCCCGGGCCGCTCAGGACATAAGTTGAGGCTTCTGGAAGGTGGGGGCCGCATCCACGGTGTCAGGAGCCCTGGCCTCCTCAGAACCCGCAGTGACGTTATGGGAGGACGTGGGGCCACGCCCACACAACAGGACGCTGATGTCCTCAGAACCCCCGGTGTAGACTTCGGGAAATATGGGGATGCTTCCATGCAGACAGAAGACCCCAGCCTTGTCAGCGCCTGTGGTGAGGCGTAAGAAAGATGTGGGTGCCGAATCCACACTGACAGGAGTCTCTGGCCTCCTCAGGACCTGCCCTTTGGCTTCGGGATATATGGGGCTGTGTCTATGCTTACAGGAGCCCACAGCCCCCTCAGGACCCGCGGTGAGTTTTCTGGGGGCCATGGGGCCATGTCCAGGCATACAGGAGCCCTCGGCCTCCTGAGGACCTGCTGTGAGGCTTCCAGAGGATGTGAGGCATAGTCCACAGTGACAGGAGACCCAGCGTCCTCAGGACCCTGCTGACTATGACTCAGGAACACGTGGGGCCACGTCCACACGCACAGGATCCTGGCTTCCACAGGACCCCCTGGAGGACTCTGGAGGCGCCATTGGGGGCCACGTCCACATCAGAAGGGACTACTCAGAACCACAGGGTAAGTGAATGGGTAGAATGAATGGTAGGGTCAGGGGAGGGGAGGCAGTTGGTGGTTACATTAGGTTAGATGTTAGGGTTTAGTGATTATGCTTATGGTTACGGATTAGAGGATAGCGTGAGGGATAAGGGTAAGGGTGAGTGGTTAGGAGTTGGATGGGGGTTAGGGATTAGGGAAAGGGGTTAGGGTTAGTGTTAGGGACAGGATTTAGAGTTAGGGTTAGGGTTTAGGCTTAGGGATTAGGGCAGGATGTTAGGAGTTGGGGTTAGGGTTATGGTTAGTGTTAGGGTTGTGATTAGGTTTGCAGTTAGGGTTAGGGGTTAGGGAGTGAGTTAGGGTTAGTTGTTAGGGTTAGGGGTTAGGGTTAAAGTTAGTGCTAGGTTTAGAGTTAGGGTGAGCGGGAGGGTTAGGATAGGGGTTAGGATTAGGGTTAGTGTTTGGTTAGGGGTAATGGTCAGGTCAGGGTCAGGGTAGGGTCAGTGTACGGTTTTGGAAAAGGGTAAGAGATAGGGTTAGGCAGTGGGTTAGGGTTTAGTTTTAGGGTACGGGTTAGGGTACAGTTTGGGGTATGAGATAGGGTTAGTATTAGAGGGTTAGGATTAGGGTACAGGATAAGGTTAAGAATAGGATTTGAATACATTAAGGTTAGGGTTAGAGGTTAGGGTTAGGGTTAGATTTAAGGTAGGGGTCAGGGTTAAGGAAACCTAAGAATAGGTTTAGGAGTTAGGGTGAAGCTTGGCCTGTAGGTTCAGTGAATGTGTTTCGGTCTTGGGGTTTGTGTTTGGTTTTTGATTAGTGATAGGTCTTGTTTAAGGTTTAGGTTAACATTAGGCTTAAGTGTAGGGTTAGGGATATGTCTGTGTATGGTTAGAGTTTGGGTCTTGGCCTGTGCGTGCACTGGGACTCCTAGTATCTTGGGCAGTTTAGTTTTATGCACACTATTTAGGTTTTGGGTTCAAAGATAGCTTGACTCCAACAAGTCAGTGGCCTCCCCAGAGAATCAAAATCCAGGCTTCTGCTGCGGTCAGAAAAGACATGGCAGGCTTCTCCCGAGCTGAGCTAAGGAGGGGATTTGTGGCTCTAAATACTCTTTATTTGGATTTTCAGTTGCCTTTCTGATTTTATCTCTTGTGCACACATGTTTCATCAATACTAACAATTATTATTTTAAACTTTTATTGAATTCCTGTTTGTAAACACAGTATGATATAGTTTCAGGTTTACCACATACTGATTCAACCCTTGGATGCAACGCCTGGTACTGGTCACAGGTGCCCTCCACTATCCCCATCGCCTGATTCCCCATCCCCCCCCACCTTCCTCTGGTATCTATTAGTTTATTCTCTGTGGTTAAGAGTGAGTTTCTTGGTTTGCTTCTCTCATCCCACCCCATCGATCCCCTTGCCAGTTTGTTTGGTTTCTTAAAATTCACATGTGAATGCAATTGTATGGTATTTGGTATCTTTCTCTGACTGACTGAGTTCCTTGAGCATAAGTCCTTTCCACTTCTCCCACGTCATTGTAAATGGCTTCATTTCATCCCTTGTGATGACCGAGTGATGTCGCAGTGTGTATATTTACCACATCGTCTCTGCCCATTCATCTGTCGATGGACATCTGGGCTGTATCCACAGATTGGCTATTGTTGATAACGTCACTACAAACACTAGGCTCTGTGTCCCTCTTTGAATCTAAGAGACTACTTTTATATCCTCGGGATAAATACCTAGCTGTGCAATTTTGGAATCATAGGGTACTTCTACTTTTAACTTCTTGAGGACCCTCCACACTGTTTTCCACAGTAGCTGCACCTGTTCACATGACCACGAGGAGTGTAAGGGGGCTCCCCCTTCTCCATAGCCTCACCAACACCTGTTGTTTCTTGTGTTGTTAATTTTAGCCATTCTGTCGGCTGTCAGGTGACATCTCATTGTGGTTTTGGTTTGCATTTCCCTGATGATGGGTGACGCTGAGTGTCTGTCCGTGTGTCTGGTGGCCATCTGGATGTCTTGACAGAGACAAAGTCCATTCATGTCTTCTGCCCATCTGCAGTTGGATAATTTGTGTTTAGGATGCTGAGATTTATATTTGCTTTACGTATTTTGCATACTAACTCTTTATTGGATGTGTTGTTTACAAATATCTCCTCTCATTTTGTATGTTGCATTTTAGCGTTGCTTGTTTCCTTCACTTTGCAGAAGCTTTTCAATTTGATGAACTCCCAATAGGATTTTTGCTTTTGTTTCGCTCACCTCAGATGCATATTTGGAAAGAAGATCCAATGGCCAATGTCAAAGATGTTGCTGCCTATCTTTTCTTCTTTGTATGGTTTCAGGTCTCACATTTAGGTCTTTCATCCATTTTGAATTTATTTTTTATATATATGGTGTAAGAAAGTGGTCCAGTTTCATTCTTCTGCATGTGGCTGCCTGGTTTTCCCAACACCATTTGTTCTTATCCTGGGGTCAGGGTTAGGGTTTGTTGAAGAGACTGTCTTTGTGCCATTGGATATTCCTTCCTGCCTTGTTGTCGATTAATGGACCATAGAGTTACAGGTTTGTATCTTGTTTCGGCTTTCCATTCTATTCTATTGATCTAAGCGTCTCCTGTTGGGAGATTCTTGATTGCTGATTCAATTTCTCTGCTGGTTATCTGTGTGTTCAAGTTTCTTATTTCTTCATCATTTTTGCTATGTTATATATTTCCAGGAATTGATCTATTTCTTCCAGGTTCGGGGTTGCTGGCATATAATTTTTCATAATGTTCTCTTATAAACGTTTGTATTTCTAGTGTTGGTTGTTATTTCTCTTTTCTCGTTTGTGATTTTATTTGGGTCCTTTCTTATCTTTATATCTTTTTCTTTTTTAAAGATTTTATTTATGTATTCATGGGAGACGCAGAGAGGCAGAGGTATAGGCAGAGGGAAAATGGGGCTCCATGTGGGGAGCCTGATGTGGGACTTGATGCCCCAGGATCCTGGGATCGTGACCTGAGCCAAAGCAGGTGCTCAACCACTGAGGCACCCAGGTGCCTTGCTGATTCAATTCCTTTGCTACTTATGGGTCTGTTCACATTTCTATTTCTTCCTATTTCAGTTTTGATTGTTTGCACATTTCTAGGGATCTCTCCAATTCTTCCTGGTCTCCCAGTTTGTTAGCGTATAATCTTTCATAGTATTCCCTTATAATTGTCTTATTTTTCTGGTGTTGATTGCGATCTCTCTTCTCTCATTTGTGACTTTATTTATATAGGTCTTTTCTCTTTTCTCATTGATAAGACTGGCTAGGGCTTTGTCTATTTTATTAATTATTTTGAAGAACCAGATCTTAGTTTCGTTATTCCATTCTACTGTTTTGTTGTTTCTGCATTGTTTATTTCTGCTCTCATCTTTATTTTTTCCCTTCTTCTGTAGGCTTCAGGCTATGTTTGCTATTCCTTTTCCAGCTCATTTAGGTGTAGGGTTAGGTTGTGTATTGGAGACTTCTTGTTTCTTGAGGTAGGCCTGTATTGCTATGTACTTCCCTCTTAGGACTGCCTTTGCTACATCCCAGAGGTTTTGAGAAACATGTTTTCATTTTCATTTGTTTTAAATTTCCTATTTAATTTCTTGGTTGCTCCATTCATTCTCTAGTAGGATGTTCATAATCTCCACGTATTTTTGGTCTGTCCAATTTTTTTTTCTTACTGTCGACTTCAAGTTTCATAGCGTCGTGGTACAAAAATGTACAGGGTGTGATATCAACCTTCTTGTACCTGTTGTACCTGTTGAGGGCTGATTTGTGGGCCATGATATGATCTGTTCTGTAGAATGTCCCATGTGCAGTTGAAAGGAATGTGTAGGGATCCCTGGGTGGTGCAGCAGTTTAGCGCCTGCCTTTGGCCCATGTCGCGATCCTGGAGACCCGGGATCGAATCCCACGTCGGCCTCCAGGTGAATGGAGCCTGCTTCTCCCTCTGCCAATGTCTCTGCCCCTCTCTCACTCTCTCTCTCTCTGTGACTATCATAAATAATAAAAAATGAAAGGAATGTGTATTCTGCTTTAGGATGAAATGTTCAGACTATATCTGTTGAGTCCCTGTGGTCCAGTGTGTCAAGGCTATTGTTCCCCTGTTGATTTTCTGTATAGACGATCAGTCCATTGCCATAAGTGGGTGTTAAAATCCCCTGTCACTGTATTATTATCAGTGAGTTCCTGTACGTTTGCTGTTAATTGGTTTCTATATTTAGGTACTCCCATGTTGGCAGCATAAATATTTAGTTGTTTGATCTTGATAGTCTTTTTAATTATGAAATAATGCCCTTCTTCATCTCTTCTTATACTATTTGTTCTTTCTTTTTTGAAATTTAAATATTTTATTTATTTATTCATGAGAGATACACAGAGAAGTAGAGGCAAAACATAGGCAGAGGGAAAGGCAGGCTCCGCAAAGGGAGGCCGATGTGAGACTTGATCCTGGGATCCCAGGATCACACCCTGAGCCGAAGGCAGATGCTCAACCACTGAGCCAACAGGTGTCCCCCAGGGTTAGGTTTCAAATTTCGTTTGTCTGATATAAGTATGGGTCCTCCAGCTTTCTTTTGATATCCATTAGCGTGATAGATGATTTTCCATCCCCTGACTTTCAATCTCCTGGTGTCTATAAGTCTAATGTGAGCATCTTGTAGGCAGCATACAGATGGATCTTGTTTTTTAAATAATGATTTTATTTATGAGAGAGAGAGAGAGAGAGAGAGAGAGGCAGAAAATTAGGCAGAGAGAGAAGCAGGCTCCCCACCAGGAGCAGAATATGGGACTTGATCCCAGACTCCAGGATCACACCCTGAGTCAAAGGCAGAGGCTCAACCCCTGAGCCACCCAGGCATCCCAGATCCTGTTTTTTAAGCCACTCTGATACTCTATATCTTTTGATTGGAGCATTTAGTCTATCAGCATTCAGAGTGATTATTCAAAGATATGAACTTTGTGCCTTTGTGTTTCTGGAAGAGTTGGTGTTTCTGGTGATGTTCTCTGGGCCTTTCTAGTCTTTGTTTCTTTTGGTCTCTTTTTTCCCCCACTAGAAGAGTCCCTCTTAAAATTCCTTACTGGACTGGTTAAGTGGTCATGAACTCCTTTATATGTTGCCTGTCTAGGAAAATCTTTATGTCTCCTTCTCTCCTGAATGACACCCTTGCTGAAGCAAGAATTCATACAAATTGGACTCCAATAAAAATAAATTTAAAAACATAAAATAAATTCTTTCTAATATGATTGAGATAAATGGCATGTAGGAGGAAAACCAGAAGCAGAAAGAGAAGAGGAGAGATTTTACCCTCTGTCGCCTTCACAGGGACCTGGTGTCCTTTCCTAGGAGGTGCCCCCTGTCCATAGGATGCTTCCTTCCCCTCTGTGCTCCTTGTTGGAACCCAGCAGGCACATCTCCGTGCCTCCAGCACGTCTGCAGTCATGGTTTATAGCGTCTTCCATGTATCCTATTGGGGATCACAGCGTCTTGTATGTAACCATCCGGCTGCTGTTTGACAACACTGGGGGGATTACGACTTTTGTTGGTTTTGGGGTGTGTGTGTCTCTATGACATGCAGCTATCACGTGCAGCTATTGGATCCTATGGCTGGGTAACCCAAAATCCTGAAATGGTTGGCAAAACCTCATTTCTGGTGCTGGCGCTGGGTGGCTAGCTGGGCTCTCCTATCCACCCCAGGGCTCGCTCATGCAGTGACTTTCCGCTGGAGGGTCAGCTGAGCTGGAAGATCTGGTTCGGCCACATTCCCATGTCCGGCAGTGGGTCTCCCCGAGCGCCGTCTGCTTCTCCTCTCCCTGATGCCTCTCCAGCAGGGAGCCGGACCTCGGGGCTGCCCTGGGGGGATCTCCAGAGGCGCCAGGTGACTATTACGGGGAGCCATGGGGCAGCCTGTGTGTGGGAGTAGGGGTGGTGATGGGGCTGGGGTTCCTCGGTCCCCTGTGCTGCCTGGCCTTCAAGCCGAGCCCCATGCTCACCCACCCCCTACTCACTCGGGCAAGGAGGGTGCCCTCCACACGTTGGTGTGAGAGATCCAGCACCACAAGGTGTGCACACTGAGTCCACCTGGTGAGGGTGGCCCAGGTGCATGAGCTGTAAGTGTGGGACCCAGGAAATTTAACAAAAATCCCCTACCCCTGGACAAACAGAGCAGGACTCATTCCATTTTGTGCTACACCCGCCACCTCCCCTATGACCCCCAAATGACCTACTTATAGCTTAAGGCGCTGCCCCACCCTAGTCAGGCCGCTGGGCACACCCTAATTGGAAATCGGCTCATAACAATGTAACCCTGCTTTGTGCCCGCCAAAATCGTGCACCAATTCTGACCAAAGTAATAGACCAGCTCAAGTGGATACTATAGGGTAAGGTGTAATTCAGTCGGCCAACTACATGTGGACCGACATGACTGTGCAACTTTCTGCGTATCCCATGGTCCACTGGCCCCTATAAAGCTGCCTCACCTCTTAGTCTCGGGGTCCAAGTCCCTGCTCCAATGTGTCTGGTGCACTTGGACCCAAGCTCCAGCTTGTAAAGAGACCCTCAGGAGTTTCATCAGTGTCGGCTCCTTGGTGGTTTCTTGGATTCGCAATCTTGGGCACAACACAAGGGCCTGCTGTCCTGATATCACTTCCACGGCCACGCTGACCGCCCCGCAGGCCCTCTGTGCCCAAGGCACCCAGGCACGGGGATGCGGGGAGCGGAGGAAGTGCCCCGGAATCCTGCCAGGCCCGGCCCCCTGGACAGAGGGAGCAGTGACCTCTCAGGTCACTTTGCACAGACCCTGGTGACCTGAGGCTCCCTGACTGTCACTCTGTCCCGCCCATTCTGGCCCACAGGGCACAGGCTGAGTCCCAGTAAAGTCTGTGAGGCCTGACCCTGGCGTCCGGCCACCCCTGGATGGCACGTGGGGACGTCAGCTGTGTGTGCCTAGCGGCGCCCCTGCATGGGCTGGTTGGGGCCTCGGTGGTGCCCCCTCCTCCTCTCTGGGGGTCTCTCCAAGCCCCGTGCACAGTGTTCTGGGAGACACAGAAACGGGCTGGCTGTGCATTTTCGCACCACAACACTTTATTGAATTTGTACAGGAAATGGGCTCAGAGCAGAGGGTGTGCGCCTTCCCCTGGGGAAGGAGACCTTTTTGTCTTTAGGGGAGGGCAAGAATCACACAGGGTGGGGGGGTGAGTGCTGGAGTCCCCCACCTGGGAGCATGTGTGGACTCTGGTTGGGGGCGTGTGTCCTGAGGTTTCAGCTTGAGTGACGGTTCTGAGGACAGCAGAGCTGACCTGGAACTGCAGCTCATGGGCTCCTGTGCTGGGTCCCTGCAGGGCAGCTGGACCCCGGCCTCGGGACCCCTGGGGCCCCAACACCTGTAGGAGCCTGCCCCTTGGTGTGGGTGTGGGTGGGGCCCACCGGCCTACCCCTGCTCTCCCCACCCTGGGGTGTCCCGGGATTCCCTGGTCTGCCTAGGTCAGTGACCTGGATCTGTGGGGCACGCCCAGTGCCCAGGAGGCCACATTCAACTGTGAGAAGGCTCGCTCAGCCCGGGGCCAGAATCCAGGGCTGGCCAGGGCCATGGGGGGCTGGATCCCATTAGTCTTTGTGTTGGGCCTGTTGGGGGCTCAAATCAACCCAGCTCCCCAGAGCCTGGTGCCCAGTCAGCCCAGGTCCCTCTAGGTTAGGGGCTGGTGTCCTGTGCAGGGTGTGCCGTGCTCCAGGAGAGACAGTGGGCGGAGGCAGGGCACAGTGGGTCCTCTGCACCACTCACCTGCACACACCGTGTCGGGGGCTCCCTGTCTTCCCTCCTCCCTGCAACCCCTGGGTACTCTATGGGACACCCGGGCTTCTGATGGGAGCAGGGTATCCAGAGAACCCCGGGGAGGCTGAGCATGTCCCACAGGGGGCAGCTGCACCGGGTCCTTGTTCAGGGCCGATGGTGTGAGGGTGGATGGTGTGGGGGCATGGGTATGATGGTGGTGGAGTTGGGGGCTGGTGTAGGGGGGATAGTGTTGAGGTATAGTGTGGGTGGGGATTGTGTGGGGCTTTGTGTGTGTGAGGGGGATGGTGTAGGGGCAATGCCATGGGGGATGATGATGTAGGGGGATGATGTGTTTCTGGGAAATGGGGGGATGGGGTGGGGGGCTGGTAGACACACGGCAAACCCTTTCTCTAAGATGCATGGGGAGACGTCTACAGATAAAGGCGACCCCAGTCTGGGGTTTGCTGTGACACCTGCCCCTGGGGCCCCGTGTGGTCAGTGCAGGGCCCTGGCTGGACTGGGGGCAATATCTCGGGTCATCATACTATGTATGTTTACAAATTGCAAATTGTCTCAAATTAAATGCATAGAATTTAGAAATATATAAAGCACTGAGAGGGGGTGTCACCCTGACCCGTCCGACCCTCATCGGATCGATGTGTGTCCTCCTCCAGTCACAGCCATACACCCAGCCCCCAGGTCCCCTTACTGCCCCCCACGGCCCGCAACCCCGCCCCCTGCTTTTCAGAGGGCCGTCCCTCCCACCTTTGGGGTTCAGCTCACATGGCAACCCCTGGAGGCCCCATCCTAGTGGCCTCCTCATCCCTGAGACCCCGGGGGAGGGGGCACGGGGTTCATCCCCAGCACCTTACCATGCAGCTGTGTGTTGCTGGCTGCTGTTCTTCTCCCGGCCTCGGAAGCCCTGTGTTCCCGACCCAGAAGCCCCTGGTCCTCCCCCGGAGCCCGATCCCCCCTGGCCCCTCAGCCTCACCCTACCCTGTAGTAGTACCAAAACATGATGTGACTGCTGAATGTCCTGTTGACGTCCAGGTCTACCTGTGTGATGTCCTAGGAGGAGACCAGGGCCTCCTCCTTCATTTCCTGTGGGAAAACCGGGGAGGAGGAGCAGGCATCAGGGATACAGACCCTGACCTGTCACGAGCTGCTGTGCTGGGCAGGGAGCCCTGGGGCAACCATGGGAGTGTGTCCTGCAGAAACCTCCTTCCTTCCTCTGGGAGGCCGGGAATGGTGGGAGTGCCCACCGTGCCCATGGAACTGTGTGAGGGCCTGTGCCCAGCTGTTGTGGGCGGGGAGGTGACTGAGGGTCAGCCTGGGTGGGAGGGCATAGGGGTTCAGCCCAGGTGGGAGGGGACATGGGGTGTTGTGCCCAAGATTGCGAATCTGAGAAACCACTACGGAGTTGACACCAATGCAAACACATGAGGGTTGATTTCCAAACTCGAGCTTGCGTTCAAGTACCCCCGAACCCAACACAGCGGAGCAGGGACCTGGACCCCGAGTTGGGTTTTAGCTTAGTTTTAAGGGCTTGTCTCATGGCCCTCCAGAAGGGCTGGAACAATTCCTCAAGTTCTGTTTACATTTTGTTTTTGTTTTTTTTTTTTAATTTTTATTTATTTATGATAGTTACAGAGAGAAAGAGAGGCAGAGACACAGGCAGAGGGAGAAGCAGGCTCCATGCACCGGGAGCCTGATGTGGGATTCGATCCTGGGTCTCCAGGATCGCGCCCTGGGCCAAAGGCAGGCGCCAAACCGCTGCGCCACTCAGGGATCCCTCTGTTTACATTTTGATATGGGGCCTTCATTGGCATTGAGCTCTGTTCTCATTCTAATAGGCGCTTCAGCCCTTGGCGTGGGCTCAGTTCTTATTCTATTGTGGGGCTTTCCAGGGCAATAAGCTGTAAACTTTTGTTTTTTTCCTGTAACTGAAGTAATGTAAATTTCAGCTCTTCTTCACAGGGTCCTGGGATGGCTTGACGTGTTTGAACGCTGAACTTAAAGTGGAAAGGCCTTCATTTTCTCGGCCTCCTTGCATCCATTCCCATCCTATCTAGCTCCTTCCCCCTTCCCCAGAGCTCCTAAGAGAGAAATTGCAAATGACCTCAGCCTGGCAGCCTGTGTTGTGGGACAGGCCCAGGGATTTGTAATCAGGAAGACCTGGCTCCTGGGCGTCCCAGCTGTGTAGTGGGATTCGATGCTGCAGACTCTTACTCCCTGAGGCTATCTTGACAACCGACTTTGTACATAGAAAAGCTGTCCTTTCCCTTTATAAGATGAAGAGCGAGTCAAAGTGTTTTTTTCTCTGCACTTCTGATTGCTCAGATTCCAATCTTTTTTTTTTCTAAAGATTTTATTTATTTATTCCCTCAGATTCCAATCTGAGACGTATTTCCTGTTAATAAGGATAATTTACTATCCGTAGTACTATGGTTAAAATATTCTGACACAAGTAAATCAGAGGGATGAGGGAATGTCTTCTCTTTCTTCACAGCTCAGTCACTCATCATCTTTATGGATTTGGAAAGAACTGAGAGACATTATTACCAATGGTCCTATTATTATGTGAAGGATTCTTCCCTGAGATTCTTCCCCTTTTTCAACTGACACTGAAACACTGTGAACTCTTTGGAAGACAAATGTCAGGGAAATAAATGTTATGCATTGCTAATTTAAATGCACTAGCAATATGGTATCTATTATACTAGAATTATTTTTTATCTGATTTTTGCTATTTATTATCCGTTCCTGCTTTTCAGGTTGAGGAGGCATTATACGTGTTCCTAAGTGTTTTTCTTTCCTTCTGATATAAAATTCTTACTTTGTTCCCATCGAAGGAACTCTTTAAGAATAAGGCAAAAGTTAATTTAACGATTCTTAAAATGTCTTCACACTTGGACCCTGATTCATTTAAGTCAATTTTCAAAATAAATCTTATTTATTAGGAAATAAACAAAGATTTATAGGGAAATTGAGAAGATAGTACAGAGCATTTGCATGCACTTGCACTCAATTTCTCCAATTATTGATATCTTATATTAGTACGGTACAAATATGAGCTAATGAATCAATATTAAAATATTCGCATTCACCAAAGACCACACTTTATTCAGATTTCCTTAGTTTTTGCTAAGTTACCACCCCTCATATGACATTCTATTTGTCCTCCTGTTTTCTTAGGCTCCTCTGGATTGTGACAGTCTTTCAGCCTTTCCTTGTTTTTGTTGAACTGGAACACTTTGAGAAGTAGAGTATTTTGTAAAATTTCCCTCAGTTGGGACATGTCTGTTGTTTATCTCATGATTGAACTGTTTTTGTAGATTATATACAAAGATATACTGCCATTTTCATTATATCATATAAAGAATAGATACTATCTACATGATTTATCAGTCTTGGCATCGTTCTGATCATTTTGCTGAAGTAGGGTTTGTCAGCTTTCTCCGTAGTAAACTGATTCTTTATTATTATTATTATTATTATTATTATTTTATCATTATTATTTTAAGTTTCTCATAATATATTTTGTAGAAGGAAGTTACTATGTGTATTACACACATAAGATTGGGAAGATATGCTCATGAACTTGACGGTGTAATGTCTGCACAAATTGAAATTCTTCTACATGGGAGATTTCTCTTCCCTCTAGGTTTGTTTGATTGTTTTTATTCAAAGATGTTATTTATTTATTTGAGAGAGAGAGGAGAGAAAAAGCATGAGCGAGCGGAACAGAGGGAGAGGGAGAAGCAGGTTCCCAGCTGAACAGAGAGCCTGCCTTGGGACCTGGATCATGATCCGAGCCTAAGACAGAAGCTTAACTGACTGAGCAACCCAGGTGCCACTCTTTGTTTCTTTCTTTTTTTTTAATAATAAATTTACTTTTTATTAGTGTTCTATTTGCCAGCATACAGAATAACACCCAGTTCTCATCCCGTCAAGTGGCCCCCTCAGTGCCCGTCACCCATTCACCCCCACCCACCGCCCACTTCCCCTTCAATCACCCCTAGTTCATTTCCCAGAGTTAGGAGTCTTTATGTTCTGTCTCCCTTTCTGATATTTCCCACTCATTTCTTCTCCCTTCCCTTATATTCCCTTTCACTATTATCTATATTCCCCAAATGAATGAGAACATACAATGTTTGTCCTTCTCCGATTGACTTACGTCACTCAGGATAATACCTTCCAGTTCCATCCATGTTGAAGCAAATGGTGGGTATTTGTCGTTTCTAATGGCTGAGCAAGGCCCACCTGTTCTCTCTCTTCATCTTCTGAGTCTCCTAAGATATGAATGTTATTGTTTTATTTTTATTTAAAAAAATTTTTTTTTTTTTTATTTATGATGGGCACACAGTGAGAGAGAGAGAGGCGGAGACACAGGCAGAGGGAGAAACAGGCTCCATGCACCGGGGGCCCCACATGGGATTCAATCCCGGGTCTCCAGGTTGGGGGTCGAGTGCTGGAGTCCCCCACCTGGGAGCACGTGTGGACCTCGGGTGGGGGCGTGTGTCCTGAGGTTTCAGCCTGAGAGACGGTTCAGAGGACAGCAGAGCTGACCTTGACCTGCAGCTCATGGGTTCCTAGCTGGGTCTCCGCAGGGCAGCTGGACCCCAGCCACGGGGTCCCTGGGGCCCCAGCACCTGGAGGAGCCTGCCTCCTGGTGTGGGTGTGGGTGGGGCCCACCGGCCCACCTCTGCTCTCCTCAACCTTGGGTGTCCCGGGATCCCCAGGGCTGCCCTAGGTCAGCGACCTGGATCTGTGGGGTACGCCCAGAGCCCAGGAGGCCACATCCAGCTGTGAGAGGGCTCACTCAGCATGGCGCCATAATCCAGGGCTGGAGAGGGCCATGGGGGGCTGGATCCCATTAGTCTTTTTTTAGGCCTGGGGTGGTGGCTCTAACCCCCCCTGCCCTCACAGAGCCCGGGGCCAGGCCAGCCCAGATCCCCCTGGGTTAAGGGCTGGTGTCCTGTGCAGTGTGTGCCGCACTCCAGGAGGGACAGTGGGCGGAGACAGGGCACAGTGCATCCTTTGCATCACTCACCTGCACACACCCTGTTGGGGGCTCCCTGTCTTCCCTCCTCCCTGCAACCCCTGGGTACTCTATGGGACACCCGGGCTTCTGATGGGAGCAGGGTATCCAGAGAACCCCGGGGAGGCTGAGCATGTCCCACAGGGGGCACCTGTACTGCGTCCTTGCTGGGGGTCGTTGGTGTGGGGGTGGATGGTGTGGGGGCAGGCGTATGATAGTGTTGGATTGTGGGGGACGGTGTAGGGGGGATGGTGTTGGGGTATAGTGTGGGTGGGGATTGTGTGGGGCTGTGTGGGTTTGAGGGGGATGGTGTAGGTAGGATGCCATGGGGAATGATGATGTAGGGGGATGGAGTGGGTGTGGGGAATGAGTGGGATGTCGTGGTGGGCCTGCGGACACAGGGCATCCCCTTCCTCTAAGATGCACAAGGAGACGTCTACACTTAAAGGCGACTCCAGGCTGAGGTTTGCTGTGACACCTGCCCCTGGGGCACGGTGTCATCAGCGCAGGACCCTGGCTGGACCGGGGACATTATCTGAGGTTCATCATACTATGTGTGGTTGCAAATTGCAAATTGTCTCAAATTAAATGCATAGAATTTAGAAACATGTAAAGCACCGAGAGTGGGTGTCACTCTGACCCGTCCGACCCTCATGGGATAGAAGTGTGGCCTGCTCCAGCAGCACCCATTCCGCCTGGCCCCCAGGTCCGGTTCCTGTCCCCCATGCCACCAACCCATCCCCTGCTTCTCAGGGGGTCGTCCCTCTCCCCTTTGGGGTTCAGCTCCCATGGCAAGTCCTGGAGTCCCCATCCTAGTGGCCTACTCATCCCCAAGGCCCCGGGGGTGGGGGCACAGAGGTCATCCCCAACACCCTACCATTGAGCGGTGTGTTGTTGGCTGCTGTTCTGCCCCCTGCCTCAGAAGCCCCGTTTTCCCTACCCAGAATCCCCCAGTCCTCTCCTGGGTCCTGATCCCCCCTGGCCCCTCAACTTCACCCTATCCTGTAGTAGTCCCAAAATATGATATGACTGCTGAACGTCCTGTTGACGTCCAGGTCCACCTCCGTGATGTCCCTGGAGGAGACCAGGGCCTCCTCCTTCATTTCCTGTGGGAAAACCGGGGAGGAGGAGCTGGCATCAGGGACACAGTCCCCGACCTGTCACCAGGTGCTCTCCTGGGCAGGGAGCCCTGGGGCCACCATGGGAGTATGTCCTGCCGAAACCTCCTTCCTTCCCTTGGGAGGCTGGGGATGGCGGGAGTGCCCACCGTGCCCGTGGAACTGTGTGAGGGCCTGTGCCCAGTTGTGGGCGGAGAGGTGAGTGAGAGTCAGCTTGGGTGGGAGGGGACAGGAGGTCAGTCCAGGTGGGGAGGGGTCCTGGGGGTGTTGTGCCCAAGATGGCGAATCCGAGAAACCACTAAGGAGCCGACATGAATGCAAACACCCGAGGGTTGTTTTACAAACTCGAGCATGGGTTCAAGTATACGCCACACAGTGGAACAGGGACTTGGACCCGGAGGAGGGTTTTAGCTTACTTTTAAGGGCTGGTTTCGGGGACCTCCAGAAGGGCTGGAGCAATTCCTCAAGTTCTGTTTACATTTTGATATGGGGCCTTCAAGGACATTGAGCTCTCTTCTCATTCTAATTGGGGTTTCCAGCCCTTTGCTTAAGCTCAGTTTTTATTCTATTGTGGGGCTTTCTAAGACATTAAGCTGTAAACTTTTGTTTTTTTCCAGTAAGTGAAGTAATGCAAAGTTCAGTTCTTCTTCACAGGGGCCTGGGATTGCTGGACCTGTGCTAATACTGAACTAAAGGTAGAATGGCCGTAATGTTCTCAGCCTCGAAGCATCCCGTCCCATCCTATTGGCTCATGCCCCCCTCCCTGGAGCTCCTAAGAGAGCAATTGCAAATGACCTCTGGTGCTAGCATGTGTTGGGGGACAGGCCCAGGGATTTGGGATCAAGAAGACCTGGAGTGCGGTCGTCCTGGGTGGCTGTGCAGTGGGATTCGATGCTGCAGACTCTTATTCCCTAAGGCTATCTTGACAACTGACTTTGTACATAGAAAACCTCTCCTTTGTCTTTAAAAGATGAAGAGCCAGTCAAAGCATTTTTTCTCTGCCCATCTGATTGCTCAGATTCCAATGTGAGACGTATTTCCTGTTAATAAGGATAATTTACTATCCGTAGTACTATGGTTAAAATATTCTGACACAAGTAGTTCAGAGGGATGAGGGTTTCTCATCTCTTTCTTCACAGTTCAGTCACTCATCAGGAAATGCATCTTTATGGATTTGGAACCAACTGAGAGACATTATTACCAATGGTCCTATTACTATGTGAAGGATTCTTCCCTGAGATTCTTCCCCTGTTTTAACTGACACTGAAACACTGCGAACTCTTTGGAAGACAAATGTCCAGGAAATAAATGTTATGCATTGCTAATTTTAAATGCACTTGCAATATGGTGTCTAATATAAAAGAAGTATTTTTATCTGATATTTGCTATTTATCATCCTTTCCTGCTTTTCAGGTTGAGGAGGCATTATACGTGCTCATAAGTGTTTTTCTTTCCTTCTGATATAAAATTCTTACTTTGTTCCCATTGAAGGAACTCTTTAAGAATAAGGCAAAAATTAATTAAACTATTCTAAAATGTCTTCACACTTGGAGCCTGATTCATTTATGTCAATTTTCAAAATAAATCTTATTGTTTAGAAAAAAAAAAAACAAAGATTTATAGGGAAATTGAGAAGATAGTACAGAGAATTCTCATGCACTCGCACTCAATTTCTCCAATTATCGATATCTTATATTAGTACGGTACAAATATTAGCGAAAAAATCAATATTAAAATATTCGCATTAACCAAAGACCGTACTTTATTCAGATTTCCTTTTTTTTTTTTTTTGCTAAGTTACCATCCCTCATATCACATTAAACTTGTCATCATGTTTTCTTAGGTTCCTCTGGATTTTGACAGTTTTTCAGCCTTTTCTTCTTGGTGTTGAACTGGAACACTTTGAGAAGTAGAGTATTTTGTAAAATTTCCCTTAGTTGGGACATGTCTGTTGTTTATCTCATGATTGAACTGTGATTGTGGATCATATACAGAGATATACTGCCATTTTTATTATATCATATAAAGGATAGATACTATCAACATGATTTATCAGTCTTGGGAGGCAGATGTCTGCTACCCAGTCCTACATGGGAGTTAGAACCTAGCTACACTCTAATTGAAGAAGGCCGTTGGAAATCGCTGTATTCAACTCAGATACACGGGAGTATAGGCCTGACGCTTCCACATGCTTTTCTCACAACCTCTCGCAGCACCTACCATCAGGATGTTAGCAGCTAAGTCTACAGACAGGCAGGATGCGGGTGGGTCCTGCCCTGAGCTCAGCTCTCAAAAGGAAGCATGCCTCGAAGCCAGCTTTCTACTAGCTGCGTTTTTATGGCCATGAGAACGTAGCAGCATTGTAAGTCAGGAGGTTCCATGTACACCGCTCTACTGCACCTGGAGACACAAGCATTGAAGCCTGCAGCTAGGCCCTTGTGTCCTATGAGCTTCTGACAAACTTGTCTAGAGAGGAGGTTCAAAATTCCATCTGAAGGCTGTGTGGAACTGTGAGGGACTGGGGGTGAGCTCAAGTCTCAGAAGCAAGTACCCATTGGACACTGCGTTCAACTAGCTTCTCATGTAAGGAACTTAGTATGTAGCACCAAACTAAGAGAGCAGTTCCTCAAATATCTCTGGATTGGGATATGAGACACTAGTCGTGTGGGCCGGCACCTTCCACTAACCTCTCACAACCCTTCTGTCCCACATTGAGGCTAGGCCTGATAGGAGCGAAGTGTATCTGCAGTCAGCATGTGGGAGGTACAGGGCATAAGTTCAACTCTCAGAAGTGTGTATGCTTTGCAGGCAGATGTCTGCTAGACACTTATTGATGGGAGCTAGAACCCGAGCTACACTCTAATTGAACAAGGACGTTGGCAATCGCTGTATTGAACTGAGATACACGAGAGTACAAGCCTGTCACTTCCACATGCTTTTCACACAACCTCTGTCAGCACCTAACATAAGGTTGCCTGGACCTATGTCTACAGGCAGTCAGGATGCGGGAGGGTCATGCCCTGACCTCAGCTCTCACAACGAAACATGCCTAGAAGCCAGCTTTCAACTAGCTGCGTTCGTATGGCAGTGAGAATGTAGCAGTATTCTGAGTCAGGAGGTTCCAAGATTACCACTCTACTGCACCTGGGGACACCTTCCAGGTCGGCATTGTTCCACTTGCATCTCAGAATCCTCTGACAAACGTCTCTGGTGAAGACGTTCGAAACTCACTCTGCAGGCAGTGTGGAACTGTGAGGGACTGAGGGTGAGCTCAACTCTCAGAAGTAAGTTGCTTTTGGACAAGGCGTTCAGCTAGCTTCTCACCTATGGAACTTAGTATGTAGCACCAGTCTAAGACAGGAATTACTAGGAAATCGCTGGATTGAGCTTGGAGGCACTACTCTTCTGTGCCGGGACATTCCACTTACCTCTCACAACACTTCAGTCACGCATCGAGCCTAGGCCTTTTAGAAGCGACGTGTACCTGCAGGCAGGATGTGGGAGGTACAGGTCATAAGCTCAACTCTCAGAAGTGTGTATGCCTGGGAGGCAGATGTCTGCTACCCACTCGTACGTGGTAGTTAAAACTTACCTACACTGGGATCTCTGGGTGGCGCAGCGGTTTAGCGCCTGCCTTTGGCCCAGGGCGCGATCCTGGAGACCCGGGATCGAATCCCACATCGGGCTCCCGGTGCATGGAGCCTGCTTCTCCCTCTGCCTGTGTCTCTGCCTCTCTCTCTCTCTCTCTGTGACTATCATAAATAAATAAAAATTAAAAAAAAAAGCTTACCTACACTCTGAAGAAGGCCATTGAAAATCACTGTATTCAACTCAGATACACGTGAGTTCAGGTCCGACGCTTCCACATGCTTTTCTCACAACCTCTCCCAGCACCTAACATAAGGATGCTAGGACCTATGTCTACAGGCAGTCAGGATGCGGGAGGGTCCTGTCCTGACCTCAGCTCTCACAAGGAAGCATGCCTCGAAGCCAGCTTTCCACTAGCTGCGTTGTTATGGCCGTGAGAACGTAGCAGCAATGTAAGTCAGGTCGTTCCGTCAATACCGCTCTACCGCACCTGGAGACGCAACCATTGAAGCCTGCATCTTGCCCCTTGCGTCCCATGAGCTTCTGACAAACCTGTCTAGTGAGGATGTTCATAACTCCATGTGCAGGCAGTGTGGAACTGGGAAGGACCGCGTGTCAGCTCACCTCGCAGAAGGAAGTTCCCCAGAGTGACAGCTTTCAACTAGGTACTCAGGTTTGGAAGTTAGTATGTAGCTCCCTTCTGAGGGAGGAATTCCTCCGAAGTCGCTGGATTGAGCTAAGAGACACAGGCCTCTCACAAAACTTGCGTCCCGTATCGAACGAAATCCTTTGGAAGCGAAGCGTACAGGCGTTCAGCATGTGGGAGGTACAAGCCATAAGCTCAATCCAAAGGAGTGTGCATGCCTTGGAGGCAGCTGTCCCCTAGCGCGAAATTGACAAGGCAGACAGTTGGTTCTCACTTCGCTACTGTCCCGCATACAACGAAATGCTGTGGAAGTAGATTGTACAGGCGGTCAGGATGGGGGAGGTACAGGCCATAAGCTCAACTCTCAGAAATGTGTATGCCTTGCAGGCAGATGTCTGCTTGCCACTCGTTCATGGGAGTTAAAACGTAGCATGACTCTAATTGAACAAGGCTGTTGGAAATCCCTGTATTAAACTCAGATACACGTGAGTACAGGCCTGACACTTCCACATGCTTTTCACGCAACCTCTTCCAGCACCTCACTTAAGGATGATAGGAGCTATGTCTACAGGCAGTCAGGATGCAGGAGGGTCCTGCCCTGAGCTCAGCTCTCACAAGAAAGCATCCCTAGAAGCCAGGTTTCAACTAGCTGCGTTTTTATGACTGTGGTGTCCTTCTAAGCTAATCTATACTTGGTCACTCCAGTCCCCAACTGGGCCTCAGCTGGACCTGGTGCCTCTGGTACTTAGTTTGGCCTCACCTGGACCTGGTGACTGTGTTCCCACCTGGGCCTCAACTGGTCTTGTGACTTTTGTCCCCACCTGGGCCTCACCCAGACCAGGTGACTGAGTTCCACCTGGGTCTTACCTGGACCTGGTGAATCTGGTCCCCTCCTGGGTATCACCAGGACCTGGTGACTCTGGTCCTCACGTGCACCCCACCTGGACCTGGTGACTCTTGTACCCACCTGGGCATTATCGGGATATGTTTAGTCTGTTTCCCAAGTGAGACTCTGGAACATTTAACTTTGGTCCTCACCTGGGCCTCACCTGGACCTGGTGACTCTGTTTCCCACATGAACCTCACCTGGACCTGGTGTCTCTGCTGTTCTTCTAGCCTCACCTGTACCTGGTGACTCCAGTCCCACTCCCCCCGGGCCTCACCTGGATTTGGTGACTCTGTTCCTCAGCTTGGTTTCATCTGGACCTGGTGACTGTGGTCCCCACCTTGGCCTCACCCAGACCTGCTGACTCTGGTTCCCACCTGCGCCTCACCTGTACCTGGTGATCTGGTTCTCACATGGACCACACCTAGACCTGGTGACCGTGCTCTTTCTAGACTCACCTTTAACTGGTAACTCTGGTCTCCACCTGGGCCTCACCTGGACCTGGTGAATCTGGTCCCCACTTGGTCCTCAAGAGGACCTGGTGACTCTGGTCCTGAGGTGGATATCATTGGGACATGGTTATTGTGTTCCCCACCTGGGACTCACCTCGACCTGGTAACTCTGGTCCTTACCTGGGCCTCACCTGGACCTGGTGATTCTGGTCGGCACCTGAGACTACCCTGGATCTGGTGACTGTGGTCCCCACCTGGGCCTCACTTGGACCTGGTGACTCTGATCCCCATCTGGGCCTCACCTGGCCCTGTTGACCATGGTCCTCAACTGGGCATAATTGGGACCCGGTGACTGTGTTCCACAACTGGACCTCACCTGGACCAGGTGACTCTGGTTCCCCTCTGGGTCTCACCCTGACCTGGTGACTGTGAACCCCACTTTGGCCTGACTTGGACCTGCTGACTCTGGTTGCCACCTGTGCCTCACCTCGAACTGTTGACTCTGGTTCTTTCAAGGGTCTCCCCTGTACCTGGTGCTTCTGGTCCCCACCTGGGCCTCACTGGGACCTGGTGAGTGTGGTTGCCACCAGCACCTCACCTGGACATGGTGATTCTGGTCCCCACCGGAGCCTCACCCATACCTGGTGACTTAGGTCCCCACGTGGACCTCACTTGGACCTGGTGATTCTGGTCCTTGCCTGGTCCTCACCCGGACCTGGTGACTCTGTCCGGGTGTTGGGCTCCATTTCAGTGAGACGTTTCCGAAGCTCACAGGCCTCAGCTGGAGCCCGGAAGGAGGCAGGTGCGGCCCTAGGGACGGGGAGGCCGCCTCCTGCATGGCCTCCTGCAGTGCGTAAGTGTCCCGCAGATGGCGCCCGACTCCAGGCCCCGCCCAAGGAGCATGCATGCGCAGTAAGCCTCCTCCGCCTGCACTAACAGGAGCCCACCTGTGCTTGTGAGGCCTGAGGAGGACGTGGGGTCGCGTCCACGCTGATGAGCCCCAGCCTCATCAGGACCCGCGGTGAGGCTTCAGTAGGACATTGGGCCGCGTTCACGCTGTCAGGAGTCCCGGTGTCCTCAGGACCCGCGGTGAGGCTTCAGGAAGATGTGGGCCCGCATCCACGCTGACATGAGCCCCTGGGCCTCCTCAGGACCCGCAGGGAGGCTTCAGGAAGATGTGGCGCCGCGTCCACTCTGGCAGGAGCTCCCGGGCTCCTCAGGACCCAAGTTGAGGCTTCTGGAAGATGGGGGCCACATCCATGTTGACAGGAGCCCCGGCCTCCTCAGAACCCACGGTGAGGCTTCGGGAGGATGTGGGGCCACGTCCACACTGACAGGACGCTGACCTCCTCAGGACCCCCGGTGTAGACTTCGGGAAATATGGGGATGTGTCCATGCGGACAGAAGACCCCAGCCTTGTCAGGGCCCGTGGTGAGGCCTAAGAAAGATGTGGGGACCGCATCCACACTGACAGGTCTCCAGCCTCCTCAGGACCCCCTCTGAAGTTTTGGGAAGCTTTGGGGCCACGTCCATGCTGACAGGAGCCCCCAACCTCCTCAGGTCTTATGGTGAGGCTTGAGGAAAATGTGGGGCCACGTCAACACTGACAGTACCCCCGTCCTCCTCAGGACATGCACTTGGCTTCGGGACATATGGGGCTGCGTCTATGCTGCCAGGAGCCCACAGCCTCCTCAGGACCCGCAGTGAGTTTTCGGGGGGACGTGGGGCCATGTCCAGGGTGACAGGAGCCCCCGGCCTCCTGAGGACCTGCTGTGAGGCTTCCAGAGGATGTGAGGCATAGTCCACAGTGACAGGAGCCCCGTCGTCCTCAGGACCCGCTGACTATGACTCAGGAACACATGGGGCCGCGTCCGCACTCGCAGGAGCCCGGCTTCCTCAGGACCTCCTGGAGGACTCTGGAGGCGCCGTTGGGGGCCACGTCCACATCAGAAGGGACTACTCAGAACCACAGGGTAAGTGAATGGGTAGAATGAATGGTAGGGTCAGGGGAAGGGAGGCAGTTAGTGGTTAGGGTTAAGTCAGTGTTAGGGGTTAGTGATTAGGCTTATGGTTACAGATTAGAGGTTAGCGTGAGGGATAAGGGTAAGGGTCAGTGGTTAGGAGTTAGGATGGGGGTTAGGGATTAGGGAATGGGGTTAGGGTTAGGGACAGGATTTAGAGTTAGGGTTAGGGTTTAGGCTTTAGGGATTAGGGCAGGAGGTTAGGAGTTGGGGTTAGGGTTATGGTTAGAGTTAGCGTTGGGCTTAGGTTTGCAGTTAGGGTTAGGGGTAGAGGCAGGCTCCCCAAAGGGAGGGCGATGTGGGACTCGATCCTGGGATCCCAGGATCACACCCTGAGCCGAAGGCAGATGCTCAACCACTGAGTCACCAGGTGTCCGCCAGGGTTTGGTTTCAAATCTAGTTTGTCTGATATAAGTACGGGTCCTCCAGCTTTCTTTTGCTGTCCATTAGCGTGATAGATGATTTTCCATCCCCTGGCTTTCAATCTGCTGGTGTCTATAGGTCTAAGGTGAGCATCTTGTAGGCAGCATACAGATGGATCTTGTTTTTTTAATAAAGATTTTATTTAAGAGAGAGAGAGAGAGAGAGAGAGAGAGGCAGAAAATTAGGCAGAGAGAGAAACAGGCTCCCCACCAGGAGCCCAATATGGGACTCAATCCCAAACTCCAGGATCACACCCTGAGTCAAAGGCAGAGGCTCAACCCCTGAGCCACCCAGGCATCCCGGATCCTGTTTTTTAAGCCACTCTGATACCCTATATCTTTTGATTGGAGCATTTAGTCTATCAGCATTCAGAGTGATTATTGAAAGATATGAACTTAGTGCCTTTGTGTTACCTGTAGAGTTGGTGTTGCTGGTGATGTTCTCTGGTCCTTTCTAGTCTTTGTTGCTTTTGGTCTCTTTTTTTCCCCCACTAGAAGAGTCCCTCTGAAAATTCCTTACTGGACTGGTTTAGTGGTCATGAACTCCTTTAGTTTTTGCCTGTCTGAGAAACTCTTTATCTCTCCATCTATGCTGAATGACAGCCTTGCTGAAGAAAGAATTCTTACAAATTGAACTCCAATTTAAAAAAAATTAAAAACATAAAATAAATTTTTGCTATTATGATTGAGGAAAATGGCATTTTATGTTCAGAAATTTTTAATTTCTTCCTAGGGAGATTAAATAAATTTTGATGATTATTCTTAAAAAAAACAAAACAGGGATCCCTGGGTGGCGCAGCGGTTTGGCGCCTGCCTTTGGCCCAGGGCGCGATCCTGGAGACCCAGGATCGAATCCCACGTCAGGCTCCCGGTGCATGGAGCCTGCTTCTCCCTCTGCCTATGTCTCTGCCTCTCTCTCTCTCTCTCTCTGTGACTATCATAAATAATAAATAAAAAAAAAATTATAAAACAAACAAACAAACAAAAAAAAAAACAAAAAAAAAAAAACAAAACAAAGAATTCTTGGCTGCATACTTTTCCCATTCAGCATATTGAATATTTCCTTCCACTTCCTTCTGGCTTGCCAAGTTTGTGGACAGATCTGCTGCAAACTGATTCATCTTCCCTTGTAGGTTAAGGACTACCTCCCCCAAGCCCCACCTCCACTGCTTTCAGGATTCTTTTCTTGTCTGTGTATTTTGTGACTTTGACTCTGAGGTGCCTGGGTGATGGTCAGCTTCTGTTGAATTTATTGGGAGTTCTCTGTCTCTCGATTTCAGTGTCTGTGTCCTTCCTCAGGTTATAGAAGTTTACATAATTCATTCAAATAAAACTTCTACCCCCTTTTCTCTCTCTTCATCTTCTGAGTCTCCTATGATATGAATGTTATTGTTTTAATAAGTGGCTGAGTTCCCTCAGTCTGTCTCTGTGGTCCATAACCTTTCTTGTTTTTAAGGCTTCCACTTGGGACCGCATTTCAGTTATAGCATTTTTAACGTTGGCCTGACTAGATTTTAGTTCTTTTAGTTCTACAGTAAGGGATTCTCTAGTTTTTTTCTATGCTCTTTTTCCAGCCCAGCTGCTATCTTTCTTTTTTCTTTTTTTTTTTAATTTTTATTTATTTATGATAGTCACAGAGAGAGAAAGAGAGAGAGGCAGAGACATAGGCAGAGGGAGAAGCAGGCTCCATGCACCGGAAGCCCGATGTGGGATTCGATCCCGGGTCTCCAGGATCGCGCCCTGGGCCAAGGGCAGGCGCCAAACAGCTGCGCCACCCAGGGATCCCTAGCTGCTTTCTAATCATTGTTTTAAACTGTAGTTAGACATCATATATGTGTATTGATGAACTTCCTGGCTGTGAGTACTGCCTCATGTTATTTTATGGAGGTGAATTTCTCCATCTCATTATTTTTTCCAGAAAAGAAAGAAGGAAGAAAAAGAAAAACCAAGAAAAACAATAACAACTGCCCTCCCCCAAAAAACACCAGATTATTTTGGCCTGGTTGTTAAAAGATTCTAAATCCCAATTTAAGAAACACAATTAAAGTACCATGAAAGTAAAAATAAGAAATATATAAGGTACATACATAAAAATTAAAATAAAGCAATTAATAAAAAAGAATGAAAGTAAATAAATGAAAATAAAGCACAAAGTACAAAGGAAGCTAAACCCTACTTTCCAGGCAGAGCTGAAGCTCTGCAGCCTCTGTGGTCCGACAACTTGGTGGCAGCGAGTGGTCTGTGCGGGGTCTGGGGATGGGCCTTGGCGCTGATTCTCAGGTGCACATCTGCCCGGTCAGAGGCGGGGTGGGCGTCAGCGCCTCTGGCCTCCAGCGGGTGGCGCTGTGCTGCTCCCTGACACTCGGCGCTGATGGGCGGGATGCGAGTGGGGACGCTGGGTCCTCTGGCTCTGGGGCTGAGCATCCCGCCCCCCCAGTCTGCAGGGGCCACCACAGAAGAGCCCCCAAGCCCCCGGGTCTCTGCCGCTTCTCTCAGAACCCTGCGTTCACTCTGCCTGCGTCCGAGCTTCTTTTGGTTTTGTTTTTTTATCTCAGACTGTTGTGCCCAAGATTGCGAATCCGAGAAACCACTGAGAAGCGGACACCGATGCAAATGCACCAGGGTTTATTTACAAGCTCAAGCTTGCGTTCAAGTACACCCGACACAACGGAGCAGGGAGTTGGACCCCGAAGTGGGTTTTAGCTGAGTTTTAAGGGCTGGTCTCCGGGACCTCCAGAAGGGCTGGAGCAATTCCTCAAGTTCTGTTTACATTTTGATATGGGGCCTTCAAGGGCATTGAGCTCTGTTCACATTCTAATAGGGGCTTCCTGCCCTAGGCCTGGGCTCAGTTCTTATGCTAATGTGGGACTTTCAAAGACATTAAGCTGTAAACTTTTGGTTTTTTGCTGTAACTGAAGTAATGGAAATTTCAGCAGGGGCATGGGATGGCTGGACGTGTGCTAACACTGGACTTAAAGTGGAATGGCCTTAATTTTCTCGGCCTCCACGCATCCCGTCTTCCTATCTAGCTCCTTCCCCCTTCCCTGGAGCTCCTAAGAGAGCAATTGCAAATGACCTCTGGTGGCAGCCTGTGTTGGGGGACAGGCCCAGGGATTTGGGATCAGTAAGACCTGGAGCTCAGGCATCCAGGCTGTGCAGCCAGATTCGATGCTGCAGACTCTTCTTCCCTAAGGCTACCTTGACAACTGACTTCGTACATAGAAAAGCTCTCCTTTGTCTTTAAAAGATGAAGAGCAAGTCAAAGCAGTTTTTCTCTGCCCATCTGATTGCTCAGATTCCAAACTGAGACATATTTCCTGTTAATAAGGATAATTTACTATCGGTAGTACTATGGTTAAAATATTCTGACACAAGTAATTCAGAAGGAGGAGGGTTTCTCATCTCTTTCTTCACAGCTCAGTCACTCATCAGGAAATGCATCTTTATGGATTTGGAAAGAACCAAGAGACATTATTACCAATGGTCATATTATTAGATTAAGGATTCTTCCCTGAGATCCCAAGAAGGCAATTTTTCCTCGGGCTTGAGGAGGCCTCTTGGAGTGAGGTTAAAATCAGAAATTGTGAGTTTGGGTTTCAGATAATGAACTGGTTAGCTACGTAAACACGGACAGGCATTTAGGTTCTTTTTGAATTTCAATTCCCTTAAAAGCTATAGAATAATTTCTAAACACCTCATTGGACTGTTGTAGGATTTCTTTATTACTAATATAAGTTAACATTCATATGGCACATATTATGTGCCAAGAATTGTGTCATGTTTCACATAAAAGAACTCATGGGATCCTCCAACAACCCTATGGGCAGATACTGTTATCTTGATGGGCCAACTAAAGGATTCGAACTCAGGAAGCCTGGCTCCAGGCCGTTATGGCCACCAGAAAATATTTATTAAGTACTTACTAACGCTATTTAAAATCGTTTGTATTTCCTTGTGTTGGTAGTGATCTCTCCTTTCTCATTCATGATTTTATTAATTTGAGTCTTATCTCTCTTCCTTTTAATAAGACTGGCTAATGGTTTATGTATGTTATTAATTCTTTTAAAGAACTAACTCCTGGTTTTGTTGATCTGTTCCACATCTATTGTGGTCTCAATTTCCTTGAGGTCTGCTCAAATTTTAATTAAATCTCTTATTCTTTTGGGTGTAGGATCTAGCTGCTGTTTTTTTCTCTAGCTCCTTTATGAGTAAGGTTAGCTTTTGTATTTGAGTTCTTTCCAGTTTTTGAATGGATGCTTGTATTGTGATGTATTTCCCCCTTAGGACTGCTTTTGCTGCATGCCAAAGATTTTGAACGTTTGTATCTTCATTCTCATTAGATTACATGAATCTTTTTAATTCTTCCTCAATTTCCTAGTTGACCCTTTCATCTTTTAGCAGGATGGTCCTTAACCTCCACGTGTTTGAAGTCCTTCCAAACTTCTTGTTATGATTTAGTTCTAATTTCAAGGCATTATGGTCTGAGAATATGCAGGGGACGATCTGAATCTTTTGGTATCGGTTCAGACGCGATTTGTGATCCAGTATGTGGTCTATTCTGGAGAAAGTTCCATGTGCACTTGAGAAGAATGTTTATTTAGTTCAGTTTGGATGTAAAGTTCTGTAGATATCTGTGAAATCTATCTGCTCCAGTGTATCATTTAAAGCTCTCGTTTCTTTGGAGATGTTGTGCTTAGAAGACCTATCAAGGGTAGAAAGACCTAGATTGAAGTCACCAAGTATAAGATAATTATTATCTAAGTATTTCTTCACTTTCGTTATTAATTGGTTTAAATATTTGGCAGCTCCGATATTCGGGGAATATATATTGAGGATTGTTAAGTCCTCTTGTTGGATAGATCCTTTAAGTATGATTTAGTGTCCGTCTTCATCTCTCACTATAGTCTTCGGGGTAAATTTTAGTTTATCTGATATAAGGATGGCTACCCCTGCTTTCTTTTGAGGACCATTTGAATGGTAAATGGTTCTCCAACCCATTATTTTCAGATTGTAGGTGTCCTTCTGTCTAATATGAGTCTCTTGTAGACAGCAAATAGTTGGGTCCTGCTTTTTTATCCAGTCTGAAACCCTGCGCCTTTGAAGGGGTCATTAAGCCCGTTCACGTTCAGAGTTACTATCCACAGATATGAGTTTAGTGTCATCATGACATCTATTCAGTCCTTGTTTTTGTGGATTGTTCCACTGAACTTCTTCTTAAAGGGGAATTTTAAGAGTCCCCCTTAAAATTTCTTGCAGAGCTGGTTTGGAGGTCACATATTCTTTCAGTTCCTGCCTGTCTTGGAAGCTCTTTATCTCTCCTTCCATTTTGAATGAGAGCCTTGCTGGATAAAGTATTCTTGGTTGCATGTTCTTCTCATTTAGGACCCTGAATATATCCTGCCAGCCCTTTCTGGCCTGCCAGGTCGCTGTGGAGAGGTCTGCTGTTACCCTAATGCTCCTCCCCATAAAGGTCAGGGATTTCTTGTCTCTTGCTGCTTTAAGGATCTTCTCTTTATCTTTGGAATTTGCAAGCTTTACTATTAAATGTCGAGGTGTTGGACGGTTTTTATTGATTTTAGGGGGGGGATCTCTCTATTTCCTGGATCTGAATGCCTGTTTCCCTTCCCAGATTAGGATTGTTTTCAGCTAGGATTTGTTCAAATACATATTCTGGCCCTCTGTCCCTGTCGGCGCCCTCGGGAACCCGAATTACAAGTAGGTTTTTCTTCCTCAGGCTGTTGTTTATTTCCCTTAATCTGTCTTCCTGGTCTTTTAATTGTCTGTCTCTTTTTTCCTGAGTTTCCTTCTTTGCCATCAACTTGTCTTCTATGTCACTCACTCGTTCTTCCACCTCCTTAACCCTCGTCGTTAGGACTTGTAGTTTGGATTGCATCTCATTCAATTGATTTTTAATTTCTGCCTGATTGTATCTAAATTCTGCAGTCATGAAGTCTCTTGAGTCCTTTCTGCTTTTTTCTAGAGCCACCAGTAGCTGTATAATCATGCTTCTGAATTGGCTTTCTGACATTGAATTGTAATCCAGATTTTGTAACTCTTAGGAGAGAGGACTGTTTCTGATTCTTTCTTTTGAGGTGAGGTTTTCCTTCTATTCATTTTGCTCAGTGCAGAGTGGCCAAAAAAATTGTATTGGGAAAAGGAGAAAAAGAGAGGAGAGAAAGAAGGAAAGAAAAGAGAAAAAGAGAAAAGGAAGAAAAAAAAAGAAAAAAGAAGAAAAAGAGAAAGAAAAAGAAAGAAAGGAATAAAGGGTGGGGGATGCAACAAATCAGAAAGAAGAAAAGAAAAGAAAAGAAGAGAAGAGAAAAGAAAAGAAAAAAGAAAAGAAAAGAAAAACCACGGGAGAGTATCTTTCGATTCTGTATACTTTAAGTCCGTTTACTTCCCCTGGAACTTGTCCGTCTAGCTCGTCTTCTGGGGGAGGGGCCTGTTGTGCTGATTTTCAGGTGTTAGCTCTTGAGGGAGCTGCTCCGCCCTCTGCCTGGTGCAGGGCTCAGTGGGGGTTGTTTAACCCGTGAGGCCCCAGGAGGAACCATTCCAGTGACGCCAGCAGCTCTGGAGCCCTGGATTCAGCTCCCACAGTAACTATAGAGCTCTCCCTCTGCAGGACCTGGAGGTGCCAAGGCAGGGACGCTGATCTGCTCAGCTCTGGGCAGAAGCGTCCTAGCTGTCGTGGGCCTTCCCGGGCTCTGCCTGTCCCAGGGGGAGGCCAAATCCTGGGCTGTGTCCTGGCACCCTGTGCTCCAGTGCCTGCGCTGTTGGATTCCCCCTCCCGGCCACACAGCCGCCTCCGCGGCGCTGCTGCCCGAGCCCCTCTGAGCTGGTCCCAGAGCCCCGCAGCCCTCTCCGCAGGGATCCTCTTCCTCTGCTGGAGCCCCCTCCGAGCTGCTCCTGGCCTCGCAGCCCCCTCCATGCGGAGCCGCCGCCCGAGCCCCTCCGAGCTGCTCCGGGTCCAGCCATGGGCCCTGCAGTCTTTTAGGGAGCTCGGCCGCGGGGTATGGTGCAGTCTCCTGGGTGCGCAGGTGTCTGTTAGTGTTCCAGGGAGCCCGAGGGCATCCCCGCCATCCTGGCATCCTGCTCCAACTCCCTGCGGGTGCCTTTCCACCCAGGAAGATTGGTGAAGCTCCTGCTTCTCCAGGACAGAGCTTTCCTGTCCTGGGGGCACTCGCCCCAGCCTTAGCCCGGCACCTCGTGGGGCCCCTCCCCCTTGGATGCCTTTTGTTTCTTTATTTCTTTTCCCCCCTCTTCCTACCTTGATAGAAGTGTGAACTCTTCTCACTGTAGCATTCCAGCTGGTCTCTCTTTTTAAAGAGAGAGATTTTCAGGATGATGAATATTATCTAGGTAATTTGGTGGGGACAGGTGATTTGGGGACCCTCTTCTTCTGCCATCTTGCCCCTCCCTCCACTTTCCTATTTCAAACAATGTCACAGAGACACAGGATAAAGCAGTGTGGTTCTCGGGCCCCGGCTGGCTCCGTTGGTTAAGCATCCGACTCCTGACTTCACCCTTGGTCTTGATCTCGGGGTCATGAATTCTAGCCCTGTGCTGAACTGTGGACGAGGCATGGAGCCTACTTAAACAAACCAAACCCACAGGGGTGTGGTTCTGGCATAAGCTGAAGGAGCAGAATAGAGAGCCTGGAAGAAAATGCACTCCGATACCGTCAACTGTTTTTTAAACTTAATTTAATTTAAACCCAATTAATTAAGAGTATAGTGTATTATACTTTCAGAGGTAGAATTCAGGGATTCACCAGTTGGAGATAACACCAGGGCTCATGACATCACGTGCCCTCCTTCATGCCCGTCTACCACTTACCCTGTCCCTCCACTCCCCTCCCCTCCAGCAACCCTCAGTTTGTTTCCTCCTTCCTGGAGTCTTTTTCCTCCATGTCTGTTTTCATCTTATTTGTTTTTCCTTCCCTTTACAGATGCCCATCTGCATTGCTTCTTTAATTTCACCTATGAATGCAACAATACAGTAATTTTCTTTCCTGACTGACTTTTTTCACTTAACAAGATCCCTCTAGTTCTATCCACGTCATTGCAAATGGCAATATTTTCTTCTCTTTGATAGCTGAGTACCATTCCTATCATCTAACTATCTATCATCTATGACCATCATCTATCTTCCATCTTCTTTATCCATCATCTGCCTGAGGGCACCAAGGCTCCTCCCACAGTGTGGCTACTGGACATTGGGGTGCAGGTGTCCCCGAGTCTCATGCATCTGTATCTTCGGGGTGAGCTAAGGCCGTGCACCTGCTGGTCATAGGGCGGCACTATTTATAACTTCCTGAGGAGCCTCCACACTGTTTCCAGGGTGGTTGCACCAGCCTGCGGTCCCGCCCACAGAGGAAGAGGGTTGAGTGAGTTTTGCAGGACGTGGTTAAAGTCTGGTACACATTTCTTTTTGTGTCCTGTGGGCTCTAATCATTGTCCTTAAGTATTTCTGGGGAAGCCAGGTATTGGGCTCTGTTTCAGTGAGTCATTTCCGAAGCTCATAGGCCTCAGCTGTAGCCTGGAAGGAGGCAGGTGTGGTCCCGTGTACGGGGACGCTGCCTCTTGCATGGCCTCCTGCAGTGCCTGAGCGTCCTGCAGGAGGCGCCCGAGCCCAGGCCCTGCTCAAGGGCTGGGAAGGCTCAGTAGGCCTCGTCCACCTGCAATAACAGGAGCCCACCTGTGCTGGGGAGGCCTGAGGAGGACATGGGGACGCATCCACGCTGATGAGCCCCGGTCTCCTCAGGAACCGCGGTGAGGCTTCAGGAAGATGTGAGCCCGCATCCACCCTGACAGGAACACCTGGGCCGCTTCAGGACCTGCAGGGAGGCTTCAGGAAGCTGTGGTGCCACTTCCACTCTGGCAGGAGCTCCCGGGCCGCTCAGGACATAAGTTGAGGCTTCTGGAAGGTGGGGGCCGCATCCACGGTGTCAGGAGCCCTGGCCTCCTCAGAACCCGCAGTGACGTTATGGGAGGACATGGGGCCACGCCCACACCACAACGCTGACGTCTTCAGAACCCCCGGTGTAGACTTCGGGAAATATGGGGATGCTTCCATGCAGACAGAAGACCCCAGCCTTGTCAGGGCCTGTGGTGAGGCATAAGAAAGATGTGGGTGCCGAATCCACACTGACAGGAGTCTCTGGCCTCCTCAGGACCTGCCCTTTGGCTTCGGGATATATGGGGCTGTGTTTATGCTGACAGGAGCCCACAGCCCCCTCAGGACCCGCGGTGAGTTTTCTGGGGGCCATGGGGCCATGTCCAGGCTTACAGGAGCCCTCGGCCTCCTGAGGACCTGCTGTGAGGCTTCCAGAGGATGTGAGGCATAGTCCACAGTGACAGGAGACCCGGCGTCCTCAGGACCTGCTGACTATGACTCAGGAACACGTGGGGCCACGTCCACACTCACAGGATCCTGGCTTCCGCAGGACCCCCTGGAGGACTCTGGAGGCGCCATTGGGGGCCACGTCCACATCAGAAGGGACTCCTCAGAACCACAGGGTAAGTGAATTGGTAGAATGAGTGGTAGGGTCAGGGGAGGGGAGGCAGTTGGTGGTTAAGTTAGGTTAGATGTTAGGTGTTAGTGATTATGCTTATGGTTCCGGATTAGAGGATAGCGTGAGGGATAAGGGTAAGGGTGAGTGGTTAGGAGTTGGATGGGGGTTAGGGATTAATGAAAGGGGTTAGGGTTAGTGTTAGGGACAGGATTTAGAGTTAGGGTTAGGGTTTAGGCTTAGGGATTAGGACAGGATGTTAGGAGTTGGGGTTATGGTTATGGTTAGTGTTAGGGTTGTGATTAGGTTTGCAGTTAGGGTTAGGTGTTAGGACGTGAGTTAGGGTTAGTTGTTAGGGTTAGGGTTTAGGGTTAAAGTTAGGGCTAGGTTTAGAGTTAGGGTGAGCGGGAGGGTTAGGATAGGGGTTAGGATTAGGGTTAGTGTTTGGTTAGGGGTAATGGTCAGGTCAGGGTCAGGGTAGGGTCAGTGTACGGTTTTGGAAAAGGGTAAGAGATAGGGTTAGGCAGTGGGTTAGGGGTTAGTTTTAGGGTACGGGTTAGGGTACGGTTTGGGGTATGAGATAGGGTTAGTATTAGAGGGTTACGGTTAGGGTACAGGATAAGGTTAAGAATAGGATTTGAATACATTAAGTTAAGGTTAGGGTTAGAGTTTAGGGTTAGGGTTAGATTTAAGGTAGGGGTCAGGGTTAAGGAAACCTAAGAATAGGTTTAGGAGTTAGGGTGAGGCTTGGCAGGTAGGTTCAGTGAATGTGTTTCGGTCTTGGGGTTTGTGTTTGGTTTTTGATTAGTGATAGGTCTTGTTTAAGGTTTAGGTTAATATTAGGCTTAAGTGTAGGGTTAGGGATATGTCTGTGTATGGTTAGAGTTTGGGTCTTGGCCTGTGCGTGCACTGGGACTCCTAGTATCTTGGGCAGTTTAGTTTTATGCACACTATTTAGGTTTTGGGTTCAAAGATAGCTTGATTCCAACAAGTCAGTGGCCTCCCCAGAGAATCAAAATACAGGCTTCTGCTGGGGTCAGAAAAGACATGGCAGGCTTCTCCCGAGCTGAGCTAAGGAGGGGATTTGTGGCTCTAAATACTCTTTATTTGGATTTTCAGTTGCCTTTCTGATTTTATCTCTTGTGCGCACATGTTTCTTCGATACTAACAATTATTATTTTAAACTTTTATTGAATTCCTGTTTGTAAACACAGTATGATATATTTTCAGGTTTGCCACATACTGATTCAACCCTTGGATGCAACGCCTGGTACTGGTCACAGGTGCCCTCCACTATCCCCATCGCCTGATTCCCCATCCCCCCCCCACCTTCCTCTGGTATCTATTATTTTATTCTCTGTGGTTAAGAGTGAGTTTCTTGGTTTGCTTCTCTCATCCCACCCTATCGATCCCCTTGCCAATTTGTTTGGTTTCTTAAAATTCACATGTGAATGCAATTGTATGGTATTTGCTATCTGTCTTTCTCTGACTGAGTTCATTGAGCATAAGTCCTTTACAATTCTCCCAGGTCATTGTAAATGGCTTCATTTCATCCCTTGTGATGACCGAGTGATGTCGCAGTGTGTATATTTACCACATCGTCTCTGCCCATTCATCTGTCGATGGACATCTGGGCTATATCCACAGTTTGGCTATTGTTGATAACGCCGCTACAAACTCTAGGCTGCGTGTCCCTCTTTGAATCTAAGAGACTACTTTTATATCCTCGGGAAAAATACCTAGCTGTGCAATTTTGGAATCATAGGGTATTTGTACTTTTAACTTCTTGAGGACCCTCCACACTGTTTTCCACAGTAGCTGCACCTGTTCACATGACCACGAGGAGTGTAAGGGGGCTCCCCCTTCTCCATAGCCTCACCAACATCTGTTGTTTCTTGTGTTGTTAATTTTAGCCATTCTGTCGGCTGTCAGGTGACATCTCATTGTGGTTTTGGTTTGCATTTCCCTGATGATGGGTGACGCTGAGTGTCTGTCCGTGTGTCTGGTGGCCATCTGGATGTCTTGACAGAGACAAAGTCCATTCATGTCTTCTTCCCATCTGCAGTTGGATAATTTGTGTTTAGGATGCTGAGATTTATATTTGCTTTACGTATTTTGCATACTAACTCTTTATTGGATGTGTTGCTTACAAATATCTCCTCTCATTTTGTATGTTGCATTTTAGCGTTGCTTGTTTCCTTCACTTTGCAGAAGCTTTTCAATTTGATGAACTCCCAATAGGATTTTTGCTTTTGTTTCACTCGCCTCAGATGCATATTTGGAAAGAAGATCCAATGGCCAATGTCAAAGATGTTGCTGCCTATCTTTTCTTCTTTGTATGGTTTCAGGTCTCACATTTAGGTCTTTCATCCATTTTGAATTCATTTTTTATATAGATGGTGTAAGAAAGTGGTCCAGTTTCATTCTTCTGCATGTGGCTGCCTGGTTTTCCCAACACCATTTGTTCTTATCCTGGGGTCAGGGTTAGGGTTTGTTGAAGAGACTGTCTTTGTGCCATTGGATATTCCTTCCTGCCTTGTTGTCGATTAATGGACCATAGAGTTACAGGTTTGTATCTTGTTTCGGCTTTCCATTCTATTCTATTGATCTAAGCGTCTCCTGTTGGGAGATTCTTGATTGCTGATTCAATTTCTCTGCTGGTTATCTGTGTGTTCAAGTTTCTTATTTCTTCCTTTTTCATTTTTGCTATGTTATATATTTCTAGGAATTGATCTATTTCTTCCAGGTTCGGGGTTGCTGGCATATAATTTTTCATAATGTTCTCTTATAAACGTTTGTACTTGTAGTGTTGGTTGTTATTTCTCTTTTCTCATTTGTGATTTTATTTGGGTCCTTTCTCATCTTTATATCTTTCTCTTTTTTAAACATTTTATTTATGTATTCATGGGAGATGCAGAGAGGCAGAGGTATAGGCAGAGGGAAAATGGGGCTCCATGTGGGCAGCCTGATGTGGGACTTGATGCCCCAGGATCCTGGGATCGTGACCTGAGCCAAAGCAGATGCTCAACCACTGAGGCACCCAGGTACCTTGCTGATTCAATTCCTTTGCTAGTTATGGGTCTGTTCACATTTCTATTTCTTCCTATTTCTGTTTTGATTGTTTGCACATTTCTAGGGATCTCTCCAATTCTTCCTGGTCTCCCAGTTTGTTAGCGTATAATCTTTCATAGTATTCCCTTATAATTGTCTTATTTTTCTGGTGTTGATTGTGATCTCTCTTCTCTCATTTGTGACTTTATTTATATAGGTCTTTTCTCTTTTCTCGTTGATAAGGCTGGCTAGGGCTTTGTCTATTTTATTAATTATTTTGAAGAACCAGCTCTTAGTTTCGTTATTCCATTCTGTTTTGTTGTTTCTGCATTGTTTATTTCTTCTCTCATCTTTATTTTTTCCCTTCTTCTGTAGGCTTCAGGCTATGTTTGCTATTCCTTTTCCAGCTCCTTTAGGTGTCGGGTTAGGTTGTGTATTGGAGACTTCTTGTTTCTTGAGGTAGGCCTGTATTGCTATGTACTTCCCTCTTAGGACTGCCTTTGCTACATCCCAGAGGTTTTGAGAAACATGTTTTCATTTTCATTTGTTTTAAATTTCCTATTTAATTTCTTGGTTGCTCCATTCATTCTCTAGTAGGATGTTCATAATCTCCACGTATTTTTGGTCTGTCCAATTTTTTTTTCTTACTGTCGACTTCAAGTTTCATAGCGTCGTGGTCCAAAAATGTACAGGGTGTGATATCAACCTTCTTGTACCTGTTGTACCTGTTGAGGGCTGATTTGTGGGCCATGATATGATCTGTTCTTGAGAATGTCCCATGTGCAGTTGAAAGGAATGTGTAGGGATCCCTGGGTGGCGCAGCAGTTTAGCGCCTGCCTTTGGCCCATGTTGCGATCCCGGAGACCCAGGATCGAATCCCCCGGTGGCCTCCTGGTGAATGGAGCCTGCTTCTCCTTCTGCCAATGTCTCTGCCCCTCTCTCACTCTCTCTCTCTCTGTGACTATCATAAATAATAAAGAAAGGAAGGAATGTGTATTCTGCTTTAGGATGAAATGTTCAGACTATATCTGTTGAGTCCCTGTGGTTCAGTGTGTCAAGGCTATTGTTCCCCTGTTGATTTTCTGTATAGACAATCAGTCCATTGCCATAAGTGGGTGTTAAAATCCCCTGTCACTGTATTATTATCAGTGAGTTCCTGTACGTTTGCTGTTAATTGGTTTCTATATTTAGGTACTCCCATGTTGGCAGCATAAATATTTAGTTGTTTGATCTTGATAGAGAGTCTTTTTAATTATGAAATAATGCCCTTCTTCATCTCTTCTTATACTATTTGTTCTTTCTTTTTGAAATTTAAATATTTTATTTATTTATTCATGAAAGATACACAGAGAAGCAGAGGCAAAACATAGGCAGAGGGAAAGGCAGGCTCCACAAAGGGAGGCCGATGTGGGACTCGATACTGGGATCCCAGGATCAGCCCTGAGCCGAAGGCAGATGCTCAACCACTGAGCCAACAGGTATCCCCCAGGGTTAGGTTTCAAATCTCCTTTGTCTGATATAAGTATGGGTCCTCCAGCTTTCTTTTGATATGCATTAGCGTGATAGATGACTTTCCATTCCCTGACTTTCAATCTCCTGGTGTCTATAAGTCTAATGTGAGCATCTTGTAGGCAGCATACATGGATCTTGTTTTTTAAATAATGATTTTATTTATGAGAGAGAGAGAGAGAGACAGAGAGAGAGAGAGGCAGCTAGAAAATTAGGCAGAGAGAGAAGCAGGCTCCCCACCAGGAGCAGAATATGCAACTCGATCCCTGACTCCAGGATCACACCCTGATTCAAAGGTAGAGGCTCAACCCCTGAGCCACCGAGGCATCCCGGATCCTGTTTTTTAAGCCACTCTGATACCCTGTATCTTTTGATTGGAGCATTTAGTCTATCAGCATTCAGAGTGATTATTCAAAGATATGAACTTTGTGCCTTTGTGTTTCCGGAAGAGTTGGTGTTTCTGGTGACGTTCTCTGGTTCTTTCTAGTCTTTGTTTCTTTTGTTCTCTTTTTTCCCCCACTAGAAGAGTCCCTCTTAAAATTCCTTACTGGACTGGTTAAGTGGTCATGAACTCCTTTTTATGTTGCCTGTCTAGGAAAATCTTTCTCTCTTCTTCTCTCCTGAATGACACCCTTGCTGAAGAAAGAATTCATACAAATTGGACTCCAATAAAAAGAAATTTAAAAACATAAAATAACTTCTTTCTAATATGATTGAGGACAATGTCATGTAGGAGGAAAACCAGAAGCACAAAGAGAAGAGGAGAGATTTCACCCTCTGTAGCCTTCACAGGGACCTGGTGTCCTTTCCTAGGAGGTGCCCCCTGTCCGTAGGATGCATCCTTCCCCTCTGTGCTCCTTGTTGGAACCCAGCAGGCACATCTCCATGCCTCCAGCACGTCTGCAGTCATGGTTTATAGCGTCTTCCATGTATCCTATTGGGGATCACAGCGACTTGTATGTAACCATCTGGCTGCTGTTTGACAACATTGGGGGCATTCCGACTTTTGTTGGTTTTGGGGTGTGTGTGTCTCTATGACATGCAGCTATCATGTGCACCTATTGGATCCTATGGCTGGGTAACCCAAAACCCCGAAATGGTTGGCAAAACCTCATTTCTGGTGCTGGCGCTGGGTGGCTAGCTGGGCTCTCCTGTCCCCCCCGGGGCTCGCTCATGCAGTGTCTTTCTGCTGGAGGGTCAGCTGAGCTGGAAGGTCCGGCTCGGCCACATTCCCATGTCCGGCAGTGGGTCCTGCCAAGCGCTTGCTGCTTCTCTTCTCCCCAATGCCTCTCCAGCAGGGAGCCAGACATTCGGGCCACCCTTGGGGGGAGCTCCTGAGGAGCCAGCTGCCTATGGTGGGGAGCCATGTGGCTGCCTGTATGTGGGAGTCAGGGTGGGGATGGGGCTGGGGTTGTCGGTCCCCTGTCCTGACTGGCCTTCAGGCCGAGCCCCATGCTCACCCACCCCTTACTCACTCGGGCAAGGAGGGTGCCCTCCACACGTTGGTATGAGAGATCCAGCACCACAAGGTGTGCATGCTGGGTCCACCTGGTGAGGGTGGCCCAGGTGCATGAGCTGTAAGTGTGGGAACCAGGAAATTTAACAAAAATCCCCTACCCCTGGACAAAGAGAGCAGGGCTCATTCCATTTTGTGCTACATCTGCCACCTCCCCTATGACCCCCAAATGGTCTACTTATGGCTTAAGGCGCTGCCCCACCCTAGTCAGGCCGCTGGGCACACCCTAATTGGAAATCAGCTCATAACAAGGTAACCCTGCTTTGTGCCCGCCAAAATCATGCACCAATTCTGACCAAAGTAATAGACCAGCTCAAGTGGATACTATAGGGTAAGGTGTAATTCAGTCGGCCAACTACATGTGGACCGACATGATTGTGCAACTTTCTGCGTATCCCATGGTCCACTGGTCCACGAGCTGCCTCGCCTCTTAGTCTCAGGGTCCAAGTCCCTGCTCCAATGTGTCTGGTGCACTTGGACCCAAGCTCCAGCTTGTAAAGAGACCCTCAGGAGTTTCATCGGTGTCGGCTCCTTGGTGGTTTCTCGGATTCGCAATCTTGGGCACAGCACAAGGGCCTGCTGTCCTGATATCACTTCCACGGCCACGCTGACCGCCCCGCAGGCCCTCTGTGCCCAAGGCACCCAGGCACGGAGATGCGGGGAGGGGAGGAAGTGCCCCTGGAACCCGGCCAGGCCCGGCCCCCTGGACAGAGGGAGCAGTGACCTCTCAGGTCACTTTGCACAGACCCTGGTGACCTGAGGCTCCCTGGCTGTCACTCTGTCCCGCCCATTCTGGCGCACAGGGCACAGGCTGAGTCCCAGTAAAGTCTGTGAGGCCTGACCCTGGCGTCCGGCCACTCCTGGATGGCACGTGGGACGTCAGCTGTGTGTGCCTAGCGGCGCCCCTGCATGGGCTGGTTGGGGCCTCGGTGGTGCCCCCTCCTCCTCTCTGGGGGTCTCTCCACGCCCTATACTCAGAGTTCTGGGAGACACAGAAACGGGCTGGTTGTGCATTTTCACACCACAACACTTTATTGAATTTGTACAGCAAATGGGCTCAGAGCAGAGGGTGCGCGCCTTCACCTGGGGAAGGAGACCTTTTAGTCTTTAGGGGAGGGCAAGAATCACACGGGTTGGGGGGGGTGAGTGCTGGAGTCCCCCACCTGGAAGCATGTGTGGACTCTGGTTGGGGGCGTGTGTCCTGAGGCTTCAGCCTGAGTGACGGTTCTGAGGACAGCAGAGCTGACCTGGAACTGCAGCTCATGGGCTCCTGTGCTGGGTCCCTGCAGGGCAGCTGGACCCCGGCCTTGGGACCCCTGGGGCCCCAACACCTGTAGGAGCCTGCCTCCTGGTGTGGGTATGGGTGGGGCCCACCGGCCTACCCCTGCTCTCCCCACCCTGGGGTGTCCCGGGATCCCCCGGTCTGCCCTAGGTCAGCGACCTGGACCTGTGGGGCTCGCCCAGTGCCCAGAAGGCCACATTCAACTGTGAGAAGGCTCGCTCAGCCCGGGGCCAGAATCCAGGGCTGGCGACGGCCATGGGGGGGCTGGATCCCATTAGTCTTTGTGTTGGGCCTCGTGGGGGCTCAAATCAACCCAGCTCCCCAGAGCCTGGTGCCCAGTCAGCCCAGGTCCCTCTAGGTTAGGGGCTGGTTCCTGTGCAGGGTGTGCCACGCTCCAGGAGGGACAGTGGGCGGAGGCAGGGCACAGTGGGTCCTCTGCACCACTCACCTGAACACACCATTTCGGGGGCTCCCTGTCTTCCCTCCTCCCTGCAACCCCTGGGTACTTTATGGGACACCCAGGCTTCTGATGGGAGCAGGGTATCCAAAGAACCCCGGGGAGGCTGAGCATGTCCCACAGGGGGCAGCTGCACCGGTTCCTTGCTCAGGGCCGATGGTGTGGGGGTGGATGATGTGGGGGCATGTGTATGATGGTGGTGGAGTTGGGGGCTGGTGTAGGGGGGATAGTGTTGAGGTATAGTGTGGGTGGGGATTGTGTGGGGCTTTGTGTGTGTGAGGGGGATGGTGTAGGGGCAAGGCCATGGGGGATGATGATGTAGGGGGATGATGTGTTTCTGGGAAATGGGGGGATGGGGTGGGGGGCTGGCAGACACCCGGTAAACCCTTTCTCTAAGATGCATGGGGAGACGTCTACAGATAAAGGCGACCCCAGTCTGGGGTTTGCTGTGACACCTGCTCCTGGGTCCCCGTGTGGTCAGTGCAGGGCCCTGGCTGGACTGGGGGCAATATCTCGGGTCATCATACTATGTATGTTTACAAATTGCAAATTGTCTCAAATTAAATGCATAGAATTTAGAAATATATAAAGCACTGAGAGGGGGTGTCACCCTGACCCATCTGACCCTCATCGGATCGATGTGTGTCCTCCTCCAGTCACAGCCATACACCCAGCCCCCAGGTCCCCTTACTGCCCCCCACGGCCTGCACCCTGCTTTTCAGAGGATCGTCCCTCACACCTTTGGGGTTCAGCTCACATGGCAACCCCTGGAGGCCCCATCCTAGTGGCCTCCTCATCCCTGAGAACCCGGGGGAGGGGGCACGGTGTACATCACCAGCACCTTACCATGCAGCTGTGTGTTGCTGTTGCTGTTCTTCTCCCAGCCTCGGAAGCCCTGTGTTCCCGACCCAGAAGCCCCTGGTCCTCACCCGGAGCCCGATCCCCCCTGGCCCCTCAGCCTCACCCTACCCTGTAGTAGTACCAAAACATGATGTGACTGCTGAATGTCCTGTTGACGTCCAGGTCTACCTGCGTGATTTCCTAGGAGGAGTACCAGGGCCTCCTCCTTCATTTCCTGTGGGAAAACCGGGGAGGAGGAGCAGGCATCAGGGATACAGACCCTGACCTGTCATGAGCTGCTTTGCTGGTCAGGGAGCCCTGGGGCAACCATGGGAGTGTGTCCTGCAGAAACCTCCTTCCTTCCTCTGGGAGGCCGGGAATGGTGGGAGTGCCCACCGTGCCCGTGGAACTGCGTGAGGGCTTGTGCCCAGCTGTAGTGGGCGGGGAGGTGACTGAGGGACAGCCTGGGTTGGAGGGCATAGGGGTTCAGCTCAGGTGGGGAGGGGACATGGGGTGTTGTGCCCAAGATTGCGAATCTGAGAAACCACTACAGAGTTGACACCAATGCAAACAAATGAGGGTTGATTTCCAAACTCGAGCTTGTGTTCAAGTACACACGAACCCAACACAGTGGAGCAGGGACCTGGACCCCGAGTTGGGTTTTAGCTTAGTTTTAAGGGCTTGTCTCAGGGACCTCCAGAAGGGCTGGAACAATTCCTCAAGTTCTGTTTACATTTTGATATGGGGCTTTCAAGGGCATTGAGCTCTGTTCTCATTCTAATAGGTGCTTCCAGCCCTTGGCGTGGGCTCAGTTCTTATTCTATTGTGGGGCTTTCCAGGGCAATAAGCTGTAAACTTTTGTTTTTTTCCTGCAACTGAAGTAATGTAAATTTCAGCTCTTCTTCACAGGGGCCTGGGATGGCTTGACATTTTCGAACGCTGAACTTAAAGTGGAAAGGCCTTCATTTTCTCGGCCTCCTTGTATCCATTCCCATCCTAGCTAGCTCCTACCCCCTTCCCAGGAGCTCCTAAGAAAGCAATTGCAAATGACCTCAGCCTGGCAGCGTGTGTTGGGGGACAGGCCCTGGGATTTGGAATCAGGAAGACCTGGCTCCTGGGCGTCCCAGTTCTGCAGCGGGATTCGATACTGCAGACTCTTACTCCCTGAGGCTATCTTGACAACTGACTTTGTACATAGAAAAGCTGTCCGTTGTCTTTATAAGATGAAGAGCGAGTCAAAGTGTTTTTTCTCTGCACTTCTGATTGCTCAGATTCCAATCTGAGATGTATTTCCTGTTAATAAGGATAATTTACTATCCGTAGTACTATGGTTAAAATATTCTGACACAAGTAAATCAGAGGGATGAGGGAATGTCTTCTCTTTCTTCACAGCACAGTCACTCATCAGGAAATGCATCTTTATGGATTTGGAAAGAACTGAGAGACATTATTACCAATGGTCCTATTATTATGTGAAGGATTCTTCCCTGAGATTCTTCCCCTTTTTCAACTGACACTGAAACACTGTGAACTCTCTGGAAGACAAATGTCAGGGAAATAAATGTTATACATTGCTAATTTTAAACACACTTGCAATATGGTGTCTATTATACTAGAATTATTTTTATCTGATTTTTGCTATTTATTATCCGTTCCTGCTTTTCAGGTTGAGGAGGCATTATACGTGTTCCTAAGTGTTTTTCTTTCCTTCTGATCTAAAATTCTTACTTTGTTCCCATGGAAGGAACTCTTTAAGAATAAGGCAAAATTAATTCAACGATTCTTAAAATGTCTTCACACTTGGAGCCTGATTCATTTTAGTCAATTTTCAAAATAAATCTTATTTATTAGGAAAAAAACAAAGATTTATAGGAAAATTGAGAAGATAGTACAGAGCATTCGCATGCACTTGCACTCAATTTCTCCAATTATTGATATCTTATATTAGTATGGTACAAATATTAGCTAATGAATCAATATTAAAATATTCGCATTAACCAAAGACCATACTTTATTCAGATTTCCTTAGTTTTTGCTAAGTTACCACCCCTCATATGACATTCTATTTGTCCTCCTATTTTCTTAGGCTCCTCTGGATTGTGACAGTCTTTCAGGCTTTCCTTGATTTGTTGAACTGGAACACTTTGAGAAGTAGAGTATTTTGTAAAATTTCCCTCAGTTGGGACATGTCTGTTGTTTATATCATGATTGAAATATTTCTGTAGATTATATACAGAGATATACTGCCATTTTCATTATATCATACAAAGAATAGATACTATCTACATGATTTATCAGTCTTGGCATCGTTCTGGTCATTTTGCTGAAGTAGGGTTTGTCAGCTTTCTCCGTAGTAAACTGATTATTATTATTATTATTATTATATTATCATTATTATTTTAAGTTTTTCATAATATATTTTGTAGAAGGAAGTTACTATGTGTATTGCACACATTAGAGTGGAAAGCTATGCTCATGAACTTGACGGTGGAATGTCTGCACAAATTGTTTGAAATTCTTCTACATGGGAGATTTCTCTTCCCTCTAGGTTTGTTTGATTATTTTTTTCAAAGATGTTATTTATTTATTTGAGAGAGTAAGGAGAGAAAAAGCATGAGCGAGCAGGACAGAGGGAGAGAGAGAAGCAGGTTCCCAGATGAACAGGGAGCCTACCTTGGGACCTGGATCATGATCTGAGCCTAAGACAGAAGCTTAACTGACTGAGCAACCCAGGTGCCACTCTTTGTTTCTTTCTTTTTTTTAATAATAAATTTACCTTTTATTAGTGTTCTATTTGCCAGCATACAGAATAACACCCAGTGCTCATCCCGTCAAGTGCCCCCCTCAGTACACGTCACCCATTCACCCCCACCCACCGCCCACTTCCCCTTCAATCACCCCTAGTTCTTTTCCCAGAGTTAGGAGTCTTTATGTTCTGTCTCCCTTTCTGATATTTCCCACTCATTTCTTCTCCCTTCCCTTATATTCCCTTTCACTATTATCTATATTCCCCAAATGAATGAGAACATACAATGTTTGTCCTTCTCCGATTGAGTTACGTCACTCAGTATAATACCTTCCAGTTCCATCCACCTTGAAGCAAATGGTGGGTATTTGTTGTTTCTAATGGCTGAGCAAGGCCCACCTTTTCTCTCTCTTCATCTTCTGAGTCTCCTATGATATGAATGTTATTGTTTTAATAAGTGGCTGAGTTCCCTATGTCTGCCTCTATGGTCCATAACGTTTCTTGTTTTTAAGGCTTCCACTTGGGACTGCATCTCAGTTATAGCATTTTTAACGTTGGCCTGACTAGATTTTAGTTCTTTTATTTCTACAGTAAGGGATTCTCTAGTTTTCTTCTGTGCTCTATTTCCAGCCCAGCTGCTATCTTTATAATCATTGTTTTAAACTGTAGTTAGATATCATATATGTGTATTGATGAACTTCCTGGCTGTGAGTACTACCTCATGTTATTTTATGGAGGAGAATTTCTCCATCTCATTATTTATTCCAGAAAAGAAAGAAGGAAGAAAAAGAAAAACCAAGACAAACAATAACAACTGCCCTCCCCCCCAAAAAAACCCCAGATTATTTTGGCCTGCTCGTTAAAAGATTCTAAATCCCAAAATAAGAAACACAATTAAAGTACCATGAAAGTAAAAATAAGAAATATATAAGGTACATACATAAAAGTTAAAATAAGGCAATTAATAAAATAGAATCAAAGAAAATAAATGAAAAAAGAGCACAAACTACAAAGGAATCTAGACTCTACTTTCGAGGCAAAGCTGAAGCTCTGCAGCCTCTCTGGTCTGACAACTTGGTGGCATCAAATGGTCTGTGTGGGGTCTGGGCATGGGCCTTGGCGCTGATTGTCAGGTGCACATCTGCCTGGGAGTTGCACCTGTGGGGGTCAGAGGCGGGGTGGGCGTCATCGCCTCTGGGCTCCAGCAGGTGGCGCTGTGCTGCTCCCTGAGACCAGGCCCTGATGGGCGGGATGCGGGTGGGGTCTCTAGGTCCTCTGGCTCTGGGGCTGAGCATCCTGCCCCCCAGTCTGCTGGGGCCTCCACAGAAGAGCCCCCAAGCCCCCGGGTCTCCGCCGCTTCTCTCAGAACCCTACGTTCACTCTACCTGCGTCTGAGCTTCTTTTGGTTTTGGTTTTGTATCTCAGACTGTTGTGCCCAAGATTGCGAATCCGAGAAACCACCGAGAAGCTGACACTGATGCAAACACACGAGGGTTTATTTACAAGCTCGAGCTTGTGTCCATGTATACCCGACACAATGGAGCAGGGACTTGGACCCCGAGGTGGGTTTTGGCTTAGTTTTAAGGGCTGGTCTCGGGGAACTCCCGAAGGGCTGGAGCAATTCCTCAAGTTCTGTTTACATTTTGATATGGGGCCTTCAAGGGCATTGAGATCTGTTCTAATAGGGGCTTCCTGCATTTGGCCTGGGCTCAGTTTTTATTCTATTTTGGGGCTTGCTGTGTCCTGACAATGAGCACTCAGGAAGGAAATGACGGATGTGACTCCTTTCTCAGGAGCATCACAGAGAATAAATAATGAGACTGAACCAAAGGAGCAGAAGACTTGTGCACTGAGCCATACCAGGCTCTGGGAGGCCATCTTGGGCTCGTGGTTTGGGAGCCTCATCTTGTGAAAATGTCCGCAGTTCCTGAAGCCACCCTCTCTTTCAATGTCATTCCTGTCAAATCATGGTGGCAGATCCTATAAATAGGAAAAAAAAAACCCATAACATCTATCCGCCCCCACAAATGACCCCGGAGAGCAAATCAGTATTGGAGAAGCAGGACAGAGTGGGACGCAGCACTTTCCTATTTCAAACGATGTCACAGAGACACAGGATAAAGCAGTGTTGTCCTCGGGACCCCGCCTGGCTCCGTCGGTTAAGCATCCGACTCCTGACCTCACCTCTGGTCCTGATCTCGGGGTCGTTATTTCTAGCCCTGGGCTGGTCCATGGATGAGGCCTGATGCCTACTTAAACAAACCAGACCCACGAGGGTTGGTCCCAGCATAAGCTGAAAGAGCAGAACCGAGAGTCCAGAAGGAAACGTGCTCTGATACAACTGATTTTTTAACTTAATTTAATTTAAACCCAATTAATTAACGTATAGTGTATTATACTTTCAGAGGAAGAATTCAGGGATTCACCAGTTGGAGAAAACCGCAGTGCTCGTGACACCACGTGCCCTCCTTCATGCCAGTCCCCTGTTATCCTCTCCCTTGTCCCCTCCCCTGCAGCAACACTCAGTTTGTTTTCTATAATTAAGAGTCTGTATTTCCTGCATCTGTTTTCATCTTATTTGTTTTTTCTTCCCTTCACAGATGTTCATCTGCTTTGCTTCTTTAATTCCACCTATGAATGACACCACACGGTCATTCTCTTTTCCGACTGACCTATTTCACTTAAGATGATCCCTCTACTTCTACCCACGTCATTGCAAATGGCAAGATTTCCTGCTCTTTGATAGGTGAGTACCATTCCGCTCTCTATGGCCATCATCTATCTCACATCCTCTTTATCCATCATCTGCCAGAGGGCACCGAGGGTCCTCCCATATTGTGGCTACTGTGGACCTGGCTGCTGTGGACATTGGGGTGCCGTTGTCCCACGTCTCACTGCATCTGTATCTTCGGAGTGAGCTCCAGGCTTTACACATGCGGGTCGCAGGGCAGCTCTATTTGTAACTTCCGGAGGAGCCTCCACACTGTTTCCATGGTGTCTGCACCAGCCCGCCGTCCCGCCCACAGTGGAAGAGGGTTGAGTGAGTTTTACAGGACGTGGTAAAAGTCTGGTCCACATTTCATTTTGCGTCTTTTGGGCTCCAATTCTTTATCCTTAAGTATTTTTGGGGAAGCTGTGTGTTGGGCTCCTTTTCAGTCAGACATTTCCGAATCTAACAGGCCACAGATGGAGCCTGGTAGGAGGCAGAGGTGGGCCCCGGGATGAGCACGTGCCTCCTTCACAGCCTCCTGTAGTGCCTGAGGATCCCGCAGGGGGCGCCCAAGCCCAGGCACCGCCCAAGGGGCAGACATGTGCAGTAGGCCTCGCCTCCCTGCACTAACATGAGCCAGCCTGTGCTGGGGAGGCCTGAGGAAGATGTGGGGACATGTCCATGCTGATGAGCCACAGCCTCCTCAGAATGTGCGGGGAGTCTTCAGGGGGATATTGCACAGCGTTCACGCTGACAGGAGCCCCGGTCTCCTCAGGACACACGGTGAAGCTTCAGGAAGATGTGGGCCCACATCCACCCTGACAGGAGTCCTTGGGCTGCTTCAGGACCTGCGGGGAGGCTTCAGGGAATTGTGGGCCCGCACCCACCCTGACAGGAGCCCCTGGGCTGCCTCAGGACCCGCGGGGAGGCTTCAGTAAGATGTGGGCCCCCATCCACCCTCACAGGAGCCCCTGGGCCGCCTCAGAACATGTGGGGAGGCTTCTGAAAGATGGTGCGCCGCGTCCACTCTGGCAGGAGCTAACTGGCCCCTCAGGACATAAGTTGAGTCTTCTGGAAGCTGGGGGCCGCATCCACAGTGACAGGAGCCTCGGCCACCTCAGAGGGCCGCTTCAGGACCTGCAGTGATGCTTCGGGAGGACGTGGGGCCATGTCCACACAACCAGACGCTGATGTCCTCAGGACCCCCGGTGTAGACTTCGGGAAATATGGAGATGCGTCCATGCGGACAGAAGACCCCAGCCTTGTCAGAGCCTGTGGTGAGGCCTAAGAAAAATGTGGATGCCGAATCCACACTGACAGAAGTCTCCAGCCTCCTCAGGACACGCTGTGAATGATTCGGATGATTTGGGGCCACGTCCATTCTGACAAGAGCCCCCAGCCTCCTCAGGTCTTATGGTGAGGCTGTGGAAAATGTGGGGCCACGTCAAGACTGAGAGGACCCGCGTCCTCCTCAGGACCTGCACTTTGTCTTCGGGACACATGAGGCTGCGTCTAGGCTGACAGGAACCCACAGCCTCCTCAGGACCGCGGTGAGTTTTCAGGGGACATGGGGCCATGTCCAGGCTGACAGGACCCCCCGGCCTCCTGAGAACCTGCTGTGAGGCTTCCAGAGGATGTGAGGCATCCAGAAGGATGTTCCTCCTCCTTCCAGAGGAGGCATACTCCACGTTGAGAGGAGACCCGGAGTACTCAGGACCCACTGACTATGACTCTGGAACACGTGGGGCCACGTCCGCATTCACAGGAGCCCGGCTTCCTCAGGACCCCCTGGAGGACTCTGGAGGCGACGTTGGGGGCCACGTCCATGTCAGAAGGGACTCCTCAGAACCATAGGGTAAGTGAATGGGTAGAATGAATGGTAGGGTCAGGGGAGGGGAGGTGGTTTGTGGTTAGGCTTAGGTTAGATGTTAGGGGTTAGTGATTATGCTTATGGTTACAGATTAGAGGTTAGGGTGAGGGATAAGGGTAAGGGTCAGTGGTTAGGAGTTAGGATGGGGGTTTGGGTTAGGGACAGGAGTTAGAGTTAGGGTTAGGGTTTAGACTTTAGGGATTATGGCAGGAGGTTAGGAGTTGGGGTTTGGGTTATGGTTAGAGTTAGGGTTCGGCTACGTTTGTAGTTAGGGTTAGGGGTTAGGGTGTGATTTAGGGTTAGGGGTTAGTGTTAGGGGTTAGAGTTAAAGTTAGGGCTAGGTTTAGGGTTAGGGCGAGGGTTAGGTCATCTTCACCAGAGACGTTTGTCAGAAGCTTGTGACACCCAAGTGGAATAATGCAGGCCTGGAAGGTGTCTCCAGGTGCAGTATAGTGGTATTCTTCGAACCTCCTGAGTTAGAAAACTGCTATGGTCTCACGGCCATTAGAATGCAGCGAGTTGAAAGCTGACTTCTATGCAAGCTCTCTTGTGAGAGGTGAGCTCAGGGCAGGACCCTCCCGCATCCTGCCTGCCCAGCCTCATAGTTGCTAACATCCTTGTGTGAAGTGCTGGAAGAGATTGGAGAAATGCGAGTGGAAGTGTCAGGACTGTACTCACGTGTATCTCAGTTCAATACAGCGATTGCCAACGTCCTTGTTCAATTAGAGTGTAGCTCGGGTATACCTCGCCTCGCTAAGTGTCTAGCAGACATCGGCCTGCAAAGCATACACACTTCTGCAAGTTGAGCTTATGGCCTGTACCTCCCCCATCCTGACTGCCTGTACGTTCTGCTTCCACAGCATTTCATTGTATGCGGGAGAGTAGCGGAGTGAGAACCAAGTGTCTGCCTTGTCAATTTCACGCCTAGCGGACAGCTGCCTCCAAGGCATGCACACTCCTTTGGTTGAGCTTATGGCTTGTAAAGCCCACATGCTGACCGCCTGTACGCTTCGCTTCCAAAGGATATCGTTCGATACGGGACAGAAGTTTTGCGAGAGGCAAATGTGTCTTAGTTCAATCCAGCAACTTCTGAGGAATTCCTCCCTCAGATGGGAGCTACGTACTAACTTCCAAAACTGAGTACCTAGCTGAAAGCTCTCTCTCTGGGGAACTTCTCCCTCGGAGATGAACTGAAACGTGGTCCTTCCCAGTTCCACACTGCCTGCAGATGCAGTTACAAACATCCTCACTAGACATGTTTTTCACAAGATCATGAAATGCAAGGGGCAAACTGCAGGCTTCAAAGTTGTGTGTCCGGGTGCAGTAAAGCGGTATTCATGGAGCATCCTGAATTACAATGCTGCCACGTTCTCATGGCCATCAGAACGCAGTTAGTAGAAACCTGGCTTCGAGGCATGCTTCCATTTGAAAGCTGAGCTCAGAGCAGGATCCTCCCGCATCCTGCCTGCCCGTAGTCGTAGATGCTAACATCCTTATGTTAGGTGCTGGGAGAGGTTGGAGAAATGCAAGTGGAAGTGTCAGGACTGCACTCACGTGTATCTGAGTTCAATACAGTGATTGCCAACGTCCTTGTTGCATTAGAGTGTAGCTCGGGTATACCTCGCCTCGCTAAGTGTCTAGCAGACATAGGCCTGCAAAGCATGCACACTTCTGAGAGTTGAGCTTGTGGCCTGTACCTCCCCCATCCTGACTGCCTGTGCGTTACTGTTCCACACCATTTCATTGTATGCGGGACAGTACCGGAGTGAAAACCAAGTGTCTGCCTTGTCAATTTCGTGCCTAGCGGACAGCTGCCTCCAAGGCATGCACACTCCTTTGGATTGAACTTATGTCTTGTACCTCCCACATGCTGACCGCCTGTACGCTTCACTTCCAAAGGATTTCGTTCGATACAGGACGCAAGTTTTGCAAGAAGCAAGTGTCTCTTAGTTCTATCCAGTGACTTCCTAGGAATTCCTCCCTCAGATGGGAGCTACATCCTAACTTCCAACCTGAGTACCTAGCTGAAGGCTCTCTCTCTGGGGAATTTCCTTCTGCGAGATGAGCTGACACGCAGTCCTTCCCAGTTCCACACTGCCTGCAGATGCAGTTACGAACATCCTCACTAGACATGTTTGTCAGAAGCTCATGGGACGCAAGGCCCAGCTGCAGGCTTCAATGATTGTGTCTCCAGGTGCAGTAGAGCGGTATTCATGGAACGTCCCGCCTTACAATGCTGCTACGTTCTCACGGCCATCAGAAGGAGCTAGTAGAATGCTGGCTTCTAGGCCTGCTTCCTTGTGAGAGCTGAGCTCAGGGAAGGACCCTCCAGCATCCTGCCTGCCCGTAGACATAACTGCTAATATCCTTATGTTAGGTGCTGGGAGAAGGCCGGGAAATACATGTGGAAGTGTCAGGCCTATACTCCCGCTTATGTGATTTGAATACAGCGATTTCAAACGGCCTTCCTCAAAGAGTGTATCTAGTTTCTAATTCCAATGTACGAGTGGGTAGCAGACATCTGCCTCCCAGGCGTACACACTTTTGAGAGTTGAGCTTATGGCCTGTACTTCCCACATCCTGCCTGCAGGTACACTTCGCTGCTAACAGGCGTAGGCTTGATGCGTGACTGAAGTGTTGTGAGAGGTAAGTGGAAAGTGCCAGGCACACAAGACTAGTGCCTCCACGCTGAATCCAGCGATTTCCTAGTAATTCCTGTCTTAGACAGGTGCTACATACTAAGTTCCATACGTGAGAAGCTAGCTGAACCACGAGTCCAAAAGCATCTCTCTTCTGAGAGTTGAGCTCACACCCAGTCCCTCACAGTTCCCACTGCCTGCAGAATGAGTTTTGAACATCTTCACCAGAGATGTTTGTCAGAAGCTTGTGAGACGCAAGTGGAATACTGCAGGCCTGGAAGGTGTCTCCAGGTGCAGTAGAGTGGTATTCTTCGAACCTCCTGAGTTAGAAGACTGCTATGGTCTCACGGCCATTAGAAGGCAGCTAGTTGAAAGCTGGCTTCTAGGCATGCTCTCTTGTGAGAGCTGAGCTCAGGGCAGGACCCTCCCGCATCCTGCCTGCTCATAGTCATAGCTGCTAACATCTTTACGTGAGGTGCTGGGAGTGGTTGGAGAAATGCGAGTGGAAGTGTCAGGACAGTACTTATGTGAATCTGAGTTCAATACAGCGATTGCCAACGTCCTTGTTTAATTAGAGTGTAGCTCGGATATACCTCCCCTCGATGTCTAGCAGACATCGGCCTGCAAAGCATACACACTTCTGAGACTTGAATTTATGCCTTGTACCTCGCACATGCTGACTGCAGATACACTTCGCTCCTATCAGGCTGAGGCTCGATGCGTGACAGAAGTTTTGTCAGAGGTTAGTGGAAGGTCCCGGCCCACACGACTAGTGTCTCCATGCCCAATCCAGAGATATGTGAGGAACAGCTCTCTTAGATTGGTGCTACATACTAAGTTCCATACATGAGAAGCTAGTTGAACACAGTGTCCAAAGGGTACTTGCCTCTGAGACTTGAGCTCACCTCCAGTCCCTCACAGTTCCACTCAGCCTTCAGATGGAATTTTGAACATCCTCACTAGACATGTTTGTCAGAAGCTCATAGGACACAAGGAGCTAGCTGCTGGCTTCAATGCTTGTCTCTCCAGGTGCAGTAGTGTGGTATACATGGAACGTCCTGACTTACAGTGGTGCTACATTCTGAAGGCCATAACAACGCAGCTAGTAGAAAGCTGGCTTTGAGGCATGCTTCCTTTTGAGAGCTGTCTCAGGGCAGGACCCTCCCGCATCCTGCCTGACTGTAGACATAGCTGCTAACATCCTTGTGTTAGGTGCTAGGAGAGGTTGTGAGAAAAGCATGTGGAAGCGTCGGGCTTGAACTCACGTGTATCTGAGTTGAATACAGCGATATCCAACGGACTTCTTCAATCAGAGTGTAGCTATGTTCTAACTCCCATGTACGAGGGGTTAGGAGAAATCTGCCTCCCAGGCATACACACTACTGAGAATTGAGCTTATGATCTCTACCTCAACATCCTGCCTTCAGGTACACTTCGCTTCTAAAAGGCCTAGACTCGATGCGTGACGGAAGTGTGGTGAGAGGTAAGTGGAATGTCCCGTCACACAAGACTAGTGCCACCAAGGTCAATCCAGCGATTTCCTAGTAATTCCTGTTTTAGACTGGTGCTACATACTAAGTTCCATAGGTGAGAAGCTAGCTGAACACCTTTTCCAAAAGCAACTTAGTTTTGAGAGTTGAGCTCGCACTCAGTCCCTCACGGTCTGATACAGCCTGCAGAATGAGTATCAAACATCTTCACCATAGACTTTTGTCAGAAGGTTATGAGACGCAAGTGGAACAATGCAGACCTGGAAGGTATCTCCAGGTGCAGTAGAGTGGTAGTCTTGGAACCTCCTGAATTAGAATACTGCTACATTCTCACTGCCATAAGAACGCAGCTAGTTGAAAGCTGACTTCTAGGCATGCTTCCTTGTAAGAGCTGAGGTCAGGGCAGGACCGTCCCACCTCCTGACTGCCTGTAGACTTAGGTCCTAGCATCTTTATGTTAGGTGCTGGAAGAGGTTGTGTGACAAGCATGTGGAAGTGACAGGCCTGTACTCACGTGTATCTGAGTTCAATACAGCGATTGCCAATGTCCTTGTTCAATTAGAGTATACCTCGGTTCTAGCTCCCATCAATAACTGTCTAGCAGACATCTGCCCGTAAAGCATACACACTTCTGAGAGTTGAACTTATTCCCTGTACCTCCCACATGCTGACTGCAGGTACACTTTGCTCCTATCAGGCCTAGGCTTGAATCGTGACTGAAGGGTTGTGAGAGGTTAGTGGAAGGCGCTGGCCCACACGACTAGTGTCTCCAAGCCCAATCCAGAGATATGTGAGGAACTGCTCTCTAGGATTGGTGCTACACACTAAGTTCCATACATGGGAAGCTAGTGGAACGCAGTGTCCAAAGGGTACTTTCTTCTGAGACTTGAGCTCACCCTCAGTCCCTCACAGTTCCACACGGCCTTCAAATTATTTTTTTTTAATTTTTATTTATTTATGATAGTCACACAGAGAGAGAGAGAGAGAGAGAGAGAGGCAGAGACACAGGCAGAGGGAGAAGCAGGCTCCATGCACCGGGAGCCTGACGTGGGAATCGATCCCGGGTCTCCAGGATCGCGCCCCGGGTCCAAGGCAGGCGCCAAACCGCTGCGTCACCCAGGGATCCCCCTCCACACGGCCTTCAGATGAAATTTCGAACATCCTCACTAGACGTGTTGGTCAGAAGCTCATAGGACAAAAGGAGCTAGCTGCAGGCTTCAATACTTGTGTCTCTAGGTGCAGTAGAGTGGTATACATTGAACCTCCTGACTTACAATGTAGCTACATTCTCATGGCCATAAGAATGCAGCTAGTGGAAAGGTGCATTTGAGGCATGCTGCTGAGGATCAGAGTCACCCGTTCCAATTGAGGTCCAGTGGGGAATAGAGGAACCATGTCCTGATGATGCCCAGGTAGGGACCAGAGTCACCAGGTCCAGATGAGGCCCAGGTGGGGAGCATATTCACTAGGTCCAGGTGAGGCCCAGTTGAGGACCAGAGCCACCAGGTCTGGTTGAGGCCTAGAGGGGTACTAGAATCACCTGGTCCAGATGACATCCAGATGGGGACGAGAGTCACCAGGTCAGTGTGAGGCCCAGAGGGATTCCAGAGTCATCATGTCCAGGTGAGGCTCAGGTGTGGAACAGAGTAACCGGGTACCAATGATGCCGAGGTGAGGACCAGAGTCACCAGATCTAGGTGAGGCCCAGATAGGATCAGAGTCACCAGTTCCAGGTGAGACCAAGAAGGAGGCCACAGCAATCAGGTCCAGGTGTGGAACAAAGTCACCAGGACAGGTTGAGGCCCAGTTGGAGACCACATTCACCAGGTCCAGGTGAGGCCCAGATGGTGATCAGAGTCACCAGGTCCGGGTGAGGACCAGGTAAGGACCAGATTCACCAGGTCCAAGTGAGGCCCACGTGGGGACCTGACTCACCAGGTATGGGTGAGGCCCATGTGGCAACCCCACTCACCAGGTCCAGGTGAGGCCCAAATATGGATCAGAGTCGTGTTGTTCCAGGTGAGGCCAGAAGGAGACCACAGGAACCAGGTCCAGGAGAGCCCCATATGGGAACCAGAGCCACAAGATCCAGGTGAGGTCCAGGTGGAGACCACAATCACAAGGTCCAGGTGAGGCCCGGTAATGACTAGATTCACCAGGTCCAAGTGAAGCCCAGGGGGGGACCAGAGTCACCAGGTAAGGGTGAGTCCTAGAAAGGGAACCAGAGTAATCAGTTTAGTTTGAGACCCAGAGTGGGACCAGAGGTCCCCGATCAAAGTGAGGCCCAGGTGTCAAATAGAGTATCCAGGTCCCAATGATGCCTAGGTGAGGACCAGAGTCACTAGGGCCATGCAATTCCCAGATGAGGATCAGAATCACCAGGTCCTGGTGAGGCATAGAAGGAGACCACAGTCACCAGTATCAGGTGAGCCCCATGTCGGAACCAGAGCCACTCTATCCAGCTGAGTCCCAGGTCCATGTGAGGCCCACGTGAGGACAAGATACACCAGGTTGAATTGAGGTACAACTGGGGATAAGAGTCACCAGGTCTGGGTGAGGCCTAGGTGGGGACAAGATTCACCAGGTCTGAGTTAGGTCACAATGGGGATGAGAGTCACCAGGTCCAGGTGAGGCCAAACTGAGGACCAGAGTCACCAGATCCAGGTGAGGTCCATGTTGGAAAGAGAGTCACCAGGTCCAGGAGAGGTCCAGGTGGGGACCAGAGTCACCAGATCCAGGTGAAGCCCAGGTGGGGACGAGAGTCACCAGGAACAGATGAGGCCCAGGTGAGTACCAGAGTTACCAGGTACACGTGAGGCCCAGGTGGGGACCAGAGGCAAAGGTCCATGTGAGGCCGGCTGGGGACCAAGGACAACGGTCTACGTGAGGTCCAGGTGTGGAACACAGTAACCAGGTCCAGGTGAGTCCCAGGTTGGGACCAGGATCACCAGGTACAGGGGAGGGCCTTGAAAGAACCAGAGTCAACTGTTCAAGGTGAGGCACAGGTGGCAACCAGGGTCAGCAGGTCCAAGTCAGGCCAAAGTGGAATTCACAGTCACCAGGTCAGAGTGAGACCCCAAGGGGGACCAGAGTCACCTGGTCCAGGTGAGGTCCAGTTGTGGAACACAGTAACCGGGTCTCAATTATGCCCAGTTGAGGATCATGGTCAACAGGGCCAGGTGAGGCTCAGATGGGGATCAGAGTCACCAGGTCCAAGTGAGGCCCATGTGGGGACCACAGTCACCATATCCAGGGTAGTCTCAGGTACAGACCAGATTCACCAGGTCCAGATGAGGTGCAGGTGGCAACCACACTCACCATGTCCCTGTGAGGTCCTAGTGGGGACCATAGTCACCAGGTACATTAGAAGCTAGAAACACTGTAGCCACCTGGTCCACATGAGGTCCATGTGGTAATGAGAGTCACCAGTTACAGGTGTGGTCGAGGTGGGGATCAGACTCACCCGGTCCAGTTGAGACCCAGGTGGGAACCATTGTCACCATCCAGGTGTGGCCCAGCTGAAGACCAGAGGTAACAGGTCCAGGTGGGTCCCTGTTAGGGAACAGTGTAACCATGTCCTGATGCTACCCAGGTGGGTAACAGAGACACCAGGTCCAGGTGAGGCCGAGGTGGGCACCAGAGACATGAGGTCCAGGTGAGGTCCCGGTGGGAACCACAGTCACCAGGTCAGGTGACGCCATGCTGAGGATCAGAGTCACCAGTTCCAGGTGAGGCCCAGGTGGGGCCAGAGTCACCTGGTACAGAAGAGGTCAAAGTGAGGACTGAGTTACCAGATCCAGGTGAGTCCCTGTGGGGAATATAGTAACCATGTCCCGATGATGCCCAGGTAGGGACCAGAGTCACCAGGTCCAGATGAGGCCCACGTGGGGAACATATTCACTAGGTGCAGGTGAGCCCCAGTTGAGGACCAGTCATCAGGTCTGGTTGAGGCCTAGAGGGGTACTGGAATCTCCTGGTCCAGGTGACGTCCAGATGGGGACCAGAGTCACCAGGTCAGGGTGAGGCCCAGAGGGGTTGCAGAGTCATCATGTCCAGGTGAGGCACAGGTGTGGAACAGAGTAACGAGGTCCCAATGATGCCCAGGTGAGGACCGGAGTCACCAGATCTGGGTGTGGCCCAGATAAGATCAGAGTCATCTGTTCCAGGTGAGGCCAAGAAGGAGTCCACAGCAATCAGGTCCAGGTGGGGAACAAAGTCACCAGGACTGGGTGAGGCCGAGATCGGGACCAGATTCACCAGGTCCAGGTGAGGCCCAGGTGGTGACCTGAGTCACCAGGTGTGGGTGAGGACCAGGTAAGGACCAGATTCACCAGGTCCAGGTGAGGCCCACGTGGGGACCTGAGTCACCAGGTGTGGGCGAGGCCCAGTTGGTAACCCCACTCACCAGGTCCATGTGAGGCCAACCTGCAGGCCAGAGTCACCAGGTCCAGGTGAGGCCCTGGTGGGGACCGGAGTCACCAGGTAAATGTGAGGCTAGAAGGACATCACAGTCACCAGGTCCAGGTGTGGTTCATGTGGGAACGAGAGTCACCAGGTCCAGGTGAGACCCAGGTGGGACCACAGTAACAAGGTCCAGATTGAGGCCTAGGTGGGGCCCAGAGTCATCAGGGCCAGGTGAGGCCAAAGTGTGGAGCAAAGTTATCAGGTCCAGGTGAGTCCCAGGTGGGAACCAGTCACCTCGTCCAGGTGAGGCCCACAAGAGTAGTGCCTCCAAGCTCAATCCCGCGATTTCCTAGTAATTCCTGTTTTAGACTGGTGCTACATACTAAGTTCCATACTAGCTAATTGAACCCTGCATCCAACGGCAACTTACATCCGAGAGTTGGGCTCACACGCAGTCCCTCACAGTTCCACACTGACTGCAGAATGTGTTTCCAATGTCTTCACCAGAGATGCTTGCCAGAAGCTTGTGAGACGAAGTGGAATAATGCAGGCCTGGAAGGTGTCTCCAGGTGGAGTAGAGTGGTATTCTTGGAACCTCCTGAGTTAGAATACTGCTGCGTTCTGAGGGCCAGAAGAATGCAGCTAGTTGAAAGCTGGCTTCTAGACATGCTTCCTTGTGAGATTTGAGGTGAGGGCAGGACTCTCGTGCAACCTGACTGCCTGTAGACATAGGTCCTAACCATGTTAGGTGCTGGAAGAGGTTGTGAAAAGCATTTAGACGTTTCAGGCTTGTAGTCACGTGTAACTGAGTTCAATACAGCGATTTCCAACAGCCTTGTTCAATTAAACTGTAGCTGGGTTCTAACTCCCATAAAAGAGTGGCTAGCAGACATCTGCCTGCAAGGCATACACGCTTCTCAGAGTTGAGCTTATGGCCTGTACCTCCCACAATCTGATGGCCTGTACGGATCGCTTCCACAGCATTCCGTTCTATGCGGGACAGTAGCGGAGTGAGAACCAAGTGTCTGCATTGTCAGTTTCACGACTACTGGACACCTGCCTCCAAGTGTTGCACACTCCTTTGGATGAGCTTATGGCTTGTTCCTCCCACATGCTGACCGCCTGTACCTTTCACTTCGAAAGGACGTCGTTCGATACGGGACACAAGTTTTGTGAGAGGCAAGTGTCTCCTAGCCGAATCCAACGACTTCTGAGTAATTCCTCCCTCAGAAGGGAGCTACATACTAACTTCCAACCTGAGTACCTGGTTGAAAGCTGTCTCTCTGGGGAACTTCCTTCTGCAAGATGAGCTGACACGCGGTCCTTCCCAGTTCCACACTGCCTGCAGATGGAGTTACGAACATCCTCACTAGACATGTTTGTCAGACGCTCATGGGATGCAAGGGCCAAGCTGCAGGCTTCAAGGTTGTGTCTCCAGGTGCAGTAGAGCTTTATTCATGGAACGACCTGACTTCCAATGCTGTAAAGTTTGGGTTAGGTTACGGGTTAGGGTTAGGGTTAGGGTCCTGTTTAAGCTTAGGGTTAGGGTTAGGGTTAGGGTTCATGTTAGGGTTAGGGGTAGTTTCAGCATTAGGTGTAGGCTACGGTTTAGGATTAGGGTTAGGGTACGGGTTAGGTTACGGTTTAGGTTATGGGTTGGGGTATGGGTTAGGTTACAGTTTAGGGTACGGGTTAGTGTTAGTGTTAGGGTTAGGGTACGGGTTAGGGTTAAAGTTAGGGTACTGTTTAGGGTTAGGGTTAGGTTACGGGTTAGGGTTAGGGATAGGGTAAGGGTTAAGGTTAGGATTATGTTAGGGTTAGGCTTATGGTTAGGATTAGGGATTGGGTTTCGTTAGGTTTAGGGTTGGGGTAAGGTTAGGGTAGGGTACGGGTTAGAGTTTGGGTTAGGGTACGGGTGAGGGTTAGGGTAAGCGTTAGGGTACGGGTTAAGGTTAGGTTTAGAGTTAGGTTTAGGGTTAGGTTTAAGGTTAGGGTATGGGATAGGTTTAGGTTTAGGGTACTGTTTAGCCTTAGGGTTAGGGTTAGGGTTAGGTTACAGGTTAGCGTTATGGTTAGGGTTAGAGTACGGGTTAGTGTTAGAGTTCGGGTTATGTTTAGGGTTCGGGTTAGGGTTAGGCTACGGGTTAGGGTTAGTGTTACGGTTATGATTAGGGTTCAGTTTAGGCTTAGGTTTAGGGTACAGATTAGGGTTAGGGTTAGGGTTAGGGTTAGGGTATGGTTTAGAGCTATGGTATGGATTACGGTACGGGTTAAGGTATGTGTTAGGGTACTGGTAACGGTTAGGGTTTGGGTTAGGTTTAGGGTACGGGTTAGGGTTAGGTTTAGGGTTTGGGTTAGGGTACAGGATAGGGTTAGGTTTAGGGTTAATGTTAGGGTTCGGGTTAGGGAACGGGATAGGATTAGGGTTTGGGTATGGGTTAGGGTACAGGTTAAGTTATGGTTTAGGGTTAGGGTATGGGTTAGAGTTAGGGTTCAGGTTAGTGTTGGGGTTAGGGTTAGGTTTAGGGTACGGGTTAGGTTTAGGGTTACGGTATGGCTTAGGGTACGGATTAGGTTTAGGGTTAGGGTATGGGCTAGGGTTAAGGTACAGGAGAGTTAGAGTTAGGGCATGGGTTTGGGTTAGGGTTAGGGTTAGGGTATGGCTTAGGGTTAGGTTTAGGGTTAGTGTTAGGGTTAAGGTATTCGTTAGGGTTAGGGTTAGGGTACTATTTAGGGATAGGGTTAAGGTTAGGTTTAGTTTACGTGTTAGGGATAGGGTTAGGGTGAGGTTTAGGGTTAGGTTAGGGTTAGGGTTAGGTTTAGAGATAGGGTTAGGGTTGTGATTAGTGTTAGGGTTAGGTTAGGGGTAGTTTTAGTGTGAGGGTACTGGTTATGCTTAGGGTTAGGGTAGGGTACGGTTTTGGGTTAGGGTACGGGTTAGGGGTAGTGTTAGGGTTAGGAGTTAGGGTTAGGGTTTGGGTTAGGGTTAGGGTTAGGTTTAAGGGTTAGGTTTAAGGGTTAGGGTTAAGGATTAATGTTAGGGTTAGGGTTTAGGGGTTCGGGTTCGGGTTAGGGTTAGTGGTTAGTGTTAGGGTTAGGGGTTAGGGGTTAGGGTTAGGGTTACTGTTAGGGTTAGGATTTAGGTTTAGAGTTTGGGTTAGGTTTAGGGTTAGGGTATGCTTTAGGGTTAGGTTTAGGGTTAGGGTTAGGGTTAAGGTACACGTTAGGGTTAGGGTACTGTTTAGGGTTAGAGTTAGGGTTAGGTTTAGTTTATGGGCTAGGGTTAGGGTTAGGGTTAATTTACGTGTTAGGGATAGGGTTAGGGTGAGGGTTATGGTTAGGTTAGGGCTAGGGTTAGGTTTAGAGATAGGGTTAGGGTTATGATTAGAGTTAGGGTTAGGTTAGGGGTGGTTTTAGTGTTAGGGTATGGGTTATGGTTAGGGTTAGTGTAGGGTACGGTATAGGGTTAGGGCATGGGTTCGGGTTAGTTTTAGGGTTAGGATTAGGGTACGGGTTAGGGTTAGTGTTAGGGTACCATTTAGGGTTAGTGTACGGGTTAGCGTTAGGGTTGGGGTTAGCGTAAGGGTTAGGGCACGGGTTAGGATTAGCGTTACGGTATTGTTTGGGTTAGGGTCAGGGTTAGATTTAGGTTATGTGTTAGGGTTTGGGTACGGTTTAGGGTTAGGGTACGGGTTAGGTTTATGGCACAGGATAGGGTTAGGGTTAGGGTACCGGTATGGGTTAGGTCAGGTTTAGGTTTAGGGTATGGGTTAGGGTTAGGGTACGGGTTAGGGTTAGGGTATGGTTTAGGGTTAGGGTACGGGTTAGGGTTAGGGTACGGGTTAGGGTTAGTGTAAGGGTTAGGGTTAGATTACTGTACAGGATAGGGTTAGGGTTAGGGTACTGGTTAGGGTACAGTTTAGGCTTAGGGTTAGGTTTAGGGTAGGGGTTAGAGTTAGGGTACATGTTACGGTTAGGTTTAGGTTATGGGTGAGTGTTAGGGTTAGGGTATAAGTTAGTGTATGGGTTAGGTTTCAGGTTAGGTTTAGGGTTAGGTTTAGAGTTAGTGGTTAGGGTTAGTGTTAGGGTGAGGGGTTAGGGTTAGGGTTAGGGTTAGGGTTAGGTTAGGGTTAGGGTTAGGATTAGGGTTAAGTGTTAGGTTTAGGGGGTTAGGCATAGGGTTAGGGTTAAGGGTTGGTGTTAAGGGTTAGGGTTAGGGGTTAGGGGTAAGGGCTAGGGTTAGGGGTTAGGTGTTAGGGTTAGTGTTAGTGTTAGGGTTAAGGTTAGGGGTTAAGTTTAGGGTTAAGGGTTAGGGTTAGGGTTTGGGTTAGTGTTGGGATTAGGGTTAGGGTTAAGGGTTAGGGTTAGGTTTAGGGTTAGTGGTTAGGGGTTCATGTTAGGGTTAGGGTTAGGGGTAGGGGTTAAGGTTAGGGTTAGGGGTTAGGGTTAGGATTGGTTTAGGGTTAGGGTTAGGGGTTAGGGTTTAGGGTTAGGGTTAGGGGTTAGGGTTAGGGTTAGGGTTAGGTACGTGTTAGGGTTAGGGTTAGGGTTGGGGTACAGGTTAGTGTTAGGGTACCTGTTAGTGTTAGGGTATGGGTTAAGTTTAGGCTTAGTGTTCGGGTTAGGGTTAGGGTTAGGGTTAGGTTTTCGGTTAGGGTTAGGGTTAGGGTTAAGGGTTAGGGTTAGGATAGGTTTAGTGTTAGGGTTTAGGGGTTAGGGGTTAGGGTTAGGGATTTGATTCGATTCAATTCTTTTCGATTCAAATCGATTCGATTCAATTCTTTCAATTCGTTTCTTATCGATTCAATTCTTTTCAATTCGATAGATTCTTTTCTATTCGATTAAATTTGATTCGATTCGATTCTTTTCGATTCGATTTGATTCGAGTCTTTTTGATTTGATTCGTTTCGATTCGATTCTTTTCAGTTCGATTCGATTCAAATCTTTTCGATGCGATTCAATTTGATTCTTTACAATTCGATTCGATTCTTTTCAATTTGACTCCATTTTTTTCGATTCGATTCGATTCTTTTCCATTCGATTTGATTCGATTCTTTTCGATACGATTTGATTCTATTCTCTTCGATTCGATTCCCTTTGATTCGATTCTATTCTTTTCAATTCGATTCGTTTTTTTCGATTCGATTCGATTCCTTTCGATTCGATTCAATTCGATTCAAATCTTTTGTTTCGATTTGATTCTTGTCAATTCGATTCGATTCTTTTCAATTCGATTCGATTCTTTTCGATTTGATTCAATTCTATTCGAATCTTGTCAAATCTATTCTATTCTTTTCGATTCGATTCTTTTTGATTCGATCGATTCTTTTCGATTCTATTCGATTCTTTTCAATTCGATTCGATTCTATTCTGTTGGATTCGATTTGATTCAATTCAATTTGATACTTTTCGATTCGATTCTTATCGATTCGATTCAATTTTCGATTTGATCGATTCTTTTCAATTCGATTCGATTCGATTCTATTTGATTCTTTTCGATTCGATTTGATTATTTTTGATTCGACTCAATTCGATGGTTTGATTCGATTATTTTCTTTTTTTTCGATTATTTTCTATTCGATTTGAGTCGATTCTTTTCGATTTGATTCGATTATTTTCGATTTAATTCGATTCTATTCGAATATTTTCGATTCAATTCGATTGCATTAGATTCGATTATTTTTGATTCAATTCGATTCGATTATTTTTGATTTGATTTGATTCATTTCGGTTCGATTCGATTATTTTCAATTCGAATCAATTCGATTCTTTCTGATTCGATTCTTTTTGATTTGATTCGATTATTTTCGATTCGATTCGATTGTTTTCAATTCATTTTGATTTGATTATTTTCGATTCGATTCGATTTGATGGGAATCGATTATTTTCGATTCGATTCAATTATTTTCGATTCGATTCGATTATTTTCGATTCAGTTCGATCAATTATTTTCGATTCGATTCGATTAGATGTGAATCGATTATTTTCGATTCGATTCGATTCGATTTGATTATTTTTGATTCGAATAGATTCGATTCTTTTCAATTAGATTATTTTCGATTCGATTGGATTATTTTAGATTCAATTGGATTATTTTCGATTCGATTCGATTGGATTATTTTCGATTCGATTCGATGAGAATATATTTCTTTTTTTTCGATTTCGATTCAATTCGATTCGATGCGATTATTTTCGATTTGATTTGATTATTTTCAATTCGATTCGATTTGATTCGATTCGATTAATTTCGATTCGATTCGATTATTTTCGATTCAATTCAATTTGATTATTTTCGATTCGATTTGATTGGATTCAATTCGATTATTTTTGATTCGATCCGATTATTTTTGATTTGATCGATTCTTTTCGATTCAATTCAATTATTTTCGATTTGATTCGATTCGATTATTTTTGATTCAATTCGATTCGATTCGATTACTTTCAATTCAATTCGATCGATTCAGTTCAATTATTTTCGATTTGATTCGATTATTTTGGATTCGATAAGATCACTTTCAATTCGATTATTTTCGATTCGATTTCATTATTTTCAATTCAATTCAATTCGATTATTTTCGATTAGATTCAATTCAATTATTTTCGATTTGAGTTGATTCGATTATTTTCAATTCGATTCAATTTGATTATTTTCATTTCGATTCGGTTCGATTTGATTCTATTATTTTCGATTCGATTTGTTTCGTATCAATTTGAATCGTTTTGATTCAATTCGATTATTTTCGATTTGAATCAATTCTTTTTGATTCGATTCTTTTCGATTCGGTTTGATATTTTCAATTCGAATCGACTCGATTCTTTTTGATTCGAGTATATAAGATTCGATTCGATTCTTTTCGATTCAATTCAATTCGATTCGATACGATTGTTTTCAATTGTATTCGAATCGATTCTTTTCGGTTCTATTCGATTCGATTCTTTTCGATTCAATTCGATATGATTCGATTCTTTTTGATTCCATTCGATACGATTCTATTCTTTTCGATTCGATTTGATTCGATTCTTTTCATTTTGATTCGATTCGTTTCGAAGCTATTCAATTCGATTCTTTTTGATTCGATTCGACTCGTTTCGATGCTCTTCAATTTGATTCTTTTCGATTCGATTCGATTCTTTTTGATTCGATACTTTTTGATTCTATTCGATTCTTTTCGATTCGTTTCGATTCTTTTCAATGTATTCGATTCGATTCTTTTCAATTCAATTCGATTTGATTCTTTTCAATTCTATTAGATTTGATTCTTTTCAATTCAATTCGATATGATTTGATTCTTTTCGATTCAATGATACCATTCAATTCTTTTCGATTCGATTCGATTCCTTTTCTTTTCGATTTGATTCTTTTTGATTTGATTCTTTTCAATTCAATTGGATTATGTTCGATTGGATTCTTTTCCATTCAATTCAATTGTTTTCGATTCCATTCAATTAGTTTTGATTTGATTCGATTCTTTTCGATTCAATTAGATTCCATTCTTTTCAATTCAATTAAATACGATTCTATTCTTTTCAATTCGATTCGATTTGATTCTTTTTGTTCGATACGATTTGATTCAATTCTTTTCTATTTGATTCGATTCAATTCGATTCTTTTCAATTCGATCTTTTCGATCGATTCAATTTGATTCTTGTTTCGATTCGATTCTTTTCGATTCGATTTGAATCTTTACATTTCGATTCAAATCGATTCTTTTCGATTCGATTCTTTTTGGTTCGATTCGATTCTACTTGATTCATTTCGAATCGATTCGATTCTTTTTGATTCGATCTATTCGATTCTTTTCGATTCAGTTCGATTTGATTCGATTCTTTTTGATTTGATTCACTTCTTTTCCACTTGATCTGATTCGATTCGTTTTGATTTTTTTCGATTCATTTCAATTCGAATCTATTCGATTCTTTTCGATTCAATTCGATTCGATTTGATTCTTTTTGATTCAATTCGATTCAATTCCATTCGATTCGATTCTTTTCGATTCGATACGATTCGATTCGATTCTTTTCGATGCGAATCTATTCGATTCGATTCTTTTAGATTTGATTCGATGCAATTCTTTTCAATTCGATTCGATTCGATTCGTTTTGATTCATTTCGATTCTCTTTGATTTTTTTGATTCGATCTTTTCAATCGATTTGATTCGATTCGATTCTTTTCGATTCAATTATTTTCGATTCGATTTGATTCTTTTCTATTCGATTCTTTTCTATTCGATTTGATTCTTTTCTATTCGATTCTTTTCATTTAGATTCGATTCTTTTCGATTCGATTCAATTCGAATCTTTCCGTTTCGATTATATTCTCTACAATTCGATTCTTTGGATTTGACTCTTTTTGATTAGATTCGATTTGATTCTTTTCGATTCGATTCGATTCGATTCAATATGATTCGATTCGATTACTTTTGGTTCGATGCAATTTGATGAGATTTTTTTCGAATTGATTTGATTCGATTCGATTATTTTCGATTCGACTCAATTTGATTCGATTTGATTATCGATTCCATTCAATTCCAATTATTCTCGATTCGATTTGATTCGATTATTTTTTATTCAATTCAATTCAATTATTTTCGATTCGATGTGATTTGATTTGATTCTTTTCGACTCAATCAATTCGAATTGATTCTTTTCAAATCGATTCGATTAGATTCTTTTCGATATGATTGCATTCGATTCTATTCTTTTCGATTCTTTTTGATTCGATTCGATTCTTTTCAATACAATTCTATTCTTTTCGATTCTATTCGATTTGATTCCTTTCAATTCGATACGATTCGATTCTTTTTGATTCGATTTGATTCAATTCAATTCTTTTCAATTCGATCTTTTCGATTCGATTCGATTCTTTTCAATTCAATTCGATTCGATTCATTTTGTTTCGATTTGATTCTTTTCTATTTTATTTGATTCGATTCATTTCAATTAGATTCGATACTGTTCGATTCGATTCTTTTCGATTCAATTCAATTGGAATCGATTCGATTCTTTTTGATTCAATTCCATTCGATTCAATACGATTCTTTTCGATTCGATTCTTTTCAGTTCTGTTCGATTCGATTCTTTTCGATTCAGTTCAATTCAATTCTTTTTTATTCGATTCGATTCTTTTCGATTCAATATGATTCGATTCATTTTGATTTTTTCGATTCGTTTCTATTTGAATCTATTAGATTCTTTTCGATTCAATTCGATTCCATTGATTCTTTTCGATTCGATTCGATTCTTTTCAATTTATATGATTCGATTCGATTATTTTCGCTTCGACTCGATTTGATTTGATTCCATTCGATTATCGATTCAATTCCAATTATTTTCGATTCGATTCAATTATTTTTTATTCAATTCGATTCAATTATTTTCGATTCGATGCAATTCGATTCGATTCTTCTTGTTTCAATTCAATTCGATTCTTTCAAATTCAATTCGATTCGATTCTTTTCATTTCGAATCGATTCTTTTCGATTTGATTCAATTCTTTTCAATTCGATTTGATAATGTTCGATTCAATTCTTTTCAATTCAATTCGATTTGATTCTTTTCGATTCAATTCGATTCCATTCGATTCAATTCTTTTTGATTCGATTCGATTCTTTTCGATTCAATACGATTCAATCGATTCTTTTGATACGAATCAATTCAATTCCATTCTTTTTGATTCGATTCGATTCAATTCTTTTAGATTTGATTTGATATGATTCTTTTCCATTAGATTCGATTTGATTCGTTTCGATTTGTTTTGATTCTCTTTGATGTTTTTTGATTCGATCTTTTCAATCGATTTGAATCGATTCGATTCATTTCGATTCGATTCGATTCAAATTTTTCAATTCTATTCTTTTCAATTCGATTCTTTTCGATTCGATTTGATTCTTTTCGTTTCGATTAGATTCTCTTCGATTCGATTCTTTTCGATTCAATTCTTTTTGATTCGATTCGATTTGATTCTTCTCCATTCGATTCAATTCACTTTGAATCAATTCGATAAGATTCTTTTCGTTCGATTCAATTCTGTTCGATTCTATTCTATTCTATTCGATTCTTTTCAATTCAATTCTATTCGATTCTTTCGTTTCTATTCGATTCTTTTCGATTTGATTCGATTCGATCATTTGGATTCGATTTGTTACATTTCAATTCGATTCTTTTCGATTCTGTTCGATTCGATTCTTTTCGATTCAGTTCAATTCGATTCTTTTCGATTTGATTCGATTCTTTTCCATTCGATATGATTCGATTCGTTTCGATTTTTTTCGATTCGTTTCAATTCGAATCTATTCGATTCTTTTCGATTCAATTCGATTCGATTGATTCTTTTTGATTCAATTTGATTCGATTCCATTCGATTCGATTCTTTTCGATTCAATTTGATTTTTTTCGATTCGATACGATTCGATTCGATTCTTTTCTATTCGATTCAACTCAACTCGATTCTTTTCGATTCGATTTTTCGATTTGATTCTTTTCAATTCAATTCAATTCTTTTCGATTTGATTCTTTTCGTTTCAATTCGATTCGATTCAATTCTTTTCGTTTCAATTAGATTCTTTTCGATTTTATTTGATTCGATTATTTTCAATTCGATTCGGTACTGTTCGATTCGATTCTTTTCGATTCAATTCGACTGGAATCGAGTCTTTTCGATTCAATTCTACTCTATTCGATACAATTCTTTTCTATTGTATTCGATTTGATTCTTTTCGGTTCTATTCGATTTGATTCTTTTCGATTCAACTCCATATGATTCGATTCTTTTTGATTCCATTTGATACGATTTGATTCTTTTCAATTCGATTCGATTCGATTCTTTTCATTTTGATTCGATTCGTTTCGATGCTATTCAATTCGATTCTTTTTTGATTCAATTCGATTCATTTCCATGCTATTCAATTCGATTCTTTTTGATTCGATTCGATTCTTTTCATTTTGATTCGATTCGTTTCGATGCTATTCAATTCGATTCTTTTTTGATTCAATTCGATTCATTTCCATGCTATTCAATTCGATTCTTTTTGATTCGATTCGATTCTTTTCGATTCAACTCGATACTTTTCGATTTGATTCGATTCGATTCTTTTCGATTCGATTTGATACAATTCGATTGTTTTCGATTCGATTTGATTCGATTCTTTTCGGTTCTATTCAATTTGATTCTTTTCAGTTCAGTTCGATATGATTCGATTCTTTTCGATTCAATGATACCATTCGATTCTTATTGATTCGATTCCTTTTCGTTTCGATTTGATTCTTTTCGATTCGATTCTTTTCAATTCAATTCGATTATGTTCGATTGGATTCTTTTCGATTCAATTCGATTCGATACGATTCTTTTTGATTCGATTTGATTCGTTTTGATTTGATTCGATTCTTTTCGATTCAATTCAATTCGATTCTTTTCGATTCAATTAAATACGATTCTATTCTTTTCAATTCGATTTTATTCTTTTTGATTCAATACGATTCAATTCGATTCTTTTCGATTTGATTCGATTCAATTCGATTCTTTTCAATTCGATCTTTTCGATCGATTCGATTCGATTCTTTTCGTTTAGATTCTATTCTTTTCGATTCGATTAGATTCTTTTCAATTCGATTCGATTCTACTCGATTCATTTCGAATCGATTCGATTCTTTTTGATTTGATCTATTCGATTCTTTTCGATTCAGTTCGATTCAATTCGATGCTTTTCGATTTGATTCAATTCTTTTCCACTCGATCTGATTTGATTCGTTTTGATTTTTTCGATTCGTTTCAATTAGAATCTATTCGATTCTTTTCGATTTGATTCGATTCTTTTTGATTCAATTCGATTCGATTCAATTCCATTCGATTTGATTCTTATCGCTTCGATTCGATTCTTTTCAATTCGATACGATTCGATTCGATTCTTTTCGATGTGAATCAATTCGATTCGATTCTTTTTGATTTGAATCGATTTCATTCTTTTAGATTTGATTCAATACGATTATTTTCAATTCGATTCGATTCGATTCATTTTGATTCGTTTTGATTCTCTGAATTTTTTGATTCGATCTTTTCAATTGATTTGATTCGATTGGATTCCTTTTGATTCAATTCTTTTCGATTCGATTTGATTCTTTTCTATTCGATTCTTTTCTATTCGATTTGATTCTTTTCGATTCGATTCGATTCTTTTTGTTTAGATTCGATTCTTTTCGATTCGATTCGATTCGATTCGAATCTTTTCGTTTCGATTAGATTCTCTACAATTCGATTCTTTGGATTCGATTCTTTTTTATTCGATTCAATTTGATTCTTTTCAATTCGATTCAATTCTTTTCAATTCGAATCGATTCAATACGATTCGATTTGATTACTTTTGATTCGATGCAATTTGATTCGATTTTTTCGAATCGATTTGATTCGATTTGATTATTTTCGATTCAACTCGATTTGATTCAATTCGATTATTTTCGATTCGACTCGATTTGATTCAATTCGATTATCGATTCCATTCAATTCCAATTATTCTTGATTCGATTCGATTCGTTTTGATTATTTTTTATTCAATTCAATTCAATTATTTTCGATTCAATGCGATTCGATTCGATTCTTTTCGATTCAATCAATACGATTTGATTCTTTTCTATTCGATTCGATTCTTTTCGATTTTATTGCATTCGATTCAATTCTTTTCTATTCGATTCAATTCTTTTTGATTTGATTCGATTCTTTTCAATACAATTCAATTCTTTTCGATTCGATTCGATTTGATTCCTTTCGATTCGATACGATTCGATTCTTTTCGATTCTATTCGATTCAATTCGATTCTTTTCAATTCGATCTTTTCGATTTGATTCGATTCTTTCCATTTCGATTCGATTCTTTTCGATTCGTTGCTTTTCGATTCGATTCAATTAGATTCTTTTCAATTCAATTCAATTCGATTCCTTTCGTTTCGATTTGATTCTTTTCTATTTTATTTGATTCAATTCATTTCAATTAGATTCAATACTGTTCGATTCGATTCTTTATGATTCAATTCAATTGGAATCGATTCAATTCTTTTCGATTCAATTCGATTCTATTCGATACGATTCTTTTCAATTCGAATCTTTTCGGTTCTGTTCGATTCGATTCTTTTCGATTCAGTTCGATTCAATTCTTTTTGATTCGATTAGATTCTTTTCGATTCGATATGATTTGATTCGTTTTGATTTTTTTCGATTCTTTTCTATTCAATTCGATTCGATTGATTCTTTTCAATTCAATTTGATTCGATTCCATTCGATTCGATTCTTTTAGATTCGATTTGATTCTTTCTGATTCGATTCGATTCTTTTAGATTTGATTTGAGGCAATTCTTTTCAATTTGATTCAATTCGACTCGTTTTGATTTGTTTCGATTCTCTTTGATTTTTTGATTCAATCTTTTCAATCGATTTGATTCGATTCGATTCTTTTCGGTTCAATTCTTTACGATTCAATTTGATTCTTTTCTTTTTTTTCGATTTGATTCTTTTCGATTCGATTCTTTTCGATTCGATTTGATTCTTTTTGGTTCGATTCGATTCGATTAGAATTGATTCAATATGATTCGATTCGATTACTTTTGATTCGATGCAATTTGATTTGATTTTTTCGAATCGATTTGATTCGATTATTTTGATTTGACTCAATTTGATTCGATTCGATTATCGATTCAGTTCAATTCCAATTATTCTCGATTCGATTTGATTGGATTCGGTTATTTTTTATTCAATTCAATTCAATTATTTTCAATTTGATGTGATTCGATTCCATTCAATTCTTTTCGATTCAATCAATTCTATTCGATTCTTTTTGATTTGATTGCATTCAATTCAGTGCTTTTCGATTCAATTTGATTCTTTTCGATTCGATTCGATTCTTTTCATTACAATTCAATTCGATTCGATTCTTTTCGATTCGATTTGATTCGATTCTTTTCTATTCTTTTCAATTCGATTCGATTTGATTAGATTCGATTCAATTCGATTCATTTTTTTCTAATCGATTCAATTCTTTTCGATCCCACTCCTTTTGACTCGATTTATTTGGATTCGATTCTTTTCGATTCGATTAGATTCTATTCTTTTTGATTCGATTCAATTCGATTCTTTTTGATTCGTTTCTTTTCGATTCTATTCGAATCTTTTTGATTCGATTAGATTCTTTTCAATTCAATTCGAATCGATTCGAAACTCTTAGATTCAATTCTTTTTGATTCGATTAGATTCGATTCGATTTTTTTCGATTCGATTCGATTCTTTTCGATTCGAGTCTCTTCGATTCGAGTTTCTTTTCGAATCGATTTGATTCATTTCTTTTTGATTTGATTTGATTCAATTAGATTCGATTCTTTTCAATTCCATTCGATTTGATTCTTTTCGTTTTGATTAGATTCTCTTTGATTCAATTCTTTTCGATTCGATTCGATTTGATTCTTTTCGATTCGATTCGATTTGATTCTTTTTGATTCGAGTCTCTTCGATTCGAATTTCTTTCTTTTTTAATCGATTTGATTTGATTCTTTTCGATTTGATTCGATTCGATTTGATTCTTTTTGAGTCGATTCGAATCAATTCGGTTTTTTTTCAAATCGATTCGATTCTTTTCGATGCGACTCTTCGATTCGATTCTTTTCGATTCGATCCTTTTCAATTCAATTCGATTCTTTTCGATTCAATTTGACTTGATTCTTTTCGATTCGATTTGATTCTTTTCGTTTCGATTCTTTTCGATTCGATTCGATTCTTTTCTATTCTTTTCAATTCGATTCGATTCGATTATTTTCGATTCGATTCGATTTTTTCGATTCGATTCTTTTCAATTCGATTAGATTCTTTTCAATTTGATTCTTTTTGATTCAATTCGATTCGACTCTTGTCTTTTCGATTCGATTCTTTTTGATTTGATTCGATTCGATTTTTTTGTTTCGATTAGACTCTCTTTGATTCGATTCTTTTTGATTCGATTCTATTCGATTCGAGTCTTTATGATTTGACTCGATTCGATTCTTTTGGATTCGATTCGATAATGCTCCATTCAATTCTTTTCTATTCATTTCGATTCGATCCAATTCTTTTGGATTCACTTGGATTATTTCCGATAATTTTTTATTCGATTCGATTCCTGTCGAATCGATTCGATTCGATTCTTTTCGATTCGATTCGATTCAATTTGATCTTTCCGATTCAATTCGATTCTTTTCGCTTCGATTCGATACTTTTCGATTCAATGCTTTTTGATTCGATTCAATTCGATTCTTTTCAATTCAATTCGATTCGTTTCTTTTCGTTTCGATTCTTTTCAATCCGATTCGATTTGTTTCTTTTCGTTTCGATTAGATTCTCTTCGGTTCAATTCTTTTCGATTCGATTCGATTTGATACTTTTTGATTCAATTCGGTTCTTTTCACCTAGCTTCGATTTGATTCTACTCGATTCGATTCATTTCGATTCTTTTTTATTCGATTCTATTCGATTCTTTTTGATTCGGTTCGATTCTTTTCAATTCGATTCTTTTCGATTCGATTCGATATTATTTGATTCGATTATTTTTAATTCGATTCGATTTGATTCGATTGTTTTTGAATCTATTTGATTCGATTCGATTATTTTCGATTTGACTCGACTTGATTTGATTTGATTCCATTATCGATTCGATTCAGTTCCAATGATTTTCGATTCGATTCGATTCGATTATTTTTTCTTCAATTTGATTCAATTATTTTCGATTCGTTCGATTCAATTCTTTTCATTTCAATTCAATTCGATTTGATCTTTTCAATTCGAATCGATTCAAATCTTTTCGATTCGATTTCATTCTATTTGATTCTTTTTGAATCGATTCGTTTCGATTCTTTTCGATTCGATTCGATTCAATTCTTTTTGATTCGATTCGATTCTTTTCGATTCAATTTGATTCGATTCTTTTTGATTCAATTCAAAAGGATTCGGTTCTTTTCAATTAGATTCTATACAATTCTATTCTTTTCGATTCGATTCGATTTGATTAGATTCGATTCTTTTCGATTCGATTCGATTCAATTCGATTCTTTTTGATTCGATTCGATTTGATCCTTCTGATTCGATTTGATTCTTTTCGCTTCAATTCTATACTTTTCGATTCGATTCGATTCTTTCCAATTCGATTCGATTCGATTGTTTTTGTTTCGATTCTTTTCGATATTATTTGATTCGATTCATTTCAATTAGATTCAATACAGTTCGATTCGATTCTTTTCGATTCAATTCGATTGGAATCGATTTGATTCTTTTCGATTCAATTCGATTCGATTCAATATGATTCTTTTTGATTCAGTTCGATTCGGTTCTTTTCAGTTCGATTTGATTTTTTCCATTCGATATGATTCGATTCGTTTCGATTTTTTCGATTCGTTTCGATTCGAATCTATTTGATTCTTTTCGATTCAATTGGATTCGATTGATTCTTTTTGATTCAATTCTATTTGATTCGATTCCATTCGATTCAATTCTTTTCGATTTGATTCGATCCTTTTCAATTCTATACGATTCGATTCGATTCTTTTTGATTCGATTTTTTCGATTCGATTCTTTTCTTTTTTTTTAATTTTTTATTTATTTATGATAGTCACAGAGAGAGAGAGAGAGAGAGAGAGAGAGAGAGAGAGGCAGAGACACAGGCAGAGGGAGAAGCAGGCTCCATGCACCGGGAGCCCGACGTGGGATTCGATCCCGGGACTCCAGGATCACGCCCTGGGCCAAAGGCAGGCGCCAAACCGCTGCGCCACCCAGGGGTCCCATTCGATTCTTTTCAATTCGATTAGATTCTTTTCAATTTGATTCTTTTCGATTCGATTCGAATCTTGTTTCAATTCGATTCGTTTTGATTCGATTCGATACGATTTGATTCTTTTCGGTTCTATTCTATTTGAATCTTTTCAATTCAATTAGATATGATTCGATTCTTTTCGATTCAATTCGATACCATTCGATTCTTTTCGATTCGATTCAATTTGATTCTTTTTGATTCAATTCGATTTGATTGTTTACGATTTGATTCGATACAATTGGATTCTTTTCGTTTCGATTCGATTCTTTTTGATTCGATTCTTTTCAATTTGATTCGATTCTTTGGATTCGATTCGATACTCTTCGAATCGATTCAATTCTTTTGGATTCAATTCGATTCATTTCGATTCTTTTCAATTCGATTCTAATCTTTTCACTTCGCTTTGATTCGATTCTACTCTATTCATTTCAAACTGATCAATTCTTTTTGATTTGATCTATTCGATTATTTTCGATTCGGTTCGATTCGATTCAATTCTTTTCGATTCGATTCGATTCTTTTCCATTTGATCTGATTAGATTCATTTCGAATTTTTTCGATTCGATTCGATTCCAATCTATTCGATTCTTTTCAATTCAATTCGATTCGAAATCCTTTCTTTTCGAATCGATTTGATTCGATCCGATTCTTTTTGATTCCTTTAGAATCGATTTTTTCGATTCAATTCTTTTAGATTGGATTCAATTCGATTTTTTTCAATTCGATTCGATTCTTTTCGATTTGATTCGATTCTATTCGATTCCATTCAATTCGATTTGAATCTATTTGATTAGATTCTTTTCAATTCGATTCTTTTCGATTTGATTCGATTTGGTTCTTTTTGAATCGATTCGATTCTTTTCAATTCAATTCTGTTCTTTAAGGTTCAATTCGATTTTTTTGATTCAATTCGATTCTTTTCGATTCGATTCGAGTTGATTCTTTTCGATTCGAATCGATAGTTTTCTATTCTTTTCGATTCCATTCGATTCAATTCGATTCTTTTCGATTTGATTTTTTTTATTCGATTCGATTCTTTTCGATTAGATTCTTTTTGATTCGATTCGATTCCTTTCGATTCAATTCGATTCCATTCTTTTCCACTCAATTCTCTTCGATTTGATTCGATTCTTTTCCATTCGATTCGATATTTTTGATTCGATTCGATTCTTTTCTATTAGATTTTTTTGATTCTTTTCGATTCAATTCGATTCCATTCTTTTCAATTTGATTTGGTTCTTTTTTATTCGATACGATTCAATTTGATCCTTTTCGATTTGATTTGATTCTTTTCGATTCGATTCGATTCAATTTTTTTCGTTTCGATTTGATAGTTTTTGATTTGTTTCTTTTTGATTCGATTCGATTCGAATCTTACGATTCGAGTCTTTTCGATTTGAATTCCTTTCTTTTCCAAACGATTCGATTCGATTCTTTTCGATTTGATTCGATTCAATTCTTTTCAATTCGATTCGATTGGATATTTTTCAATGAGATTCGATTCGATTCAATTTGTTTTGATTTGATTCGATAGTTTTCAATTTGTTTCTTTTCAATTTGATTCGATTTGAATCTTTCGATTCGATTCGATTGAATTCTTTTTGATTCGATTCGATTCTTTTCGATTCTTTCTACTTCCATTCGATTTGATTCTTTTATTCCAGTGCGATTCGATTCGATTTTTTTCGAATCGCGTCGATTTGATTCTTTTCGATTCGAGTCTTTTCAATTCGAATTCCTTTCTTTTCGAATGTATTTGATTCGAATTGATTCGATTCTTTTCTATTCGATTCCATACGATCTTTTCAATTTGTTTCGATTCGATTCGATTCTTTTAGATTAGATTCGATTCGTTTTTTTCAATTCAATTCGATACTTTTTGATTCGATTCGATTCGATTCTTTTCGATTCGATTAAATTCTTTTCGATTCGATTCGATTTGAATCTATTCAATTAGATTCCTTTCAATTCGATTCTTTTCGATTTGATTCGATTCGGTTCTTTTCGATTCGATTCGATTCTTTTCTTTTCAGTTCAATTCGATTTTTCTGATTTCATTCGATTCTTTTTCATTCAATTTGTTTCGATACTTTTTGATTGGATTTGATTCAATTCTTTTCGATTTGATTCCTTTTGATTCTTTTTGATTCGAATCGATTCAATTTAATTCTTTTCGATTCGATTCGATTCTTTTTGATTTGATTCGATTCGAATCTATTAGATTCGATACTTTTCAATTCGATTTGATTTGATTTCGATTCGATTCGATTCTTTTCGATTTGATTCGATTCATCCTTTTCGATTCAATTCAATTATTACGATTCGATTCAATTCAATTTGAATCTATTCTATTCGATTCTTTTCGATTTGATGCGATTCAGTTCTTTTCGATTCGATTCGATTTGATTCTTTTCGATTCGATTCGATTCTTTCCGATTCGATTCGATTCTTTTCGATTCAATTCGATTCGATTCTTTTCTATCAATTTGATTTGATTCAATTCTTTTCAAATCGATGCTCTTCTATTCGATACTTTTCAATTCCATTCGATTTGAATCTTTTGATTCGGTGTGATTTGATTCGATTTTTTTCGATTCGATTCGATTCTTTTTGATTCGATTTGATTATTTTTGATTCGATTCGACTCGATTCTTTTTGAGTCTCTTCGATTTGGTTTTTTTGAATCGATTTGATTTTATTCGATTCGACTCTTCGATTCGATTATTTTGGATTTTATTCTTTTCGATTCGATTCGATTCTTTTCGATTCGATTCGATTCTTTTCAATTTAATTCGATTCGATTCTTTATGATTCGATATGATTCTTTTCGATTTGATTCGATTCGGTTCTTTCCTATTCTTTTCAATTCGATTCGATTATTTTCTTTTTGAATCGATTTGATTCGATTCTATTGTTTTTGATTCCATTCGAATCGATTTTTTTCAATTCAATTCTTTTAGGTTCGATTCAATTCGATTCTTTTCGATTCGAGTTTGTTCGATTCGAATTGCTTTCTTTTCAAATTGATTTGAATCGATTCTTTTCCTTCGATTTGATTTGATTCTTTCGATACGATTCAATTCTATTCTTTTCGATTCGAATCTCTTTGATTCGATTCAATTTGATTCTTTTCGATTCGATTTGATTTTTTCTCTTCGATTCGATTCCTTTTGATTTGATTCAATTCGATTCAAATCTTTCGTTTCGATTTGATTCTTTTCGATTCGATTAGATTTTTTCGATTAGATTCGATTATTTTCAATTTGATTCAATTCGATTCGAATCTTTTCTAATCGATTCTATTCTTTTTGATTTGATTCGATTCAATTCTTTTCGATTCGATTCGATTCTTTTCGATTCAATTCGATTCTATTCGATTTGATTCTTTTCGATTCAATTCGATTCTTTTTGATTGGATTGATTATTTTCAACTCGATTCGATTCCATTCGATTCATTTTGATTCTTTTCAATTCGATTCGATTATTTTTGATTCGACTCAATTCGATGGTTTGATTCGATTATTTTCTATTTGATTTGATTCGATTCTTTTTAATTCGATTCGATTATTTTCAATTCAATTAGATTGTATTCGAATATTTTCAATTCGATTTGATTGCATTAGATTCGATTATTTTTTATTCAATTCGATTCGATTATTTTTTATTTGATTCGATTCATTGTAGTTCGATTCGTTTATTTTCGTTTCGAATCGATTCAATTCTTTTCAACTTTTTTTAATTTTTATTTATTTGTGATAGTCACAGAGAGAGAGAGAGAATGAGGCAGAGACACAGGCAGAGGGAGAAGCAGGCTCCATGCACCGGGAGCCCGATGTGGGATTCAATCCCGGGTCTCCAGGATCGCGCCCTGGGCCAAAGGCAGGCGCCAAACCGCTGCGCCACCCAGGGATCCTGATTTGATTCTTTTCGATTCGATTCTTTTTGATTCGATTCGATTATTTTCGATTCGATTCGATTGTTTTCGATTCATTTTGATTCGATTATTTTCGATTCAATTCGATTCGATTATTTTCAATTCGATTCGATTCTTTTTTATTTTATTCGATTATTTTCGATTCGAACCAATTCGATTCTTTTCGATTGGATTATTTTCGATTCGATTTGATTATTTTCGATTTGATTCTATTATTTTCGATTCTATTCGATTGGATTATTTTCGATTCGATTCGATGCGAATCGATTATTTTCGATTCAATTCGATTCGATGCGATTATTTTCGATTCAATTCAAATCAATTTGATTATTTTTGATTCGATTTGATTGGATTCGATTCAATTATTTACATTCGATTCAATTATTTTTTATTCGATTCGATTCTTTTCGATTCGATTAGATTATTTTCTATTCAATTCGGTTTGATTCGAATCGATTATTTTCGAATCAATTCGATTTGACTAGGTTCGATTATTTTCGATTCGATTCGATTCGATTAGTTTCGATTCAATTCGATTCGATTTGATTTGATTATTTCGATTCGATTCGATTAGATTATTTTAGAATCAATTCGGTTCGATTCGATTCGATTATTTTCGATTCAATTCGGTTCGATTTTATTCGATTATTTTAGATTCAATTCGGTTCGATTCGGTTCGATTATTTTCGATTTGATTCAATTTGATTCGATTATTTTCGATTTGATTCGATTGGATTAGTTGAGATTTTCGATTCGATTCGATTCTTTTCAATTCAATTCATTTCCGATTCGATTTGATGTGAATTGTTTATTTTCGATACGATTACATTCGAATCAATTCGATTATTTTCGATTCGATTCGATCGATTCTTTTCAATTCGATTCAGTTCTTTTCAATTTGATTTGATTCTTTTCGATTCGTTTCAATATTTGTGATTCGAATTGACTCAATTCTTTTCGATTCGATTATTTTCGATTCGATTCAATTATTTTAGATTCGATTTGATTATTTTCAATTCAATTCGATTATTTTCAATTCGATTCATTGTGAAACGATTATTTTCTAATCGATTCATTTTAATTTGATTCGATTCGATTCCATTCGATTTGATTATTTTCAATTCGATTCGATTATTTTTTATTCGATTCGATTATTTTCGATTCGTTTTGATTATTTTCCATTCGAATCGATTCGATTATTTTCGATTCGATTATTTTCAATTCAATTCGATTATTTTCCATTCGATTTGATTATTTTCGGTTCAATTCATTTCGATTATTTTCGATTCCATTCTTTTCGATTTGAATCGATTCGATTCTTTTAGATTCGATTCGATTCGATTATTTTCGATTCAATTCGACTCAATTATTTTCGATTTGATTCCATTCGATGCGAATTGATTATTTTCGATTTGATTCAATTTGATTCGATTATTTTCGATTCGAATAGATTCGATTCTTTTCGATTCGATTGGATTATTTTAGATGCTATTCAATTATTGTCGATTCAATTCGATTGGATTATTTTCGATTTGATTCGATGCGAATCGATTATTTTCAATTCATTTCGATTCGATGCGATTATTTTTGATTTGATTTATTTTCGATTCGTTTCAATTCAATTAATTTTGATTCAATTTGATTATTTTCAATTCAATTCAATTCAATTTGATTATTTTCAATTCGATTTGATTGGATTCGATTCGATTATTTTCGATTCGATCTAATTATTTTTTATTCGATCGTTTCTTTTTTTTAATTTTTATTTATTTATTATAGTCACAGAGAGAGAGAGAGAGAGGCAGAGACATAGGCAGAGGGAGAAGCAGGCTCCATGCACCGGGAGCCTGACGTGGGATTCGATCCCGGGTCTCCAGGATCGCGCCCTGGGCCAAAGGCAGGCGCTAAACTGCTGCGCCACCCAGGGATCCCCGATTCGATCGATTCTTTTCGATTCAATTCGGTTCAATTATTTTCAATTCAATTCGATCGATTCAGTTCAATTATTTTCCATTTGATTCGATTCGATTATTTTCGATTCGATCCAATTATTTTTGATTTGATCGATTCTTTTCGATTCAATTCGGTTCGATTCAATTCGATTATTTTCAATTCAATTCGATCGATTCGGTTCAATTATTTTCGATTTGATTCGATTTGATTCTTTTCGATTTGAATCAATTCAATCGATATTTCTGATTCGATTCGATACTTTATTTGATTTTTTTCGATTCTTTTCGATTCGATTCGATTCAATTTCGATTCGATTCGTTTCTTTTATATTCAATTTGATTCGATTCGATCCTTTTCAATTCGATTCCATTCTTTTTGATTCGATTCGATTCGATTTGAATCTATTCTATTCGATTCTTTACAATTCTATTCTTTTCTATTTTTTCGATTCAGTTCTTTTCGATTCGATTCGATTTGATTCTTTTCGATTCGATTCGATATGAATCTATTCTCTTCGATTATTTTCAATTCGATTCTTTTTTATTTGATTCGATTTAGTTATTTTTGATTCGATTCGATTTGATTCTTTTCGATTCGATTCGATTATTTCCGATTCGATTCGATTCTTTTCGATTCAATTCTTTTCGATCAATATGATTCAATTCGATTTTTTTCGATTCGATTCGAGTCAATTCTTTTCGATTCGAATCGATACTTTTCTATTCTTTTCGATTCAATTCGATGCGATTATTTTCAATTCGATTCCCTTTGATTCGTTTGTTTTTCGAATCGATTTGATTCTTTTTGATTTGACCCTTTTCGATTCGACACATTTGGATTCGATTCTTTTTGATTCAATTTGATTCAATTCGCTTCTTTTCAAATCGATTCAATTCGATTTGATTTGATTCGATTCGATTCTTTTCACTTCCATTCGATTCGATTCTTTTGATTCGGTGCAATTCGATTCGATTTTTTTCTATTCGATTCGATTCCTTTCGATTCGAGTCTTTTCGATTCAAATTCCTTTCTTTTCAAATCGATTTGATTCGATTGGATTCTTTTTTATTCCATTCAAATCGATTTTTTCGATTGGATTCTTTTAGATTCGATTCAATTCAATTTTTTCGATTCAATTCTTTTCACTTCCATTCGATTCGATTCTTTTGATTCGGTGCAATTCGATTCGATTTTTTTCTATTCAATTCGATTCTTTTCGATTCGAGTCTTTTCGATTCAAATTCCTTTCTTTTCAAATCGATTTGATTCGATTTGATTCTTTTTTATTCCATTCAAATCGATTTTTTCGATTGGATTCTTTTAGATTCGATTCAATTCAATTTTTTTCGATTCGATTCGATTCTTTTCGATTCAATTCAATTCGATTTGAATCTATTTGATTAGATTCTTTTCAATTCGATTCTTTTCTATTTGATTTGATTCGGTTCTTTTCAATTCTTTTCGATTTGATTCTATTCTTTTTGGTTCAATTCGATTTTTTTATTCAATTCGATTCTTTTCGATTCGATTCGATTCGATTGTTTTTGATTCAAATCGATACTTTTCTATTCTTTTCGATTCAATTCGATCCGTTTCGATTCTTTTCGATTCGATTTGATTCTTTTGGATTCGTTTCGATTCTGTTCTTTTCTATTCTTTTCAATTCGATTCGATTCGATTCTTTTTGATTCGATTCAATTCGATTCGTTTTGTTCGATTGATTCTTTTCGAATCCACTCCTTTCAACTCGATTCATTTGGATTCGATTCTTTTCGATTCAATTCGATTCTTTTCGATTAGATTCTTTTTAATTCGTTTCTTTTTGATTCCATTCGAATCTTTTCGGTTCGATTAGATTCTTTTTGATTCAATTCGATTCGATTCGAAACTCTGATTCAATTCTTTTCTATTCGATTCGATTCGATTGTTTTCGATTCTATTCTATTCAAATCTTTTCGATTTGATTCAATTCTTTTCGATTCCTTTCGATTTTTTTCTATTCGATTCTTTTTTATTTGATTTGTTTCGATTCTTTTCGATTCAATTCGATTCTTTTCGATTCGATTCGATTCTTTTTTATTCCTTTCGAATTGATTTCATCATTTTCGATTCGATTCGATTTTTTTCATTCGATACCATTTTTTTCATTTCAATATGATAGTTTTCGATTCGTTTCTTTTAGATTCTATTCGATTCAATTCTTTTTGTTTCGATTCGATTTGATTCGACTCTTTCGATTCGAGTCTTTTCGATTCGAATTCCTTTCTTTTAGAATCGATTAGATTCAATTCTTTTCGATTCCATTCAATTCGATTCTTTTTTTGAAACAATTCGATTCTTTTCGATGCCACTCTTTTCGATTAGATTCATTTGGATTCGATTCTTTTCGATTCAATTCGAGTCGATTCTTTTCGATTCGATTCGAGTCGATTTTTTTGATTCGTTTCTTTTTGATTCCATTCGAATCTTTTCGGTTCCATTAGATTCTTTTCGATTCAATTCGATTCGATTCGAAACTCTTTGATTGAATTCTTTTCGATTCAATTCGATTCTTTTCGATTCGATTCATTTCTTTTCGATTTGATTTTTTTCTATTCCATTCTTTTTTATTTGATTTTTTCAATTATTTTCGATTCGATTCGATTTGATTCTTTTCAATTCGATTCAATCCTTTTCGTTTCAATTCGATTCGATTCGATTTTTTTGGTTTCATTACGATAGTTTTCGAATCGTTCTTTTCGATTCTATTTGATGCGATTCTTTTTGTTTCGATTCGATTTGATTCGAATCTTTCGATTCGATTCTTTTCGATTCAATTCGATTTGTTTCAATTAGTTTCTTTTCACTTCCATTTGATTCGATTCTTTGGATTCGGTGCAATTCGATTCGATTTTTTGGATCTGATTCGATTCGATTCGATTCAATTCAACTCGATTCTTTTCTATTTGGTTTGATTCGATTCTTTTCAATTCGAATCGATTCGATTAGATTCTTTCGATTCAATTCAATTCGCTTCTCTTAGATTTGATTCGATTCGATTCTTTTCGATTCGATTCGATTCTTTTCACTTCCATTCGATTTGATTCTTTTGATTCGGTGCGTTTTGATTCTACTTTTTTGATTCGATTCGATGTATTCTTTTCGATTTGATTAGATTCAGTTCTTTTCGATTTGATTGTTTTAGTTTCGATTCGATTCTTTCCGATTCGATTAGATTCTTTTCGATTCAATTCAATTCGATTCTTTTCGTTTAAATTTGATTTGATTCGATTCTTTTTGAGTCAATTCTTTTCTATTCGATTCTTTTCACTTCCATTCGATTCGATTCTTCTGATTTGGTGCGATTCGATTCGATTTTTTTCGATTCGATTCGATTCTTTTCCATTCGATTCGATATTTTCGATTCGATTCGATTCTTTTTTATTATATTTTTTCGATTCTTTTCTATTTGATTCGATTCTTTTCGATTTGATTTGATTCTTTTCTATTCGATACGATTCGATTCTATCCTTTTCAATTTGATTTGATTCTTATGATTCGATTCGATTCCATTTTTTTCGTTTCGATTCGATAGTTTTGTATTCTATTCGATTCGAATCTTTCTATTCGAGTCTTTTCGAATCGAATTCCTTCCTTTTCCAACGTTTCGATTCGATTTGATTCTTTTCGATTTGATGCGATTGGATTCTTTTCGATGCGATTCGATTCAATTCGATTTTTTCGATTCGATAGTTTTCGATTCATTTCATTCGATTTGATTTGATTCGATTCGAATCTTTTGATCCGTTTCTTTTCGATTCAATTCGATTGCATTCTATTTGATTCGATTTGATTCTATTCTTTTCGATTCAATTCAATTCTTTACACTTCCATTCGATTCGATTCTTTTGATTTGGTGCGATTAGATTCGATTTTTTTCAATTCGATTCGATTCGATTCTTTTCGATTCGAGTCTCTTCGATTTGAATTTTTCTTTTCGAATAGATTTGATTAAATTCTTTTCGGTTTGATTAGATTTGATTCGATTCTTTTCGATTCGATTCTTTTCAATTTGATTTGATTCTTTTCGATTCAATTCAATTCGATTCAATTTGATTTGGTTTGATCCTTTTCGATTCGATTCGATACTTTTTCGATTTGATTTGATTCTTTTCTATTCGATACAATTCGATTCGATCCTTTTCGATTCGATTCAATTCTTTTCGATTCGATTTGATTCGATTCTTATATTCGATTCGATTTGATCTTTTTCGATTCGATTCTCTTCGATTCGATTCGATTTTTTTCATTTCCATTCGATAGTTTTCTATTTGTTTCTTTTCTATTCGATTCGATTCTATTCTTTTCGATTCGATTCGAATCTTTCTATTCGAATGTTTTTTATTTGATTCCTTTCTATTCACATCGATTCGATTTGATAATTTTCGATTCTATTCGATTCGATTCTTTTTGATTTGATTCGATTTGATTCGATCATTTTCACTTCCATTCGATTCGATCCTTTTGATTCGGTGCGATTCGATTCGATTCTTTTCGATTCGATTTGATTTGATTCTTTTTGATTCGAATGTCTTTCTTTTTAAATCGATTTGATTCAATTCTTTTCGATTCGATTCAATTCTTTTTGATTCGATTCGATTCTTTTTGATTCAATTCGATTCGATTCTTTTCGAGTCTCTTCGATTCGGTTTTTTTGAATCGATTCGATTATTTTCTATTCGATTCGATTCATTTCTATTCGTTTCTTTCTAAACGATTCGATTCTTTTCGATTCCACTCCTATCGACTTGATTCATTTGGATTCGATTATTTTCGATTCGTTTAGATTTCATTCTTTTCAATTCAATTTGATTTGATTCTTTTTAGTTCGTTTCTTTTTTATTCTATTCTAATGCTTTTGGTTTGATTAGATTCTTTTCTATTCAATTCGATTCGATTCAAAACTCTTCGATTCAATTGTTTTCGATTCAATTCTTTTCGATTCGATTTGATTCTTTTCGATTCGATTCAATTTTTTTCTATTCGATTCTTTTTTATTTGATTTGTCTCGATTATTTTCTATTCGATTCGATTCAATTCTTTTCGATTCAACTCGATTCTTTTTTATTTGTTTCGAATTGATTAGATCCTTTTCTATTCTATTCGATTCAATTTTTTTGATTCGATACGATTTTTTTCTTTTCGATATAATAGTTTTCAATTAGTTTCTTTTCGATTATATTCGATTCCATTCTTTTTGTTTTGATTCGATTTGATTCGAATCTTTCGATTTGAGTCTTTTCGATTCGAATTCCTTTCCTTTAGGATCGATTCGATTCAATTCGATTAGTTTTTTCTGAAACAATTCGATTCTTTTTGATTCTACTCTTTTCGATTAGATTCATTTGGATTCGATACTTTTTGATTCGATTTGATTCTTTTCGATTTGATTCGATTCGTTTCTTTTTGATTCGATTCAATTCTTTTCGAGTCGATTTGATTCGAATCAATTCGGTTTTTTTCAAATCGATTCGATTCTTTTCGATTCGACTCTTCAATTCGATTCTTTTCGATTCGATTCTTTTCGATTCGATTTGATTCTTTTTTATTCAATTCAATTCGATTCTTTTCGATTTGATTTGATTCTTTTCGGTTCGATTCGATTCTTTTCTATTCGATTCGATTCTTTTCTATTCTTTTCAATTCGATTGGATTCAATTATTTTCAATTCGATTCGATTCAATTCAATTCGTTGTTTTCGAATCAATTCGATTCTTTTCGATTCCACTACTTTCGACTCGATTTATTTGGATTCGATTCTTTTCCATTCGATTAGATTCTATTATTTTTAATTTGATTCGATTCTTTTTGATTCGTTTCCTTTCGATTCTGTTCGAATCTTTTCGATTCGATTAGATTCTTTTTGATTCAATTCGATTCGATTTGAAACTCTTCGATTCAATACTTTTGATTTGATTTGATACGATTGTTTTCGATTCGATTCAATTCAATTCTTTTCAATTCGATTCTTTTCAATACAATTCTATTCTTTTCTATTCGATTCTTTTTATTTGATTTGTTTCGATTATTTTCAATTCGATTCGATTTGATTCTTTTTCATTTGATTCGATTCTTTTTTATTCATTTCGAATCGATTCGATCGTTTTCGATTCGATTTGATTTTTTTCGATTCGATACGATTTTTTTGTTTTGATATGATAGTCTTTGATTCGTTTCTTTTCGATTCTATTCGATTTGATTCTTTTTGTTTCTTTATTTTAAGATTTTATTTATTTATTCATAAGAGACAGAGAGAGAAAGAGGCAGAGACATAGGCAGAGGGAGAAACAGGCTCCATGCAGGGAGCCCGACATGGAATATGATCCCAGGACTCCAGGATCATGCCCTGGGCCAAAGGCAGGCGCCAAACCGCTGAGCCACCCAGGGATCCCTGATTCTTTTTGTTTCAATTTGATTTGATTCGAAATTTCGATTCCTTTCGATCCAAATTCCTTTCTTTTAGAATTGATTCAATTCGATTCTTTTTGATTTGATTTGATTCGATTCGATTCTTTTCGATTTCATTCGATTCAGGTCTTTTTGATTTGATTCGATTTGATCCTTTCGTTTCGATTCGATTCTTTCCGATTTGATTCGAATCTTTTTGATTCGATTTGATTCTTTTCGATTCAATTTGATTCGATTCTTTTCGATTCGATCCGATTCTTTTCTATTCGATTTGATTCGATTCGATCCTTTTCGACTCGATTCGATTCTTTTCGATTTGATTTGATTCTATTCTATTCGATACAATTCAATTCGATCCTTTTTGATTCGATTCGATTCTTTTCGATTAGATTAGATTCGATTCTTATATTCGATTCAATTCGATCTTTTTTGATTTGATTCGATACAATTCGATTCGATTTTTTTCGTTTCCATTCGATAGTTTTCTATTCGTTTATTTTCTATTCGATTCGATTCGATGCTTTTCTATTCGATTCGATTCGATTCGAATCTTTTCGATTCAATTCGATTCGATTCTTTTCGATTGGATTAGATTCGTTTCGTTTCTATTCATTTCGATTCTTTTCAATTCGGCTCGATTCTTTTCTTTTTTTTTTAATTTTTATTTATTTATGAGTCAGAGAGAGAGAGAGGCAGAGACACAGGCAGAGGGAGAAGCAGGCTCCATGCACCGGGAGCCTGACGTGGGATTCGATCCGGGGTCTCCAGGATCACGCCCTGGGCCAAAGGCAGGAGCTAAACTGCTGCGCCACCCAGGGATCCCTTCTATTCTTTTCAATTCAATTCGATTCGATAATTTTCGATTCGATTCGATTCAATTCGATTCGTTTTTTTCAAATCTTTTCGATTCCACTCCTTTTGACTCGATTTATTTGGATTCGATTCTTTTCGATTCGATTAGATTCTATTCCTTTCGATTCGATTCGATTCGAATCTTTTTGATTCGTTTCTTTTCGATTCTATTCGAATCTTTTCGATTCGATTTGATTCTTTTCGATTCGATTCGATTTTTTTTCTATTCGATTCTTTTTTATTTGATTTGTTTCGATTATTTTCTATTCGATTCGATTCAATTCTTTTCGATTCGATTCGATTCTTTTTGATTCGTTTCGAATTGATTAGATCCTTTTCGATTCGACTTGATTCGGTTTTCTTTATTTGATACGATTTTTTTCTTTTCGATATGATAGTTTTCGATTAGTTTCTTTTCGATTCTATTTGATTCGATTCTTTTTGTTTCGATTCGATTTGATTCGAATCTTTCGATTCGAGTCTTTTCGATTCAAATTCCTTTCCTTAAGGATCGATTCGATTCAATTCTTTTCGATTCAATTGAATTCTATTCATTTTTTCTGAAACAATTCGATTCTTTTTGATTCAACTCTTTTCAAATAGTTTCATTTGGATTCATTACTTTTCGATTCTTTTCAATTCGATTCAATAAGATTCTTTTTGATTCGTTTCTTTTTGATTCCATTCGAATAGTTTCGGTTCGATTAGATTCTTTTCGATTCAATTCGATTCGATTCGAAATTCTTCGACTGAATTGTGTTCGATTCGATTCTTTTTGATTCGATTCGATTCAATTCATTTCTTTTCGATTCTATTTTTTTCTATTCGATTCCTTTTTATTTGATTTGTTTCAATTATTTTTTTTTAGTTTTTTAAATTTATTTATGATAGTCACAGAGAGAGAGAGAGAGGCAAGACACAGGCAGAGGGAGAAGCAGGCTCCATGCACCGGGAGCCCGACGTGGGATTCGATCCTGGGTCTCCAGGATCGCGCCCTGGGCCAAAGGCAGGCGCCAAACCGCTGCGCCACCCAGGGATCCCTGTTTCAATTATTTTTGATTCGATTTGATTCGATTCTTTTCAGTTTGATGCGATTCGAACCTTTTGGATTTGATTCGATTCATTTGATTATTTTCGTTTCGATACGATAGTTCCTGATTCGTTCTTTTTGATTCTACTCGATGCGATTCTTTTTGTTTCGAATCGCTTTGCATGTGGAAGTATCAGGCCTGTACTCACGAGTATCTGAGTTGAATATAGCGATTTCACACAGCCTTCTTCAGAGAGTGTAGCTAATTTCTAACTCCTAAGTACGAGTGGGTATCAGACATCAGCCTCCCAGGCGTACACAGGTTTAAGAGTTGAGCTTATGACCTGTACTTCCCACATCCTCCTGCAGATACAATTCGTTGCAAACAGGCCTAGGCTCGATGCGTTTCTGAAGTGTGAGAGGTAAGAGGAAAGTCCCGGCACAAAAACTAGTGCCTGCAAGATCAATCCAGCGATTTCCTAGTAATTCCTGTTTAGACAGGTGCTATATACTAAGTTCCATACTTGAGAGCTAGCTGAACCCGAGTCCAAAAGCATCTCTCTTCTGAGAGTTGAGCTCACACCCAGTCCCTCACAGTTCCACATTGTCTGTAGAATGAGTTTTGAACATCTTAACCAGAGATGTTAGTTGGAAGCTTGTGAGACAGAAGTGGAATAATGCAGGCCTGGAAGGTGTCTCCAAGTTCAGTAAGGTGGTATTCTTCGAACCTCCTGAGTTAGAAGACTGCTATGGTCTCACAGCCATTAGAACACAGCTAGTTGAAAGCTGGCTTCTAGGCATGCCACCTTTTGAAAGCTGAGCTCAGGGCAAGACCCTTCCGCATCCTGCCTGCCCGTAGTTGTAGCTCAAAAATCCTTATATTAGAAGATGAGACAGGTTGGAGAATGCAAGTGGAAGTATCAGGACTGTGCTCACGTGTATCTGAGTTCAATACAGCGATTGCCAACGTCCTTGTTCCATTAGAGTGTAGCTCGGGTATACCTCGCCTCGATAAGTGGCTAGCAGACGTCGGCCTGCAAAGCATACAAACTTCGGAGAGTTGGGCTTATGGCCTGTACCTCCCCCATCCTGACTCGTGTACGTTCCTCTTCCACAGCATTTTGTTGCATGCGGGACAGTAGTCCTGTGAAAACCAAGTGTCTGCCTTGTCAATTTCGCGCCTAGCAGACTCCTGCCTGCAGGCATGCACACGCCTTTGGCTTGAGCTTATGGCTTGAACCTCTCTCTTGCTGACCGCCTGTATGCTTCACTTCGAAAGGATTTCATTTGATACGGGACACAAGTTTTGCGAGAGCCATGTGACCCTTACTTCAGTTCACTGACTTCTGAGGAATTCCTCCCTCAGATGGGAGCTGCATACTAACTTCCAAACTTGAGTACCAAGCTGAAAGCTGTCTCTCTGCGGAATTTCCTTCTGTGAGATGAGCTGACACGCGGTCCTTCCCAGTTCCACACTGCCTGCAGAAGCAATTACGAACATCCTAACTAGACTTGTTTGTCAGAAAGTCATGGGATGCCAGGGGCAACCTGCAGGCTTCAGGTTGTGTCTCCAGGTGCACTAAAGTGTGTTCATGGAATATCCTGATTTACAAGCCTGCTGCATTCTCATGGCCATCAGAACACAGTTAATAGAAAGCTGGCTTTGAGGCATCCTCCATTTGAAAGCTGAGCTCAGGGCAAGACCCTCCCGCATCCTGCCTGCCCGTAGTTGTAGCTCAAAAATCCTTATATTAGAAGATGAGACAGGTTGGAGAATGCAAGTGGAAGTATCAGGACTGTGCTCACGTGTATCTGAGTTCAATACAGTGATTGCCAACGTCCTTGTTCAATTAGAGTGTAGCTCGGGTATACCTCGCCTCGATAAGTGGCTAGCAGACATCGGTCTGCAAAGCATACACACTTCTGAGAGTTGAGCTTGTACCTGTAACTCCCCCATCCTGACTGCCTGTACGTTCCTCTTCCACAGCATTTCATTGTATGCTGGAAAGTAGCAGAATGAAAACCAAGTGTCTGCCTTGTCAATTTCCTGCCTAACAGAAAGCTGCCTCCAAGGCAAGAACACTCCTTTGGATTGAGCTTAGGTATTGAACCTCTCACATGCTGACCGCCTGTGTGCTTCGCTTCCAAAGGATTTCGTTCGATACGGGACGCAGGTTTAGCGAGAGGCAAATGTGTCTTAGTTCAATCCAGCAACTTCTGAGGAATTCCTCCCTCAGATGGGAGCTACATTCCAACTTCCAAACCTGAGTACCTAGCTGAATGCTCTCTCTCTGGGGAACATCCCTCTTGGAGATGAGCTGAAACGTGGTCCTTCCCAATTCCACACTGCCTGCAGATACAGTTACAAACATCCTCACTAGACATGTTTGTCAGAAGCTCATGGGATGCCAGGGGCAAGCTACAGGCTTCAAGGTTGTGTCTCCAGATGCAGTATGGCGATATTCATGGAACATCCTGAATTACAGTGCTGTCATGTTCTCATGGCCATCAGAACACAGTTAGTAGGGGATCTCTGGGTGGCACAGCAGTTTGGCGCCTGGCTTTGGCCCAGGGCACGATCCCGGAGAGTCGGGATCGAATCCCACATCGGGATCCCAGATCATGGAGCTTACTTCTCCCTCTGCCTGTGTCTCTGCCTCTCTCTCTCTCTCTCTGTGACTATCACAAATAAATAATTTAAAAAAATAAAAATAAAAATAAGAAAAGAACACAGTTAGTAGAAAGCTGGCTTCGAGGAATGCCTCCTTTTGAAAGCTGAGCTGAGGGCAGTACCCTCCCGCATCTTGCCTGCCCGTAGTCGTAGCTGCTAACATCCTTATGTTTCGTGCTTGGAGAGGTTGGGGAAATGCAAGTGGAAGCGTCAGGACTGTACTCACGTGTATCTGAGTTCAATACAGAGATTGCCAACGTCCTTGTTCAATTAGAGTGTAGCTCGGGTATACTCGCCACGATAAGTGTTTAGCAGACATCAGCCTGCAAAGCATACAAACTTCAGAGAGTTGGGCTCTGGTCCTGTACCTCCCCCATCTGACTGCCTGTACGTTCCTCTTCCACAGCATTTCGTTTGTATGCGGGACAATCAGTCCAGTTAAAACCAAGTATCTGCCTGTCAATTTTGCGCCTAGCGGAACACTGCCTGCAAGGCATGCAACAGCCGTTGACTGAGTTTATGGCTTGAAAATCCCTCTTGCTGGACCGACGGTATGCTTCGCTTCCAAAGGATTTCATTTGATACGGGACGCAAGTTTTGCGAGAGCCAATGTTTCCCTTAGTTCAATTCAGTGACTTCTGAGGAATTCCTTCCCTCAGATGGGAGCTACATACTAAATTCCAAACCTGAGTACCAAGCTGAAAGCTCTCTCTCTCTGGGGAATTTCCTTCAGTGAGATGAGCTGACACGTGGTCCTTCCAAGTTCCACACTGCCTGCAGATGCAGTTTAAGAACATCCTCACTAGACTTGTTTGTTAGAATCTCATGGGATGCCATGGGCAAGCTGCAGGCTTCAAGGGTGTGTCTCCAAGTGCAGTAAACTGTGTTCATGGAACATCCTGAATTACAAGCCTGCTGCATTCTCATGGCCATCAGAACGCAGTTAGTAAAAAACTGGCTTCGAGGCCTGCCTTTTGAAAGCTGAGCTCAGGGCAAGACCCTCCGCATCCGCTGCTGTAGTCGTAGCTGCAAAAATACTTATGTTAGGTGCT